>NC_044322.1:44988959-45613959 GCF_007399415.2 Gopherus evgoodei
TGGTCTGAAATCAACAAGATGTAATTCAAGTGAAGAGTTTACAGAGGAAGGGAAGTGAAGGCAGCTATAAAAAACAACAGATATCAAATGGAAGAAAGGGAAATTAGATAGTAATGAATATAAGTCAGAAGTTAGGAACTGTATAAAATTGATAAGGGAAGCAAAGTGACACTAGGAGAAATTTATGTTTAGTAGAGTTCAGGACAATAAGGAGTTTTTTTAATCTATTCAGAATAAAAAGAATCCTGACAATGATATTGGTCTATTACTAGATGGAAATGGTAGTATTATCAATAATAATTAAAAAAGGCAGAAGTGTTCAATAGATTCATAGACTCTAGGACTGGAAGGGACCTCAAGAGGTCATTGAGTCCAGTCCCCTGCACTCATGGCAGGACCAAATACTGTCTCGACCATCCCTGATAGACATTTATCTAACCTACTCTTAGGCCATGTCTACATCTAAAATTTTGCAGCGCTGGTTGTTACAGCTGTATTAGTACAGCTGTATAGGGCCAGCGCTGCAGAGTGGCCACACTTACAGCAACCAGCGCTGCAAGTGGTGTTAGATGTGGCCACACTGCAGCGCTGTTGGGCGGCTTCAAGGGGGGTTCCGGGACCGAGAGAGCAAACCGGGAAAGGAAACCAGCTTCGCCGCGGTTTGCTCTCTCGGTCCCGGAGCCAGCCAGCAAACCGCAGGGAAGGAGACCTGCTTGCTCGGGGTTCCGGGACCGAGAGAGCAAACCGGGAACGCCGCGGTTTGCTCTCTCGGTCCCGGAGCCAGCCAGCAAACCGCGGGGAAGGAGACCTGCTTGCTCGGGGTTCCGGGACCGAGAGAGCAAACCGGGAACGCCGCGGTTTGCTCTCTCGGTCCCGGAGCCAGCCAGCAAACCGCGGGGAAGGAGACCTGCTTGCTCGGGGTTCCGGGACCGAGAGAGCAAACCGGGAAAGGAACCAGCTTCGCCGCGGTTGCTCTCTCGGTCCCGGAACCCCGAGCAAGCAGGTCTCCTTCCCCGCGGTTTGCTGGCTGGCTCCGGGACCGAGAGAGCAAACCGCGGCGTTCCCGGTTTGCTCTCTCGGTCCCGGAACCCCGAGCAAGCAGGTCTCCTTCCCTGCGGTTTGCTGGCTGGCTCCGGGACCGAGAGAGCAAACCGGGAAAGGAAACCAGCTTGATTACCAGAGGCTTCCTCCTTCCACGGAGGTCAAGAAAAGCGCTGGTGAGTGTCTACATTGCATTACCAGCGCTGGATCACCAGCGCTGGATCCTCTACACCCGAGACAAAACGGGAGTACGGCCAGCGCTGCAAACAGGGAGTTGCAGCGCTGGTGATGCCCTGCAGATGTGGACACTCTCAAAGTTGCAGCGCTGTAACTCCCTCACCAGCGCTGCAACTTTCTGATGTAGACAAGCCCTCAAATATCTCCAGAGATGGAGATTCCACAACCTCCCTAGGCAATTTATTCCAGTGTTTAACCACCCTGACAGTTAGGAACTTTTTCTTAATGTCCAACCTAAAGCATCCTTGCTGCAGTTTAAGCCCATTGCTTCTTGTTCTATCATTAGAGGCTAAGGTGAACAAGTTTTCTCCCTTCTCCTGATGACACCCTTTTAGATACCAGAAAACTGCTATCATGTCCCCTCTCAGTCTTCTCTTTTCCAAACTAAATAAACCCAATTCTTTCAGCCTTCCTTCATAGGTCATGTTCTCAAGACCTTTAATCATTCTTGTTGCTCTTCTCTGGACCCTCTCCAATTTCTCCACATCTTTCTTGAAATGCGGTGCCCAGAACTGGACACAATACTCCAGTTGAGGCCTAACCAGCACAGAGTAGAGCAGAAGAATGACTTCTCATGTCTTGTTTACAACACACCTGTTAATGCATCCCAGAATCACGTTTGCTTTTTTTGCAACAGTATCACACTGTTGACTCATATTTAGCTTGTGGTCCACTATGACCCCTAGATTTCTTTCTGCCATACTCCTTCCTAGACAGTCTCTTCCCATTCTGTATGTGTGAAACTGATTGTTCCTTCCTAAGTGGAGCACTTTGCATTTGTCTTTATTGAACTTCATCCGGTTTACCTCAGACCATTTCTCCAATTTGTCCAGATCATTTTGAATTTTGACCCTGTCCAATCCCTCCCAGTTTGGTATTGTCTGCAAACTTAATAAGCGTACTTTCTATGCCAACATCTAAGTCGTTGATGAAGATATTGAACAGAGCTGGTCCCAAAACAGACCCCTGCGGAACCCCACTTGTTATACCTTTCCAGCAGGATTGGGAGCCATGAATAACTACTCTCTGAGTACGGTTATCCAGCCAGTTATGCACCCATCTTATAGTAGCCCCATCTAAATTGTATTTGCCTAGTTTATCGATAAGGATATCATGCGAGACCGTATCAAATACCTTACTAAAGTCTAGGTATACCATATCCACCGCTTCTCCCTTATCCACAAGACTCGTTATCCTATCAAAGAAAGCTATCAATAAATATTTCTGTTCTCTATTTGAGAGGGGAAAAAGTTATAGTCTAATCATTTTGTGATGATAACTCTTTCCATTCCTGTAGTATCTCTGGATGATGATAAACAGAAGCTATTAATGTTGGACATTTTAAAATGAGCAGGTCCACATAACTTCCATCCAAGAGTTTTAAAAGCACTGGCTAAGGATCTTACTGGATCATTAGTCTGATTTTCAATAAACCTTGAAGCACTGGGGAACTTCCAGAAGACTGGAAGAAGGCTAGTGTTGTCAGAATTTTTTAATAGGGTATACAGGATGAACTGAATAATTATAGGCTTATCACCTGACATTGATCCCAGGCAAGATAATGGAGTGGCTGATATGGGACTTGATTAATAATTACATTACCCTCCTTTCATTCTTTAATTCAAATCAGCATGGGTTTACAGAAAATAGAAACTGTCAAACTAAACTATTTTTTAAATGAGATTAAAAGTTTGGTTGAAAAACATAGTATTGACATAATATATTTAGACTTCTATGAGACGCTTAACTTGGTACTGCAGGACATTTTGATGAAAACACTAAAACAATATAGAATTAACATGGCACACATTAATGGTTTAAAAAACTGGCTAACTGATAAGTTTCAAAATATAACTGTTAATGGGGAATCGTCATCAAGTGGCTGTGTTTCTAGTGGGATACCACAGTGATCGGTTCTTGGCCCTATGCTATTTAATATTTTACCAATGACCTGGGAAAAACAAAAAATCATCACAGATAAAGTTTGTAGAAGACACAAAAATTGGAGGAATGGTAATAATGAAGAGCATAGGTCACTGATTCACTGTGATCTGGATCCTTTGGTAAACTGGGCACAAGCAATCAATTTGTGTTTTAATATGGCTAATGTATATGTAACACATACACCTGCTGGGTGTGGTTCTGTCCCAACTAGTGGCACCGAGACCACTTAAGACAGAGAAAGAGATGACTGAGTCTGCTCTACAGCCTTAGCTAGCAGCCAGTTGGCTTTGGCTCAGGCACTAAGCTTCAGAGGTCCCAGGTCAATCTCTGCCCGCTGCTGACCAGGGTCTGTTAGCGTTACATACATCTAGAAACAAAGCACGTAGGCCATATTACAGGATGGGGACTCTATGCTGGGAAGCAGGATACTGTGTCTAGTTCTGGTACCCACAATTCAAGAAAGATGTTGATAAATTGTAGAGGGTGGAAGAGTCACAGGAATCATTAAAGAGTTAGAAAATATGCCTTATAGTGATAAGCTAACTAAATTGAGCTCTTTGAGTCTAAAGGGAAGGTTAAGGGATGACTTGATATAATCTAAGTATCTACATGGGAACAAATGTTTAATAATTTGCTCTTCAACCTAACAGAGAAAGGTATAACATGAACCAATTGGCGGAAGTTGAAGCTAGACAAATTCAGACTGGAAATAGGTGTAATTTTTTTTTTTAACAGTGAGAGTAATTAATCACTGGAACAATTTACCCATGGTCATGGCGATTTCTCCATCACCGACAGTCTTAAAATCAAGATTGGATGCTTTTCTAAAATATATGCTCTAGGACTTATTTTGGGGAAGTTTTATGGCCTGTGTTATACAGCAGAGCAGACTAGATAATCACAATGGTCCCTTCAGCTCCTTAGAATCTGTGAATCTATGAACATACTTCACTTTGGAAGGAAAAATCAAATGCACAACTTCAAAACAGGTAAACAACAGACTGCATGGTAAGACTGCTGAAAAGGATCTGGGGGTTATACTGGACAACAAATCAATGTAAGTCATAAATTTGATGCAGTTGAGAATACAGCTAATATCATTCAGTAGGGTATTAACAGCAGTTTAGTATGTAAGACACAGGAGGTAATTATCCTACTCTACTCAGCACTGGTGGAGGCCTCAGCTGGAATACTGTGTCCAGGAAAATGTGGATAAATGGAAGTGAGTCCAGAGGAGAGCAACAAAAATGATAAATGGTTTAGAAAACATGACCTATGAGGAAAGATTAAAAAAAACTGGGCATGTTTAGTCTTGAGAAAATAGACTGAAGGGAGACCTAATAACAGTCTTCAAATATGTTAAGGGCTGTTATAGAGGATGGTTATCAAATGCTCTCTATATTCACTGAAGGGGTGACAAGAAGAAATGGGCCTAATCTAAAGCAAGCGAGATTAGTAAAGTAGTAGGAATAACTTTCTAATTATAAGGATAGTAAGTACTGGAAAGACTTCCAAGGGAGGTTGTGGAATCCCCAACACTGGACATTTTAAGAACAGGTTGGACAAACATCTGTCAGGGATGGCTGGTTTACTTGGTCCTGCCACAGCACAGGGGGCTGGACTAGATGACCTTTCAAGATCCCTTCCAGCCCTACATTTCTATATGGAAGATTTACAGGGATTCTAGAAGACTTCTCTAGAACTGATGCAAACTTCTTCCTTAAAGTCTCTTGCAGTGAGACAAAGACAGGGATGTCCCAACTTCACAAAAGGAGCTGCCCTGTGTATCTGCAGTAACAGTTCTTTTGTAATAGAAAGGAAACAAAGTATTACGCTACTACAGTACAAACGTGCTTGAACAACTATAAAGATCTAGAGACATACTACCAATGTTGTTAGCAGGAATAGACATAATTGAAAATCCAGAAGCAAAGGTATGGAGTCATCATTTACTTCTCTTATGGTTGCTGGATTAGCCCTATCCCTTCTTACCATTCTCCTCTCCCAGATGTGATTTTGCAGCCTGCTGAGGCCCAAGTGAAGGGAACATTACAAGTACTGATTAAAGCAGGTTCTCTGTACCTTCCCCAGGGGCTTAAAAAAAAATCTGACAAAAATTGGAGGACTCAATCACCCCGTCCTGATATATTGGGCCACTTCTCTCAATCCATTCCACATGAGAGCCCAGCTCTCTTATGGCCTACAATGGAGGGCAGTTTCCTAAAGTATTGCAGAGGTTTACAAAAGTGCGAGGAAAAACTCACAAGACTAACACAGTTAGTCTTCCCCCATTCCCCAATTATCATTTTGAAATAGGTGGCAGAAAAACATCCTGACAGGATTCAACTTGCAGGACAAGAAGAGCAGAAGTACATGAGGAAAAGTTATGACCTTTGAGGAAAGGTTAAAAAAAAGTGTGCATGATTAGCCTTGAGAAAAGACGGCTGAGGGGGGGACCGGCTAACAGTCTTCAAATATGTTAAGAGATGTTATAAAAAGGATTGTGATCAATTGTTCTCCATGCCCACAGAAGGTAGGACAAGAAGTAATAGGCTTAATCTGCAGCAAGGGAGATTTAGGTAAGATATTAGAAAAAAACTTTCTTACTATAAGGATCAGGGCGGACAGTGACACGGCCAGTGGGGGAGGCTAAACCTCACCCCCTCCCCTTGTACCCGGGGCCACTCCCCTCACCCTCCCCTTCTGCCCTCCCTTCCCCACAGGAGTCCAGAGCACCCTCACTGTGGCCCTCAGCCCCAGTGCTGGGTGGATGGGGGTTGAGGCGTCAGCCCCGGTGCACTGGGTGGTGTGGCCGCAGCACCCTCAGCCCTGATGCGCTGGGCGGGCCAGTCCTCGAGCACTAAGTTGCACAGTCCGAGCACTGGGTGGGCAGCATGACCTCAGCACCAACCACCCTGGTCCCTGCAAGAGACAGGCCAGCCAGCCCGGGCCAGGGCAGAGTGCTGGGGGAAACTTCAGGAGGGGGACCTGGCCCTGGGGGCAGGGCCAGGCTAGACTGTTTGGGGAGGAATAGCCTCCCCCAGTCTATGATACTCACCGCAGGTACTCACAGGGGTAGTTAAGTACTGGAATAGGCTTCCAAAGGAGGTTATGGAATCCCCATCATTGGATGATCTATGTTTACTTGGTCCTGCCTCAGAGCAGGGGGCTAGACTTGATGACTTCTTGAGATCCCTTCTAGCCCTACGTTTCTATGATGCTTTATCCATTAACTGTATTTTCACAGTTGGAGCAACTACTGGCACCAGAGACTGTGGAAACAGGAATCTGAAGGATCCAGTGGAACCAACAGCTATTATTTCATTGAAATTGCTGCCTGTCAAACTCAGTAAGAAGTGCAACTCATCAATCTGGACTGATGGATTTAGCAAAGATGAAGCTATATCATTCCACATTCATAAGACCATGTCAAGGACTTTTGGTTTGGAAGAAGAGAAGTATTAGTAGGACGAGACACATTCAGCCAGTTCAGCAAAAACTCTGGGTGAAAAAAAACAAAGCATGTGCTACACTCTAGATCAAACATCTGACCTCATTCTTTACCTCTCCTTTGCCCAGACAGATGCACTTCATGCAATAGATTCTATCCTAAGTTGGGTTGACAAGGCATGTGTTTGTCAATGTTTCATTGTGCTAGCAACACTAAGAATGATATTTTTGCCTGGTGTGTATTCTATACCATATATTAAGATTTTAGAATTTAATAAAAAAATTGAAGAGAATGAAAGCAGCAAATGTTTCTACTCATTCTCTTTTTGACCACTCCTAAATCCGTGGTGGAGAGTTTTTCCATATGATAAAACCACACACATAAAAAGGTACATTGAAATACTGAGGAAATTTGAGAACCAGCATGGAGATAGTTACAGCCGAAGAAGTGGGTATTCACCCACGAAAGCTCATGCTCCAATACATCTGTTAGTCTATAAGGTGCCACAGGACTCTTTTCTGCTTTTACAGATCCATACTAACATGGCTACCCCTCTGATACATGGAGATAGTTGTTTACAAAGTGGAGTTTTTAGTAGGGCTGTGTAAAAAAAAACAAAAAAAAAACAAAAAAAACCCCAAAGAATACCAAGAAAATAACCAAGTGTTGTTTCAGTTTTGTTATTTAAATATTGCTGTACAGTAAGTATAAAAACAATGTTTCTTCATAAGTAAACCTGAAAGGTGACACTTTGTCTTTATGATATAAGAGTCTTATTGCTTATTTGCTGATATTTTGCATCCTTTTGTTCTACCACTGATAAAGAAGCATGAAATATCACTGACTTGGTTTTAGAGCAGTTACTCTGATACTTATGATTTTGTGGTATCCACTAATGCCCAAAATAATTAATGAAGTCCAGCTTGATTGACAATTTATGCTCAAAATAGGCTATCCACTGGAACAACCAATGCACTTCTGACTGAAGTACAGTACAGAGAGAAAAATATACAGAAAAAAGTATGGCAGACTCTCTGAAATATGCCAGATTAAGAACAGTCAGTTTAACCAAAGACAGCTTTGCAACTTTAGAAGCCTCAAGTTTACAACATCTTCAAAAGCTCACATTTCTTGATTATAATATCTGAGAATGGCTGTACTTGTTCCTGAATAGAATGTAAATGAATTGTTAAATCAAAAGATAACTCTGGGCCCATGAATTTGGCACAACACTAGGATATATGCTATTTAGAGAAATTATTTTGTCACTTGACTCAAATAAGAGCAATATTTATATAAAAAGATATTTACTTGAATCATCCTCCCTTCTATTATTCCAAATGTATGTTTGAACAAAAATGTTCTCCCTTACAACCTAACTTCACTTCAGCATCACAATCTTTCTGCTGTACGATTTAACTCTAGGATCAAAGAAGATAATTTTAAAAGGATTTACTTTCTTAAAGCCTAATGAAGCAAAAATACCTTTGGTGATTAAGAAAAAGACAGTTACCTTTTCAGTAACTGGTGTTCTTTGAGATGTGTTGCTCATGTCCATTCCATATTAGGTGTGTGTGCTTGCCACATTCACCGGTGTCAGAAGTTTTGCCCTCGGCAGTATCTGTAGGGGACTGGCTCTGGTGCCCTCTGGAGTGGCACCCACATGGCACGGTATAAGGGGTGCCACTAGTTCCGGACACCCCTTATACCGTGCCACCAGTTTTTCTTGCTGGAAACTCCAACAGTGGGGAAGGAGGGTGGGTTGTGGAATAGACATGAGCAACACATTTCAAAGAACACTAGTTACAGAAAAGATAACTGTCTTTTCTTCTTTGAGTGCTTGCTCATATCCATTCCATATTAGGTGACTCTCAAGCAGTACCCCTGGAGGCGGGTAGGAGTTCACGGACATGTAGATTGCAATACAGTGCCAAACCCAGCACTGTCTCTGGCCTGCTGAGTGATGGCATAATGAGTGGTATGAGCCATAAACGTGTGGACAGAGGACCACGTTGCAGCTCTACAGATGTCCTGGATAGGGAAGTGTGCCAGGAAGGCCGAAGACGCCTGTGCTCTCGTTGAGTGGGCTCTGACAACTGGTGATGACAGAACCCCTGCTAGGTCGTAACATCCTTATGCACAAAATAATCCAATTGGAAGTCCTCTGCGAGGACACCAGGTGACCCTTATACTATCTGCGTAATGATGAAGAGTTGAATTGATTTTCAGAAGATTTGGTAGAAAACCAAGGCCTTCTGGACATCCAGGTGTGAAGATGCCTCTCCTCACTCATCTTGTGCGGTTTGGGACAGAACATCAGAAGGAAGATGTCCTGGTTCATATGGAAGGCAGAGACCACCTCTGGCAGAAGGCCGAGTGGGTCCGCAACTGAACCTTATCTTTGTGGAAGACCGTGTACAGAGTTCTGAGGTCAAGGCTTTTAATTTCAGAGACCTGTCTTGCCAACGTTGCCACCACCAGGACATGACCTTCCATGACAGATAGGAAAGGGAACAGGCGCCCAGCAGCTCAAAGGACAGGCTGGTGAGCCTACAGAAGACCAAATTAAGATTCCACTGCAAGACACAAGTCCGTACCTACGGGAAGAGTCTCTCGAGCCCTCTCGAGAATCTGACCATCATGTCATGAGGAAACACCTTGTCCTTGGATCAGAGGTGAAAAGTGGGAGATGGCCACTAGATGAACTCCAATGGAAGAGTGGCGCCAGGCCCTGGTTCCTCAAATGAAGCAGGACAGCTTGCATGGCGGAATGTGAGGGACAGATGCCACACTGCAGTGGGAAAACCTTGTCCACTTGGCCAGGTAAGTCAGTCTGGTTGAGGCTTCCTACTCCCCAAGAGGACCTGCTGGACTCCTTCTGAACCTCCGGTTCAGCCACGCAGCATCCACGCCACGAGGTGGAGGGACTCAAGGTTGGGGTGTAGAAGCTGGCCATGGTCCTGTGACAGCAAGTCCAGGCAGTTGGTCGGACCCAGGGAGGGTCCTCTGACAAGTTCATAAACATGCCGAATCAATTTGATGAGGCCACGTCGGGGCAATCATGACACCGGCGCTTTGTCTCTCTTGATCTTTGCCAGGACCCTGCCAATGACTGAATCAGAGTGAACACATACATCAGGCTCTCTGATCACGAGAGGAGGAAGGAATTGGAGAGGGAGCCCTTTCTTAGTCCTTGCCAAGAGCTAAAACCAGAGCATTTCCTGTTTCTGTCTGGTAGCAACAGGTCCACTCGGGGAGTTCCCCACCTTTGGAAGATCATGGTGGCTGCCTCTAGATGGAGTGACCACTCATGGTGAGAGGAAGTCCGGGCTGAGCTAGTCCCCAGCATATTCTTGGCTCCGGGAAGGTGACAAGCGTCCAGGTGGATTTAATGGCTGATGCAGAAGTCCCATAGACGAGTGCCTCTTGACAGAGAGTTGAAGAACGTGCTCCCCCTTGCCTGTTGGAGAACATCAAGGTTGTGTTGTCCATAGGACTCATACTACCTTATCAAAGAGGTGGGTCAAGAAGACTCCGCACGCCAGCCGGACTTCTCCAAGCGCTCTGATGTTTCTGTGCAATGTCGCCTCTGCCAGGGACCACATCCCGTGTCTGGAGGTCACCAAGATGTGCACCCCAGACAAAGTCCGAGGCGTCCGACACCAACTTGATGGAGGGGGGTTGTTGAACGGACCACACTCCAGGACTGTCTTGCAGTCAGTCCACCATTGCAGTGAGGTAATTATCGCCTGGGGAATTGTAACGTTCTTTTCCAGTGGGTCTCTGGACTGGGAATAGACCATCCCCAGCCATTGCTGCAGGGGCCATATTCGGAGTCTGACATGGTGGATCACACCCAGCTGTAGCAACACCTTTACCTCCTGCATGAGGAGACTCTCGTGAGAGTGGTCCCTGAAGATGGATGGGGAAGGCAGGTGGGAAGAGTGGGGGAAGAAAGGAACTGGAGGGTATAACCCTGTTTCACTGTGCTGAGGACCCATCAGTCTGAGGTTATAGCCCTCCAGGCAAGGAGAAAGAGTGAGAGGTGGTTGGAGAACACAGGGAAGGATGGATCCAGGGAATAGTCTGGTAGGTCGCCCTCAGGCGCACCCTCAAAATGACTGTTTGGACCCCTGCTTATTACAGGTCGAGCCTGACTAGGCAGAGGGTGGAAGCAGGTGGCTCACGCAGTGCTTGTAGCACCTGGCTTGTTTGTAGAGCTGGTCCTGCCGAGGCTGACACCTCTGGCTCTGCGGCTGCTGCGGTTTGAACAGCTTACACGCCAGTGCTGGGACACAGACACTCAGGGTTTTTAGGATGGTACAGACCATGCAATTGCTGTCTGTTTGCTCTGCAAATAGGGCCCAGGCATCGAAGGGCAGATCCTGCATTGACTTCTGAGCCTTGGTGGACAACCCAGAGAGGAGCAGCCAAGAGGCTCGCCACATGGAGATAACAGAAGCCATGGTGTGGGCAGCAGCGTCCGCAGCATCTGATTCCACCTGGAGGGCCGCCCTGGCCACAGTCGTGTTGTCATCGAGGATTGCTCAGAATTCCTTCTTGGAAGCCTCAGGGAGCAACTCTTCAAACTTGCCATGACTTGCCACATATTGAAGTCATATCGGCCAAAGAGGCCCTGGTGGTTGGCCTCTCTTAGCTGAAGACTGGAAGATGAATAAACCTTACATCCAAAAAGATCCAGTCTCCTCAAGTCTTTATTTTTGAGGGTGTCCCTGGGTTGTCCTTGCCTCTCCTTGTGGTTAACTGCCTCTACCATGAGGTAATTGGGAGCTTCATGAAGAGGTAAAGCTACCCTGGCAGGAGCAGAGGATGTCAAATAGAGAGACCAAGAGCTCTTCCAATTCCTCTGCCTGAAGCCCCAGGTTAGAAGTGACTCTCTTCAAAAGTTCCTGGTGCACCTTGGCATCATCCTGAGGAACTGGGTGAGGGGGCTCCGTGATGTCCTTGTCGTCACCAGACAAGGCTAATGCCAGTGCCATGGGGACCTCCATGTCCATTGGTGGTCTAGCTGCTTGCTCCCCTGGTTCCTCCTTGACCTGCAGGGTCTTACCCCCGAAGTCTCTTGTACCGGATGGCAGCAAAGAATCCTGTGCACCTTATAGACTAACAGACGTTTTGGAGCATGAGCTTTGTGGGTGAATACCCACTTCATCAGACGCATGTAGTGGAAATTTCCAGGGGCAGGTATATATATGCAAGCAAGCTAGAGATAACGAGGTTAGTTCAATCAGGGAGGATGAAGCCCTGTTCTAGCAGTTGAGGTGTGAAAACCAAGGGAGGAAAAACTGGTTTTGTAGCTGGCAAGCCATTCATAGTCTTTGTTTAATCCTGAGTTGATGATGTCAAATTTGCAGATGAACCGAAGCTCAGCAGTTTCTCCTTGAAGTCTGGTCCTGAAGTTTTTTTTGCTGCAGGATGGCCATCTTAAGATCTGCTATAGTGTGGCCAGGGAGATTGAAGTGTTCTCCTTCAGGTTGGGGGCAGCCTGGGAGGTTGGGTGAACCCCCAAAGGTTCCACCAGTACCATGACACTGGCCACCGCGCTTGGGGCCATGGAACAGGTTTCAGGGCTGATAATGTAGTTGGCACCATCGGTACTGGGGCTTGTCCCACAGTCAGGGAACCTCGCTCCAAGCCAGAGCTACCAGCGGAGCAGTCGGTCCCAGGCAAGCAGGATCAGGCTGAGCGGTGGTTCTTGTTTGACCAGTACTGGCTGCTGCGTCGTGAAGCCGACCTGTCCGAGCAGGCGTGTCTTGGTCGGGCTCTGGGGGGGTGACGGTGTTCAGCTGATCTGCATCAGATACCCGGTGAACCATGCCTCATGCTACTTAACCGGTACCGGGACTTCAAATGGGACAGGAGCTACTACGAGCCGGATGCCAGGGGGATTGTCCTGAGTAAGGTGACGGCGATGACGGCCCGGCAATTGGTGGTCTCTGGTGCCCGATTGGTCCCGGGCCCTTGAAGATGGACGGGGCTAGTCCCAGAGTTCTCACTGGGTGCTATGTGCCTCAGAAGGTCTGCATCAATCTACTGGCAAGATATGCCTCGCGTCCCTCAATCGATGACCCCGGTGCAGGGACCAAAGAGGGCTCTGCTGAGCCTGCCACACTTCAGGATGGGAGAGACGGCTGCAGGTGGGTGAACGCTGGTGGGACATCCCTCTCAATGGGGAATGGTACTGCTGAGGCGGGGACACATGCATAGGTCCTGACGCAGGTTTTCCCCGAGACTGGGATATTGTGGGAGCTGGTGAGGGTGGCACCAGAAGTGTCAGGATATCCTGAGCTGCTTAAAGGGCTTTGGGGGTCAATGGCACCTGAAGCTCGCTGGGGCCTGCACGGCTATCTGGAGTCGCAGGCAAAGCATGGGATAGGCTGCACCGCTCAACTTGAGCTGAGGACAGACTTCCCAAGGGGGATGTTGAGCTGCCCGACATGGGTGTTGACTAATCCTCTGCCCTCTCCTTTCCCTTATGGGAGGCAGGAGATCTCCTTCTCACAGTCTTTTTTGGCTTCTTGACCAGAGCCATGGAGGTAGACCAGTGCCGGCTCATGGACGGTGCTAGGGGAGCACTGCACATGGAGGCCATAGTGCTCGGTGTGGAGTCAAACCGCTGCTCCAGTTCCGGAGTGAGTGCCAACTCCATTAGGAGCACTCCTTCTTTGTCCTAGGTTTGAAGGACTCGCAGATACCGCACTTATCTCTTATGTGCCCTTTGCTGACAGGCATCGGCCATTAGCAGTGATCACAGGGTTTAAAGCCTGGGGACCAGGGCATGCCCATTTGGGATTAATGGAGAGTTTGAGAACTACTACTAAGGGTAGCTAAGAAAACTATTTTACAGGATTTTAAAAGTTTGCAAGAACCGAGAAGGAATCAATGCTAGCTGACGCAGCAGACATTCCAGCACCATCACTGGTGGCAAAAAGGAACCGAGGGTGAGGGAAGCCAGCAGCACCTCCTTATACTGAGTCAAGCAGGCGCCACTCCAGACAGCACCAGAGCTGGTCCCCTATAGATACCGCTGAGGGGAAAATGTCCGGCACCAATGCATGTAGCAAGCACACACACACCCCTCTAATATGGAATGGACATGAGCATGCACTCAAAGAACAGTTGCATACTCTTCTTATCGTCTGGAGAAATGTACAACTATAGGTACTACTTTTTTATTCTGATAAAATTAAGTGGTTTGGATATAGAATTGTTTTATGTTGCCATACAATCATGTATGTCCCCATCCGGTAATTTGATGGTCATCAACAGACACTGTCATCAGTGAATTTAGAATCAGAACTATTTAAGGTATAAGTAATAGAATACAGAAGTTTTGCATGTCTAGGTGACAAGTATGAATCTGACACAAGATTGTAATAGTCATGGCCACTGTTTGATGGGAGAGAGAGATCAGCCAAGGTAGTTGTGCTTGGGTTGATGGCATTTCATGAATGCATCTGAAGAACAGAATAATCAGTTCAAGTAAATGCAGCAGAAGGTGTGGCTGGTGCCTTCAGCTGCTGCTCTGGGAGATGAGGTAGAACCATGAGACAATAGGTTTCTCACAAAGGTGAGGGCGCAAAGTGCACCAGTAGAACCCTACTTCCAGAGGTGAAAGTAAGCCGGTACCATCCAGTACGGTGCCGGACTAGACTGGCTTCTTTGGCAGTGATTTAAAGGGCCCAGGGCTCCGGCCGTTGCATGGAGCCCTGGGCCCTTTAAATCACCGCCGGAGCTCTGGCAGCTGGGTTTGGGTGGGGATTTAAAGGTCCTGGAGCTCCAGCCCCTGCAGGGAGCCCCAGGCCCTTTAAAGCGCCACCTGAGCCCCGCTGCCAGAGCTCCGGCAGCACTTTAAAGGGCCCAGGACTACCCACAACGGCCGGAGCCTCTGGCCCATTAAATCACCGCCGGAGCCCTGCTGCCATTACTCCAGCGGTGGCAGGGCTCTGGCAGCAATTTCAAGGGAGCCGGGCTCTAGAGGGGATTTAAGGGTCTGGGGCTCCCTGCAGCGGCTGGAGCCCCGGGTCCTTTAAATCGCCCCCAGAGCCCTGCCGCCGCTACCCTCGCCGTAGCCTGAGCCCTGGGGCTCCTAGCCGCCTCTGCAGCTGGTAGCTCTGGGGTGATTTAAAGGCCCTGGAGCTCCCAGCCACAGCCGGAGCCCCAGAGCCTTTAAATCTTGAAAGGCCTTGCCTCTTCCAGCTGAGGCCATGCCCAGCTGAGGACTCCGGTGTACCGGTAAGTCCTATAAGTTACTTTCACCCCTGCCTACTTCTGATGCCCTGTAAATTCTTGTAGCAGACCTGATAATGATTTCAAGTTCTTAACATCTGAGGCCTATATGTAAATCATTTGATTGTCTCAATACTGCTCCTCAGCATCCTTGTTGGTGCTCTCAGCGGAGGCACCAAAGACTCAATGGGCATGCGGTCAGCTGCTGTTTTACTTTTTGAGGAGATCCCTCCAAGACATGTTTGAAACAAAGGAACATGCACTGCATGAAGAAGCATACATACCCATTATTCCAATTCTGTGGCTAGATAAAGGACCTCAGGTAACATCTGTCAATTCAATACCTTTCACCAATGCTTAAGCACCATTAAAAAGGAATCAAAGTATAAAGGGGAGAGAAGAAGTTATACAAAGAAAAACTATGAGGCTGAAGTTACCTTTTATGTAGGAGCCCAAATTTCTCTTTCCAAATGTAACACTTTGAGCATGGATGGGTAGTTTCTGGAGTCAGTCAGGAGAAGAACGCCTTTCAATTAATCACTTTCCTCTAACAGAACAGATAGATACTAAAACCTAAAATACAAAATTTCTATCCACATCTGATCCGTGATCTGCAAAAATGGTCTGCAGATATAAAGTGGATATCTGCGAATTTCTAGGGCTCTACTAATACATGTATTTAGGTTTCCTATGAAGATTAGAAAATGCTACTTTTGTTAGTTAAATGGCAACAATTCAAATGGGAAGATCATTTTTCCAAGACAGCTATGCCAAGGAAGAGGAATAAAGGGACTAAGACTGTGGAAAGATATTTTCCCTGTCTACTGAGAAAAAAAAATTACTGTAGCACTTATACAGGAAGAAAAGTGAACTGGGAAATCTGTCCTTACAATAAACCTAAGGGTAGATGTAGGCAGCTATTGTCTGATAATTAGAGAACAGCCAGGAACTGGGGGATCTGGCAGCTTTATCCAATGCTGCTGTTGACTTGATAGAACTTTAATTACTTCATCTATAAATTAACTTCATAGTGCTCACTTTTGTACAGTACTTTAAGTATAAAGTATTATTCTATTAGAGAATGTAGTCCTGATTTCTGAAGATGAAATCTGAGGAGGGTGCAACTGTTGTACTTACTATGGTCCCGCTTATGGCCTAGCTAAGACAGCAGCAAGTGGGCAAAAAGGAGGCACATCACAAATCATAGCATGAGTGTGAAAGCAGGCTCTACAGAGCTGCTACTTCCCCCTAACCTGGAACAAGTGGGTGGGAGGGGGTGAAATGGCATGAGGAATGGGGAAAGCCATGTGTCCACACAATTGGGGGTGTAGATCCCCATGGTGTAGACCTCTTATCACCAAAACATCTGAGCTCCTCACAATTTTTCATGTATTTATCCTCACAGATATAATCCCCATTTTACACAGAGGGGACTGAGGCCCAGAAAGGCTAAGATATTTGCCAAGGTCACACAGGAAATCTGTGGTGGAACAGGGAATTAACTCAGGACTCTTAAACCCTAGACTAGTGCCCTAATCACAGCATCATCCTGCATCCAATTTACTCCCTGTCAGGGCAGCAGGGGAACCAGGAGGGAGTGTTGCCCTTGTTTGTGGGAGATTATTTCCTCACGATCTTGCCCTTAATTTGCAGTGTCCAAAGACAACATTATAGATACATTCTAGTGCAGTAACGTGAACATAGTGTCAGAAACTGGTATGCTTAGTATGGATTGCTGAAAAACAAACTCAAGTAACTTTTAGGCCTGCATATTACATGAAATGGAGCATCTAGAATTATGTTTAAAATAGTTTTACAGTAAAAAGTCTCTTTCCTTCTACTTTTCCCAATATTTGAATATTTTTCCTCTACTTTTTGTCTCCTAGCCCCTAGCTCTTTATGTTTTGCCTATTCAGTCTCTCATTGAATGTGTTTTATAAGTAATTCCTTGGTGAAAATAAACAGAAAGGGTTTTTCCCCCATACTTTTGGTGAAAGATAGTCTCATCATTTAAACTTTTAAGATGCTGAAAACTGGAACTCCCCCCTCCTTTTTTTTTGAAAGTGGAAGATAAATGAGAATATTAAAATGGAACAATTTTTTTTTTTAACTTTTCCTATGTGGCCAAAAGCAAACCCTCTTCCAACTGTAGTCACCATGAGATTAAAAAAGAAATTCTGCAATTTCTTCTGAATATTCTGAGCATATACCATGCAGTAATCTGCTATATAATCTGTAAATTGAACCTAAATCAGGTCCAGAGTAAGCATTTACTAAAGTCTAAAGTAATCTAAAGTACAGAAGGTTAGGATTTTTAGGACCTTCTGACTTACCCAATTCCAGATGTTTTACCTTCCATCATTTTTGATTTACAGGGAAAAGTTTCTCTTCTTTTCTTGTGGAGATGATATGCTAATGCTTAATAGGATCTTCACTTCTCCATATAATAATTATGTTGAAGAAAATTAATAATAAGCACTTACAAAGTGTTTTCATCTGTCATCCTCTAAAAAGTAAATATTTTATCATCATTTTACAGAAAAGGGCAACTGAGGCCCAGAAGAGATGCACAGACTCAGTGGGAGAACTAGCCATTCAGCGACTACTAGACCCAGCCCTGTTAACTGTACCTTTGCAGCATTAGAAAGTGAAGATTTTCAAGCTATAGTGTCCTGTCTGTGCTAATCTATTTTCTGAAAAAATTCCACATCAACTCTATCATCAGTTCTGCTCAGTACTAATCTGGACAAAGCTCCAGGGGGCTATGGGTGTTTTAACCTCCATCTTGTGTAGACCTGTTCTGAGAAAGTTTAGAAGACACAGTAGTTAAAATACCAACAGCCTGGAGCCTTGTTTACACTAGCACTCCAATCCGGTGAAACTGCACTAGTGTTAGCAGTAATAAGAAAGTCTCCAGAAAAAAAGCTAATGCAGACAATGCCACAGAGCTTTCCCACTCTAGGTCAGCAATCTGATTCCAGATCAGGTGGTAGGGAAAAAAAGTCATCCCTGTCTGAAAGCAGTTCAGTCGTCTATTATAGAAAGAATATAGCTCTTCACAATAAAGGCTACAATGAGGTTCTTAAGCGGTCCTATATTTAGTCCCTTTATATCTTTGAATAGTAAAACTGGTTTGTCCTAAAAATTGCCAGGTTTAATCTAAAGGCTGGATAGAATTTTTCTGTAAAGCGTGAAGAAAATTGGTCAAAGTTTGAGTTAAATGTAAGTAAAATTAGCCTGATTCAAAATTTACTTTTCAAACATTTGTGCCTCGTTAGCTGTAAAATACCCTAATACTCATTCAAACTTTTCACATAGTTAGCTCACTTAAAAACAAAGGCACACTATAACTAACCTACAGTACAAAAATGGAAGTCATGTGGTGTAGAAAACTGATATGGGAATCTAAAGGCACCAAGGAAAAAATCCATGATTGGCTGCACTAAGGACAATAGTTTTTAAAATCTATCAGGAACAGAAAACCTAACAATGATATGCAGCTATTACTAAATGGAGATGGTCAAATTTCTAATAATAAATAAGAAGAGGAAGAAGAATTCAATAAATATTTCTGTTCTTTATTTGGAAAGAAGAAGAATGATGTACTCAGATCACAGGAAGACGATGAAGAACTTTTTAGTCTACTAGTAAATAAGCCTTGGCTGGGATGATTTAGTTGGTGTTGGTCCTGCTTTGAGCAGGGGATTGGACTAGATGATCTCCTGAGGTCTCTTCCAACCCTAATATTCTATGATTCTACATTACAGTGCATCTATTAGGGATAAACATTTTCAGCAGGCTCAGATAACTTGCACCCAGGTTATGAATCATAAAAGAGTTGGCTCAGGAGATCTCTGGCTCACTGATGTTAATTTTTAATACACCTCTACCCCGATATAACGTGACCTGATATAACATGAATTCGGATATAATGCGGTAAAGCGCACTCCGGCGGATCAAACCAAGTTCGATATAACGTGGTTACACCGATAATGTGGTAAGAGTTTTTGGCTCCCGAGGACAGCGTTATATCGGGGTAAAAGGGTAATAGAAAATTCCAGGAGATTAGAAGAGTATTTAGTGTGCTACTATTCAAAAAGCACAAGCAGCATGACCCAGGTAATTTTAGACCAATTCGCCTGACATCAGCTTCAGACAAAATAATGGAAAAGCTGATGCAAGATTCTATTAATAAAGAATTAGAAGAATGGGAATACAATTAATGCCAATCAAACCTGACTTTGTTTTTTATGAGATTGATGAAGTTGGGTTGGTAAAGCTAACTGCATATTTTAATTTAGTAATAACTGTCATTCTGATTACAAAATTAGCACTACACAATATTGATAAAGTACATGTTAAATGGATTAAGAACTGGTTTACAGATCTCAAAAAGTAGTTATTATCAAATCATCATCAAATAGGGGTGTTTCAAGTGGGGTGCTTCAGGGGTTGGATCTAGGCCCACTGCTAGTCAATGTTTTCATCAGTGATCAAGAAGTAAACAGATAATCACTGCTGATAAAATTTGCAGATGACACAAAGATTGGCAGAATGGTAAATAACGAAGAAGTTAGGGCATTTATACAGAGAGATCTGGATCACTTGGTAAGCTGGGCCCATTCAAACAAAAAGCATTTTAATACAGTCAAATGCAAAATCATAAATGTAGGAACAAACAATGCAGATCACACCTACAGAATGAGGGATTGTATTCTCAGAACTTGACTCTGAAAAGAATTTAGGGGTCACAGTGTACAAACAACTTAACATGTGCATCCAGTGCAATTCTTGAATGTATAAAAAGCAAATAGATGTAGGGAGGTGATTTCACCTCTGTATACAATACTGGAGAAACCGATTTCAGAATACTACATCCAGTTCTGGTGTCCACATTTTTAAAAGGATGTTGAAAAATTAGAGAAGGTGCAGGGAAGAACCAAAGCACTATTCAAAGGCTGGAGAAAATGCTTTACAGTGTAAGACCTGAAAAAGCTCAATCTGTTTAGATTATCAAAAAGGAAGAGCAAGAGATGACTTTATGAGTGCCATATATACTCATTCATTAGCCCGTTCATTTATAAGCCAACTCCCCAAGATGGTTAGGTAAAAATAGCAAAAATTGTATGACCTTTTCATAAGGCGACACTATATTTCAGGGGTTGGCAAACTTTGGCTCCCAGCCCATTAGAGTAAGCCTCTAGCGGGCCTGGACATTTTGTTTACCTGGAGCGTTCACAGGCATGGAGCCCCTCAGCTTCCAGTGGCTGCGGTTTGCCATTCCCACACAATGGGAGCTGTGGGAAGTGGCACGCCATTGGCTGGGAATGGCGAACCATGGCCCCAGGGAGCTGAGGGGCTCCATGCCTGGAGATGCTCCAGGTAAACAAAACGACAATGTATTAGATATTCAATTCAATGATTCCATAGAGTTTAAAATCATAAAATTTTGGTGTAGATCTGTTTATAAGCCGATCCCCGCTCTTTGATGCATCACTTTTTTACCAAAAATATTCGGCTTATGAATGAGTATATACAGTAAGTATCTTCCTGGGAGGAAAATACCTGGTACTACAGAGCTCTTTAATCCAGTGGAGAAAGGCATAAAAAGAATCAATGTCTAGTAATTTAAACCTGACAAATTAGAGAGAGAAATAAGGTACTAATATTTAATGAGAGCCAAGCAAAATTAATTTCTATTCCATGACAAATTCTGATATTTCAAATCTGTTTTCTTCCTGAAATAGGACAAAAAGTGAAGATTGAAATTTTTTGCAGAATGGACAAATTCAAAGATATTTTGATTCAGAAATGTCTCAACAACTTATTTTGACATTTTTATCAAAATATTCCCTAAACAGAAATGTTGTCTCAGTTTGTTTAACTGCATTAAACATTAAACTGCATTTCCCTATTCCCTTATGAGATTTGTAGTTCAGACCCCCATTCTTTCCTATGGGCTAGGCTTCTTGGCCAAAACAGATCTTCCATAATGCACCCAGACTCATGTGACAGCCATGATGCATCATACAGAGGAAAAGCATTATAGGGAATGTACTGAATTATGTAATGTAGTCTTCCAGGGAACCTAGCGCATAGACAGGAACAGGGGGCTGGAACGTTGGGGCAAGGACCTTCTTTTTGTTGTGTTTGGACAGCACCTAGCACTGTGGGATCCTAGTCCCTAAGTAGGTCTCCTAGATGATTTGGTAACACAAATTAATAATAACTACCACACCCCTACAGCAATGCACCAAATGTAAATACAGTTTAATTTTTTTTTTTAAAAACTCATTTGAAATTAAATGTTCCTGGTCAGTTTAAAAAACATAGTATTCCCATTTGGGATGAAACAACCCAAAATAAAGTATTTCTGCGATAGAGTGGAGAGTGTGCTTTCCCACACAAGGCAGAGCAGGTTATCAGGCCAATTAACCTGGTACGTTGCACTTGGGGGAGAGCTACAACTGAAAGGCTAATTGATACTGAAATTCAGCTGGGCAGGGACAGGCTGAGCTTGTAGAAAGCTAGGAAGCTGAGAACAGGGAGCCACAGAGGAAGTAATCTGGAGTCACTCCCTGGGAAAAGAGAGGGATGTTTAGGGCTACAGAATCTGGCAAGAAGTCCAAGAGGGAAGTAGCCTATAGGTACTCCCTGAAATTAAAAAGGCCAAGGCACAAAGGGAAAGGAGGGAAGTTGGGCTAGTAACCCCAGGAAAGGAGGGGAAAGAAGACAGAGCAAGGAAGTAGAAAGGAGTCCAGGCAAATAGCTAGAGTCTGGAAGCAAGTAGAGCATAGTTGCTAGAACCAGGGTCCCTGGACTGGAACTCAGAATAGTGGGTGGGCCTGGATTCCCCAGCCAACCACAGGGGAAAGTGGCATAAGACCCAGCCTTGGAGCAGAAGACTGGAACGGCATGCAGACAGCTGACCCAATGGGACTTTGATACCCAGGAAGGGGAGACTACACCGTGACCAGGCTGGAGGACTGAGCCATACAAAGGAAGCACTGCAAGTCCTGGAAAACAAGGAGAGATGTGGTGTGAGCAATCCATCAGAAGAGCTGGGGTGTCAGACCTATATGGAGCTAATCCCCAGACATGACCACAAAGAGGCTATTGCCACAGCACTATCTGGTGCGCAAAAGGGGGAACTGCAGCAATATTTTGGCAGAAGCTTTTTTTGTGCAAAAAATTAAAAATCTGTGCATCTCATTAATTATACATGTACGCAGTAGTGCAGAATTCCCCCAGGAGTAAGTAGTCTGGAAAGGTTGACAGGCAGTGGTCTAACCTGCTCTTAAAAATCTCCAATGACGGAGATTCCACAACCGCCCTAGGCAATTTATTCCAGTGCTTAACTACCATGACAGTTAGAAAGGTTTTCCCAACATCCAACCTAAACCACCCTTGCTGCAATTTAAGCCCATTGCTTCTTGTCCTATTCTCAGAGGTTAAGAGAACAATTTTTCTCCCTCCTCCTTTTAACAACCTTTTATGTTATGTTATGTCCCCCCCTAAATCTTCTCTCCTCCGGACTATACAAACCTAATTTTTTTCAATCTTCCTTCATAAATCATGTTTTCTAGACCTTTAAACAATACTCCCATTGAGGCCTCATCAGCACAGAATAGAGCAGAAGAACTACTTCTCGTGTCTTGTTTACAACACTCTTGCTAATACAGCCTAGAATGAGATTTGCTTTTTTTGCAACATTGTTGACTCTCATTTATCCTGTGATCCACTATGACCCTCAGATCTCTTTCTGCAGTTGTCCTTCCTAGGCAATCATTTTCCATTTGGTATGTGTGCAACATCCCTTCCTAAGTGGAGTACTCTGCATTTGTCCTTACTGAATTTCATTTTATTTACTTCAGACCATTTCTCCAGTTTGTCCAGATCATTTTGAATTTTAATCCTATCCTCCAAAGCACTTGCAGCCCCTCCCAGCTTGGTATCATCTGCAAACTTCATAAGTGTACTCTCTATACCATTATCTTAATCATTGATGAAGATATTGAACAGAACCAGAGTCAGGACAGATCCCTGTAGGATCCCATTTGATGTGCCCTTCCAGCTTGACTGTGAATCACTAATAACTACAGTAGAACTTCTGAGTGACGAATTGACGAGTCAACATAATCCCTCATTTGGAACTGGAAGTACAGTCACGCAGCAGCAGAGACACCCCCTTGCCCCCAACCTAAACAAATACAGTACAGTACTGTGTTAAATGTAAACTACTATAAAAAATAAAGGGAAACCAGCATTTTTCTTTGGCATAGTAAAGTTTCAAAGCTGCATTCAATCAATATTCAGTTGTAAACTTTTGAAAGAACAACCATAACATTTTGTTCACAATTACGAACATTACAGAGTTATGAACAACCTCCACTGCCGAGGTGTTCGTATCTCAGGTTCTACTGTACTCTCTGGGAATGGATTTCCAACCAGTTATGAACCCACCTTATAGTAGCTCCATCTAGGTTTTATTTCCCTACTTCGTTAGTGAGAAGGTCATGTGAGATAGTATGAAAAGCCTTACTAAAGTCAAGATATACCACATCTACCGCTTCCCTCCATCCACAAGGCTTGTTACCCTGTCAAAGAAAGCTATTAGGTTGCTTTGACACGATTTGTTCTTGACAAATCCATGTTGACTGTTATTTATCACCTTATTATCTTCTAGGAGTCTGCAAACTGATTGCTTAATTATTTGCTGTTATCTTTCTAGGTATTGAAAGTTAAGCTGACTAGTCTGTAATTCCCTGGGTTGTCCTTATTCCTCTTTTTATAGATGGGCACTATAATTGCCCCTTTCCAGTCCTCTGGAATCTCTCCCATCTTCCATGACTTTTTGAAGATAATTGCTAATGGCTCAGATATCTTCTCTCTCAGCTCCTTGAGTATTCTAGTATGTATTTCATCAGGCTCTGGTGATTTGAAGACATCTAATTTGTTTAAATAATTTTTAATTTGTTCTTTACCTACGTTAGCCTCCGATCCTACCTTATTTTCACTGGCATTCATTAAATTAGATGTCCAATTGCTACTCAACTTTTTGGTAAAAACGGAAACAAAAAGAACTCATTTAGCATTTCTGCCATTTCTAAATTTTCTGCTGTTTCCCCCCTTTTTGAGTAATGGGCCTACCCTGTCCTTGGTCTTCCTCTTACTTCTAATGTATTTATAGAATGTGTTTTTGTGACCCTTTATGTCTTTAGCTAATATCGTTTTGTGCCTTGGCCTTTCTAATTTTGTCCCTCCATACTTGTGTTATTTATACTAATCCTTTGTAATTTTTGTAGGACTCTTTTTTGAGTTTCAGATCACTGAACATCTCCTGGTTAAACCAGGGTGGTCTCCTGCTGTACTTCCCGTCTTTCTTACACAGTGGGATAGTTTATTCTTGTGCACTTAATAATGTCTCTTTGAAAACGTACCAAGTCTCTTGGATTGTTTTTCCCCTTAGACTTCCCACCCATGGTATCTTACCTACCAACTCCGAGTTTGCTAGAGTTTGCCTTTTTGAAATACATTATCTTTATTGTGCTGTTCCCTCCACCTACTATTCCTTAGAATCATGAACTCTATCATTTCATGATCACTTTCACCCAAACTGACTTTCACTGCCAAAATCTCAGTTCCTCCCTATTTGTCAAAATCAATTCTAGAACAGCCTTTTTCCTAGTAGCTTTCTCCATCTTCTGAAATAATTTTTTTACTCCAATACATTCCAAGAACTTCTTGTAATACCATGCAATAGCACTTATTAATTAATTAATACAGATGCTGAAGTTTGGGGTAGATTATGAAAAGTATTAGCAAAATGTAGATTAGCAAAGTTCTGTTGTATGCCATTATATCAGCATTAAAGAGTATTCCTACTTTGATGGCTATTATTTAGGTTAGAAAACTGAGAAATTCTGTATATTAACTACTGAGAAAGCAAATTTTTGTTCCACTAATTCATAAAATACAAGGAACTGGCAGTTTACTTTACAAGTTGGTTACTTAAATATTCAAAGAGGTCTTGATTCTGGACATATATATCGTATATACTCAATCATAAGCCGGTTCATTTATAAGCCGAACCCCCAAGATGGATAAGTAAAAACGGAATTTTTTTTTTATCATAAGCCAACCCTGTAATTCACAGGTCAGCAAACTTTGGCTCCCAGGCCATCAGGATAAGCCGCTGGTGGGCCAAGATGTTTTGTTTACCTCGAGCGTCCGCAGGCATGGAGGTAAACCTAAGTAAATAAAGTGTCCCAGCACACCAGCTGCTTACCCTGACGGGCCAGGACTGCAACTGGTAGGGAAATTTTTTTGGAGGCAGAAGCTGGGAGTCAGGGGAGTAACCCCTGGGACCACCCTCCACATGACCCCACCCATAGCCCAGGACACCCACACTCTCCCTATTCCATCCCTTTCCACCTTATTTGGGGAGCGTCAGGGGAGGATGTATCTGGCCTGGCTGGAGCTGCTCCAGCAGGCTGGGCATCACGGCTGCAGCCTGCTCTGGGAGGCGGGGCCAGACCGGGCGGCGTGGCCGCAGCCTGCTCTGGGGGGAGGGGCCGAATGGCAAGGCTGAAGCCTGCTATCCCCAGAGCTGCAGCTGCTGTGGAGGCTGGGGGGAGAGCAGCGTGGCCAGAAGCAGAGAGACTCTGGCCCTGCCTCATCCCTTCTGGCTCTGCTGCCTCTCATTGCTTCCTCTATTGGGGGGAGGGACTATGTCCCACCTCACCCTCTCTATACTCATTCATAAGCCAACCCCCTTCTCTGGTGCTTCTCTTTTTTTTACTAAATAAATTAGGCTGATGAATGAGTATATACGGTACTATTGGACATAGAGTTTACTGCATTGAGGAAAAAAAGACTATTCACCGTATTAAACACTATGCTTGATAGCATTAAAAGGATTAGGCTCCACACTAGAGTCTGTTCCTCAAGGAGTACTCCTTGTTGACAAAATTGGTGGTTTTCCTTACTTTTAAGGATACAAAGGGAAATTCCCCTGAAATTCCCTTCAGTTTCACCTCGTCTATTATTATTATTACTCGTTACCTTTTGTTATTTATATAGCACTCAGTGTGCTATATGATCTTCAAATAGGCAAGAAGGGGAGGTTATATACCTTACAGTCACTTGAGCTCTTCAAGATATTTTATCCCTATGGGTGCTTCACCACAGGATGTGTGCGTGCCCAATGCTCTTGATCGGAGACTGCAAAGTAACATCTGCGGGACTGCACCTGCACAGAGAAATGCCTTGTGCTCTCAACAAGGGCATATAGAGAAGTGCAAGCTGGTTGCCACTTATTTCCTTCTCAACTGTGAAGCCAAACTCCAAAGCAGAGGAGGAGGGTGGGAGGTGGCGCAGCATCCATAGGGACAAAACATCTCAAATAACTCAAGTTACTGTCAAGTAAGTAACCTCTCCTTCTTCCAGTATATGGTGCACTACCAGAGATGACTCCCAAGCAGTAACTCAGTGGAGAGGTGGGTGCTGAAGAGGTAAGTCCAGGACAGTTCAAAGGTGCATCAGGTGCTGTCTTTTGGCAAGATGGGGTAATGTTTGGTAAAAGTATAAACAGAAGACAAAGTGGTAGTCCTGCAGATTTCTGCTATGGGAATGTTTTTCAGCAGAGCTATAGTTGTGGATTGAGCTCTAAGGGAACGTGCTGTTACTCTGTGAGGGGACTGCACCCTGGCATTTCCATAGCAGCTCAAGATGTAACCCAAAATCCACTTAAACAATGTGTGTGTGGAAATCAGTTAGCCCTTCATCCTATACAAATAGCCTGGGAGAGGCCCAGAATAGTTTAGTCCTGTCCAGATAGAATGCAAGGGCCGTTCTGACATCCAGTGAATGAAGGCTTGATTCTTCTCTGGAGGTATGAGATTCCAGTTAGAAAACTTGGAGAAATTCCTGGTTAGTGTGATGTTAGGATTAGACCTTTGGGAGGAAGCAAGGATGGGGATGCAATGTAACTTTGTATTTGTAGAAGGTGGTGTATGCTGGGTCCATCATGAGCACTCCTAGCTCCCCCATTCTCCCTGCTGAAGTGATGGCAATTAGGAACACAATTTTGAGGAAAAGGTGGAGGAAGGAGCAGGTCACCATTAGTTTGAAGGTGGGGTTTCCTTAGAGTGTTTAAAACCAGACTGAGATCCCATTGGGGGGGGGGGCAGTTGTTGAACAGCAGGAAACAAGTTGTATAGGCCTTTAAGAAATCTGGCTGCTGTATGGTGGGCAAAGACTGAGATACCTTGATAGATGAGTGGAAGGTTGTCAGATGTCACTATGACAGAACTCATTGAGAGACCCTGTGCTTTCCATTCTAATAGGTAGTCCAGAATCTTGGAAAGTGGAACTTCAGAAGCTTGAGAAGATGGAAGGGAGCCCCAGGATTGGAAGTGCTTCCACTTTTGGAGTAAGTCCTGTAAGTACCAGGCTTTCTACCAGATAAGAGAACTGACTGATCTCTATCCAAAATGGTCATTTCCATGCTTGAATGCCATTGAGGAGCCCTGTTCTCAAATTCAGGAAGGAGGGGTTGGGATGCATGAGGGACTCTGAGTTCTGTGTCAATAGAACACAGGAAGTCTGAGGAGTGTTACCTCTGAGAGGTGGATGAAGTTTGAGTGCCTCATCTGTCTCAGACAAGCAGGTGTTACGAGGATAGCTCTCGCTCCTTCTTGGGGCAGCTTGAGAACAGTCTTGTGAATAATGGTATAGGTATAAGTACAAAGAAGGGTATGGGAGCATGGTGTTGTCAATACATCCCTCAGGGTGTTGTGGCTGTAACCTCCCTTGGAGAAGAACAGTCTACATTATGTGTAGTAGATGCTGCGGAAAAGTCTTTGAGCTCTCATTTCTGATCTTACTATAAGTATTTACTCAGGGTTTGTGTGACTGTTTTCTGGAGCCCTGGTAGACAGACTGCTGATATCTCTATCTGCTGGTAGATACACCAGTTGCACAGCCTTAATGACTCTGCACATAAGGACTGGGATCTTGCTCTGCCCTGGAGGTTGATGTAATACATCACTGCCCTATTGTCCAGCATTACTCTGACCGGGTGACCTCATATGGCATGAAGGAAGTGTTGGCAAGAATAATGTACCAGTCTTAGCTCCAAGGCATTGATATGGAACACCAATTCCTGTGACAACCATTTGCCCTTTGCTGTCTCCCTATCCTGAACTCCCCATCCTAACAGAGATGCATGTTGTGCGGGTCTTTGAAGGTGCTTGATTTAAGACTGTGGTTCCAACACAGACCTTCCTTGAGTCCTTTCACCAAGTAGGAGAGTCCAACACCTTTTGAGGCACTGTAACACATTTGGAGACGTTGGCTTTGGGGCATGCACTGCTCTTATCCATGTCTGGAGGCATCCTTGTGAGGAGTCGCATATGTGGAGACCGACATGTGGCCAAGGCCTGCAGACAAGTCCAGAATATCTTTTGTACTGGAGTTAGTATGGATTTTTTGTGGTTGATGTGGAGGCCCAGAAATTGGAATAGTGTTCTTGCTCTGGACATTGCTGACTGGACATCTTGTGGTGACCAGCGTCTGAGAAGCAAGTCATCCAAATATGGGAACGTTGTGAGCAGCTACCACTGAGAGAATGTTTGTGAACACTGTTGGGGACATGGAGAGTCTGAAGGGGAGAACTCAGTATTGACAGTGTGCCCCATCACAAATCGTAGGAAATGCCTGTGGGAGAGATGGATGGCTATATGAAAGTAGGCATCCTATAGGCTTAGGATGGAATTATGACACCATTCTCAAGTGCTGTTCAAAGTTCCTGAGGTCGAGGATTGGTGTCCACCGTTCACCTTTCTTGGGAACAAGTAACTGGAATAGAAGCATCTTCCGATGAACCCTAGTTGGACTGGTTCTACTACTTCTAGGAGTTGCTCATGAGAAGAATCCCTAAAGAGGCATGGAAAGGGGGTAGAAAGGAGGAAAAGAACCCACTGTATAGAGTAGCCCATTTTGACAACCTCCACTATCCATTTATCTGAGATAACGTATTCCAGACAAGTAGGTAGCGTGATGATCTCCCAAGGAGGGATAGTCACACATCATCTGATCCAGTGGACTGAACTGGTTGATGCTCTAGACCGAGGTGTCAAAAGTGCTTCTTAGAGGGAGGGGCTGATTGGGCAGAAGTAGGGATTGGATGCCCCAGTTTCTGTATCCTGGCTTTTCTCCTGAAGGGCTCCTGAGGCTTAGGGAAAGTGTGCTGATGGTACTGGAATGATTTTGATCTTTGAGTGGTTTGGAATCTACTTAAAGGCCTTTTTGTTGCAGGCACATACATTTCCAATGACCGCAACATTGCTCTGGAATCCCTGAGCATGTGAAGAGAGGAGTGTAACGATGCTGATTCTGGCAGGACTCAACTGAGAATGCCAATTCAGGACAAGTTGCTTAAAGCAGGGCAGTTACAGCCCAAGGCTGGGATTTTTCCACCTTTAAGGCAAACCAAACCGGCCAGCCAAAGAGGACTTTGGTCTCACCCCACTGGCTAACCACAAGTCACACAAGCAATTCCCTTAGACTCTCCAGTTTCCCAGTATCACCACCAGTGCCACTCGTTATGGGGACGAAGGGTTATGAAAACCAATGCCCCAGTAAAATAAAAAAGGTTCTCTCAATCCCAAAGGACCAAGCCTCAGGCCCAGTTCAATATACAAATCAGATCTTACCCACAAATCACGTTGTTGCTAATCCTTTAGAATTTAAGATCATAAAAGGAAGAAATATAGATGAGAGCCAGAATTGGTTAAATGGAGTCAATTACATACAGTGATGGCAAAGTTCTTGGTTCAGGCTTGCAGCAGTGATGGAATAAACTGCAGGTTCAAATCAAGTCTCTGGAGTACATCCACAGCTGGGATGGCTCATCAGTCCTTCATGTAGAGCTTCCATTCGTAGCAAAATCTGTCCAGAGGTAAGAAGCAGGATTGAAGACAAGATGGAGATGAGGCATCAGTCTTTTATATAGTTTTTTTGGGGTATAAGAACACCTCTTTGTTCTTACTGTGGAAAATTACAGCAAAATGGAGTCTGGAGTCACATGGGCAAGTCTCTGCATACTTTGCTGAGTCTCAAGGCATATCTGCCTTCTCTCAATAGGTCAATTGTATAGCTGATGGTCCTTAATGGGCCATCAAGCAGGCTAGGCAGAGCTGACACTAACTTGTCTGGGGTGTCACCCAGAAGCATAGCATAAGTTTGAAATACAGACAGTATTGAGCCAATATTCATAACTTCAACTACAAAAATGACACACACATATAGACAACATAATCATAACCAGTAAACCATAACCTTGTCTTAGACATCTTATTAGACCTTGGTTGCAAGAATGATCTATATGGTCCCAGTTCAAATCAATAACGTGACAAAGAGTCTGCATGTTCGCTGAAGAACATGGGCCCTTCAAGTGAGACATTTTTCATTGCATTTTGTACATCCCTTGCAACGCCTGAAGACTGGAACCAAAATACTCTTCTCATAACTACCGCCATGGCCGTGGACCTGGAAGCTGTGTCAGCAACGTCTACAACATCTTACAGGGAGGCTTTTGCAACCAACTACCCTTCAGTGATGACAGACTGAAATTGATCTATGGTCCTGTGGCATGTGCTCAATATAATGGGTAAATTTGGAGTGTGTGTTAAAAATCATATTTTGCCAAGGCCTAGGAGCTGGTATTATAAAATTGGAGAGTGGCTGATGAGTAGCTCTTCTTTCCTGGCAAGTCCAGCTGTTTAGGCCTCTCCATCTGACAGGGAATCTACAGTAAGCTTGACAGTTCCTTACACTGATTGCATCCACTACAAGGAAAGTGTGGTAGAGTGGAAGAAGTACTTCACTGCTTTTGGTAGGATGTAGTATTTCTTATCTGTCCACTTACAGGTTGGTGGGATTGTGGTAGGTGTTTCCCAAAGGGTATGTGCAGCAGATAATAAAGCCTCATTGATGGGTAGGGCAACCTTTCTCTGGGGACTAAAGTTCAGGATGTCCATCAAATAATGTTTTGACTCTTGAGCTTCCTCTAGTGGGATCTAGTCTTTTCAGGAGGTCCTGGAAGATCTTAAAATCATCAGTGTAAGAGTGAGGTGGTAGCATTACTGCCTTGTCTGGAAGTAAAGGGGAGATCTCCTCAGACTGCTATTCTTGCTCTTCCTGTATATTGTCCGACACCGGAGAATTGTGTGGTACTGAGGCGTGTGGTACAGATGCACACAATACTATAGGATGATTTGTAGATGCCAGTGGCTGGTAGGGTGCCAGTGCTTTCTCTTAGGCACCTGATGGAGTTGGTTGCTGTAGTACACCATGGGTCTCAGTAACCCCAGTGGGGAAAGGGTAAGAGAAGGGACTTCAATAATAATCATAATCTCTGAGTCTATGGTAGGTTCTCTAGGATCCTCTTCATGAAAGGGACTCATGAGAGTAGGGTAATACAGTACTGGTATGTATCCCTACCAAGATCTCTGAATCAGAGGAAACTTCCCCTGAACTAAGGAGAAGGGAGCTGCACTCTGGTGTTCTAACCAGTACTGAAGCCTTGAGACATAAACAAGTCTCAATTTGCTGCTTTTGCAGTGGTACCAAGGTAGTGGTACTGGTAGATCTTGCCAGCACTGGCGACACAGCTGCATCAGAGATACTGAGATCCTCTGAAGAAAGGAACCGGGAAGGAGATGGAGGGCTTTCACATAAAGTTTGGATTGTTACTGGCTGGCGAGATGGAGATTATTGTGGTACTGAGGTAAACTGTAGAGTCATCTCCCCCTTCAGAGGCACAGTGAAATACCAATACCAGGGAACGGCTAGTAGTCCTGTGTATCAGATGGTGCTGCCAAGGTAGTTGATCTGATGGTAGGTATGTCAAAACTGGGTTTCTGCTTTGGTATTGGACTCAGTCAGAGCATCTCCTGTATCCTTAGAGGAATGAGAGGTGTTCCGACAGCAAGTCTCATGGGGTGTCCTGCCCCTTTTCTCCATTTCCTTGCTTTGAGATCTATGGTTTTCTTCTTTTTAGAGTCTTATTGTCCATGGCTGCAGACAAGGCAGCAACTGAGACTGAGGCAGCTTGAGCTGTAGAGGCCAATGTACAGGGAGGGGAAGTAGACCTCTCCAGAACTAGAGCACATTCTATTAATAGAAGCTTAAGTCTAGCCTCCCTGACTTTCCTGCATCTTCCTTTCAAAGCCAGACAGCCCTTGCATTTAGAAGTGTTGTGAGGGGTCCCCAAACACGACAGGTAGCTAGAGTGTTCCTCCCTATGGGGAAATGACATGTGAAAAGTCTCTCAGGTCCTAAGCTGTGGGGTCCTGGGCATAACAAACTGTGCTCTGACATAAACAAAAGACCAAAAAAAAGAAGAGGAAAGAGCCCCCTACCCCTCAACCAATACAAAAGTACTAAATAAAATACAGATATCAAATGAAAATAGATAATGAAAATAAACTAGTAAAACAAATAAACAAAATAAAGAATTCACAAAGTGAAGGCGTGAAGTGAATACAGAAGACAGCAGAATTCTATCTTGAGCTGCAGGCAGATGAGAAGGAACTGAGTGGGGGTAGGCTCATGCCTCCCTATATGCCCTTGTTTAGCATACAAGGTGCTACTCTGTGGAGGTCTAAGGACATTAACTTGCAGTCTCCAACTGAGAGTACACAGGCACATGTACATCCTATGGTGGAGCACCCCTAAGGACACAGACTCAAAAGAAAAAGGCAAAGTTTCTGCCATGAAGGGCTTAACATTCTGATATTATTTATAAATTAGTGCTCATTACAATGACTTTTGATACCCCCAGCAGATACATATATACAAAAAACAAGGAAATAAAACATAGCAAAATAAATTGAAGGACACATACTATACCATCAGCAGAGCATTTTCATTTTGTTTACACTTACCACACCTTTGCACTTACCCTAGAATACAGATTTACAAATGAGATAGAATACAGGTTTACAGAAAACACTGGTAATATGCCAAGTTGTAAAAAGTAATATATTCTTCATACATACTAGCCTACTTTCATCTGTGTGCTTTTTATACCAAAAAAATAACCACGACCCATGAATTATAATTCCAGACAGGCCAAAAACATAGAAGATGCCTGTACATAGTTTTTTTAACCTTTTAGACAAGAATTAAACCTCACAATTTAAACAAAAATTTTCAAGTGAAAACTAAAACTCAGTGTCAACTTCCAGACTTCCTTTAAAAGTTGAAGGTTACGTTACTGCAAAATCCTTACAAAAATGTATCAGATTCCAGTCACTGGCTATTTTTTCTATAATATCTTGATGTAAACTGAAGACCAAGCCAAGTAATTTACTAACCTAATTATGGGCTAGAGAAACTGACAAAATCACAATGGTAAGTGAAATGAGGCTTCCTAAAACTTTTTTTTTCTTAAAGTAGTAATGTATTTTTATGTTTAAATGTACAAAGATTTGGGATACAGAAAATAATTGAGACTTTTCCCTATGATTTCCATGCCTTCTTTAAGTATATTTATGTTGAAATGACATGAAAACTGAAGAAAAAGTAATACAAGTGGCTGTGAATAAGATACAAAGGGATGTATTTAATAGAACGTTAACTTATGAAATACACTATACAATAACTTGCAAATGATTAAAACCGTTACTAAAAAGAAAACAAAATAGTATGTCAACTTTTAGTTTTAATAAAATTTCTTAAAATACTAGGTTAGATATACATCACATTGTACAAATTTAAAATTGCACAATAGGTGTACAGAACCACAGAAAAAGACTGCATTAAATGTCTGGATTTTCAACCTTGATGTGTCTCAGACTCTAATTTAAAATACTGTTTTCACAATTGCTTCATAATAAAACAAAAGCATGCTGATGCAAGTCTTCAAAACTAAACCCCACTAAACCAAAAAGTGTATTTCAAACATTAGTTCAACATAAAGTATTTCTATTTATTGCCTAATATGTTTATATGAAAAAACTCTCTCAAAAATCTTAGCAAATTTCAAACATTTTTTTGTAACTACCAAATCCTGATTTTTTTTTAAATGCAGATGATTCTTCTAAAACCAATATCTTAAATCACTGCTCTACTATGTTGTGCAATGGACATTATTACTATCTAGTGCTATAGAGGGCTGTCAAGCAATTAAAAAAAGTAATCGCGATTAATCACACTGTTAAACAATAGAATACCATTTATTTAAATATTTTTGGACATTTTCTACATTTTCAAATATATTGATTTCAATTACAATACAGACTACAGAGTGTACAGTGTTCACTTTATATTTATTTTTATTACAAATATTTGCACTTTAAAAAAAGAAATAATCTTTTTCAATTCACCTAATACCAAGTACTGTAGTGCAATCTCTTTATCATGAAAGTTGAACTTACAAATATAGAATTATGTAAAAAAACCTGCATTCAAAAATAAAACAATGGAAAATTTTAGAGCCTGAAAGTCCACTCAGTCCTACTTCTTGTTCAGCCAATCGCTCAAACAAGTTTGTTTACATTTGCAGGAGATAATGCTGCCCGCTTCTTGTTCACAATGTCACTTGAAAGTGAGAACAGGTGTTCTCATGGCACTTTGTAGCTGGTGTTACAAGATATTTACATGCCAGATGTGCTAAAGATTCATATGTCCCTTCATGCATCGACCATCATTCCAGGGGACACACGTCCATGCTGACGGGTTTCACTCGATAACAATCCAAAGCAGTGCAGATGGATGCATGTTCATTTTCATCATCTGAGTCAGATGCCACCAGCAGAAGGCTGATTTTCTTTTTTGGTGTAGATTCCGCATCGGAGTGTTGCTCTTTTAAGACTTATGAAAGCATGCTCCATGCCTCATCTCTCTCAGATTTTGGAAGGCACTTCAGATTCTTAAACCTTGGTTCAAGTGCTGTAGTTATCTTTAGAAATCTCATAATGGTACATTCTTTGCGTTTTGTCAAATTTGCAGCTACAGTGTTCTTAAAATGAACATGTACCAAGTCATCATCTGAGACTGTTATAATATGAAATATATGAGAGAATGCGGCTAAAATGTAGCCGGAGACATACTATTCTCCCCAAAGGAGTTCAGTCTAAATTTAATTAATGCATTATTATTTTTAAACAAGCAACATCAGCGCAGAAGAATGTCCTCTGGAATGGTAGCCAAAGCATGAAGGGGCATACGAATATTTAGCATATCTGACACATAAATACCTTGCAAGGGCTACAAAAGTCCCATGCCAATACCTGTTCTCACTTTCAGGTGACATTGTAAATAAGAAGTGGGCAGCAGTAATCTCCCGTAAATGTAAACAAACTTGTTTGTCTTAGCGATTGGCTCCTGAACGAGAAGTAGGACTGAGTGGACTTGTAGGCTCTAAAGTTTTGCATTGTTTTGTTTTCGAGTGCAGATATGTAACAAAAAAAATCTACATTTCTAAGTTGCACTCTCACGATAAAGAGACTGCAGTACAGTACTTGTATGAAGTGAATTGAAAAATACTGTTCCTTTTGTTTATCATTTTTACAGTGAAATATTTGCAATAAAAAGTAATATAAAGTGAGCAGTGTACCACTTTGTATTCTGTGTTGTAACTGAAATCAGTATATTGAAAATATAGAAAAGTATCAAAAATACTTTATAAATATCAATTAGTATTCTATTGTTTAACAATGCAATTAAAACTGCGATTAATCATGGTTAATATTTTAAATCTTGATTAAACTTTTTTAGTTAATTGTGTGAGTTAACTGTGATTAATCGAGAGGCCTAGTGATATGACATGTATTTTTATACGAAGCTATCCTTCAAAGGCATCTGCAACTTCCCCTTAATTTTCTGTTCTTCCCTTTCTCAAAAACGAAATAATGATTTTATGGTTTATTCAACCTGACCCCATTACAGGTTCAAATGTTCCCCTTCAAAACCAATGGGGCCCGATCATACACTCTTCTTAGAATACTAGAATGACAGTGGTATAAAGTCCTAAAAGTTTGCATTGCATATCTGGACTCCCAATAAATGGTGACTTGGACAAATACACTTTGTGCCCATGGAAGGATTAAAGTCAGGTACTTTTAGACTCATGATTTAGATTTTATTTAAAAGTTGAAAAAACCTCCTTGTTAATAGAATAGAAAATGTAAATCATTTTTTTCCCTTTTAAGTGTTAATAAAAACTTCATTTGGTTTTTAAACATCCTCCTGCAGTGTTTGATCAATGTGAAAACTGACTACGAACAATAACTGAACAATCTAGTTTTATCCTCCAAGTTAAGGAAATACAAAAATTAAAAAAAAATTTTAATTTATCAAAGTATTCAGCTTTTAAACATCAAATTACTCATAACCCACCACAGGGGAACCTTATTGTTTTTTAAATAGTCATTTAACCCGAGTGTCCCTTTACCTATGTAATCAGGTTTAAACATATAATAAGAAACGTGATTAAATGTTTATACATATAAATCCCTATAGAGCAAAAGGGCTGCATCTTTTAGAGTTCTACCCAGTGATTGACTGACGTTTTTATTTTCATATTTTATTAATACAACAAAGCATATGACCATAAAGGCTTTCCAGTATTTAAAAATGAACTAGGGCCAACTTTCAAATATCATGATTACACCATACAAAACATAACAGGAACCCATAGGATGTGTATTTTAACAGTACATACCTATTTAAAGTCTCATTTCCTCCTTTCAAGATCTATTATAGCAGACTTAATACACTGTAATTTCATACCTAAACCTTAAAAATGGAAGACTGAAGTATGTCTTAAATGCAAATTTTCAAATAAATACTTTTTATTGTTTTTGGAGTTGTTTTGTTATAGTTTCCTACACAATTACAGAAGTCTTAATTGCATCAACCACTTTTCAAGTAAAAGCCTCAGATTAAAAAACTTGTTTTGTGGTTCTCATCAGTCAGACAGCATATAGACAGCCAATGACCTTTGTTCTCACCTTACAAGTATCTAAAGATCACTAAATTCATCCCATTCCCTGTAGATCTCTTGTATAAATAGCCTCTTATTGTAGAGATACAAACTGATACCATATTACATTCTTTGAAATTAATGAGGTTTGCTTTAGGCAGTTTACTTGAGCAACCATTCTAAATATGCTGATTCTTTTTTCCGCCATCGTATCACTACAGTATAAACATGTTCAACGAGGCATGATAAACTTATCCATCCATTGCACAAAAGTAAAAAATGCATCTTGGTGTCTGCAATATAATTGCTATCTTATGCTGATAGTACTGCACACAACCAAGTTCTTTACAATTGTCTTTGAAGAACACAATTAAATATTAAATGAAGATCTATTTATGCAATGGACAAATATTCCTGAACAAATCTGCCATCAAGGTCTCCCCCACATTTCTTAACACACAACAGAAAATCCAGTCTGGCAGAGTCCAAAGATGCACTATATCAACTGCTGTTTAAGTAATATAATTAATATAAAACCATAAAACAAGAACAAAATATTAACTTTGTCAGACTTACATTGGACTACTAAAAAACAATGGCAGCAATAATAGACAGAGATACTTTATTAGTCCAGGGACCAAGACAAATGCAAGCATTAAATTTAAAACTTACTACCATACCAGTGTTTAAGCCTAAGGTAAAAAGGATCTATGGCAATAAAATGATCAATCTCCATGCTGGCTCAGTTTTAGGCATCTGCTAAGAAGAGAATATTACCTGCGCCAAAATCCTGAAAAGAATGTAATGTGGTTTTACAGAACTGAGACCACTGTCCACTTGTACCTAGTTGGTGAAATTGCACACACTCCAACTGCAGATGGGCCCTAAGAGACTAATATTTTAAGTATTCTGCTTTCTTTGCCCAGTTAGAACACTCAGCCCCAAAAGACTCAGTTCTAGTTAAGCATCTCAATGCTGTAAACTTAAACACAGATGTACATTTTCATGCCAACAAAAATCTCAAAAAATAAATTTAGATAGTTCTAGGCACAGTTACATTTGGTTATTTTCAGTAGACAGCAAACAACTTCAAGACAATCACGGTTTGTAATTTTCAGGTGGTGAACACTGCAATTGCCGCACACTGGTTTGCTGCCAGATGAGACTCTGGACCAAAAGTGAAGATGGAACAAAGGGAAGAGAGAAGGGAATCTGGGTTATAAGTGTGACAACATTTTGGATACCAATTAAAATGAACAAGCATCCAGCAAGAAATAGAAAACATAATTGTTCAGTATAAAAACCTGGTAAAAGTTGGATAATATTAAAAAGCAGAGGAAATAGTTAAAATGCAATAACTACACACATATCCTATTCCTCTAGGCTTTTCTGAGTTTCTATTTAAAAAACCAGTTTGTTAGGACTTCCTCAAAAGAAGAACAAAAACAAAAAACTGTTCAACAGTATCCTCTGTGGACAACATTATTTGAAACCCAACTATAAAGGAAAACTTGTTTACTTCACACTATCCAAAACCAAAGTTAGTACAAATGTAATAAATAGAGATTGTAAAAACATTTAATGTACATTTTTATATTAAATTTTATTTACATTTAAGTCTCCAAAACTTTGTTTAATGGAACAATCTCCAAGAGAGAATGGTCCTTTAATTGCATTAAGCCTATTTAAATCTCACGAGAAAGTCCACTGTTCAATATTTTAAAAAGGGTGACCAAAAAGCTGGTGTTAGTTGAATATAACCTGAGTTATCGGTTATTTGAAACACTGAAAGAATTCCAAGAGTCTACACAGCTTCCCCACCTCTGTCTTCGCTGTGGAGGTGGCCTTTGTGTGTTTTTGTGAGGAGGGTCCACTGAATTCATTACAACAGAGATGGACATTTGATATTCATATCGTTCCAACATCTGAGCAATCTTCTCACGAGGGACCCCATGTTTATTCCTCCTACAAAAATAATAATTTTAAATTAAACTGTTGGTACTTTTTATATGATTTCAGTCTTTCTTAAACTTTTGAAGAGTATCTTGTGTTTTATCCTCTCCATCTATCCAGACTGTCAAATGCCATCATTTAATCTTCTGCCCACTTTCAAAATCCAGAATCACACAGGCTTTTCCAATATTACAAAACAGTAAGCTTAAATATAGTTGAAGTAGATGAATTCACTACAACTGACTACACACTTTTGAAAAACAATATGCTGTAGTGGGTGGAAGTTCAGATTTAATGACAATATTTAACATCTTATAATATCCAAATTTTTTTACATCTTTTTAACACAATTCATTGTATATACGATACATTCAAAAATATAAAACAAAGTATTTTCCTTTATACAGAAATGTGGTGCTGTTTGTCAGTTTCAGCACAACTGCACCTGTATTTCCCCCTCTGTGGTCCCTTGAGGGCACCCAATCCAAGGTTTCTGGCTCCCAGTCATCACCTCTCTTGGGCAGAGACCTGCATCTCACTCCCCTCAACCAGTGGTTTTAAGGCTGCACAGCTCCCTGTCTTCTTCTGCAATTACAGCAGCAAACCAGTCTGCTTAAAAAAAACAAGACCTGTGCTTTGCTCTCTCTCCAAAGGCTATGAGTAGTATGAATGCCAGCAGTTACAGGTTACCACACAGCTTTTTCTAAGCAAGCACATTTGTTCATCAGGTAAACAAACACATAAAAACAAACAGCCTACCAGAAGTCACCCATTAGTCTTATGGGGCCCCAGTAGGCCAAAGTCTTTCCAATTCTTCTGCAAGGGATAGGGCCTCCCTTGGACAGCAGCTCCTGTCCATTTGCTAGACCAGAAACAAGACCCTGAGTCAGTTTAAACTCAGGCTATTTATCCCAAAGTCCTTTCTTTGGTCTATTGGTCTTGGAGAATCTGCTTACGACAAATCGTGCATGTGAGCCTCTCCGGGAAGTGGTACCTCTCTGGGAAGGTTACAACCAGGCTGATTTACCTTAGTCACCACCAACTGTTTTTAATTCCCAGAGGAGCTGGGGTAATCCCCCCTCATGGAATAGAGCACAAATCATACATAAACCATTTATTTAAAACAATGGACCCCAAAGATACTGCATGGGTTTGCAATATCTTTCACACTGTTAATATGGATAATATGTGTACGGTGTTCTAAGATGACTCTTCTTTCTATTTACCTATCCGATACTATGGTGCTGTTAGATACAACCGTGATGGGGGCCATATCAGGGACCCCCAGTTGAACACAGACCCTGCTCATTGCACTTGGCTGACTCAGCTAATGAACCCAGACTGGCTGAAGACTTCAGCACTCACAGTCTCAAACAAACACTGCAGCAGTCCTGGGTTCCTGGCTGCTCCACAGCATTCCACAGCTGCAGCTGTGTTTTTGGTCCTGCTTCCTATTCCTGCTCTCAGCTCCCTTCTTGCTCCTAGTCCTTACTCTGAATCCCCACTCCTGCTTCCTGTTCCTTGTCTCTGGTTCTGTTCCTGGATTCCTAATCCTGGTTTCCAGTTCCTAACCCCTGCTCTTGGCTCCAGCCTACAATCTGGCTCTGACCCTTAACTCCTGATTCCTGGCTCCAACTTGCTTGCTGGACTTGGTATTCATCTTCTGACCACAGCTCTGATCCGTAGCTCCTGGTTTCTGGCTCACTCCCTGGACTTGACATTCAGTTTCTGATCACTGTTCTGTCCCTGGCTCCTGGTCTCTGGCTCTCGGCTAGCTCCTCAAACGTGATAATTTGGCTCCAAACCTGGCCACTAAGCCTGGTTACCTCTGTTCCAACCACTAAGCCAGCCTCTCACCCTGACCAATAGGCAAGGCTGCCCATGGCTTGTTCATTATAGTCTGAGCAGCCCACAAAACTCTGAGAAGGCTCAGAGAGGGGCAGGGAAAAGAGACACTGATAGGGATGGATTCTGCACAGGGAGGTCCTTCCTTAGCTGACCTGCTGGGTTCCCTACAGAGGCACAGAATAGCACTCTGCAGGTGGAGAATACAGTAATGGAACCAAAGATTCCTTTTAATTCCTATTTGACAGTATCAAAGCTTTTTTTACTGTCTCACACGACCATTCCCATAAAGTAATTAGTGGTTCACAGTCATGCTGAAAGGGCATAATGAGTGAAGTCTCACAGGGATCAGTTTTTGGTCCGGTTCTGTTCAATATCTTCATCAATGATTTAGATAGTGGCATAGAGAGTACACTTGTAAAGTCTGCAGATGATACTAAGCTGGGAAGAGTTCAAAGTGCTTTGGAGAATAGGATTAAAATTCAAAATGATCAAGACAAACTGGAGAAATGGTCAGAATGAATAGGATGAAATTCAATAAGGATAAATGCAAAGTACTTCATTTAGAAAGGAACAATCAGTTGCACACATACAAAATGGGAGATGATTCCCTAAGAAGGAGTACTGCAGAAAGAGATCTGGGGATCACAGTGGACCACAAACTTAATATGAGTCAACAGTGTAACACTGCTGCAAAAGAAAGCAAATTCTATTCTGGGACAGGGTGGGCAAACTTTTTGGCCTGAGGGCCACATCTGGGTATAGAAATTGTATGGCCGGCCATGAATGCTCACAAACTTGGGGGTTGGGGTGAGGGCTCCGGCTGAGGATGCGGGCTCTGGGGTGGGGCCAGAAATGAGGAGTTTAGAGTGGGGGAGGGGCCTCTAGGCCAGGGCATGGGGTTGGGGTGGGGGAGGTGAGGGCTCCAGCTAGGGGGTGCAGGCTCGGGGTGGGGCTGGGGATGAGGGGTTTGGGGTGCAGTAGGGTGCTCCAGGCTGAGACCAAGGGGTTCTGAGGGCAGGAGGGGGATCATAGCTGGGGCAGGAGGTTTGGTCGCAAGGGGCTCGGGTGCAGGCTCTGGGTGGCGCTTACCTCAAGCAGCTCCCGGAAGCAGCAGCATGTCCCCCCTCCGGCTCCTATGCAGAGGCGCAGCGCTGGCCAGGCAGCTCTGCACACTGTCCCATCCACAGACAGCTCCCATTGGCCACAGTTCCTGGCCAGTAGAAGCTGCGGGAGGAGAGGGGGGCAGCATGTGGAACCCCCTGGCTGCCCCTACATGTAGGAACCAGAAGGGGGACATACCACTGATTCTGGGAGCTGCATGGAAAGCCCCCGATCCTACTCCCCGGCGGGACTTGGAGGGCTGGATTAAAAGTTCTGACGGGCCAGATGCAGCCTGTAGTTTTCCCATCCCTGTTCTGGGATGTACTAGCAGGAACATTGTAAGCAAGACACCAAAAGTAATTCTTCCGCTCTACTCTGCGCTGATTAGGCTTTAGCTGGAGTATTGTGTCCAGTTCTGGGAGCCACATTTCAGGAAAGACGTAGGCAAATTGGAGAAAGTCTACAGAAGAGCATCAAAAATGAGTACAGGTCTAGAAAACATGACCTATGAGGGAAGACTGAAAAAGTGGATTGTTTAGTCCGAAAAGAGACAACTGAGAGGGGACATGATAACCAGTTTTCAAGCACATTAAAGGTTGTTACAAGGAGGAGGGAAAAATGTTGTTCTTAACTTCTGAGGATAGGACAAGAAGCAATGGGCTTAAATTGCAGCAAGGCTGGTTTAGGTTGGACATTAGGAAAAACTTCCTGTCAGGGTGATTAAGCACTGGAATAAATTGCCTAGGGAGGTTGTGGAATCTCCATCACTGGAGATTTTTAAGAGCAGGTTAGACAAACACCTGCCAGGAATGGACTAGGTAATACTTAATCCTGCCATAAGGCAGGGGACTGGACTAGATGACCTCTCGAGGTCCCTTCCAGTCCTATGATTCCCCAACCCAGACAAGTTCAATGGGATCACACGGCTTCTCCTGGGTTTCTGAACCAATGTCACTCCTGTTCCACATAAGACCACAGACCTATTTCACCAGCAGAGCCAAGGTGGGGCTCAACATCAGTCTCCTGACTGGAAAGTGCTTGCCTGGGGTTCCCCCTCTCTGGAGTAAGCCAGTCCCTTCTTGGGGGAGTTCAAGAACTTTATCCAGGCCATGACAACATATTTCAATTACCCGAACCGGACACATATGGCAGATCAGCACTTCAAGCCCTGAGACAAGGCCACAAGCTGGTCACTAGCTACGCCACAAAATTCTGCTGTCTCTCAGCTGACACGGAATGGAGCAAGGCCATGCTGCACCACCACTTCTGTCTGGTCTGAGTGATGAAGAGAAGGACGAAGTGGCCTGGGCAGAAATCTTGGCCAGACTTGCACCTCTGTCAACCTGAACGTAAGAATGATAGCCGGCTATTGGAACGTTGCCAGGTAAAGGCAACTGTGCCCTGACCATACACTAGTCTTGGTCACTCATGGCCAGACTCAGCTCCCCACTGACCTCCTGCCGCAACCAGAGCCTATGCAACTTGGCACTGTCTGGTCCTGCCTTTCTGATGGTGAAAAGAACCAGTGCCACTTGGAAGGCCTATGCCTTTACAGTGACAGAACTAGACATTACGGTTCAAGTTGCCAGCTAAAGTTCGGTCCGTCTCCCAACAAGAAAATACCAGGCCTCAACCTTCTATGAGAATCCTGGTTGGGGGATGGTGTAATTCCACTGGAACTAGCTCGATACACCAGTACCACTTCACAGGTTCCCTGTTAGTGGCGGTGCTCCACCTTACTCACCTTAGCTCCCATTGTGCTTAAGACATTTGTCCATGGCAGATATCCACCTGGAAGCCCTCTTGGACACAAGAGCATCTCACACGACCAGATACCAACATGAGTCAATTCCAATCCCAGACCTCGCCGAAGCGGTCAATGGATCTCTGTTTTCCTTCAGCCCAGTTACATGAGAAACAGCTCCTTCAGAAGTCGCCACTATCCAGGACCACCATGAGACCTTACAGTTTGGCCTAATCTGTTTCTCCCTCTTTGTAGTTATTTCTGGCATTACCTGGCAAACCACCCATGACCCCCAGAACTGCTGGTGCTCTAGCATGTTCAAGTTCACCTCTCTGCAATGATGTCACATCTGCCGTCTCAACCTCAGTCGGGAAAGAGGCAGCCCCCATCTTATACTTGTTGAAGCTGTCTCTCTCCAAGCCAGGCTAAGGCAGGTTAGGAGGGGCCTCACTAGATACAGCCAGCCCCCCAACTACTATGGCTATAAACTGCAAAGTACCAGGACCTTGTTTGATATTTTGACAAAGGAAGGACCAATATTTTGCTGCCTCATCAGCCCTATAATTGCCCTATACATATCCAGGCTGGAGTGAAAATCCCTTTTGGACATATTTATTCCCTTTCAAAACCTAAGCTGCTGGCCCTTAGAAGCTACCTACAAGAGAGTCTGTGCAAGGGGTTCATCTGTCCCTCCAAGTCCTTAGCCAGGGCTCCAATTTTATTTGTCACCAAGCAGGATGGTTCCTACACCTGTGGGTTGACTATTACAATCTGCACCTGTTATAGACATTTTGAATACACTGTGCTGCTGTTCTGGCTACACAATGCCCCTGCTACTTTTCAACATTTTATAAATGACATTTTCAAAAATATGTTGGACCATTTTGTAGTTATTTACTTAGATGACATCCTTGTCCATCTAGACCTCTTTTGTTGACAATGGAGGCTGAAGTTTCTGATTTTGCCAGTCAATCTTTTACTCCCAACTCATTGATTCTCAATGCCACAATTCAGCCGTTAGCACAGAATTAGTATGTGGTCACTACTATTTAAGTCTTCCTTTGTATGAATTGGTAAGGGATATGGGGAGGAAGGGCAGTGTCCAGTGGCACAGGCATATGCAAAGAATTTGCACTGAGGAAGGCATCTGCAGAGAGCCAGTAAGGCCACAAGGTGCACAGTGGTGACAGTGGAGGCGGCATGGCCACAGTTGCTAATGCATTCATTCAGTACATCCCCACATAAGGCTGCTCTCCAATGGCATAAAACCTGAAGAAGCGGGATAGTAGAACACCACCTGCCATTACTCTATTGCAAATTCTCCCAAAGCACAATGAACCTCCCAGCAAAAGGAACTGCAATTTTGTACCTCCACATACAATTCACTTTAGACCTACATAGATGAATGAATGAATGCATGTATGCATGCATGCCTCTATGGAGGGAGAAACAGCAACTGTTTAACAGAGGAGAGCAACACTCCACACCAATACTCTACCTAACTGCAGGAGAAATGTAAAGTGCAATTACCAGAGAGGAATTGGCCAGGTCACCAGTGTTAACTTTCCCAATTCTTGCAAACTAATTTCATGGACTATTTCATAATTACATGTGGTCAGAACTAATTCGTAAGATGTGCAACACCTGTTCAATACTGACGTTAAGGGACAGAATGTCTTCCTGAACCACCAAACACCACTTCCTAAGCAATCCTGCATTAGATGATCTTCTACACAAGTACTAACTAGACATTTCCCTGCTTAGCTATTAAGAGCTGATGAGACACTGAATTGGTATGACTACTTTTGTTTCGCTCCAGTATTATATTAGAGCCATTACACTTCTTTATGTAAATTTTCATTATAACCTACATTTGAAAGAGTTCAGATACTTGATCATAAAGTGAGATTATTCATGCAATTTCTTAGTGTTAGTAATTATTTTTCTTTTTATACACACTATTCTAATATTTTTAGTTACCCAAACAATTGTGCTCTTCTGACTACTATCTAGTTAGAAGATGAATGTTCTTACTATTATTTCCTTATCCCCTGTTAACATAACATTGCAAGGCTAACTCAACCCAATCCCATTGTCGGTAGCCTTAGAATGATACCATATCAACAAGAGATGGGGAAGAAACAGTACAAATCTTCATACATTTGACTTCTCCCAAGTTTGCCTGGCACGCACTGTCATCCCATAATTTCAGAAGGATCTATAGTGGATGACAAACATTCAGGAATTAACAAACAATTAAATGGGCACCGCCCATACCAGATCAGATCAAATGTCTATCTAATCCAGCATCACATTTCCAACAGTACTTAATACCAGATGATTTGTGATGGGACAATTATGGAATAGCCTTGCTTATATGGGAATTTTCTTCCTAATCCACACTATTAAGAGTGGAGTTACGCCCTTAGGCATGAAGATTTATATTCCTTATAAAATCTTCTATTTTACCTAATTAAACTGTGGGGTTCTATCTATAAAATGTCTAATCTACACAAATGCTCATGGCCTCAGTCACATCTTGTAGCAATGACTTCCCAGGTTAATTAATCATCCACTGTGTAAGGAAGTTGTGTCCTATGGGCCTGATTATTTTTCCACTTAAGTTCACGGAAATTTTGCTGCTGATTTCAAAGGGACCAGGACACAGGGTCCTCTGTGTATTCCTGAGCTGATATTTATGTAAGCAGTATATTTATATAAATATTAACAGAAGTCAGTTCATACTAGAAAACAAATGTTAGCAGTAAAGCACTTAAGCAACTGATGAAGTACTGAGAAAAATTTAAATTAAACCACAATACAAAAGAAAAAAGAAACTAACTATGATGGCTACTATAACACAAGTCTTACTTTTCTAACTCCTCTGGATCAAACTTCCACCATGTGTCTGGCTCATGGAATTCCACTCTGTAGCCTTTCCCTAGAGCCTAAAGCAAACAAAGAAATACAGTATGCATGATAGGTGTAACATTATTATACTAGTATATGCTGCAACAAATAGAAAAAATATTAATGAAAACCAGATTGTTATTAAAATTAAATACGAAGCAGTCTTAGCCCACTGAACTTTAGATCACTTACCCCACAACCTCTAGGTTTCATCTTAGGCTAAAAACATTAGGTCAAGTCAATCCAAACTAGACTACCTGTTAGTGGCTCTGTCAAAGAAATAGCCTGTTTGAGGACAGAAAGCAATGTCAACAAGGAAGACCCATTACTAGACAAAGTAGTTGCATTCGTGCTTTGTGAAGTTAGGTCTGCAAAAAAAAACAAAAACAAAAACCCCACACCACAGTATAACAACAATGGATTTAATTACAGAGTAGTTATATTTACCATTTCCACATACGGCTTCATTTCCCAGGCTTGAGTATTAGTGTTGTCTATTATAATTGGAGATCTTCCCTGGTCCATTGCTTGTTTTGCTGCAGTAAATAAAGATTACAATACAACCCTCGATATATGAGTGAAAAAATTGGAATGAAATTCTATTTCAAGTAAAATGATGAAAGCATTTTGTTCTAAGTGGTTTGCACTAGTATGTCATGTGATTAATTAAGCAATCAAACTGGATTTCTATTTAATTAGATTCCACTTAAATAAGAAGGCCACAGCTTCAGGGTAAACCACAAACAGTAATCTACTTGACAGAGACAAGTGCTAACAGAGCTATATAGTTAACAGAGGAAAACTGCCTATTGCCTTCTTGATTCCTAATAAGAAGCTATAGAGGCATTTGTTGTGGGAAACAAGACAAGAAGAGTTGCTGGCTAAACAATTTTATAATTACTTTTACAGTTAATTCCTAGAATAATAATTACAAGGGCCACATTACCTGGAATACACATTTATTGTGACAGAGATGGCATGAAAATGCATCTAGAAAAACTTATACTTAAGATACTTTATTGCTTTAAGAAACTAATCTTTCCATTCATAAAATCCCATATGAATAACAGCCAAAAGTTCTGGGCTTGATAGTTTGCAGAGCTAGAGCATATCTTTTAGAAAGACCTTCAATCTTGATTTAAAGACTTCAACCACCAACATTTCTAGGTAAATTGTTCTAATAGCTAATTAACCTTTTTGTAAAAAAAATCTGCACCGTTTCTGATTTTAATTTAGCCTAGTTTCACCTTCTGGCTCAGGGGTTCTCAAACTGGGAATCGTGACCCCTCAGAAGGTCGCAAGATTATTACATGTGAGGTCATGAGCTGTCAGCCTCCACCCCCAAACCTACTCACTTCCAGCATTTATAATAGTGTTAAATGTAAAAAAGAGTTTCTAATTTATAAGGGCGGGTCAAACTCAGAGGCTGGCTGTGTGAAAGAGGTCACCAATACAAAAGTTTGAGAACATTGTTCTAGTCACTCCATCTTGTTATGGCTTTATGTATTAAACTGAAAAGGCCTCTATTACCAGAAATATTTTCTCCATATAGAATACTTATAGACGGATCAAGTATCACCAGTCAACTTTCTTTGCTGAATGGAGTTTTAGTCCTACTGTAAGACCTCAAATCATGTTGGTAGCTCTTTTCTAAATCCTTTCCAATTTGTCAAAATCCATTTTTAAATGTGGAAACCAAAGCGGATGCAGTATTCCAGGAAGACTAGCCACTAGGCAACATGGGGTGCGTAAGGAGGAAGCAAGAATGACTCAAATGCAAAAAAGGGGTAAGAAGGAAATTGGAAGGATTAGGACTGGTAACGAGTGAGTGGAAGCAGGATAAGAGTAATGGCCCAGAATATGGGTGGTGGTGAACAGAAACAGAGAAATGGGGAGAAGTAACTGGGGAAAGGAGTAGGAGCAGAGAGAGCAGTGACAAAAGGGCCTATAATCTCTAGAGCACATTTCCCTTCAGAAGCTGGGAATTGGGTCCAGGTTTCCAGATAAAAAGATTGTAAGGCAATCATATATTAGAGTAATGGAGGGCTATATAGCACCCAAGACAGATACCAGTTATCTGTTTAGGTCAAGTGGTAGAAGCGTTTCTGATAGGTTTAAAATCTAAATCCTGCTGATGACCCATGCAACGAGTCAGCAGGGTTTTCACATGATGGAATGTGGGTGGGTTTCAGTTTAATTTTTTTTAAAACCCGAAGAAGGTTAAAGCAAAAAGCCCAAACAACCTATGTTAAAAGTGTGTCAAATCTGCAAAGGTTACGTGCACAAAATTAGGTATAGACAGAACTAAGCTTGCCTGTGCAACCTTAATTCAATTCCCCTTGTGCATATGCATTTAGATACAGCCTTTAATTATATGATCACATACTATTTTTTTCCATATAAACTTCTAAACCTCATTTAGTGAGCAGGCTAGGCCTGCTCTGGGGATGAATCACAGTTGTGTAATGAATGAGATTACTGTCTATAAGAACCATGCATCCCAACTTGATTCAGAGTTGGAAGGTATATAATTACTAAAACAGGAGATTGCAGGGAAAGAGGATAGTCTCATACTTAAAAGCACTTGAATCTCGTCTTGGAGAACTGGATTCTATCACTGCTTCTCCACAAAGTTCCTATGTGATACTATGTAAGATTTTAAATGCAACTTTTCAGAAGCTGCCACTAACTGTGTGTGACCCAAGGACCTCTTGATGCCAATGGCAGAGAACACAGGGGTGCATAAGTGTTACAGGGATCCCCTGGTTCTGGTATTTACATTCACCAAAGACTGTCATGCCAGGTTCTACTGAAAGCCTGTGACACACCGATCATCATAATCTTTGTGAAATGTATGTGTGAATAATATGTAATGAGCTGTGTACTGTATAAGTAACTGTGAATTATGCCTTGAAGTTAAAAGACAGATCACCTAGAGGTGACATACCTTAAGAAAGGTTACATCAGATATGAGGCAGGAGACATTATCCTCCTTGGCTAACCATTGTGTATGGCATATCTTTCAATGGAAATCTATTTCATACTGAGTCAAATACCAATGAAGAGATTGTGGGGCTTCAGGAGAAGAAATCAAGAGGAAGATGTAACAGCATGGAGGCAGGGGAGGGGGAAGAAAACCCTATTTACAGGTGAAGAATAAAGGACTGGTCTAATATATCAATATATATCAGAGATACCCCTGGCATCATTCATCCTGGAGACAAGGTGACAGCAGGCCTTTGGGTCTCATGAAAGGAAGGTCTCATGTCATTCTGGTTGAAAACACCATGAAAGCATTTTGGGTAAGCAGTACCTTATACAGAAGAGGGCATTTTACTATTTAAGTTGTAGTAGTGAAGTCTATCACTGGAGGTGTGAATATAGAAGGACTCAGGTACAGGTCACCCTGTACTGTGACAGTGATCATGTAATTAAAGACAGTAGCACAATGCATATGCACAAGCAACCATAATTCTGGAATTTCCTAATTGTTGACTATTTGACTTTGCACCTTACATTTTTTAACATTTTTTTAAATGCAATATATAATTATATACAAATTGCTTTAGTATCAGTTACAATCTGTACATTTAATTTTCAAATTAATATTTGGAGTCCAAAATTTCACTCTGAGCTAAAATCTAATCAGTAGTTTTGTAAATAGGTATCAGGTAACTCTCAAGTGTTCTGATATGGATAACATTAAATTGCCTTTCCAGCTTTACAAAAAATTCATAAATTATCATTGACCGACTAATTCTCAGTTGGGAAGTGTACTTTCATTTTAGCTTTCTTCACCATGATCCTAGTATAAGTAATATTCAAGGCTTATATACTATGTAGGGCTTCAAGCACTTTAGCAAGTCTATGAATAAATGTAGCACCTCCCTACCACATACATAATGATGTAATTAATAGCTGCTTGCACCCAAAGCTGTACAAAGGCATTCATTGCAAGCTAAAACTGAAGATAATCAGCTGTTCTGGTACTGCACAGACACACCCCAGCTTCAAATATAGGAACAGTGTTCCTGTTAAATATTGAAATACAGAAATATGGATAACTTAGATAAATGGATAAGGAGATACAGAACTTTTCACCTCTAGGTCACTAGTTTGAGTATGTCTCAGATCAGAAATGACTACAAATCATTATCAAATGACTACAATCTTATTGAAATGACTGTTTACGGTGGCCTTTATTTATAAATATGCCCTCTAATATGTCTCAGGGACAAAAAACACTTAAGAATGTACATTTTTTGCCCTCTAACCAGAAAAAGAAAAAATTACAGTTTCTCCAAACAATCTCTTATCAAATACTGTGTCATAAGGTCAACACTACCAGATTATTGCTGACCAACACAGGAAAAAAAATTTGAACTAAGACTATTCTGTCACTAGAACATTTAAATTTAGAATCTAATTCACTCAAGCACTTCAGCTGACCTGATTCACCATGCTGGCTCACTGGGAGAAAGTGGTCTTTTCTATAGCTAAGATCTAGAACAAGTAAAGCTTTCAAGATTAAAAGGCAAGCTCTGTTCTATATCGAGAAATTAACTGGAAACTAATGAAGACTCTGTAATACATTTCCTGCAGGCAGGAAAACCATATTTTGCAATAGTTGGAGTACCCAAGACTTCTTCAGTGTGGCCCAATCAAGAGCATTTTGCACTAATCACATCCAGAAAACACAGTGGCATGGATAACTGTGATGAGGTCTGGATGTGTAAGAAAATGTTGTAAACAACTTAGAACATCATAACTGCCATATTGGGTCAGACTAAAGGTGTCAGCTAGCCCCAGTAATCCTGTCTTCCGACAGTGGCCAATGGCTGGCGCTCCAAAGGGAATGAACAGAGCAGGTAATCATAAAGCGGATCCACTCCTGTCGCCATTTTCAGCTTCTGGCAAACAGAGGCTAGGGACACCATCCCTGCCCATCCTGGCTAATAGTCATTGATTGACCTATTCTCCATGAATTTATCTAGTTTCTTTTTAAACTTCCCAGACAGATGTAAAAAAACTTACAAATAAACAAACAAAATCCTCTCTTCACCACCTCCATGACCACCACCCAGGTTTACAGGGGTCCAAGAGCATTCCCACGTTTAAATTTCCTTGGACAAAAGACACGCAAATAAAAGGAGTAGAAATAATTTTTCCTTTAATCCATCAGTCATTTCTATTTTGTCTGGTTTACACAGAAAGATCATTCTCATCCAAGTCTCAATCTTGGCCAGGTGCTGAGAAAGCACAGACACATCATAATCCAGGTCTGATAGAGCATAATGATGACCCAAAATTTCACGCCATTTATAAGAGGTTCTTCAGAGCAGATAAGCAATTGTTCAGAACCACTCTCCAATACCTCTTGGGCCTTGTCTAGAGAAGGAAAAAGGTGCTTATTTTCAAATTGAGTTTAATTATGTATATTGGTGATAAATGGAATTAACAATATGAACTCAATTTTACCAGGTGAATTATAGCCTTGGCATACTAAAAATGAGCAAAGGATATAAAACTAAGTCTATACTGGTGTTAAATTGGGTTTTAAATTGAGTTGAGTTAATCTGATTGAAAATAAGCACCTTTTCCCTTACTATATACAAAGCCTTGGAGAGGAAACTTTCAACTAGTGGCCACAGGCAGGTTAACAAAACCTCACTATCAAAGATTGCTGACAGATTAAAAAGGATCCGAATAATCAAACAACTATTGTCCATTACCAGGAAGAGATTAGCCACCAAATGAGTTACAGTCTCATTCCAAGTGAACAAGTGTCTATATCAGAAAATCCACCACAATTACCATAGTTGGCAATTTTAAACGAATGGCCAATGAATCAATTAACCTACTCTCTACTCCTGAAGCTGGTCCCTCTATAACACTATTGAGAAGCAATGGATGAAGCCTACACTGTTGCTGTTCCACTATTTCGACGGAATACGAAAATGTATCTGTGCTTACTTGAAAATTTCCTTTTCTTAAATAAGATCCACACATCCTTTACAATGGGTACTTCAGCCTGCTTGGGCGTACAACCAGACCTATCAGTCATTAGCAGCCTGGGAATGCCCTACTTCCTGAAGTTCCCTCCAGTTCAGATAACTTCCACAGCCAGGATAATTCACATCTACTTAAATATACAGATTGTACTAAATACACTTTGAGGAAAAACACTACTATTTCGCCTGCTGCAAAGCAAGGTAAATTCTAACTAACAGCAACAAACCCAACCCTTGGATGTCAATTTCCATCTCTATTCTTTATGATCCATTTGTCTCCATGGTGGGCCACATCTGTGGACTTTATTACTTAAAGAAAGAAAATTTTCAAGTAAGTATAGATAAATTTTCTTATTTTTCACGCATAGATCCAAAGATCCATTACAACGGGATTTTCATAAACAGTGTCCTACCACAATGGGAAGCAGGAACATGCTTTAAAAATGGACATCCAAAACAAGGTAAATTATACAAATATTACCTCCATCTTTCCTTGGGCGCTAAGGTGTGAATAAAATTTCTGCCCACAGAAAGGAAATGGCATTGTCTAAGACTGGATGAGCAAATATTCAGAATATAGTGAAGTCTAGCAGATCTCAATAGCAGAGACATGACTACTCTGTCCTGACATTGTCAATGCCCCTAAGGACTAGACTTGATGCTTAACTGAAGGAGGAATATTCTTGAATTTATTTAAAGAATGGATGCTAGACAAGCTGTCTGAAATGACAGTACAATACTAAATCTCAGTTAAAAGGCTGTCAATTTATTTAAAAACAAAAAAAAAAAAAAAACAAAGAAACTCATCTGATGTGAGATCGTAGCTATCTGGAGGGTCTACCCTAATGCATAGGAAGGTATAACTCCCCCTTCCTGCAATGTTTCAATCAGGCAATGCTGTAAGGAGCAGGACAGATAACATGCCAAGGTTTTACTCTGACTAACGAGGTTAGGGTAAGATCGATGCCCTAAGAGATATTTAATGTTGGGATGTGTGTAAAAAAACTGTATTTATTGAATATGCTGAGAACATTATACTACAAGACCCTTGACCTTTTTGCTGAGGACACACAATATGTGCTCCAGGCTATGGGCCACTCAAGGATATGTTTCACTGATTTAACATCGTAGTTATTCTACTAGGCTGGTGCACAGTCCACACTTGAAGTTCTATTGCGTTTCCCTTCTCTTCTGGAGTCCATGACAGCAATGAGTCATCTCATCCAAATATTCATTTTAAACCTGTCCGGTCGCAGAGGAAAGACTGGTTTTGCAACAGCAGATCTCTTTCTGTGAGATAAGGACATCTAAAGATCCATTGCTGTGTTAACCAGACCTGAGAACCACAGCACCTTCTTCCAGAAAGGCTTAAATGATATTTTACTGTTTTCTCATTCCTATATTTTGTATTGTTCTGAGGAACAGTGGAAAAGGTGGGAAGACATATAGGAGGGACCCTGCACAACTTAGCAAGATGTCACTCACCACCTTACTTCCTGGGTCCTTACACACAGAGGCCTCAGAGCACTTATTTACTGTTTCCAGCTGCAAAGAGGTCAATCATCACCCCACCAAATTGAATTAAAATTAACAAGTTATTTCTGGGTGTAGAAGTCACTCTGCTCATCGGACTTTTGCCACGTGTAAATCCTGATGTCCATCGCCTCCTTGATGGGCAGTGCACACAGAGAGAAGGAAACTCTGCTTCCACCCAAGACAGAATTTCTCTCTGGGACAGAGCAGATCGTTGTCTTCCCACATATTATGAAAACTTGTCAGTCATATTGACTATCATGACCCAAACAGATCTGTTATCCTTAGGAAGGAGCAATGCTCTGATATCTCAGTTCAATTCATTGAGTTCCAGCTAGTGGATGCCATGATCTCCCTTTTTTTGGTACCCTGATCGGAGGAACCCTTCAAAATATCGATTTTCTACATATACCAGTTATAGGAGCACAGAACATGGAGCTTGTTCTCTGTCAACAATAAGACAGGGTAAGAATGGAGGGGATACCCAAATCTACTGTATAAGTATCATATTAACTCTAGATCATTGAAACATGCCTATGCACTATATCAGGAATTCCTAAAGGCTCCAAAAAATAATTGGATTTTTATTTCTGTGATATCACTTGTTTCCCTTATGGACATCTTCATCTTCTGTTAACATTTTTATAAAGATGAATGTTCCTTTGTACCTAATGGTATTAATTCTTGTCACAGGCTTATGACTGAATTCCTTGGAAACATGTCTATGTTTGTCCTGAATCCAAAGGAACTCCAGGAACTCCATCGCTCTGGGTGTGGTTGCGTCTTCAGTGTTCTATCTGTACAGAAACCCGATAAGACAAATATTTGGACAAGAGATGAGTGAATTTCCTTCTTCCCTAAAGCGAATATTATTGCTACCCCCGATCCTGGTGAGAGACCCTTGAAGCACACGTAAGATCATACAGTAAAGCGAGAAATTAGAAAACATAAGAATTGCCTGATAATGGTAAAATGGGAAGGTTTTGATGACAAGCTTGCATTAGGAACTTATTTAGATGTTTCAGACAGGACATTGCTCTCCCTGACCCCAATTTTGTGTGTCTAGAAATAGGAGCAGTACAATGCTATGATTGTAAGTAGCTCGGACTGGGAATGGGACAAAAAGACATTCCTGAAATTCTTCCAAAACTCCATAGCTAATCCACTCTGGACAATGTCCAGTGACTCCATTTGACCAAAGTTACAGGTAAGACCTTTTGCCCCCAAAATAAGACAGCCTGTCACCAATCAGGTGTCCACCTCCAGTTAGGGCTGGTTGTGAGACCTGCAGATACATCTGAGGAAACAGAGGACAGTTACTGACTTGCCACTTGTTCCAGCTACCACTTGTAAAGATGTATATTTGTCGGCTACACTTCACAAACTGCTTCAATTTGCTTTATGACCTGTATTCCTTTTGATAATGTCTGGCAGGAGTCAGGACTGTGAAGACTCTTCTGTTGATCATGAGCAGCCTCAGCTTTCTATAAAGTTTCCCATTGTATCACTAAAATAGCTGTAAAAGCAGCAAAGAATCCTGTGGCACCTTATAGACTAACAGACATTTTGGAGCATGAGCTTTCGTGGGTGAATACCCACTTCGTCAGATGCATGTAGTGGAAATTTCCAGGGGCAAGTATATATATGCAAGCAAGCTAGAGATAACCGAGATAGTTCAATCAGGGAGGGATGAGGCCCTCTTCTAGCAGTTGAGGTGTGAAAAACAAGGGAGGAGAAACTGTTTTGTAGTTGGCAAGCCATTCACAGTCTTTGTTTAATCCTGAGCTGATGGTGTCAAATTTGCAGATGAACTGAAGCTCAGCAGTTTCTCTTTGAAGTCTGGTCCTGAAGTTTTTTTTGCTGCAGGATGGCCACCTAAGGTCTGCTATAGTGTGGCCAGGGGAGTTGAAGTGTTCTCCTACAGGTTTTTGTATATTGCCATTTCCGAATATCTGATTTGTGTCATTTATCCTTTTCCATAGAGACTGTCCATTTTGTCCACTGTATATAGCAGAGGGGGCATTGCTGGCATATGATGCGCAATATAACATTGGTGGACATGAGGGTGAATGAACCGGTGATGGGTGGGCTGATCGGTTAGGTCCTGTGATGGTGTTGCTGGTGTAGATATGTGGGCAGAGTTGGCATCAAGGTTTGTTGCATGGATTGGTTCCTGAGCTAGAGTTACTATGGTGTGGTGTGCAGTTACTGGTGAGAATATATTTCAGGTTGGCAGGTTGTCTGTGGACGAGGACTGGCCTGCCACCCAAGGCATGTGAAAGTGTGGGATCATTGTCCAGGATGGGTTGTAGATCCCTGATGATGCGTTGGAGCGGTTTTAGCTGGGGACTGTATGTGATGGCCAGTGGAGTCCTGTTGGTTTCTTTCTTGGATTTGTCTTGCAGTAGGAGGCTTCTGGGTACGTGTCTGGCTCCGTTGACCTGTTTCCTTATTTCCTGGTGCAGATATTGTAGTTTTGAGAATGCTTGGTGGAGATTTTGTAGGTATTGGTCTCTGTCTGAGGAGTTAGAGCAGATGCAGTTGTACCTCAGTGCTTGGCTGTAAGACAATGGATTGTGTGATGTGCCCGGAATGGAAGCTGGAGGCATGAAGGTAGGCATAGCGGTCGGTAGGTTTTCGGTATAGGGTGGTGTTAATGTGACCATCACTTCTTTGCACTGTGATGTCTAGGAAGTGGACTTCCCGTGTAGATTGGTCCAGGCTGAGGTTGATGGTGGGGTGGAAGCTGTTGAAATCGTGGTGGAATTTTTCCAGAGTCTCCTTCCCATGGGTCCAGATGATGAAGATGTCATCAATGTAGCGGAGGTAGAGAAGGGGGCGTGAGAGGAGGGGAGCTGAGGAAGCGTTGTTCCAGGTCGGCCATAAAAATATTGGCATATTGTGGGGCCACGCGGGTGCCCATAGCGGTGCCACTGATCTGGAGATATATCTTGTCATCAAATTTGAAATAGTTGTGTGTGAGAATAAAGGCACAGAGCTCAGCAGCCAGTTGTGCAGTGACATCATCAGGGATACTGTTCCTGACAGCTTGTATTCCATCTGTGTGTGGGATGTTTGTGTAGAGAGCCTCTACATCCATGGTGGCTAGGATGGTGTTTTCTGGAAGGTCACCAATGCATTGTAGTTTCCTCAGGAAATCAGTGGTGTCACGGACGTAGCTAGGAGTGCTGGTGGCATAGGGTCTGAGTAAAGAGTCCACATATCCAGACAGTCCTTCAGTGAGAGTGCCAATGCCCAAGATGATGGGGTGTCCAGGATTTCCGGGTTTGTGGATCTTGGGTAGTAGATAGAATAACCCTGGTTAGGGCTCTAAGGGTATGTTGATTAGTTCCAGTGTTAATGTAGGGATTGTCCTGAGTAGATGGTACAGTTTCTTAGTGTATTCCTCAGTGGGATCTGAGGAAGTGGCCTGTAGAATTTGGTATTGGAGAGTTGTCTGACTACCAAAAGGAGGCCGTCAGACTTGTTCATGATGACAACAGCACCTCCTTTATCAGCCTCTTTGATGATAATGTCAGGGTGGTTTCTGAGGCTGTGGATGGCATTGCCTTCTGCACGACTTAGATTATGAGGCAAGTGATGTTATTTTTCCACAATTTCTGCCTGTGCACGTCGGCGGAAGCATTCAATGTATAGGTCCAGCTGCACCATCACAGGACCTAACCAGATCAGCCACACCATCACCGGTTCATTCACCTGCACGTCCACCAATGTAATATACACCATCATATGCCAGCAATGCCCCTCTGCTATGTACATCGGACAAACCGGACAGTCGCTACAGAAAAGGATAAACGGACACAAATCAGATATCAGGAATGGCAATATACAAAAACCTGTAGGAGAACACTTCAACCTCCCTGGCCACACTAGAGCAGACCTTAAGGTGGCCATCCTGCAGCAAAAAAACTTCAGGACCAGACTTCAAAGAGAAACTGCTGAGCTTCAGTTCATCTGCAAATTTGACACCATCAGCTCAGGATTAAACAAAGACTGTGAATGGCTTGCCAACTACAAAACCAGTTTCTCCTCCCTTCGTTTTCACACCTCAACTGCTAGAAGAGGGCCTCATGACTCCCTGATTGAACATAACCTCGTTATCTCTAGCTGCTTGCATATAGATACCTGCCCCTGGAATTTCCACTACATGCATCTGACGAAGTGGTATTCACCCACAAAAGCTCATGCTCCAAAACGTCTGTTAGTCCTATAAGGTGCCACAGGATTCTTTGCTGCTTTTACAGATCCTGACTAACACGGCTATCCCTCTGGATATAAATAGTTGGGATCTGATTTGTCTTGAGCATCTTAATCCCAAAAGTCCAAAGCCCAATATACATGCATGAAACAAATATGAATCCCTTTTTCTCATCCCTTTTCTTCTTTTCAGGGAGAAGGTCCTTAGGTCATGCAATCTTTGGGTTGCAATAATCTCCACTTATGTTAAGTGCTGCTTGATGAAAGCATGTGGAGACTCTCAGCGATCAGATGAAAGTTCATATTTCTTTATTTTGGTTCGTCTGACTGCACCTAAAAGTTTTCCATGCCCAGAGGAGAAGGCTGCAGTGAGATGATGCATGACTGAACTTGGCTGGCTGTAAAGGGTCTGTACAGTGAAGAGGTCATTCTTTCAGTAAAAATCTCCCTGAGTTCAAAACAGTGAATCACTGACCACAAGAGAAAACAGCCACATTTATCTATGACACCAATCCCATGTTAAATACTGACCAGTGAACACGGAGAAATCTTTTGCCCTTATAAAATGGAGGCCAGGGCAGAAATAAATAAATGGTGAATCAAGAGGCCCCACACTGCCACTGTCTCTTTCATTACCCCATAACCATTTATCTGATGGGAAGGGATGGAAGTGATGATGAGAGACATGGCAACCTGCAACAGAAGTTGGAAACAATAACCTAGATATCTAACCTGGATATTAGGGTATGGTGATGCACAATAGCAACTGGGAATGACAGCATGATACGCTCCCAGGCTTTTTGGTGTGGCCAGAAATCCCTATCCCTTTAGTATAGGGGTTGGCAACCTTTCAGAAGTGGTGTGCCGAGTCTTCATTTATTCACTCTAATTTAAGGTTTTGCGTGCCAGTAATATATTTTAACATTTCTAGAAGGTCTCTTTCTATGTCTATAATATATAACTAAACTATTGTTGTATGTAAAGTAAATAAGGTTTTTAAAATGTTTAAGAAGCTTCATTTCAAATTAAATTAAAATGCAGAACCCTCTGGACCAGTGGCCAGGACATGGGCAGTGTGAGTGCCACTGAAAATCAGCTCACGTGCCGCCTTTGGCACGCGTGCCATAGGTTGCCTACCCCTGCTTTAGTACATCTTCCCAGAGTGCATAAGGAAAAGTATATGGCTACAACCTTTCTTGGGTAAGAAGCTTCAGACCTCCTATATGTTGTTTCACAATACTCAGTACTCTATTGTCTAACAGTGTCTATCCTCTGCAGTGTTATTTGTTTAAATGTATTTTATATTTGATTTTCTAACTCTGATTTCATCTGCTGGCCTTCCTCCTGCAAGCAGGAAGAATTCCCTTTGCATGTGTGTTAAGTGGGAGGAGGTACACGCCTAGAGGAATCCACACATATCAATGGCCTAGTCTTTTCTGCACTGATCTGCCCTGCTGCACTTGAAGATGAGCAGAGGAAATCTCACTGAGGATTATCTGCCCTGCTGCACTTTGTGAAGGTCAGCAGGGGAAACAGCGCCAATTTTAATATTCATTTATTCACTCTTTGGGAGTTTGTCCTCATAATCCTGCTTCAGAAGGGGGAGTGAAACTGGTCCCAAATTGCTCCAGAAATATTCCAAGTGACTACCGATATCTCTGTCATCAATGAGGCTGGACGTATTTGTTTTCCTTTCGGGTCTTTCAGGAAGGCCCTGTCCTGATGCTCAAAGATGGGCTTCCCCACAAGCTCCACCCCTCTCTACTGCCTGAGATCCACATGGTCCAGATAGGTCAGTGTTTCCCTGAAGGACTCAGCCTGGAATAGGAGTAGGGATTCCTAGAGGAGGCAATTCTAGAGATGAGAGGATGGGGAGGGAGCTGGGTCCAAAGGCCCTTTACCACTGTCTGTGGTATTGGCAGCATCCATGCTGTGTCCAATTTCCTCCAGTTGTGACCTACAGAAAAGTGGAAGGGGACAAGGAGGAGGCAGTTGAGCTCCTCAGTCAGAAGCACAGCTGCTGGTGCAGGCTGTAGGAACTCAGCTGTAATCTTCTATCTAGTGTGCTGCCCTTCTGGCTTCACTCCCCTCATGGGAAGGGAAAAGGGAGCAGCTGCCTGCCCTGGAGCCAGTTTCATTCCAATCCTACCTGACTCCTTTCCTACTGGACAAAGAGGGTCTGAAGCAACGCCATCAAGCCTGAGCTGCATCTTGCCCAGCAAAGCTGGCTTCCCCAATACTGTCTGGTTCCTGTTCTTCCCAGAAACGGATGAGGGAACAAGCCAACCCTGCCATGCGTGGACTGAGAGGGAAACTGTGTCCTGCCTGCAGAGCCAGCTGAGATACCCAGTGAGACACTAAGTAAGTAGGGGAGCAGAAGACAAAAAGCCCTTCCTTTTGCCTCTAGCTTTTCTTGACCTAGCTTGGACCCTGAAGCCTTCAGAGGCACCATCCACTGCAAACACCTCAGAAAGGGAATGAGAGCTGAGGGGACAATTGCCCCCAAAATCAAGTGCAGCCATGGGACATGACTGGGAATTAGACAGAAACATTAGTGAAGCCTGGTGTTAGTCTAAAATTTTGAAATAAAAGTCAGGAATTTCCCACAGAAAAGTTCTGCGGCAGGGAGGGGTGGCAGAGATGCTGGTCACTGGAGGGAACTTCAGGACACAAGGTATTCCCCTGCTACCAGTGACTAACAGATCTGGTTCTGCCCTGAATCTGCAAGCAGGCTGAAGTACACACTCTAATAGAGCTGTGGATTTTGCACAAAGAAGAAAAAGGATTTTTGTCTATGGTCTTCTCACATCTGAATCTTTAGTTTTCAAGAAGGGTACAGAAGTTATGCATTTGTGAATTCCATGTAAACTGGCCACTGACACTTGTATATAAATGCTTATGCTATACATGCATATTCTAACCATTCAAGATCTAAAAGAATTCATCTACTGTGTTCACACCTCTCTTTTGGTTCCAGTCATGAGCATCACCAAGCTGAGCAACGTTATATGTATATCCATCTTGCTGACGAAAATAATCATCGGTGCTGAACACCACACCATCACGATTTTGACCGAGTAGAATACTGTCAAACAAAGGAAAAAGCAAAACCATTACAAATTAGCCAAATCTTATTCTTTAGAGGGTAAACAATAAAGTGACATAGGGAAGTTTAATGTTGTACTATTTTTGATCTTAGATAACTTCAGTTTTGTCGCTAAAAGAAACCCAACAATTTCCAACCCAAAATTAAGCATTTTCTTTTCTCTCCGCTGTTTCCTTATTTGCTGTTTTTATTCTCTTCCTCACAGGAGGCACATTTGTGCCTACTTTCCATGACAGTAGCAACTTGGCACATTCCAAATCTTTTAATGTATATATTTTCACAACACTCCTGGGAAGTATTACTCCCATCTTGCAAGTGGGTAGTATGGGATACAATCACACAGGCTGTTTGTGGCAGGGTTCAGAACTGAATTGGGTCTCCTGAGTCAGAGAACAGTGCCCTAACCACTAGACCATCCTTTCTCTCATTTGAACCTGTTCAACTCTAGCACAGTGTTTCTCAAATGCAGCCACCTTGGATGCAATGCAGCTGCCATGGGCTTTTCTAGCGGCCACATCCTCCTGCGCTGTGATGGGGTGGCGGTGAGTGGCAAAATAGCAGCCTCTTCCCCTCCCTGTTGCTCCTGGATGCACCATGATAGTGTTGATTGCTGGGGATGCCAGCAGCAGTTGGGCTCTGCCCCACTCTGGGGATACCTGAGGCACAACACTGGAGGATCAGGCAGCCAGTGAATTCCCCACCTTCCCAGGGCAGTGGGGCTCAGGCTCTGGCCTTCAGCCCTGGGGTGGCAGGTTCTGGCTGAGGGACTTTGGACTCCAGCCCCGGACTCTGGCTATGAAGCAGCAGAACCCAGGCATCAAGGCTTCAGGCTCCAGCCCCACATTGCCTGTTCCAGCCTCTCATCCAGGGCTTGACAGGGCAGGCTGAGTAAATCTGCAGTGAAAAGTGATACTGGCATGTTTGTTAATATCACCTTTCACAACAGACTTTCTGGCTAGCAATAAATAAACAACAATGTTTTGGACCTGTCTATGTGCATATTTATTTGTTTTTTTTCCTGAAGTATTTTAGGGAAAAGTGTGAAAGCAGCCACCAGCAAAAGTTGGTAGCCAAACTCTGAGGCCACTAAAAAATTTGTCCTGAGAACCCTTGCTCTAGCACATAGCACTGTACATGCCTAGCTGGAGCAGCACAGTAAAACTAACAAGACTTACACGTCAATTACTCTATTGCTGCTACACATGCAAGAAAAACAGGCAGTGGCAGCAGCACCAATGTAATAATACTGCAGGCCTTTTCTATTGAGGAAAGTCAGAACTGCAACAGAGCATATGCATTCCTCTAAAAGCAACCCTCACTTTTAACTTAATTTAAAATAAGACGAGCAATTTGATTCCCCCTCCCCTCAAATTTAACTTCTCCCACTTTTGGTCACACAGAGAAATCATTTAATGATTCCTTCTACCCTCCATCTTTCCTAAATTTCCATGGAAAACACTGTTTTAGTGTCATTGCATGCACTCTTAGCTCAAATGAGGAGGGAGAAGGGGAGGCAGAAAAGCAGTCATTCCTCCATCAATGTAATACCAAATCTAATCACCACACTATCACTCCCTAATGCCAAAAAATTAAATATCTTAATTTTAATAATTAAGCATTTACATTTCATAATTATTTGATGCACAGTATTTTTTAATTTAAAATAAAACCTGCCAACACTTCTATGCATTAAACAATCTTGGCTGACAATAGTTTCTTTAAAAGCTTTAAAGAAATGGCGAAGAAAAAGAGAAAGGAGCAAAAATTCATATAACATAAATCGTTCTCCTTTTGTTGCTCTTCCTTCCTTTACCTTTTCTCTTACAAATCTAGTCTCCTAAACCACCTCACCTCCCTCTCCACTTTAAACATTTTCTTTTAAAATTCGTCAATGCCAGTTTGGTATCATATCATGGATTGGATCCGTTTAATACTACTAATTTTTCATTCAGACATCCTAACACTTAATTATTAGTTATTTAACCAATTAAGTGTTTTCAGATTTCAAACATACAGAGCCAAGAAAGTATTATTTTTATAAAAGCCATATCATCCCCAAAACAAATCCATCAAGTGCCCCCTGCAACTCCTGTAGGACCCATCAGAAGAACAGTATGTACATAATTAAGGCCACAATCTGCCAGTGTAGCACTATGTAGTCCCACTGAAGCCATGGGAGGTCTGTCTGTGCAGTTCTTTTTAAGGGAATGGGGCCATAATGAATACACATTTTATTTTCACCGTAAATGCTACTGCAATCTCAAATATACAAATCAGCAACGCAAAAGCAGTTCTGTCTTGGGAAAACATATCACTCAGTGTCACCAAAATCTACCATACACACATTTTTATAATTCTGTATTTTTATCTAATGTTGTAATCAACTAGCATGATAAATAAGCCATTACAGAAGAGGTCTCAATTTTTATATGAATGATTTTATTCTTTTCAATTTTTAAATTCTGACTAGAACTAAAATTAACTTTTGTTTTATCCAAAATTCATTAAAATATTGCTTAGTCATGCCAAAACATATTTGTGAACGAGCAAGGTTGATTTATTACAGCTCAGTTATAGGAACAGAATTATCTGCTAGCTCTCCAGCACATCAAAATGTCAACCCCTGGGCAGAATGAGACTTCTTAATATATTCATATTTATCTGCCACTTCTTAGACCCACTATTACTTTAACAGGTCTAAAGTAAACATGGTTACATTTGTATGTACACAACAGTCTTTCTGCCACTACCAACACATGTCCACAACTATCACACTGATATCTGTATCAGTGCATTCTGGGAAATTTAGGCAGCTATATGCTGTATTGCCTCAAAAGGAGACAGAGTAGCCAGAGGAGAAGAAATAGAGCAGCATGTGTGTTCTTGTACTCTGGGATGTCCTACAGCTTAGAGATCAGGAAAGGAGGAGAACAGGCCAAATCACAAATATCGCAGAAGCATAAGCGTGTCCATTTGCACTTTCAATTACCATACCTGTCCATAAAAATTTGCAATAACTTTACCAGTTAAAAGTTTTGTTATTACACAATTCTGTTCTCTAACTTTGTGCACACAACCCACTGGCAAGAGACTGGTTGTGGATCATTAGTATATAAACTAACATTGTAGACCAGTCACAAAACCACACATCTTCATTAAAAATTCAACAGAAGGAATCTGACACCCCACTCTGCCAGATCAATCATGAAGATAAAGCTCATAACACAGTACCTAATCTGCGTATAATTTATATTACTTATGCATTTATAGTGTCCTAACACAGTAATTTATAATGGCATTAAGAATAATGAAGTCCAAAATTTACTAATGATCCAAGTAGCATGATCAAGATTGTGCTAAGAACAATTTTTTTTCTTCCCCCACCCCTAGAGATAGGGTTACATAAACATCTTAATCAACATATGTAATACAATTTATGACATTACATTTTAAATGTATAATGATATATACTTTTTGTTCAAATTGTTGAACAGTAAACTGAGTGGAATATTTTTTTCCTTTAGCAAAAGATTTGTTGGGCTGGTTTGGGATATAACATATAAGAATTTGAACACAAGTTTCCTCCTGGGCAAACAAAGTACTGATGCCTTTTTAACAACTTTGAGGTAAATCGTGAGTTTTGCCCATGCCTGACAACACTTCATTCCCCCCCACAAAACATTTCTTCTATAGATACTACATTCCAAGTCAGGAAGCCACGATTTCAGACGAGTAGCTGATCTTCTTATTCAGCTGAAGATAATTCTGCATTTGGAAATGAGATCTGGCTTCCATATTATTCACTTACTGTATAAAACACACGTACTTCAGGTGTAGCTATTATCCCCAAGCAATAACTGACAATTCAGTAGATTCTTATAAACAAAAATATCTCCTATCTTAAGAGAAAGTACCTACCTTAATGAAACAGCAAGTAGATAGCTAGGCCACAATCCACCAACTGGCTGCATACAACCATATTCATGCACCTCTGTGGAGCCCCAATGACTTCAACAAGTCTCTCTGCAAGGCTAAATGTGTGACCTTCATTTTTATTTTAAATTTTACAGTGTTGTTATGTACAATTGACATAGTATTTTATGTTGTACTGGCACATATCGAACAAATTCTGCTGTATTCTCCTATTTGCTAAAGTCAACCCTGACAATGGCACGAAAGTCCTGCAACCCCAGATACACAATAAATTATTTTATTTTCCATGTATTGGTTACCCCCAGCCAAAACTCTGACTACAGCACAATTAAAACTGTCATAACAAATAGATTAAAATTAAGGCTGTTGATTAATTACAGGTAACTCATGCAATTAACTCAAAAAAATTAATTGTGATTAATCGCAGTTTTAATCGCACTGCTAAACAACAGAATACCAATTGAAATTTATTAAATATTTTTGGATGTTTTTCTACATTATCAAATATAACAATTTCAACTACAACAAGGAACACAAAGTGTACAGTGCTCATTTTATTACAATATTTGCACTGTAAAAATGATAACCAAAACATAAGAATGGCCATACTGGGCCAGACCAAAGGTCCATCCAGACCAGTATCCTGTATACTGACAGTGACCAATGTCAGGTGTCCAGAGGCAGTGAACCTAACAAGTAATGATCAAGTGATCTGTCTCCTGCCATCCATCTCCACTCTCTGACAAACAGAGGTTAGGGACACCATTCCTTACCCATCCTGGCTAATAGCCATTAATGGACTTAACCTCCATGAATTTATCCAGTTCTCTTTTAAACCCTGTTATAGTCCTAGCCTTCACAACCTCCTCAGGTAAGGAGTTCTACAGGTTGACTGTGCGCTGTGTGAAGAAAAACTTCCTTTTATTTGTTTTAAACCTGCTGCCCATCAATTTCATTTGGTGGCCCCTAGTTCTTATATTATGGGAACAAGTAAATAACTTTTCCTTATTCACTTTCTCCACACCACTCATGATTTTATATACCGCTATCATATCCCCTCTTAGTCTCCTCTTTTCCAAGCTGAAAAGTCCTAGCCGCTTTAATCTCCTCATATGGGACCCATTCCAAACCCCTAATCATTTTAGTTGCCCTTCTCTGAACCTTTTCCAATGCCAGTATATCTTTTTTGAGATGAAGAGACCACATCTGTACGCAGTATTCAAGATGTGGGCGTACCATGGATTCGTATAAGGACAATAAGATATTCTCAGTCTTATTCTCTATCCCTTTTTTAATGATTCCTAACATCCTGTTTGCTTTTTTGACTGCCGCTGCACACTGTGTGGACGTCTTCAGAGAACTATTCACAATGACTCGAAGATCTCTTTCCAGATTAGTTATAGCTAAATTAGCCCCCATCGTATTGTATGTATAGTTGGGGTTATTTTTTTCAACGTGCATTACTTCATATTTATCCACATTAAATTTCATTTGCCATTTTGTTGCCCAATCACTTAGCTTTGTGAGATTTTTTTGAAGTTCTTCACAGTCTACTTTGGTCTTAACTATCTTGAGCCATTTAGTAACATCTGCACACTTTGCCACCTCACTGTTTACCCCTTTCTGCAGACCATTTATGAATAAGTTTAATAGGATTGGACTTAGGACTGACCCTTGGGGAACACCACTAACTCCCCCTCTCCATTCTGAAAATTTACCATTTATTTCTACCCTTTGTTCCCTGTCTTTTAACCAGTTCTCAATCCATGAAAGGATCTTATCCCATAACAACTTAATTTATGTAAGAGCCTTTGGTGAGGGACCTTGTCAAAGGCCTTCTGGAAATCTAAGTACACTATGTCCACTGGATCCCCCTTGTCCATGTTTGCTGACCCCTTCAAAGAACTCTAATAGATTAGTAAGACATGGATTTCCCTTTACAGAAACCATGTTGACCTTTGCCCAACAATTTTGGTTCTTCTATGCGTCAAACAATTTCACTCTTTACTACAGTTTCAACTAATTTGCCCACTACTGATGTGACTTACCGGTCTGTAATTGCCGTATCACCTCTAGAGCCCTTTTTAAATATTGGTGTACTTTTTAAAAGATGCCTTTTTGTCTCTCACTGCTGCTTGTACCTGGTTGTTAAGACACCGGTTGGCTCTTTTTAGTTCTTTTACTGTTTTTTTAATTTGGGGTATACACTGAAGTTAGGCCTCTATTATGGTGTCTTTGAAAAGTGTTCATGCAGCTTGCAGGGATTTCACTCTAGCACTGTACCTTTTAATTTCTGTTTAACTAACCTCCTCATTTTTGCATAGTTCCCCCTTTCTGAAATTAAATGTCACAGTGTTGGTCTGTTGAGATGTTCTTCCCACCACAGGATGTTAAATGTTATTATATTATGGTCACTTGGAAATAGCGGTCCTGTTATAGTTACCTCTTGGACCAGATGCTACGGTCCACTCCTGACTAAATCAAGAATTGCCTCTCCCTTTGTGGAATCTGTACCAGCTGCTCCAAGAAGCAGTCATTTAAAGTATCAAGAAATGTTGTCTCTGCCTTTCATCCTGACATGACATATACCCAGTCAATATGGGGATAACTGAAATCCCCCAATATTATTGAGTTATTTATTTTGATAGCCTCTCTAATCTCCCTTAGAGTTTCATTGTCAATATCACTGTCCTGGTCAATTTTCAATTCACCTCATACAAGTACGGCAGTGCGATCTCTTTGTCATGAAAGTGCAAACTACAAAAACGTAGATTTTTTTTTTACGTAATTGCACTCAAAAACAAAACAATGTAAAACTTTACAGCCTACAAGTCCACTCAGTCCTACTTCTTGTTCAGCCAATCGCTAAGAGAAACAAATTTTCTTACATTTATGGGAGATAATGCTGCCCACTTCTTAATTGTAATGTCACCTGAAAGTGAAAACAGGCATTCGCATGACACTGTTGTAGCCAGCATCGCAAGGTCTTTACGTGCCAAGTGCGCTAAACATTCATATGCCTCTTCATGCTTTGGCCACCTTTCCAGAGGACATGCTTCCATGCTAATGATGCTTGTTAAAAAAAACAATGCGTTAATTACATCTGTGATAGAACTCCCTGGGGGAAAATTATATGTCGCCTGCTCTGTTTTACCCGCATTCTGCCATATATTTCATGTTACATCAGTCTCAGATGATGACCCAGCACGTTGCTCATTTTAAGAACACTTTCACTGCAAATCTGACAGATTACAAAGAAGGTACTAGTGTGAAATTTCTAGAGGTATCTACAGTACTCGACCCAAGGTTTAAGAATCTGAACTGCCTTTCAAAATCAGAGAGGAATGAGATGTGGAACATGCTTTCAGAAGTCTTAAAAGAACAACATTCTGATGTGGAAACTACAGAACCCAAACCACCAAAAAAGAAAATCAATCTTCTGCTGATGGCATCTGATTCAAATCATGAAAATGAATATGCTTCAGTCCACACTGCTTTGGATTGTTGTTATCGAGTAGAACCCATCATCAGCATGGATGAAGGCCTCTGGAAAGGTGGTTGAAGCAAGAAGGAACATAGAAATCTTTAGCACGTAAATATCTGGCACGCAAATATCTTGTGACACCATCTACAACAGTGCCATGCAAACACCTGTTCTCAATTTCAGGTGACATTGTAAACAACAAGTGGGAGGCATTACCTTCTGCAAATGTAAACAAACTTGTTTGTCTGAGCAATTGGCTGAACAAGAAGTAGGACTGATCGGACTTGTAGGCTCTAAAATTTTACATTGTTTTATTTTTTAATGTATTTTTTTCTACATTTGCAAGTTCAACTTTCATGATAAAGAGACTGCACTACAGGACTTGTATTAGGTGAACTGAAAAATACTATTTCTTTTGTTTTTTACAGTGCAAATATTTGTAATAAAAATAAATATAAGGTGAGCATTATACACTTTGTATTCTGTGTTGTAATAGAAATCAATATTTGAAAATGTAGAAAACATCCAAAAATATTTAAATAAATGGTATATTATTACTGTTTAACAGCGCAATTTTTTTAAATCGGGCCGATTAATCATTGCTTCACAGCCCTAATTAAAATATTTAATTAAAACTTCATATAATATTAAAGTAGGTTTAAAATACTGAAAGATGCATTTTGCAAGGGGACTGACTTAAATAACCTTGGAGACCTAAGAACATCAGAATGGCTATACTGGATCTAATCAATGGTCCATCTACCCCAGTATCCTGTCTGCTGACAATGGCCAATGCCAGGTACTTCAGAGTGAATGAACAGAACATGTTATCATCAAGTGATCCATCTCCTGTCATCCATTCCCAGTTTCTAGCAATCAGCGGCTAGGGACATCTAGAGTATGGAGTTGAATCCCTGACCATCTTAGCTAATAGCCACTGATGAACCTATCCTCCATGAATCTAGCCAGTTGTTTTTTAACCCTGTTATAGTTTTGGCTTTCATAACATTCCCTGGCAATGAGTTCCACATATTCACTGTGTGTTGTGTGAAGAAATACTTCATTATGTTAGTTTTATACCTGCTTCCTATTAATTTCATTGGGTGACCCCTAGTTCTTGTGTTATGTGACGACGTAAATATTTCTTTATTCACTTTCTCCACACCAGACAATATTTTATAAACCTCTATCATATCCCCTCTTACTCGTCTTTTTTCCAAGCTGAAAAGTCCCAATCTTTTTAATCTTTCCTCATATGGAAGCTGTTCCATACCCCCTAATAATTTTTGTTGCCCTTTTCTGTACCTTTTCCAATTCCAATATATCTTTTTTGAGATGGAGTGACCACTTCTGCACGCAGTATTCAAGATGTGGGCATATCGTGGTTTCTTACAGAAGCACTATGATATTTTCTGTCTTATTTTCTATCCATTTCCTAATGGTTCCTAACGTTCTGTTGGCTTTTTTTAATGCTGTTCCACATTGAGCAGATGTTTTCAGAGAACTATCCACAATGACTCCAACATTTCTTTTTTGAGTGTTAAGGGCTAATTTTGACCCCATCATTTTGTATGTATAGTTGGGATTATGTTTTTCAATATACATTACTTTTCAGTCTGTTTGGACTTAACGATCTTAAATAATTTTGTTTCATCTGCAAATTTTTCCATCTCATGGTTTATCCCTTTTTTCAGATAATTTATTAATATGTTGAATAGCACTGCTCTCAGTACAGACGCCTGGGGGACACCACTTTTTACCTCTCCCATTTCTGAAAACTGACCATTTTTTTCTGCCCTTTGTTTCCTATCTTTTAACCAGTTAGTGATCCATGAGACCACCTTCCCTCTTATGCCATGACAGCTTACTTTGCTTAAGAGCCTTTGGTGAGGAACCTTATCAAACGGTTTCTGAGAGTTTAAGTACACTATATCCACTGGGTCACCAATGTCCACATGCTTCTTAACTCCCTCAAAGAATTCTAGTAGACTGATGAAGCATGATTTCCCTTTTACAAAAGCCATGTTGACTCTTCGCCAACAAACTGTGTTCATCTATGTGTCTAATAATTCTGTTCTTTAGTAAAATTTCAACTAATTTGCCTGGTTCTGTAATTAGGGTTACTGATCTGTAAGTCCAGGATTGACCCTGGAGCCTTTTTAAAAAAAATTAGCTATCCTCCAGTCATCAGGTACAGAAGCTGATCTAAATGTAGGTTTCATACCACAGTTAATAATTCTGCAATTTCACATCTGAGTTCCTTCAAAACTCTTGGTGAATACTATCTGATCCTGGTGACTTATTACTGTTTAATTTATCAATTTGTTCCAAAAACTCCTCAACTGACACCTCAATCTGGGACAGTTCCTCAGATTTGTCACCTAAAAAGAACGGCTCAGGTCTGAGATTAAAAGATAACATTTAGTAATAAACTAATCTATTACTAAGGTAAGTAAAGGAATACAAAAATAAAAATATGTAACTTGCAACAGGCATGAAACAACAACAAACAAATATTAAAGAGCCAATGCTTAAATAGAAACAGAAGCAAAAACAAAATATACTTAAAACTGAGCTACAAATTTTAGCTACTTCCTTGTCTCTTATTCTTACCCTTTCATTATCTTACTGCTACTCTCAGGAATTGTCTACACTACAGACTTCTGTTGACAAATGTCAGCTTTCGTCAGGAAAACAGTGGAGATGTACACACTACAATGGCTCCTTCTGCTGACAAAACTCTCCTGCTTTGCTGAGAGAATAAAACTACCTTGGCGAGAGACATAGAGCTTTTTGTGGCAGATTGACAAAGTGTCATTGTAGACACTATGCTTGGTTATGTCGCTGTAAATAACCTCCAGGAGCAGTTAGAACTCTTTTCCCTGCACCAGACCAGGCATCAGACCCTCCCCCTTTAAAGGCCCAGGAATTTTGAAATTCCACTTCCGATTTCCTTGGCATGGAGGGTCACATCACATCTTCCCAGCTGACCATGGCAGCTCTATGCAGCAAATGCTCCCCTGCTTGTCACACACCTGAGTGCTGGATCTGCTGGCTCTGTCGAAAAAGGAGGCTGTGCAGTTCCAGCTCCACTCCAGCTGTAGGAACTTCAAAACCTATGGTCAGATTTCTTATAGCATGTTGGATAGAGGGTACAAATGGGACACGCAGCAATGCTGTGCGAATATAAAGGAGCTGAAGCAGGCATACCAGTAGACAAGGGATCAAACTGTCACTCTGGCGCTGTGCCAAAGACTTGCTAATTCCATAAGGAGCTGGACGCTATCCTTGGCAGTGACCCCATCTCCACCACCAAGAGCCCTGTGGATACTTCAGGGGTAGGTGGAGACAGTAGACAATGGAATGAACCCCGAGGATGAACTGGTGGATGAAAAGGTTGAGTTGGAGGATTAGATGGGACAGGTGACAGGGTCATCCAGTACGTGGTGAGCCAGGATCTCTTCTCAACCCAGGAGTGTTCAAGCCAGTCCAGCACTTTTTCTCTGGCACACACAGAGGAGAGTGATCTTTTTGAGTTGATGTTGCTTGCTCATATGAAGTAGAACTGTCCTTTGCTTTGTTATATGCTAGAAGTGGATTAAGGGATAGATATGTAGAAGACTAGCTGTGTTTGCGTATGCTTCACATTCCCCTATGCAGCTATGCCGTGGGGTGGAATGGTGTGTTAATGCATGCTGAGATTTCACGGGAATTCTCCAGAGAGATCTCTAGGAAACTTTCCTGGAGGTACTCACCAATCATCTGCTGAAGGCTCCTTGGCAGAGCTGTTTTTTCCTTCCCCCATTGTAGGAAAATTTCCCACGTTTATTGGTAATCACTTGTACAGGGACCCAAGCAGGCGAGCAGCAGAGGGACCCAGTCAGAGGCCGCAGACAAGCAAGAATGCAAGGGTAAATCTCCAGCACACCCTCAGAGTGAGATATCGGCCTCAATGACCCACGCCTGTAGAAAACGGTAGCTTAATTTACAGTTTTGTCTCTAGTCACTTGCAGTGATCCCCTTAGAAAACCACTAAGACCCTTTTCCCCATCTTGAGCACACACACCCTAGGCCAAACTCACCATCTTTAGGGCTTTTGCCAAGCTGCATGCTTGCCAAGGAACAGCGAGAAAGAGGTGTATTTTATTATAATGATTCAATGAACTAACAATCATACTACAATTTACTGTTTCTTGTGCTTCTGTAGATGTGGCTTTCCGGGGAACCCCCTACACATCAGTGAAATGCCTCTGCCAGATAAGGAAACAACCAAGGTGGAGCAAGGTGTTTCAAGAGGTGCTCCAGTCCTCAGATGCCAAAAAACAAGAACACGGGGCATGGAGAGAGACTGTAAATTAAAATAATATAATAGATAGGTAAGAGAGGAAGAAGAGCCAGGAACGAATTTTAGTGGGCCAGAAGCAGATGATAAAAGTGATGGAGGAGCAAACGGAAATACTGAAGTCCCTAATCGCACTGCAGGCAGAATACGTGAGTGTTCACCCCCGTCCCTACAGCCCATACAGAACTGCTTTCCATGCCCTGCCCAAACTCCTCTCACATATTCCTTGCATCTTCCTGGCCCATCTCAGTACTTCATTCACTATACCCATTCGGACAGCTTCCAAAATGACATCTGGAGTTACACACAGATGTAAGAACCTACATTAGGAGACTGCCCTTCACTGGGTGACTGGGCAACAAAATGGCAGATGAAGTTTATGGCTGATAAATACAAAGTAATGCACACTGGAAAACATAATCCCAACTATACATATAAAATGATGGGGTCTAAATTAGCTGTTACCACTCAAGAAAGAGATCTTGGAGTTATTGTGGATAGTTTTATGAAAACATTCACTCAGTGTACAGTAGCAGTCAAAAAAGTGAACAGAATGTTGGGAATCATTAAGAAAGGGATAGCTAATAAGATAGAAAATATATTACCTCTATATAAATCCATGGCACATCCATATCTTGAATACTGTGTGCAGATGTGGTCGCCTCATCTCAAAAAACATATATTGGACTTGGAAAAGGTTCAGAAAAGGGCAACAAAAATTATTAGGGGTATCGAATGGCGTCCGTATCAGGATGAATAAGACTGGGACTTCTCCACTTGGAAAAGAGACGACTAAGGGGGGATACGATAGAGGTCTATAAAATCATGACTAGTGTGGAGAAAGTAAATAAAGAAGTGTTATTTACTCTTTCCCATAACACAAGAACTAGGAGTCACTCACCTATTAGCCAGGATGGGCAGGGATGCAAAACCATGCTCTGAAGTGTCCCTAGCCTCTGATTGCTAGAAGCTGGGAATGGGCAAAAGGGTATGGATCACTTCATGATTACCTGTTCTGTTCATTCCCTCTGAAGCACCTGGCATTGGCCATTGTCAGAAGACAGGAGACTGGGCTAGATAGACCATTGGTCCAATCCAGTATGGCCATTTTTATGTTCTATCACCCCCACCTCAGCTAGAGAATTCCATTGTCGCAAAGCCATTCACTATTTCATGCACATTTCCAAAAGTCACAGTCCTTCTTAGAAGGATGCAATCAATGGCCCTACACACTTGTCTTAACACAGCCCCAACAGCGGGCTTCCCGACTTCAAACTGATTTGCGACTGACTGATAGCAGTCTGGAGTTGCCAACTTCCACACAGCAATTGCCATTTGCATTTTCATTGAGAGGGCTGCTCTCATTTTGGTGTCCTTGCATCACAGTGCTGGGGTGAGCACTGCACACAGATCCAGGAAGGTGTCTTTCCACATCCAAAAGCTCTGCAGCCACTGCTCGTCATTCCAGACCTGTATAATGATGTGATCACACCACTCAGTGCTTGTATCCTGAGCCCCATAGTGAGGGTCCGCTGTATGCATCTGCCGCATGAATGTCAAAAGTAATCTGGCATTGTTTCTTTTCATGACATATAGCAGGTCAGATCAGGATTCCTATTCGGATTGGGAACTCATGATATACTGCATGACTAGCCATGATGTTTTCATTAACTGGGAACACAACAGAACAGAGCAGTGCAGGATCCATCCTTTCAGGCAGAGATGGCAGTTGCGCAGTAAACAAGGACTGTTGAAAAATGATGCAAAATGCAGTTGGAAGCTCATGGAATGATGGGACAGAAAAAACTCCATCATGGGACACTGACCCCACTCATGATGCACTGTGATCCACTCCACCTTCCCACAACTCCTAGCTGCAGAATGTGGTGAGTAGCACAGTGAGATAGCTACCCCACAGCACTGCTCTCACTGTCGATGCTAGAGCATCAACTTTGGATGTGCTCCGCCAAAAGAAGGAGCCTTGGGTCAAGATGCAAAAGCAATGTAATTATAGCAGTTTTTGATCATCTGCATAACTTGTGTTCACAAAATCCTGCAGTGTAGAAACAAAGCCTCAGTCTAGCTATCTGAGGATGCTACCAGTCTCAGTAGCCCATGGAGTTAAACATGCAATTTGACTTAATAGGTTTCCATCATCTCTGAGGAATAACTGAGACTTTTTATAGGCATAACACTCAGCTCCATATTACACTTGGGGGACCCAGAGACCTCAATTTAAAAAAAATGATGGTCCACAAGAAAGGTTTCAGGTCAGAATTTGCATCCTAAATTTCCCTGCTAATTAAACTTGCTCATAAAACTTCATAGTCAGTTTCTAGTCAATTCCACCTGCAGGATCTCATGAAGGAATAAAATGTTGCACTGTTTGGGTTGCAAACACTACTAAATATATTAATAACATTTAGCATTTATGTAACACAGGGATCGGCAACCTTTCAGAAGTGGTGTGCCAAATCTTCATTTATTCACTCTAATTTAAGGTTTTGCATGCCAGTAATACATTTTAACATTTTTAGAAGGTCTCTTTCTGTAAGTCTGTAATATAGAATTAAACTATTGTTGTATGTAAAGTGAATAAGGCTTTTAAAATGTTTAAGAAGCTTCATTTAAAATTAAATTGAACTGCAGAGCCCTCCGGCCTGGTGGCCAGGACCCAGGCAGCGTGAGTGCCACTGAAAATCAGCTCACGTGCCACCTTTGGCACCCGGGCCATAGGTTGCCTATCCAGATGTAGCATTTTTCATTCTCACAGCACCTTATAAACAACAAAAACATCTTTAAACTACAATTACAAATGCATTTAAACAGTTCAAATGATTTGTAAAAGCTTGTTTTCACAAAATCTAGATTAAGCCAAATTTAACCTCATGACATCTGTCTTGACATTTAGTACTTTTAAAGAGTAACAGGACTAATTTTGACAGTTTGTATATGAATACAAGAGTGCATATGTTATTAAGAATTGACGGTCCAGGTCATTGGAAAAGTAATTTTTCATAGATTTATATTAAATTATTGGATTTTTACATAGATCCATGTCACACTATAATGGATATTCTTTATAAAACACATTATTTGAACATATACTTCCACAGAGCAAGTCCTGGAGGAATTGGATGTTAATGCTTAATAATTCATTCAAAACTCTCAAAGCTCTTTAGAAAGATTACATCCATGGAAGACAGATAAGATCATATATCATGTCAGCAGAACAGCTGTAACTAGAACCTAGGTGGCCTGACTCCTAATCCCTTGTTTACAAATTTATCAAAAAAATCTACATTTTCCTATTTTAAAAAATGTCTCTTTCTCCCCCTGTTGCTGCTATGTTGAAGACTCACATTAACAGATGAAACTGACAGTACAATGCAAGAGCAACTGGGTGAAGTTCCATGGCCTTTGTTATACAGGTCAGAGTAGATTATCTAATGGTCCCTTCTGGATTTAAAATCTATGAATCAATAAAAGAAGGACTGATCAGTAGTTAGGACGCTAGCCTTGGACTCATGAGACCAGAGTTCAATTGTGTTTCTCTAGACTATCTACATGACCTATAAAACCTTGTTTTCAGTTGCTATATAACTTTGGGAAGAAATTTTCTGAGAGGTGTCTGTCATGCTAAATTCTGAGAACTAAGCTACGGAAAAATATAGCGTTTTGCACATGTTCAATTCTGGCAACCTTTTCTCTGAGAAGTTCTAGCGTCCCCATTCTTTGAAGCGGGGACTTAAAATTTGGCAGGGGGTAACCTTAATGCCAAAGGAGGGCCATATGCCATCCCCATAAAAACCCAAATTTGGACAAGTTATCAACCTTTGAAAAAAATGTCAGTTCACATATATTGCTAGCATAGCTAAAATCTCTGAAAAGTCTCTGGGCTGCTGCCAGCAAGAGAAGGAAGCATGTCAATCCTGTGCTTTTGGTCCCAGGCAGTACAGAAGAGGAAGCTGCCTGATTCAGATCCAGAGGGGACAAGAGTTGAAGGGGGGGATTAGGGAGAAAACTGGGACAAGTAGCAGGAAAGAGGGGAAAAGATTGGCTGGGCAAAGGGCTTAGGAATAGGAGCCAAGGTGGGAAATGTGGTGTTGGGTCTGGGAGCTAGTTTACAGAGGGGTAGGGGAGAAAACTTAAATTAGATGTGGACCAGGCAGAAAGTGAGGAACAGGAATTGGGACTAGCTGGGCAACATGACTTGGAATCATTAGAAAGGGCAAAAGGAGGTGCGGGGGAAAGATTTGATGAGGAGACAGGGCATGGGGAGAGAATTGGGACTGGCTGGGCAAAGAGCCAAAAGCAGGAGGTGGGAAATGAGATTGGCTAAGGAGACCAGAAAAGTAAACTGGGACCGGGACCCAGTGGAGATAGGAAAAGTGGGTGGGGAGGAAGACATATCAAACAAGGAGTAGAGGGGAAGGAAGAGGGATGGGAATGGCCAGACAAGGAAACTGGCAACAAGGAGCTGAAGGGGCTTGAGGGAACTGGAAATGGATGGACAAGGAGACTGGGAGGGGAAAACTGAGAGAGAGAGAGAGAGAGTCAGGAGGTGGTGACCAGGAAACTTGTCTTGGGATTAGAGATTGAGGAATAGAGACTGGGACTTGGATGAGGGGAATGGGGTGCGAAACAGATAGGACTGGGTCAGCTTGAAGGGGATAAACATAAGGGGTCAAACTTTGAGGAAATGAGCAGAAAAGTCCTTGCCTACTAAACCACATTCCCCTCTGGACATTTCTCTGATGGCAGTACATATCTCTGAAATCCTCTGGGCTGTTCTTCAAAGAAGATGATAACCTACTATTTCTACCAGTTACTTCATTAGCTCAAGTGGCACAGATCGGTGTAGTAGATCTAAAGGTTCCATCCCTGCTGATGAATCAGGTGGCTGTTAATATGATGTCACGATAGAATTTTGGTTTTTTCACTTTGTTTTTCAAAAAAGCTAGGAAATTACACACAAAAATCTACATTTAAAATGTTACTAAGGATTCAGTCTTTAATTACATGATCACAGACTATTTTTTCCATTCCCCTTTCAGCGCACAGGAGGGACTTGTTCTGGGAATGAATTAAGGTTGTGAACTAAAAGCTGTCGTCTGCTCTAACTCTGTTGCAGAAATTGAAAGGTGTGTAGTGAACGAGACAGAACTGCAAGAAGAGAAAGAATTGTAGCATAGTTAAGGCAGCTGAATGCTGCCTTGGAGAACTGGATTCTATCCCTGTCTCTGCCAACAAGATCTTATGTGATTTGCCAAGCATCACATAAACCAAACTTTTTTACAGGTGGTCACTAATTGCATGTCCATTTTCTAGATGCCTGACTTGAGACCCTGGGCTCTAATTTACAGAAGTACTGAGCACTCCCAACTGCAAATGAAATCACTGGGAGCTCTCTTTTGAACATACTAAGTTATATATAAATAAAGTGCTCTGAAATAATCAGGTCCTAGGTGTCTCAAGTTGGGCACCCAAAGTTAGTGAATACTTTTGACTTTAGAGTGTGTGTGTCTCAGCTCCCCATATGTGACACTGGGATAATAAAACCAGATCATCTAATAGGGGTGTTGTGAAAACAAATTAACGTTTGTGAAGCAACATATACTACAGCATCAAATTCCATAAGAAGCCTACAGGTCTGTCCCATCTTAGGCACATTTAACACGTGCGATTTCAGCTTTACGCGGTCGGCAAAAACAAGAACAAAAAAAAGAGAAAAACAACAATTTAAATACTGTTTTTGTAGTGTGGGCGATTCCGCCTGCCATTACACTCAATATAAGTTTGACTATACGCGATTTTCACTTTACGCGCTGACTGTGGAACGTAACCCCAGTGTAAGATGAGACAGACCTGTATTAAGAAATTAACAATTCTGTCTTTGGAGCAGGTTTGAATAAGATACAGTAAGAAAAGCATAGGAAACAAAATATCAAATAGCTGCTCATTAAGTGAGGACTGTCTATTCTATGCCCTGAATAAGGCAAGGTCCTGTGGAAAAAAACAATATTTCATCACATAAATAAAGGCCATATCATAATGCATATGTACAAGGGGGCTCAAATTAAGACAAACTTAATTCTGGCATTTCCTAATTTTTGAGTGCTTGACTTAGCATGCTTAATATTTTTTTCCCCCTTTAATAACTTTCTTTTTCTTTTTTAAGGAAGTTTTAGCAGATTTACAAATCAAAATAAAAAACTAATTATTACAACAGTGACCTTTTTTTTGTTCTGAGCAATAATATGCAGTAATATGATCCTCATATCTCTCTACTTAACAGGGTAAGCACCTTTAAATCATCTGGAAAGTGTTGTTTCTGGTGATTTTATTAAATTGAGTGAAACTACTGACTCAAAGTTCTCTTAATGTAGGTTTTTAAGATGTGACAGATACATAAACTATGCTCAGTGATGACAGGCACATTGTCACAGAATGTTGTAAGACACTATGAACTTGAAAACTAGTCAATTAAAATAATTTTAAAAAAATTTAAAGTGATGTCAGGTCCTACCAGACTCAAGTCCCTGAGAATTTCTGTAGTTTAACTAGCATATGTTCCTTTAAAAAAACTTTTCTATCTCCTTTTGTTGTGGGAAAGGCCTTCACCAACAAATGTGGAAACTGACTGACTACACTGGATAAACAGTGGAAGTGACTATAAACAAAGTTTTATTAAATTAATTATGCACAAATGAAACATACCAAAAACAAGAGGCGCTCTCTCTCTCTCTCTCTCTCTCTCTCTCTAGTCTCTTTCACTTTTAATAATTTTAAGTGTTATTTGTAAAATTAAATAATAGAAAATATAAAACATGCATATGAGATTTTTCAAGTTGATAATGTCCCATTAAAGTTTATTTTAATGGCATATAAGAGCACTTTAATTTAGATGAACTAATGTCAGTAGACCTGGAAGAAGACATTTTAAGGAAGGAAACTGAAAGACCAGAAAGTGGCTAACTTTCATATTAGAAGCATTTGGAGTTTCAGGAGTCAGCATGGCAGAATGCATGAGCCACTGGATAGAAGAAAAAAAATATTTTTAAAACAAATATAAAACAGGTTTCTGTGATCATCAGCATTCTTACTGAAAAAGACCAAAAGAACAGCTAACAATGAAGTGACTAATATTTCCAATATTCACTACTATATTCCTTCACTATTTAACAATTAGGACCCCAATTCTGCAAAGACTTATACATATGAGTAGTCCCACTAACTTCAAGAATACTACTTGTGTAAATCTTTATAGGATCAGGACCTAAAACAAGAACAACCTAGCAGACTTTTTTTTTTTTAAATTATTATTTCAACATATACTTACTGAGACAGTGTTGTTTTTCCTGAGCCAGGCAGACCTCTTAAAATTAGAAGTATTTTCTGTGACCTACATAATTTGTCTTCTGAAAACTGCTGAAAATTAAAATTGTGTATTCCCTCTATCTGGTAAGTTCTAGGATCTTTCCAACTCTCTTCTCTGGTTTCACAGAAACCATTATTCATGCATCCATCCTGGTTGCTATATCCATTTCTGGAGACTTGCATACTATGGATACCAATATGACCAGCATAACTATTATTCTGATCAAACAACGGACAGTTCCTGTTAGTACTGCCACTATTTCCATGGTAACCTGTATAATTCTTGTGAGGAAGTCCATCATTCTGAGAATGGAGAGTATTTGGTTGATGTGGTGTGGAACTAAGAGTTTGAACATCTAAATGATGGTTGAACCTAGGAAGAAGAGGACCCTGAGGTATTATGAAAGATTGTGTTGGCTGCCATCCAGGCCTAAACTGAGGGATTGAATGGTTCCAGAATTTAGAATCCACTTGCCAATTAAAATGATTCTCACTTCTCCAGCCATTGGTTTCACTGTCAAAACATTTTGGTTCACTGTCTGTCTTCTGGCCACTTTGTTCATTATAGAAACATTGTTCATGGTCATAATATGATTGTGTTCTACTGTAACAGATATCTTGTTCATCCTCATGAGATGGTATAAATCGTTCCTGAGATGATTCAGTTTCTTTTTCCTGTAGGTGACCTTCTAACTCATCTTTATCGCTTTCAAGCTGCTGAATTTCTTTATAAAATTGGCACAATTCATCATCTATTTCTGATACATCACAAGAGAGAGTCTGTATTTTCTTTGCTTCCTCTTTGTCAATTTTGTTGTCAAGTACAGTATTTTGTTTCTCTTTGCCTGTGCTAAATTTAGTAAAATTCCTGGTTTTATCCTGTTTGTTCTCCTCCACAGGTCTGTAAACAGGCCCAATAAATACTTTGCTTGTACTATGTTCTTCAGCCTCTACTTCACCTCCATTTACTGTGAACGATTTATTGCTAGTTTCTTTAATATTAGCTTCATCTACTTTTTCAGCAATGAATGGGCATTTATTTTCTGTAACCTCAGTGTCTTTTATTGGAAGATTTACACTCTGCATGATAGTTGAACGAGTAGACTCAATAATTCCCGGCCTACTACCAAGGAATTGTTCACTGGATGTTTCCAAGACATCTGTATTTTCATTCTCTTTCTGCTGCACTTCCTGTTTTCCTTGGTTATCAGAGACGTATAAAGGTATCCATTCTTTGTTAATTCTCTCAGTGTCTGTTTTCATAAAAGATCCCTGAAAACCATCATTACAGGATTTATCATGAGCTTCTTCTGTTGATTTAATTTTTTTAGAACACGGTTCAATTGTCATTTCATCTTCATATTCCAAAGGCCTTACTTTACAATCAGCATGAAGCATCTTAAAGAAAAAAAGCAAGAATATTAACAATACATACACTTTTAGAATATATTATGAAAAACTAGAAGTTATTCTGAGCTATAATTTGTAACATCAGGGTTTATCTACACTCACAATGAAAATAAGTTAGTTATTCATTTCATCAAAGAAAGCATCCACTATAGGTTAATGTAGTTTTGGTTTTAAACAAAAGTTACCTATTTCAGTAGGTTTATAATAAAAACTATTTTGGTGCAGAGCTTTTCTCGTATTTCAGTGACATTAGCAATTTACTATCTGTGCTAAATTATTTTTTAAGAGTGAATTTAGTGCTTCAGAAATAAATTAGATCAGTAGCCTGAACACTGGAATTCTCTAGTTATCCACAGTACAGGTTCAGTATGGGCATTAGCAATGCAATTACTTACATCGTTGCCAGCAAGCTTCAATCCTTTTTCTACTGGGATCACCCCTAAGAATTAGATAACCAAATGTCTGTGCTCAGTTAATGCTTGACCTTTCTACTCAGACTGCCAACAAAATGTTACCTAGAGCCACTGTGATGTAATTTCTATGATATGCACTGGACTAATCCAAGTCATAGCCCACCAAACACCTGTTAGATGAGGTTATTAATAAATAATAAACTAGATCAGATTTAAAAATTAAAGCTGTAATCTATTATTAGTTGTATTACCATAGCACCTATGAGCCCCAGCCAAGGATCAGGACTTCACTGTAAAAGGCCACTGTACAAATGGGGAACAAAAAGATTGACCCTTCCTCAAAGAGCTTACAGTCTAAGTACAAGACAAGAGACTACATATGGATACAAACAGATGGAAGGGTACAAGGAAACTGACGTTATTATTGGTCAGCATGACAGGCAGTAGTTTCCAAATGTCACCATTATCACTTCTCTGAGTGTCATCCAGTCACCTACATATTAAGTTACCTAACTCAAAAATACATGGTCTTCCATGGCATTCCAGAGGTGTATAAAGTAGATGGAATGCAATATCAACTGCCTTTCAAAAGACAAGACATATGCTATTTTTTTGGCATGAAATAATGGGAGAAATGCATCAGACAAGATGACTGATGACAGACAATTTCCAGTTTAAAGTTCCTACTAGAGGGTTAATTCTACTAGTGTCTGTAACCTATTAAACTTCTGAACTCTGGAAAGTGACAGGCATCCAATAACTGAACTATAATAAAATTAAAAGAGAACTCTCCAATTTGCAGGGAGAGTGAGATTCCCTTCTTCCATTTACAGAAGAAAGTTTTGCTGTATGTGAGGAAGGTTAGCCTCTACCCTCCCACCCCAATATGGAAATAAGAATAATTTTGCTATGCACATATTAGTCTCTTCCATCTCAAGGGGTGGGAAGAGAACTTTGCTGTTTTCTGTGTTGTGAGTTACCCTGGGGATAAGACTGGACTAGGAAGGGAAGGGAAGAAATGTCTTTCCTCTCTTGGGATGCAGATATTGTTAGTGTATATGTGTTGTCACACACACACACACACACACCCCTTTGTCTCCCCAACTGTCATCCGTGCCGCAACCCTCAACTTCAAGAATGATATGGGGAATGTTGCTATGTGTTATAAACTACCTCCCCTTGTCTCTAGGGCTAGAGTGGAGGATGTTACTCCCTCCAGAATAGAGTGCAGGCTATTTCTGTGTGTGTCACAGTCTCTCCCACCTATCTGAAGTGGGTTGGGGGGTGTTGCTGTGTGTATCAGTCTCTCCCCTCTCTCCAGGAAGGGCTGGGTGGGAAGTGTTACTGTGTGTTGGTGTCAGTCTCGCCCCTCTCTCTGGGGTGCGAAGTGCTGCTGTGTGCACCAGACGGTCTCTCTCTCTGCAGTGAGTTGGGGATTATGATGTATGTCGCAGTCTCTCCCCTCTCTCTGGGCTGGGTTGTAGGGGGTGTTGCTGTTTGCGTGACACAGTCTCTCCCTCTATGAAGGCATGCATGTTGTTTTGTGTGTCCATCACATGCTCTCTCTGAGAGTTAGAGATGTTGTGTGTGTGACGGCCTCTCTTCCTCTGGGCTGAAGAGTGTTGTTGTGCATGTGACACTCTCTCTGGGCTGGAGGGGTGTTCCTGTGTGTGAAAGACAGACCCTCTCTGGGTTGGGGGAGGTGTTGTGTGTGTGACAACCTCTCTCTGGGTGAGGGGGGTTTGCTATATGTGTCTGTCTCCCTCTGGTCTGGGGGCGTTGCTGTGTGTGCGTGACAGACTCTCCCTCTGGTCTAGGGGGTGTTGCTGCGTGTGCATGACTGTGACAGACTCTCCCTCTGGTCTGGGGTGTTGTTGTGTGTGAGACAACCTTTCTGGGCTGGGCGGATGTCCATGTGACAACCTCTCAGGGCTGGTGGGGGTTGTTGCTGTGCATGTGACAGCAGGCTCTGTCTGTGCTGTAGGGGTGTTGCTGTGTGTGTGAGAGAGACAGCAGGCTCCGTCTGGGCTGACGGTGTTGGTGTGCATGTGCAACAGCAAGCTCTCTCTAGGCTGGGGGTGTTGCCGTCTGTATGTGTGTGACAGCAGGGTCTTTCTGGGCTGGGGGTGTTGGTGTATGTGTGTTTGTGTATGTGTGAGAGAGAGAAAGCAGTCTCTGTCTCGGCTGAGGGTGTTGCTGTGTGCCTGTGTGTGACAGCAGGCTCTCTCTGGGCAGGGAGTGTTGCTATGCATATGTGTGTGCATGTGAGAGGGAGAGAGACAGCACACTCTGTCTGGGCTGGGGGTGTTGCTGTGTGTGCACGCGCGACAGCAGGCTCTCTCTGGGCAGGGAGTGTTGCTGTGCATGCGTGTGTGCATGTGAGAGGGAGAGAGACAGCAGGCTCTCTCTGGGCGGGGGGTCTTGCTGTGTGTGTGTGTCAGCAGGCTCTCTCTGGGCGGGGGGGTCTTGCTGTGTGTGTGTGTCAGCAGGCTCTCTCTGGGCGGGGGGGTCTTGCTGTGTGTGTGTGTCAGCAGGCTCTCTCTGGGCGGGGGGGGTCTTGCTGTGTGTGTGTGTGTCAGCAGGCTCTCTCTGGGCGGGGGGGTCTTGCTGTGTGTGTGTGTGTCAGCAGGCTCTCTCTGGGCGGGGGGTGTTGCTGTATGTATGTGTGTGTCAGCAGGCTCTCTCTGGGCACGGGGTGTTGCTGTATGTATGTGTGAGAGAGAAAGGGACAGACAGACAGCAGGCTCTCTCTGGGCAGGGAGTGTTGCTGTGCATGCGTGTGTGCATGTGAGAGGGAGAGAGACAGCAGGCTCTCTCTGGGCGGGGGGTCTTGCTGTGTGTGTGTGTCAGCAGGCTCTCTCTGGGCACGGGGTGTTGCTGTGTGTGTGTGTCAGCAGGCTCTCTCTGGGCGCGGGGTGTTGCTGTATGTATGTGTGAGAGAGAAAGAGGGACAGACAGCAGGCTCTCTCTGGGCGCGGGGTGTTGCTGTATGTATGTGTGTGTCAGCAGGCTCTCTCTGGGCGCGGGGTGTTGCTGTATGTATGTGTGAGAGAGAAAGGGACAGACAGACAGCAGGCTCTCTCTGGGCAGGGAGTGTTGCTGTGCATGCGTGTGTGCATGTGAGAGGGAGAGAGACAGCAGGCTCTCTCTGGGCGCGGGGTGTTGCTGTGTGTGTGTGTCAGCAGGCTCTCTCTGGGCGCGGGGTGTTGCTGTATGTATGTGTGAGAGAGAAAGGGACAGACAGACAGCAGGCTCTCTCTGGGCGCGGGGTGTTGCTGTATGTATGTGTGTGTCAGCAGGCTCTCTCTGGGCGCGGGGTGTTGCTGTGTGTGTGTGTCAGCAGGCTCTCTCTGGGCAGGGAGTGTTGCTGTATGTATGTGTGAGAGAGAAAGGGACAGACAGACAGCAGGCTCTCTCTGGGCAGGGAGTGTTGCTGTGCATGCGTGTGTGCATGTGAGAGGGAGAGAGACAGCAGGCTCTCTCTGGGCGCGGGGTGTTGCTGTGTGTGTGTGTCAGCAGGCTCTCTCTGGGCGCGGGGTGCTGCTGTATGTATGTGTGAGAGAGAAAGAGGGACAGACAGACAGCAGGCTCTCTCTGGGCGCGAGGTGTTGCTGCTGACTCAGTTTCTCTCACACGGGGCCCCGGCCAGCACTGCGCGGCCCACCCCGCTCCCGCTCCCACTCCCTACCCGGCAGAACCCTCCCTCCTCCCCCCTCTCACACGCGGGGGAGGCGCCCGGCACCGCCCGCCCCCCTCTCATCACAACCGCGGCTGGGTGAAGGGACCAACCTCCGAGCAGAGACAGCAACAGCCTTCCGCGGCCTAGCCTGGCCTCCGGCTCGCAGCAGCTCAGTCCCGAGCGGTTCGGGGAGGGGAGTTCCTATGGCTCTTCGCTCTCAAGATGGCGTTAGCAGCCGCGCCGGGGCGAACGCGGCCTGTTGTGGGGCTTGTAGTGCAGCCTGGCCCGGCCTTAGAACTACAACTCCCAGAATGGCCCGCGGGCCGCCCTTGCGCCACAGCTTAGGCGCGGGGCTACCCAGGGGAGAAGAAGGTCCGTAGAGAAGCCTAGGCAGGGGCTGCTTGAACGTGCGGAACCAGGGCGGGCTGGGGAGAAGGTCTCTCGTGGGGTGGGGTGACTCTTACGTGGGTGATTCCTTGTACATTGATGAGTCACAAGGAGACCCCTGCACTGGGGATGATATGACAGGCGGGAATATGCAAGGGACATTACTGCTAGGGTCCGGACCCCCTTTTGGGAGGAGTCCTTAACTGGGAGGCTGAGATCTCCCCTTGTCCCGGTGGGGATGGGATATTTCCTGTTTGGGGCTTGGTTTTTAGGTCCCCTGTTTCCAGTCTCCCTCTCTGTGAATGATCTGTTTGTGGGGGGTCTGCATGTGTTACAGTCTCTCGCCCCCTCTCCCTGAGTGCTAGGGAATGAGGGGAGAACTTCAGTGTTACTTTTATAGAGCGGGACTGCAGACGTAAAAAGTGTGATCTTTTTAAATTATAAGTATTAAAACTTTAAAAGACAAAGAAAACCCATTCGGATGCTGTTGAAAACATGGGGCATGACTGATGGTTTGTGGTTGCTTCTCAGTGGCCACTTGCTGAAGTTGCAAATGTTAGGTAATAAAGCAAGTCCTCACTCACCTCTCCAGCACCCGAGTTCGTGCGGAGTTGGTATAGGGCACACAATTCTGTCAGAGACCAGACACCAATGCGTTGATCAACGGGCTCACACTATCCTTAGCTCTCAAAGCTTTAGATTAAGTGTGGCCCCTTTATTAGGGGTGAGCATCAATATTTATACACAGAAGTAAACAAAGTGATTAACAAAAGATAATGGTCATGCATAATCAATCAAGATTTTACAGAAAAGCAAGTTTAACAAGTAAATGCATAGAGATAAAGGCTAATGGCTACTTGAGAAAGGGGGGTGTCATGAGTAGTTTGCAGGTCAGTGCTTTGTTCGATAAAGGGTTCAGAAAGGATTATGCAGAGACGGCCAGTCTGGGTGTGTTTTGGCTCCCCAAAGTTCACCAAAAGTTTAGACCCAACATTCCTCCATTTGTAGCTTTGAGATAACTTTTAATCAAAAAGCTACACCCTATTTCAAGATCTCAAGGGCCGCTTGGCAATTTCAGCCTGGGCCAATTCGAAGAGAGTAAGGCTTTTAGCTGAAGTGGGAAAAGAATAAACTGACTTACATGAGTTTATGAGGGAGGGGACACGCTGAATACAGCAACACAGTATTATAAGGACTACTATGGCCCCAACAACACCCACCAAGAGGTTTTTAACCCACCCAAGTCCGGGCAGCCAATTCCATAAGGCTCCCCACCAATCATAAGGTGGTTGGCCAGAGGAGTGGTTTTTAGCCATTTCCCTTAGGTGTTTGGTATGTTGAAAAGTGTCAGAGTAGGTGTCATTTACAAAAACACAGCATTCTTCATTTATGAGGGCGCAAGTTCCTCCCTGGGCTGCTAACATCATATCTAAAGCCATTCTGTTTTGCAAAGCTAATTGGCGCAGCTGGGACATTTCCCCGGCCTGATTTTCAAATAGGGTTGCAGTTTCATTGGTCAAAGATTCTAATAGTCACTGTAGACGGATGATAGCACCCTTCAAGCTAGTGTGACCAGCCCACCGCTGCCAGGACAAACCATCACGGAGATTAATATCTCTGTCAGTTTCACGGATGTTACGAACGTGGGGAAAATGAGGGGGAGTGAGGGAGATGCGAGAAGGCGGTGCTAGCCATGCCAAATAACATGACCCTGCCCAATCAGGGGAGAGAAAATAATAAGCCTTGGGCCCGCACACCCAGTATGTTCCATATAATGCGTTTTGGGTATTCCATTTCTCAAAGTAGGAGGTAACCCACCACCCGTTGTACCACTGTTCCCCTGGTAACGCAGAGGGGTCGTTGTGTGAACTGCAGAGGCACAATTTGGTAGTGTTGTCCTCAAAGGGCAGTGTAGTACTGCTTGAGCAGTTGTAGAAGGCAATTGTGTATCCTTTAACAATTAGTTGGACACCCTCGAGATCTGAGCAGGGCTTTTTAAAAACTGACTCTGAAAACCTGCCCCTCCATGAAAAAGTTGAAAAGGTTGGATCGGGGTGAGGGATCCACATATGGGATAAGTGGGATGCGCAAGGCTTGAAGCCAAGATTTTTACTAAAGGCGGTGCCATTAAAATATATGTTACATTTACTTGTTCCCACAAAAGTTGACCCTTTTTCTTTAACAAAACACAGTGATCCTGTTTGATTGGTTACCCTGAGATATTTGTTAATTGGCACTCCTGTTTTGTCCCATGTAAGATTGGGTTGGACTGGATTTTTTATTCTAGTCGGTGGCATCCAAGTCATATTAGCAGTGGTTAGGGGAATGGGTGTGAAGGGGAGTCCCTGTGCTGCATTTACTGGAAATTGAGTACATACCCAGCAATCACTTCTATTTCCTAAAATACGAGTTTTAACCTCGTGGGAATATTTAATAAAAGCATTATCTTCATAAGCAGAAAATAAACTAAAAAAGCATAAAAAAAACCATACAGTTGTCAGAATAAAAGGTCCTCTCATTTTTTTCGAGTCAATTTAAGTCTAATGTCTGAGAGAGGTAAGCTGGTCCACTGGTCGAAGGCAGTGTCCTCAGTGGTGACAAGAGCTGCTGGTCCGTCACTGTGGTCCACTACGGCTGGCTTGCCGTGGGAGTGGTGGATCCAAGATTTGCGTCCTTCCAGGAACACTGCAGTCTGGGTTGTCAAAAGAACCTGGTGGGGTCCAGTAAACCTTGGCTGGAGGGTGTCGTCACGAACGAACTTTTTGGCCCAGACGAAGTCCCCTGGTTGGAACGGGTGGATCTGTTCCTCCAGCGGCACGGTCTGGGAAAACTGCGAGGCTTTCCAAAGGGTACGGAGGCGAGCCTGTAGGGAGAGAAACTGACACGCGGTCATATGATCCCCTCCCAACAGTGAAACATTAGCACGTGGTAGCGCCCCGCCTTTGAAAGGGGGGTGTCCATAGAGCAGTTCAAAGGGGGATAATCCCAATGCGCGGGTTGGGCGAGTACGAAGGTGAAACAGGACCAAGGGAAGTACCTGAGGCCACTTTAATCCTGTTTCCTGACAGTATTTAGCCAATGTAAACTTAAGTTCCCTATTCATACGCTCAACTTTCCCGCTAGACTGGGGGTGGTAGGGTGTATGAAAGGAGTGTGAAATGCCCAGTCCTTGTTCTAAACGGCCAAGGACATGACCAGTAAAGTGAGGTCCGCGATCTGAGTCGAGCACAAGAGGGATGCCAAAACGGGGTACAATATCTCTAAGGAGAATCTTCGCCACTGTGGCAGCAGTACAATTAGCAGTAGGAAAAGCTTCGACCCAGGAAGTCAGAGGGCAAACCAAAACAAGGAGGTGCTTTTTCCCAAAAGCCTTTGGCATATCTGCAAAGTCAATTTGAAGATGTTGAAATGGAGCAGCAGGCGGAGGTCTTCCACCCTTAATTTTGTTAAGAGGCGGAGCAGGTCCATTACGCTGACGTGCTGCATGCTTTCACTATTGATAGGCAATAGGGTTGAATGCCTGGAGCATACCAAAAGCGAGCGATAGTGTCCACGAGGGCGTGCGTGCCTTAGTGACCCCCTTTATCATGGTGCCAGCGAACTGCCACGGGGTATGTGGAGCGAGGGAGGCAGGCTCGGCCATCTGGCATAAGCCAGGTCCCTTTGACCAGAGTGGCCCCGAGGCTTTCCCACGATTGTAGTTCAGCAGCGGGTACTGGTACGGGGTGCGGTGAAGTAAAGGAGGAGGTTGCAATAGCCAATGTGGGCATGGCTAAAGGTAAGGTGGCAGCCTTCTTGGCGGAGGCGTCAGCCAGGGCATTCCCACGGGTGACGGGGCTACTATCTTTAGTATGGGCCCGGCAGTGAACTACAGCCAGGACAGAGGGTTTTTGGAGGGCGTCCAAAAGCTTGTGGATGAGGGGGAGGTGCTGAATGGGTTTACCAGCAGCTGTCTGGAAACCTCGAAACTTCCAGAGGTGGATATGACAATGCACAACTCCAAAAGCATATTTGCTATCAGTAAAAATGGTAACGGTCTTACCAGCGGCCAACTGGCAAGCTCGGGCCAGGGCATAGAGTTCAGCGGCTTGGGCTCCCCAGTTGCCTGGCAGTGAGGCGGCCTCTTGAATGTCCCATTCAGAGGTGACAGCATAACCAGTGAAACGCTTGCCATCAACATAGAAGGAGCTTCCGTCCGAGAAGAGGATGCAATCGGGGTTGTCCAGTGGCACGTCAAACAGGTTGTCTCTTATCTGTAAGATGCTGTAAACTACTTCCACACAGTCATGCTGATCCTGGAGGACTGGCAGGTCAGGAAGCAAGGTAGCTGGATTAAGGGGTCCACACCTTTCAAAAATTAGGTTAGTGTCTTCTAAGAGTTCGGCCTCTAGCTGTTGCTGACGATGGGCCGAAAAGACTTGGGTTGTGCCCCTACGCAGAAGGGCTGACAAGGCATGAGAGGTCCAAACCGTGGTAAAATGACCCAGGGTTAGGCTCTTTGCCTTTGTGATCAGCAGGGCAGCTGCTGCCAGAGTCCGGGTGCAGGATGGGGTTCCCTGAGCGACAGGGTCGATTTGCTGAGAGTAAAAAGCAAGCGGGAAATGGTGGGGCCCGCTCAGCTGGGTAAGGCCACCACTAGCAATTCCGCCCCTCTCGTGGACAAAAAGGTGAAAGGGTTTGCTGTAATTGGGGGGGCGGAGAGACATGGAGGAGGCCACACTGTCCTTGAGTAACTGAAAGGCTTGAATAGTGTCCGGGGACCACTGCAAAGGGTCAGGAGCAAGTTTAGCAGTGAGTCGGTGGAGCGGTTTGCTTAACTCCCCGCAGGACGGCAACCAGGGGCGACAGAAGCCAATTAATCCTAAGAAACCTCGAAGTTGTTTCTTGGTGTTCGGTAGAGGGCAGTTTTGAATAGTCTTTATGTGGGCTGGGTCCATCTGTCTTCCCTCTGGGGTTAACAGGAAGCCCAGATATCGGACCTTCTGTGAGACCCACTGAATCTTTTTAGGGTCTACCTTGTGGCCTCTGGTGTGTAGGTATAATAAAAGTGCCTTACCATTGATGCGGAGGACAGCTTCTTCGCGATTACCTAATAGGATGTCATCTACGTATAGGACCAATGTGGATCCCTGCGGACTGGTGAAACCTTCCAAGTCGTGGCGGAGGCACTGGCTGAAAATCGTGGGGCTGTCTCTGTAGCCTTGAGGAAGTCGTTGCCAGACATAACTTTGTCCCTCCCAGGTGAAACCAAAGAGATACTGAGAGTCTGGGTGCACAGGAATGCTGAAAAAAGCTGATTTTAAGTCAATAACAGTGAACCACTCAGCATCCCAGGGGATTTGGCTGATGATAGTAGCTGGGTCAGGAACTACTGCATGAAGAGGGACCACATACTGATTAACAACTCGTAGATCCTGTACAAAGCGCCAACGAACAGGGTCTCCGTCCTTTTTAGGAGGCTTTTTGACAGGCAGTATAGGGGTGTTACAGGGAGTGCGCTGAGGGCGGACTAGCTTTTGTGCAATGAATCCCTCGATAATGGGGCGGATGCCCTCCCGGGCTTCCAGCGACAGGGGGTATTGAGGGACTGACGGGGGGGGGTTAAGGAAGGCTTCACCTGAATCCTTACGGGCTCTGCCGAAAGGAGCAGGCCAACATCAGTGTCAGAAATTCCCCAGAGGGTTGAAGGCAAGTCAGTGAGGTCAGGGGAGAGAGAGGGGGGGGTTTCCCAATTACCCTGAGTAGGGGCTGAATCTCCTAACACTGTCATCAATAATCCTACCCCTTCAGGAGTGCAGGTTAAAGTAGCCTCAAGCTTACAGAGTAAATCCCGGCCCATCAAAGGGATCGGACAAGCTGGGGAAAAAAGAAAACGGTGAGGAAAACATTTATCAGCATAAACACATTCAAAGGCAAAGTGAGTTCCAGAGACTGTGGGTTGCCCTCCACCCCAATCGCAGTTTTAACCTCAGAGGATAGCCAGGGAGAGGGGGCATGATTTAAAAGAGAGAAAGTAGCCCCAGTATCAATGAGGAAAGAGACAGGCAGTCCCTGGACTGAAAGGGTTAAACAAGGCTCTTTGCTGGGAGGGGAGAAAGTGAGAAAGGAGCTGGCTAAAGACATTAAGGAAATAAGACCATCACATTGTTTGCCTTCGCCCCCGGGGTACCGTCATTGAGGAGGCTGAGTTTGCTGCGGCTGCTGCTGTTTCCCGTAGTTGATCCAGGCCTGGGGAATGGGCTGAGCTGGTGGTGCAGGGGTGTATTCCTCACTTGTGTAAGCATCTGCGGATGCAACCAGACCCTCTGGGCGTCCCCAGGGGCATTCACGTTTAAAGTGACCAGGCTGTCCGCACTGAAAACAATTTTCTGATGGCTGGGGTCGCCAGGACCCTCTTCCCCGAGCACCCTGGAATCCCCTGCCAAGGCCAGGGCCTTTGCCTCGAACACCGCCGTGAAAAGCTAAAGCCATCAGCTTATATTCTTCCTTTTCTCTTTCTTTTTACTACTTTCCCTTTCTTTCTCCCAGGCAAAATCAGCTACGTCCAACACTGAAGTGACTGACTCACCTCCCCAACCAGGGCGAAACTTTAAGAAGTAATCCCTTACAGGGGGCACCAACTGATTCACAAAAAATGAAATAAGAGTAGGGTGGTCTGCTTCTCTCTCAGGATCCATCTGAGTGAACATTCGGGCCCCCTCCAATAGCCTCGACCAGAACTTTCTGGGCGGCTCATCAGATTCCTGCCGAATCTGCATGAACTTAGCCTGATTAGGCGAGCGGCGAGCCATTTCCTTGAGTCTCTCTAACAATCGCTCTCGATCTGTTCGCAGCTGGGTCAGCCTTGGCTGAGTCCAGTCTAGGGGATTCCAGCCAGCGGCCAGATCCCGCCTATCCATCCAAGTACAATTAACTGCATTGCTATCTCCCCATGTCCTTTCTGCCATCCACAATCTACTACGTTCCTCTCCGGTCAAAACTTTACTTAACAACTGATCCACATCCGTATAAGTAGGATTATAACTTAAAAACAATCTTTCTAGAAGTTCTATGATCTTTCGGGGATTTTCCCCAAAAGACCCTGACAACTGTCCCCACTCTTTCAAGTCCCATTCTAGCCATCCTTTATATTCCACAATATTAGCATGTTGTAACCGTCCATCATTGCCCATATAAGGTTGATCGTGCACCTGTAAAGGCATCTCTCTAACTATACTTTTATTACTCGCAAGAGATTTGACGGTGACATCCTCTGGGCTATCCTCAGGGGGGGGGGGCATGCACCCTGCCGTACCTGCTTGGACATTAGCCTAGTAACCACTCCTCCCGAGGTTTGCCCCTCCATTTCCTCCTCATCCTTCTGCAGAAATTCCAATCTGGTATCCTGCAAATTCCCCTCTGCTACAAGGAGAGAGTCCCCCTGCGGAGGAATAGGGGCAGGTGCAGAGGGGACCAGCTGACGAGTCAAAACACGCCGTGGTCTACACCCTTCATCGAAATAACCTGGAGGGGGTTCACTCTCGGGAGAGTACCTGACTGCCATAATTTTTAAAGATTTCCACAGCTCTGCTGCTGTGTCCCAACAAAACCAGTAACATAACTGTCCCGGATGGTCTTTTTCGATCTGGCTCTTTACTCCTCTTAAGGCAGCCTGTTCGAAAGAGCCATACGAAGGCCACCTCATCTCCGGGTCGGCCAATACCGCGGTATACCCAGTCCAATTCCTTACACATAGTGTGTACAACTTCTTCCTAGACATTCCTGTCTGTACTGGGAGTTTCCCTTCGTTCCATAACTTATTTACAATCCCCAACGGACTCTCAAGAGGCACGCTAGTCCCTTGACCCATGGTGTCTGACAGGAGCCCTCCAACTGGCGTTTACCCTGCTGTCCAATACACGACCCCTCAATATTGAATTGGCTGGGAGAAATCTCCTGTGGCGCCTTGCCAATTCATATATGAGTGGTCCGACCACTGGACAGAGGTACCGCACCAGAAGGAATCCCGGATGAGCCCCCAAATTGTTAGGTAATAAAGCAAGTCCTCACTCACCTCTCCAGCACCCGAGTTCGTGCGGAGTTGGTATAGGGCACACAATTCTGTCAGAGACCAGACACCAATGCGTTGATCAACGGGCTCACACTATCCTTAGCTCTCAAAGTTTTAGATTAAGTGTGGCCCCTTTATTAGGGGTGAGCATCAATATTTATACACAGAAGTAAACAAAGTGATTAACAAAAGATAATGGTCATGCATAATCAATCAAGATTTTACAGAAAAGCAAGTTTAACAAGTAAATGCATAGAGATAAAGGCTAATGGCTACTTGAGAAAGGGGGGTGTCATGAGTAGTTTGCAGGTCAGTGCTTTGTTCGATAAAGGGTTCAGAAAGGATTATGCAGAGACGGCCAGTCTGGGTGTGTTTTGGCTCCCCAAAGTTCACCAAAAGTTTAGACCCAACACAAACTAGACCTACAATCACATTTTGAAACCCGTTTTCGATTTGTGGTTGCTGCAGTTTGGTTTTGCTTCCTAGAACTCCTTAATATTGGATTATTTTTCTTAAAAATAAACTACAGTGGTAGATCCTGGCTAGTAACTGCTCTGTCAATATGAATTTGAATACAGTATAATCCTTTCCCCCATCCCACATGGCTGTTTGTATCTCAGCAGACTAACTTCCTTTTACTATGCAAAGAAACGACATAATCAATTTTCTTTTGTAGAGAGTTCTGAGATTTAGAGAAATCGTTTTTCTTTGGCTTGCATTTGTCTTGTACTAAAACAGATTACAGTATATTGCCTCTCTTACATATTTTTCAGAATTGTTCCTCTTTCTCTAGCTGTTCATGAAAAGACTGATTTTCTGATTCTAGTCTCTTGCCACACTCCTAAAATTTTTAGAACAACCAGTCTGTAACGAGTCTTCTAGTCTCTCACTGTTCCCTAACAATGGGTTACTAGAGGTCAGTTACTAGAGTGATCACACTTCTTTTTCAATAAATGTATAGCCATCCCATATCTCCAGCTCATTTGAGCAAAAGCTCCATGCAATTTTTTTTAAATGTTCACAGCTACGTACAGATTCCAGCACATACAGCTGGGATCCACTTCTGCAGCAGTAGGAAACACAAAAATCATCTCTACAAATAAACAATTTTGATAAGTAATGGGGTATAGCATATCTCCCTCAAATCCTCAGGCTCACTGTGCATAATGGTTTGAGCATTGTGACAGTTATATTTGAATATGTGACCAAAAATACTGTTCTGACCCACCCAAAAATCCTAAAACTGACCCTTCTAAGAAATGAATCACCGAATTATTAAACTGTTAAATATAAACAATTGTGGTTATTGCCAACCTAGGTTGGATTTTAACTGCTAACTTGGCTATGAAAGGTGACAAATTGTATTACTAAACCCCAGGTTTATCCAAGTCCTAAACATGGGTTAAATTTTTAATTTAGACATTTATTTTAAATTTTCAGCAAAATGTGTAGATAATTTCTATTGTGTTAAGCCAGTTGAAATAAATAAGAGTCAACTAAACAATTATAAATAATGTGTTTGTAAAAATTACTGACCAATTACTGGTCCCATTTACTTAAACTGGAGTCTTGCTATTAATTTCAGAAGACTTGGATTTGGCACTAAAGTCGAAAGGATTCCATATATGATGAAAATACATTTATAGAAACAGAAGCTCTTTTTTTACCTAACCAAGAAGCAAGCCTTCCAGAGATGCAGTGATTCCAGATTTACATCAACATAGCTGACAGCAGAATTTCTCCTGAGAGCAGATCATTTTGGATCATAGGGACTGGGAAAGTCAAACACACAAGAGCAATGCTTTACTGATAATGGCAAAACTAATAACTATCGTAACACAGTCATATACACTGATTACAGTTGATAAGGGGAGATAATATTGGTACTCCAGGACTCTTTAAGCTAGTGGAGAAAGGCATAACCACTGACAAAAATGAAGCCAGGTAAATTTAAAGAAGGCACACATTTTTAACAATGAGGATGATTAATGATTGGGACAAATTACTAAGGTAAGCATTGGATTCTCCATATCTGAATGTCTTCCTATCAAGAGTGGTTGCCTTTCTGGAAGATACCCTTGTTGGAGAAAAACAGAGTTCTCACTCTCTTGTTGAGTGCAGCAAAGTCAGATACTTTATTCTCCAGCAATTGCATAGAGGGAGAGAGTGCACTAGGACACAGAGTTTCCCCCTCCTAGGCAGGTCTCTCTACAGGTACTCAATTACAGCAAGCATTTATATCTTTTGTTACATACAATAATGAGCAACAGCTGCAATTTGTTTATACATAGGTCATCCTAATACCTTATTTTTCACATCTATTTAGACTCTAGTCTACATTCCATACTTATCTACACACTGGGCTGGCTTGAGGCCAATTCAACCAATTCCCTTGAATCAGGCCCCGCCCCTAAGAGGGCCACGTGCCCAAGCCCCAGTACAGTGTACCAGCAAGAGCCGGTGCACTGTACCGGGGTGGCCTGGCTTCCCCAGGAGGCAATTTAAAGAGCCTGGGGCTCCCAGCAGGGGCTGGAGCCCCAGACCCTTTAAATTGTCACCAGAGCCCCACTGCTGGAGTCCTGGGGTAGGGCTGCGGGGCTCTGGGAGCTATTTAAAAAGTCCGAGGCTCCTGTTGCTTCTAAAGCCCAGGGCTCTTATGGCTATATAAAGGGCTGGGGTGGTGGAAGCAGGGGAGCACTGGGCCCTTTAAATAGCTCCCAGAGCCCTAGGGTAGCAGAGGGCTCTGGGGGCTATTTAAAGGGCCAGGCTCCAGCTGCCTCTGCTGCCCTGGTCCTTTAAATAGCCCCTGGAACCCCACTGCTTCCCCTGAGCTCCCATGGCTATTTAAAGGGCCAGGGCCCTTTAAATAGCCCCCAAACCCCGGGCTGCTGCTGCTACCCTGGTGGGGGAGGGAGGAGGGAGCACTCACCATACAGGGTGGGCTGTACCCCCTGTACCTGCACCTCTGCCCGCAGCCAGCCCCTGCTGCACCCCCTGCCCGCACCATCCCCGCACCTCCTGCCCTGCCTGCACCAGCTCCTGTCTGCAGCCAGCCCCGCACCTCCTGCCTACACCAGCTCCGCACTCCCTGCCCTGTCTCTCGCCAACCCCTGCCGCACCCCCCAACCGAAGCCAACCAATCCCACACTCCTCTATCTCCAGCCTTGCCAACCCATGCCGCACCCCACTGCGGCTCTGCCTGAAGCCAGCCAGCCCACCCCACACACCCCTGTCTCCAGCCAGCCCCGCACCACTTGCCCTGCCTGCAGCCAGACCCTACCTCCAGTCAGTCCCTGCCCTGCCTCCAGCCAACCCCATGTCCACTGGTGTCCTGCAGTTCCCAGGGCAATAACCCTGCACATTTGCTTCAATGAGGGGGGCAGGGAGCAGCTGGGACCCAGACATGTGCACACCTAGGGTGACCAGACAGCAAGTGTGAAAAATCAGGACGGGGTGGGGGGTAATAGGAAAAGACCCAATATATAGGAAAAGACTCTATATAAGAATAAGACCCAAAAATCGGGACTGTCCCTATAAAATCGGGACATCTGGTCACCCTAGCACACCCCCAGGGAGTGGTGGGGAGTCACACATGTAAAATGGAGCTCATTTCTAGTTCAGGCCCATCTTTTTTAAAAAGAACTTTAGGTAGGGTTAACATACATCCGTATTTTCCCAGACATGTCAGGCTTTTTGGTTCTTAAATTGCCATCCGGGAGGAAAATACGACGTATGGTAACTCTATTGGTACAAAAAATACATACTGTGGCACATCCCTTAAATCAGAACTTTTTATAGGGAACCAGTTGCTAAGAAATGAAAGGCTTTTTTTTTTTTAAGTCATCCCTGCTGGGGCCCCGCTGAAAATGTTCGAAATGGGCCCTGCACTTCCTAAAGCTGGCCCTGTCTACACAAAGTTGCAACAATGTCTCACACAGTTCTTTCCCATTCTCCTCACACAATCCTCGTGTCTACAAATCTCGCATTATTAGGCTAACAGCTAGCCTGACTCTTGCTCAGAGAAGAGACTGTTTGCATTGAAATCCCCTTCAAATCCTTGTCAGTTCTTGCTCTACTTCCACATGCTTTCGTCAAACATAAGTTATTGGACACAATACAGCAGTAACTGGGTGAGATGTAATGGCCTGTGATAGACAGGAGGTCAGACTAGATCATCTAATGGTCCTTTCTGGTCTTAAACTCTATGAATCTGTGAAAAAGCTTGCTTAGCATCAAGGTCATTTAAACAATAATAGTTAGCAATCTTTTAAGGAAAAAGGGTAATTGGCCACATTCTCAACTGTCTTTAAGGAGCACACTATATGCAGGGTTGGGAGAGCAGGATGTATAGCTCATCTTTGCACTCCCCTGATTTTGGGCTGACTGTGTGCTGGTCCAGTCCCAAATATACCAGAGAATACCCTACATGGGATGGTACTCCTGTGATTGAATGCTGCAAGGGATGTGGAACAAAGCAGCCACACTACTTCCAAGAAACTGGTCCCCTTTATTAATTTTCCTTTAGAAACAAGAAAAAAGCGTTCACGGATTTTAAGATAAGAACGGCCATACTGGGTCAGTCCAGTGGTCCATCTAGCCCAGTATCGTGTTGACAATGACCAATGCCAGATGCTTTGGAGGGAATGAATGTTGTATAATCTCTTCAGAACCTGTTTACAGTTACTTGAGAGATCTATGTGGTTTTGTACCATCTTCTCCAGTCAGGAATGTGCTTACTCGGTTAGCTGACACCTTGGTACATCACTATTTTGACAAAGCCAGGCTTAGTCTGTTTCACAGCCTTTGATTCATATTGTTACTTATGCTTAGGGCACCAGCAAGGCCTACACTATCTTACAGGGAATCCCCATTAATAGATCCTCACCTAGCAGATGTCTCTGTCTTAACAGTGTGCTCCTCCATACCTGTTGGCTTTCCCCAGCTCTTAGTTTAAAAAACTCCTCTAGGACCTTTTTAATTTTACATGCCAGCAATCTGGTTCTGTTTTGATTTAGGTGGAGCCCATCCTTCCTGCCCTTCTGATTTAGTCCCTACATGCCTGTGGTGTTCTTTTGTACTCTTCTCTAGCATGGTCTCTTATACAAGATATGTAAAATTAATACTGGCAAATTACTTACAAGAACCACTGTGTTAAAACCACTTGTATTAAAAATCAAACATTTAAACTTTCATATCACTCTGTTGCATAAATGGTCATTTGTAAGATGGGAAAAAGGTCTCAATGACACCAGTTCAGTTAGTATACGCAGCAAGCACTTCACAGTGTTACTTCTATGCCAGTCATTCCCTATTTATATATTAGTCCCAGAGAGCAGGGTGTGGTTTTACCTCTTATGTCATGGTAGCATTGCTCTAATGGAGACAACTCGGGTGTGGTTGCTGTGTGTTATCTTCCATGGCTAACTTTCCTCTTCATTACAGCCAAGCCTGAGGCCTCGTCTACACTGGCAAGTTTCTGCGCAGTAAAGCAGCTTTCTGCAGTGAAACTCCCACGGTGTACTGCCAAGCCACGTAGTGCACAGAAACTGTGCAGTTGCAGCACTGTAAAAAAACACCTCGACGAGAGACATACAGCTTTCTGCGCTGGGGTTACAGCACTGCGCTGCCAGTGTAGACTCCCTGGATGATTACAGCACTGGAATTGGCCTCTGGGAATTGTCCCACAATGCCTGTTCTTACCTCTCTGGTCATCGGTTTGAACTCTACTGCCTTGCCTTCAGGTAGGGTGACCAGACACCAACTGTAAAAAATCAGGATGGGGTGGGGGGGTAATAGGAACCTATATAAGAAAAAGGCCCAAAAATCGGGACTGTCCCTTTAAAATTGGGACATCTGGTCACTCTATCCTCAGGTGACCAACCATGAGCCCTACCCCTTAAATTCCTGGGGAATTTTGAAAGTCCCCTTCCTGTTTGTTCGGTGATCTGTGCAGTGGTCTCAGCACAACTTTCCAGGTAACCACGCCTGCTCCACACACCAGGTGATCCCTTCTTGGAACAATGCCGAGCTGCTGGACCTCATCAGCATTTGGGGAGGGGGCTGTCCAGTCCCAGCTGTGCTCCAGCCGTAGGAATTATACCTATGGACAGATTTCATGATGCATGACAGAAAGGAGCCATGACTGGGACACACTGCAGTGCAGAGTCAAAGTGAAGAAGCTGCAGAACACCTACTACAAGGTGCAGGAGGCAAAGCACCGCTATGTGCTGCACCCACAAACTGCTGGTTCTACAAAGAGCTGGACACAATACTCAGCGGCGATCCCACCTCCACTGCGAAGGCCACTGTGGATACTTCGATGGCTCATGTGCCAGTCGAGAGTGGACCAAGCCAGGAGGAAGAAATCTTGGACGAGGATACGAAGAGGAGGGGGATCCAGAGACAGAGGATGACTTGGAGATCAGAGATGCATGCAGCCAGGAGCTCTTCTCTACCCTGGAGGAGTCTAGCCAGTCACAGCAGTAGGAGGTGGGTGAAGCGCAAATAGGAGAAGAGGCCCTGGTAAGCAGCTTTGATTTTGAGAATTACTGAAGCGAGTTCTTGGGGGAGGAGGGTTGCAGAAAGCAGGCTTCTGTCTGTATGATGCACGTACTGCCACATGCCTAGTCTGGGCAGCGGTACAGGGTGTTGATTGACTTCCTCACTTCATGGGAATTTGCCTCAGAGATCTCTACAAAACTCTCATGGAGATACTGGGCAATCAGCTGCCATAGATTCTTTGGCAGAGCTGCTTTGTTTCTTGCCCCATTGAGGGTAACTTTCCTGCACCACTCTGCCATCACGGGAAGGAGGGGGCATTGCTACACAGAGCTGAGCTGCATACGGGCCAGGGCTGAAGCCGTAGTCTTGGAGAAGACCCTCCCTTGATTCCCTGCTCACCCTAAGCAGTGAGATATCTTCTATAATGAACACAGCCTGTGGAAAATGTGTGGACAGTAATGATTATAAGGCCCCCCATACAGTGATGGCTTTCCCCAGGAGCCATGTGCCCAGTGTACAGTACGGTCCTGGAACATCAATTTCCCCTGTGGTTACTCATCATTTTGGGGGTCTTGTGGCTCATTTGTGCTTGCTGGGGTCAGCCAGTTAGTGACAGGTATGTGAATAGTGGCTGTGTTTTAAATAATTGAATCAATGTTCTCTGTGTTGCAAACAATACTGCTTCTGTAAAATGTTGCATTTTGGCTTTACAGATATGGCCTTAGGAGCCCCGCCTCCCTCTTTGTTATCGCCGGCTGAACAGCTGCACAGAATTAGAAAGTGGCCATGAAAAACTAAAGAGGATTTTCTGCATGATGTCTTGATGCACTCTGTGGCTAAAAAACAAGAATTGAAGGAGTGGGAGGACAGCGAGAAGAGGGACCGAAAGGAGAATGTGACACACCAGAACAAAGCCACGGAGCAGCTCTTAAATATTATGGAGCGCAAAGCAGACATGCTCTAGGCGCTACTATCACTGCAAACTGAGCAGCTCCACGCCCACCCTTCCCTGCAGCCACTGTTGCAAAACTCTTTCCCATGCACCCCCCCCAGACACTGCCAACACACTCTTATCAGACTCTTGGCTCCAGTCTGTACCCACTGCATTCCACTCCGGCCCTGTCACAGTCCAGCCCTGCGGACTCCCAATACCCACTGCACTGAACAGGGCCAGCTTTAGGCCTATTCCACCAATTCCCCCGAATCGGGCCCTGCCCCTAAGAGGGCCCCGTGCCCAGTGAGAATCCCTTCCCTGGCTAGAGGTGCTGTTTTAATTTTTACTCACCTGGCAGCACTCTGGGTCTTCGGTGGCACTTCGGCGGCAGGTCCTTCAGTGCCACCGAAGACCTGGAGTGAGTGAAGGACCCGCCATCAAAGCACCAAAGATCCAGAGCACTGCCCGGTGAGTACAAGCCCCACGTGTTTTTTTTACGTTTTTTTTTTTTTAGTCGTCCCTGCCAGGGCCCCATTGAAACAGTTCAAATTGGGCCCTGCACTTCCCAAAGCCGGCCCTGGCACTCAATACCCGTCCCTCTGCGCTTTAGGCCTGCTGAAGAACAGTATCCGCTGCACTGTACTCCAAAGGACACAGTTGCATATGATACCTGGACATACACAAATCTTTAACTGTCCCAGGACTCCACCTCCTCCTGGGACTCTTCCTTCTCCCATCCCCCACAGTGCTGATGTGTTTTTTTGTTTGTCTCTCTCGTCTGGTTGTTGTTTTTTTAATAAAATAATTGTTTTGGTTTGAAAGCAATCTTTATTCCATTAATTGAAAGCAAACAGAGTCCTGCAAAGCAATAGGCAATTTTCTTAAACCTTCATAGTGTATCATCTGCACCAATCACAATCTTCTCCTAGCATTACAAGCACTGCATTCCCAAATATAGCAACAAATATTAGTGCCTCAAGGCATCCCTGATCCTTATGGCCTCATGCTGCACCCCTCTAATAGCTCTGGTCTCTGGCTGTTGAAATTCAGCCTCCAGGTGCTGAGCCCCAGCGGTCCAGCCCTGAGTGAAGCTTTCAGCCTTCCCTTCACAAATATTATGGAGAGTAAAGCACACGGCTATAAGCATAGGAATATTGTCATCAGCAAGGTCCAGTCTCCCATATAGGCAGCACCAGTGGGCCTTTCAATGGCTCAAAGCACATTCAACAGTTATTTTTCACTTGCTCACTCTGTTGTTGAAGCGCTCCTTGCTGCTGTCAAGGTTCCCTGTGTATGGCTTCATAAGCCACGGCATTAAGGGGTAGGCAGGGTCTCCCAGGATCACAATAGGCATTTTGACTTCCCCTATTGTGATCTTCTGGTCCAGGAAGAAAGTCTCTGCTTGCAGCTTCCTGCACAGGCCAGTGTTCCAAAAGATGCATGAGTCATGCACCTTTCTGGACCAGCCTGCGTTATTGTCCATGAAATGCTCCTGCTGATTCACAAACACCTGGAGAACCATAGAGAAATACATCTTTCGATTAATGAACTCAGTGGTTAGGTGATCTGGTGCCAGAATTGGAATACGCATGCCATCTATCACCCATCCACAGTTAGAGAAGCCCATTTGTTCAAAGCCATCCACAATGTCACACATGTTGTCTAGAGTCACAGTCTTTCAGAGCTGGATGCGATTAATAGCCCTACACACTTTCATTCACCCAAGTCCAATGGTCAGCTGTCTCACTAAAAAAATGGTCAGTAACCAATCAGTATCAGTCTAGAGTAGCCAGCTTCCACAGTGCAATTGCCACACACTTCTCCAATAACAGGGCAGCTCTAATTCTCATGTCCTTGCACTGCCGGGCTGCGGTTAGCTCATCACACAGTCTCATGAATGTAGCTTTCCTCATCCAAAAGTTCTGCAGCCAATGCTCATCATCTCAGACATGCATGATAATGTGATCCCACAACTCAGTGTTTGTTTCCCGAGACCCAAAGAAGCGTTCCACTGCGGTCAGCACCTCCGTGAGCACCAAAAGCAACCTCGTGTCATAGCTACTATGCGTGGCGTGGTCCTCTTGCCTTTGTAGTTTAAGGAACAACTCCACTGCCACTCATGAGACGTGTTAGTGACAGTGAGCAGCATATTGGTCAGCAGTGCGGGTTCCATTCTTGCAGATAGAAGAGACAGAGCACGCAGTACACAAACCATTGAAAGATTGAGCCAAATGTGGACAGAAGAACAGGGATTGCTTGGATGCGAAGCAATGCATCACGGGGCATTGGGACAGGACCCACGATGCCCTGTGACCCCCTTCATCTTCCCACAACTCTTAGCGGCAGAAGAGGAAGAGATGCTCTTAGGGATCGCTGCCCAGAGTGCACCGCTCTGAATACTGATGCAAGTGCTGCAAGTGTGAACATGCTATTGCTCAGGGAGCTGACAGTGTGAACACACAACAGCAGTTTCCCTTCAGCGCTCTCTGAGTGGCAATGTAACTGCTGGTGATGTAACTCTGCCAGTGTAGATATATTCTGAGATACCAGTGTATAGCTTCTTCCAAGGGAGCAGAGCTGGCACAGTCTCCACTGCACTCCAGGCCAGGATATAGGGCGGGACCTCTTCCAACATACTCATTGCCTGGGCTGGAACAGTGTTTTCTTCAATAACATCGCTGCCTGGAGGGATCACTGCCTGGAGACTGCTTTAATAATTTTTCGGAGCCCACAGCAAAAGAATGTGTAAAGAAGCTTGTATAATTTAAACGTACAGGAACTCTCCTGAGAAGGAAAATAAAAATGGTTTAAAGAATCGTCCTTTTCCAGTGGAAAAACTAAAACAAGAGGGCTGGATGCTAGGAGAGTGATACAAACTCATTTATTTATTATGCATGAAAGCAGGACTATAACTTGAAAAAGGCATTAGAATGTCCATTTTCAACATGGAGACAAATCCATTTCTTTTCACTCACGTCAGCTTTTCACTAGTTTAATGCTACTGAAGTCATTGGAGTTGCTCCTGATTTTTCAAATGTAAGAAGATTTTGAGCACAAGGTGTTCCTGATTCCGATGGCAAAAACAACCCCCTTAGAATACTGGTACTGTTGATTATTTGCTCTTAAAGACCTCCTCAGCCCTGCTCAAGATATCCTATCCTAAACCATCGCTGCTCAGGTCCCTAGACAAGGTAAATCATGAAACATCAAAATTAATCTTTTAGATAGGAAAACAATATACTGTATTTTGCTTCCTAATTTGTGTCTTTTGCAGCCAGTATCTGGAGATGAAAAATGTCTGTGCCTCTTGTTATAAAAACAATCATTTCCTGTCTCAGATATATTTCATTTTGGGAATTCTCTCAGTACTTGTGCACCTAATTAAATAAACCACATAACTGTAAAATTGACAATACCCCAATGTTAATGTTTTTAACCTCAATTAAGGTGATAAAATACATTTTCCCTGATGATATGACTACAGTTGCTACGGCTCCCACATGGGAAACTGCTGTATCTGGTTATTATATAGATAAAAATAGTCTTCCTGGAATATGCCTCCCCAAGCCATAGTAGAGTGAACTTATCTCGAAGCTCTCTCCCAGCTGCATTAAAAGCTCCTGTAGGAGCACAGTGGGTGGGTAAGTTGGGAGGTGGCTAGAAGCATGTTTGCAATAGGGGAATTGGGGAAGGAAAGGAGAGGAGAAGAGAAGGAGTGCAACTGTGTAAGGTTAAATCTGGAATCAGCCAACTTTCCCTGGCCCTTGCTGCTCTTGTCATTTACCCCAAGCCTTGCCCCACCCCCCAGCTTGGGAAACATTGTGCTAGTTGTTCTTCTGTAAAACCCTGAAAAGTTACACATTAAAATACTTTTCAAAGTTTACTAAGGTCCTGATCCTGCAAAGACTTTTGCATGTACTGTAATGAGACTACTTACAATGCATAAAATTAATATCATGGATGGCGGGTGTCATAGGCTAGGGCAGGCTAAACCTCCCCTGACCTTAGGGTTGCCAGACTTCCAGTTTTTGACTGGAATGCCCAGTCAAAAAGGGACCCTGGTGGCTCTTGTTGGCACTGCTGACCAGGCAGTTAAAAGTCTGGTTGATGACGCAGCAGAGGTGCTGGGCTAAGGTAGGTTCCCTGCCTGCCCTAGCTATGTATGGCTCCCAGAAGTGGCCACCAGATCCCCGCAGCCCTAGATGCTGAGGTGGCTGGGGTCTGGGAGCAGGGGCAGCTCTAGGTATTTTGCCGCCCCAAGCACGGCAGGCAGGCTGCCTTTGGCAGCTTGCCTGCAGGAAGTCCCTGGTCCCGTGGATTCGGCGGCATGCTTGCGGGAGGTCCGCCGAAGCCGCGGGACCAGCAGACCCTCTGCAGGCATGCCACTGAAGACAACCTGCCTGCCGCCCTCGTGGTGACCGGCAGAGCGCCCGCCATGGCTTGCCGCCCCAGGCACACACTTGGCTTGCTGGAGCCTGGAGCTGCCCCGTCTGGGAGGCTCCGCATGCTGCCCTTGCCCAAGTGTCGATTCTGCAGCTCCTATTGGCTGGGAACCATGACCAATGGGAGTTGCATGAGGTGGTGCCTGCAGGCACATAGGCAGCATGCACCACACAGAGCCACCTGGACACCCATGTGCCTAGAGGCTGCAGGGACTTGGCAGCTGCTTCCTTGGAGCCGCAATAAGAACTGTCGAGACCCTGCACCCCCTTCCACACCCCAACCCCCTGGCCCAGCCTGGAGTCCCCTCCCACACTCCAAATCCCTCATCCCTCACCCCAACCCAGAACCCACACCTCCAGCCAGAATCTGCATCCCCAACTGGAGCCTGCACTCCCTCCTGCACCCCAATCTCCTGGCCCAGCCTGGAACCCCCTCCTATGCCTCAAGCCCCTCATTCCCGGTCCTACCCAGAGCCTGCACCCCCAGCCAGAGCTTTCACCCCACCCACTGCATCTAACTCCCTGGACGAGCCTGGATCCCCCTTCCGCAACCCAAACCACTCCTCCCTGGCCCCACCCCAGAGTCCACATCCACAGCTGGAGCCTGCACCCCAATCCCCTGGACCAGCCCAGAGCCCCTTCCTGCACCCCTCATCCCTGGCCCTGGCTTCACCCCAACCTGGAGCTCTCAACCCCCCTGCCACACTCCAACCCTCTGCCCCAGCCCATATTCCCCTCCCACACTCCAAACCCCTCATCCTTGGTCCCACCCCAGGACCCACAGTCAGAGCCCACCCCCCCACACACACTCTGAACCCCTTGGTCCCAGCCCGGAGTCCCCTCCTACACTCCAAAGCCCTCATCCCCCAGCCCCACCATCAGACGAAACCCTCACCCCTCCCACATCTCAACCACCTGCCCCAGCCTGGAGCCCCCTCCCACAGCCCAAATTCCTCATTTCCAGCTCCACCCCAGAGCCCACACTCCCAGCCAGAGCCCACATTCCCTCCCGCACTGCAACCCCCTGCCCTAGCCCAGTGAGAGTGAGTGAGGGTGGGGAGGAGCAAGCGACAGAGGGAGGGGGGATCTAGCAAGCAGGGAGTGGGGCCTTGGAGAAGGAGCAGGGGATGGGCGAGGCCTCAGAGAACGGGCAGGGAAGGGGTATTCGGTATTGTGTGATTAGAAAATTGGTAACCCTACCTGACGCTGGATGTGGCCCTGCTCATGTTGCACTCTGAGGCTCCACCCTCCCTCTCTACCTGAAGCTTTCAGGGCACCAGGGGCTCAGTTCCAGCTGGCGGCCCCAAGTTTGGGCCCACCAGTGGCCTGGGGCAGTGCTGGGGCCAGCGGAGGGAGGGAGTTGGCCCAGCAGTGCAGTCTGGCACTGGGAAGGGCAGGGGGCTGGCAGCGTGGCCCGGTGCTGGTGGGGGGCTGGAAGGGGCAGGTGGGCAGAGGCTCCTTTGGCCATGGGGGGGAATGCTCGGGGTTCCAGCAGGCAGGGGGGCAGGGTTGCCCCTGGTTAATATATTTGTAAGGCTTAACAGGACTGAGATCTTCAGGTATGTTTGAGCTGCAAATTAAGATGTAATTGTAGCACACAGATATAGCAACACTAACTTTAATCTAACTAGTGTGGATAATAATAGTAGTGAAGACCCAGTGGCCAGCAAGGGCCAGCAACCCAGGTACCTACCTGCTGGGCTTGTATGGAGACAGCTAACCTATGCTGAAGCCTGTGCTGCTGCATCTTCACTAATGTTGTTAACTGTGCTAGCTAGATTAAAGTTAGCATGGGTATGTCTGCTGGAATTCATGTCCCCTGCAGATTTCTTTGCTTCCCCACAGAAAAATGACTTTCTGACAGGGAAGCAAAGGGAAGCTGCAAGAGCAGTCACGCACCACTCCCTAGCAGCACAAGTACATCATTTCAGGCACCTGGAACAGCTGGCAGAAAGGTAAATCACCATGGGGTTGGGGACATCTAAGCCAGCGGCTCCTACCCTGAGCTGGGATCAGCTGCTAGTCCCGGCTTGGCTGGAGGCAGGAGAGGACGGAACCTCCTCTTCCCCTGCAAGGAGTGGCTGGGGCTGTGTCAGACACACATCCAGAAATGTCCCACACCTGAAGGAAACTCAGCATCCTCCCCTTCTTTTCCTGCCTCCATCACTCTTCAGTTCTGGGGGGAAAGGTCATTGTATGGGGAGCTGCCAGGAGGGGCGCCAGGGTTTTTGGTGCCCTAGGCGTAGGGCCAGCTCGCCAGTCCTGCGGCTCCGGTGGACCTCCCGCAGATGTTCCTGCGGACAGTTCGCTGGTCCCGCGGCTCTGGTGGACCTGCCACAGGCGTTCCTGCGGATGCTCCACTGGAGCCGCAGGACCAGCGGACCCTCCGCAGGCACGCCTGTGGGAGGTCCATCGGAGCAGTCTGCCACCATCCCAAATCCTGGCGCCCTAGGTGACCACTTAGGTCGCCTAAATGGAAGCGCCAGCCATAGGAGCTGCTCCCCCATCTTCCCAACTCCCATGCATCGAGACCTTCCATACCCAGACACCCCTGCCAAGCCTCACTCTGTACACCCAGAACCCCACTACGACTCCATACGTGAACCCCACCCCAATGAATGTCAACTCATGCATCTGCAGCCCCCTTGCACCCAGACTTTCTGACTCTGGACCCCCACCCCTGCACGACAGACCTCCCCCCACTGAGCCCCCTGCACTCAAACCCCAACCCTGATGAGTTCCATCCCTCCCACACCACCCTGAGCCCCCATATCCAGACACCCACACCACTGACCCCCAGCTAGCTACACCAGACCTCCACCTAACCAATCCCCACTCCCCCAGTACCCAGATCCCTCTGCTGAGCCCCAACCACCTTCACCTGGAAGTCCCTGCAGAGTCCCATTGCCCCTGCACCTGGACGCCCCCAAACAAGCCTCTGTGCATCCAGATTCCCCCACACCTAAGCCCACCAATGAACTGCCTGCACCCAGATTGTCCCACACAGAACCCTCTCACCCCACACCTGTATCCCCCACACTAAGCCCCTTCACATTTGGATCCTGCCTGATTGAGCCTGCCTACCACACACCTAGTGCGCCTGGCACAGAGGGGCAGGTCCAGGCCTTGTGCTGTGTTATGGTCAGGTGCAGCCTCACCACTAAATCGTGTCCCAAGGGTGGAGATGGGAGGTCTGCAGGGAGATCTCCCACCTTCGTGCAGCCAGTGGACTATGCTCCCCACTGCAATGCTGGAGCCTCTGCATTTAATTATTGACAAATAAAACTTGCAAAATTTTGCAGAATTTTAAAATATTGTATGCAGAATTTTTAATTTTTTGGCGCAGAATGACCTCAAAAGTAAACTTCATTTGAAATATAGACATACTATTAGATGGTAAATTCACTGAATAGGGATCTGTCTTTTTATGTGTTCTTTTTATGCACAACTACAGTACTGTAAAATATAACAAATATTAACATAGGTCAAAGGTATAAGTGGTAACCCAAACTAGGAACTAGAAGTCTCAAAATATATACAATCAGAACCAAATAATGATGTCTGGGTCTCCCGGCACAGTATAAGCAATTTTTCTGCCTGGCACAAATGTTGATGCTGTGCTAATTTATTTAGATTTATAAAAAAAACCTCACCACATATTCCCATTGCCCAAGCCTCTGCGCAAGTTTACAATATTGAATGATTTTCTACATTTAAGGAGATAAATCATAATCATATGTCATCTGGGATAAAGGGTATTTGCAGTTAAGATGTTGGTTTATCTTCCTTAATATGATTATCATTAATGAGAAATGAAAATACAGATTTTGTTTAGACTGATATTTTGGAACAGCTATTCATATGCACACTATTCTATATAAAACAGTATACATATCTGGACTAAAGCAGTTTCTCAGGCTGACAACCCATCTATTGAAACATGCATTCATAAACATTTACAAATAAATGTTGTATTCCTCTTCTATAGTATCTCAAGGATCTCAAAATGCTTTACAAAGATGAGCAGATATTAACTTCTCCAGACGGAGAAAATGAAGCACAAAGAGTCTAAGTGATGTGCCCAGAGTCACAAAACAAGTTAGTTTATGAACTGGGAATAGAATTCAGAATCCTGCTTTTCTGGTTCCCTAAGCTAACTTGCCTCCATTGTGACATAATTGTTAAATAATATTTTTATTGCTAACTGGTGATTTGTTTTAGCACTGATACTACATTTTACATGCTGGAGTATTTCCTCCCTAAAAAAGTAAAAACTAATGTTGTATGGTTACTTTTGTACATAAATGTGAAAATTTTTAAAAGTGTCTGCTGGATATTAAAAAAACATGATCAAATCAAAATATTATTTATAATTAAAACAACTATTTGCAAAAATTCCCCTCCACTGTTCTCTAACCTGTACTAAATACTACATTGCATCAATTAAAACAAATGTGACCACCCCTGCCCATAGTATAGTATCAGAATGAGCTGTCAATTTCCAATGTCTCGATTCTAGGACAAAAATACAAATACATAATTTTTACACTTCTCCCTTTTTAATATTTTCAATCAAATGTACAGATGAGTAATTACTGTTAGTAACCTGTTTAGAAGCAAGAGGAAGACTAAGGACAGGGTAGGCCCACTGCTCAATGAGGAGGGGGTAACAGTAACGGGAGACTTGGAAACGGCAGAGATGCTTAATGACTTCTTTGTTTCGGTCTTCACTGAGAAGTCTGAAGGAATGTCTATTATAGTGAATGCTTACGGGAAGAGGGTAGGTTTAGAAGAGAAAATAAGGAAAGAGCAAGTAAAAAATCACTTAGAAAAGTTAGATGCCTGCAAGTCACCAGGGCCTGATGAAATGCATCCTAGAATACTCAAGGAGTTAATAGAGGAGGTATCTGAGCCTCTAGCTATTATCTTTGGGAAATCATGGGAGACGGGGGAGATTCCAGAAGACTGGAAGGGGGCAAATATAGTGCCCATCTATAAAAGGGAAATAAAAACAACCCAGGAACTACAGACCAGTTAGTTTAACTTCTGTGCCAGGGAAGATAATGGAGCAGGTAATCAAAGAAATCATCTGCAAACACTTGGAAGGTGGTAAGGTGATAGGGAATAGCCAGCATGGATTTGTAAAGAACAAATCATGTCAAACTAATCTGATAGCGTTCTTTGATAGGATAACGAGCCTTGTGGATAAGGGAGAAGCGGTGGATGTGATATACCTAGACTTTAGTAAGGCATTTGATACAGTTTCGCATGATATTCTTATAGATAAGCTAGGAAAGTACAATTTAGATGGGGCTACTATAAGGTGGGTGCATAACTGGCTGGATAAACCGTACTCAGAGAGTAGTTGTTAATGGCTCCCAATCCTGCTGGAAAGGTATAACAAGTGGGGTTCCGCAGGGGTCTGTTTTGGGACCGGTTCTGTTCAATATCTTCATCGACGATTTAGATGTTGGCATAGAAAGTACGCTTATTAAGTTTGCGGACGATACCAAACTGGGAGGGATTGCAAACTGCTCTGGAGGACAGGGTCAAAATTCAAATGATCTGGACAAATTGGAGAAATGGTCTGAGGTAAACAGGATGAAGTTCAATAAAGATAAATGCAAAGTGCTCCACTTAGGAAGGAACAATCAGTTTCACACATACAGAATGGGAAGAGACTGTCTAAGAAGGAGTATGGCAGAAAGAGATCTAGGGGTCATAGTGGACCACAAGCTTAATATGAGTCAACAGTGTGATACTGTTGCAAAAAAAAGCAAACATGATTCTGGGATGCATTAACAGGTGTGTTGTAAACAAGACACGAGAAGTCATTCTTCCGCTTTACTCTGCGCTGGTTAGGCCTCAACTGGAGTATTGTGTCCAGTTCTGGGCACCGCATTTCAAGAAAGATGTGGAGAAATTGGAGAGGGTCCAGAGAAGAGCAAGAAGAATGATTAAAGGTCTTGAGAACATGACCTATGAAGGAAGGCTGAAGGAATTGGGTTTGTTTAGTCTGGAAAAGAGAAGACTGAGAGGGGACCTGATAGCAGTTTTCAGGTATCTAAAAGGGTGTCATCAGGAGGAGGGAGAAAACTTGTTCACCTTGGCCTTCAATGGTAGAACAAGAAGCAATGGACTTAAACTGCAGCAAGGGAGATTTAGGTTGGACATTAGGAAAAAGTTCCTAACTGTCAGGGTAGTTAAACACTGGAATAGATTGCCTAGGGAAGTTGTGGAATCTCCATCGCTGGAGATATTTAAGAGTAGGTTAGATAAATGTCTATCAGAGATGGTCTAGACAGTATTTGGTCCTGCCATGAGGGCAGGGGACTGGACTCGATGACCTCTCGAGGTCCCTTCCAGTCCTAGAGTCTATGAGTCTATGAGAATTATCTGATTCATAGAGAGAGGAAAACATACTTGGTAGGTTCTGTTAAACATTTTGATCTGGAATGATAGAGGTTTGGACTTTTGGAAGTAAGTAATTTGGACTGAGGTGCTTTCAAGCACAAGCAAAGCAATTGGCTGCTTGAGCTTCTGTTTTATTCCAATTCTATACTCTCAGACTGGCCCTTTCTCTTCATCTGGTTGTGGAACTAGAGCAGTGGTTTTCAACCTTTTTTCATTTGCGGATCCCTAATACATTTAAAATGGACGTGCAGACCCCTTTAGAAATTTTAGACCATAGGCCACAGGTTGAAAACCACTGAACTAGAGAATGGGGCATTTCATAGCCTGTTACGTCCCTCCAGCAAGTTAGGGCTCTACAGATAAGGCTAGCCTTTACCCTATTGAATATGAATCAAAGGACAGAGCGCAGAAGGTCTGGAATAAATGCAGTTTACTTCATGGTACCAGAAATAAAATAATTATTTCATAGACACCATGACCACATATGTATTATGTGTAATCAATGCTGGTAATGTGTTGGATTTATAGAAAGAATAATAATCTATGCCCTGAATACTGGATAATATAAAACAAAATGGGTTTTTAGAAGTGATTTGAATGAGGAGACTGTAGGGTCTGCTGTATTGAAGTTGGGGTGTCATTCTATGTAAGGGGCAACTTTAAAGAAATCTTGAAGGTGGGAGAGGGAAACAACTAAATGGTGAGATTGTCACCATGGGTGTAGTGAAGGAGACTTCAGAGACCAGGAACTAAATAAGAGAATGAGAATAGTAGGGCCTTCAAGGAGAGGATGGTAGGGAGATCAGTATACACAGAGCTAGGGGAAATAAGTGATTTCTCAGTTCGGCCAGCAAACTGAAAAATCAGAAAAAAATATTAGGTTCGGTTCACAAAATATTTTGAATTTGCCAGAAAATCAGAAGAGTATGTTTCAGGTTGTACTTATATCTCCCCTCCCTCAGGTAATCATCCTCATCATCAGTCTATCAGCTATTCTGAGGTGGGTTGCTCTGAGCATCTCCTAGAGAAGCTATTCCACTTTGTATATATACTTATTTAATTGGCCCAAAGAGAGAGGTAGGAGATGTGGATTCAGATCCCTCCCCTAAATCAGGGAGAGAAAAATTGAATCCACATCTCCTACCTCTGAGGTTAATGTCTTAATCACCAGGCTATGAAGTCATTCTCATTCTTTTGCTCTCTCTATCTCTTTGGCCCAATTAATATTTATGTATTTATACAAAGTGGAACAACTTAAACAGGAGTGACTGAGAATAGAATAGTCTATAGCTTGGTGATTAGCAGGGGGATATCTCTGCTATAGAATGAGGGTTCATTCTTGCATATGTCTCTAATATCCTGGGCAACAGGCCTAACCATTGGGCTAGCGTTATCAGATGGCCAGACACACTCACATCCACTCTCTTTTCTGAAGATGGCCCTGAAAATCTTTTTCTCACCTGAAACTAATTAGATCATTTCACAACAGTTTCAAGTTGACTGAAACTGCATTTTTGGGTGGGAATAAACTGTTCACCTGAAAACTTCTTCCAGCTGTATATACACACACAACTTTGTCCTCTGAGTTCAGGGTTATTTCAGTGAGGAAAAAGTCTGGAGAATGATGTGGAAAAATTGAATCAGTGTTCTTCCAGGTTTTCTCTGGGATAGTGTTTTCTTTTACAGTAAGTAGGAAAAGGGGCCAATTTTGCCTGTGGCCATTATTACTGCTTTTTACTCTTACTTGTACTGAAGAGCCAGAACAAGGGAATGTGTACTGAATTCTATTTCTTCATGTGCCTCTTTCTGTCTAAGGTACTTTATATAGTGTCATTGCCTTAGTATCTGAAAACCTTGCAGTCTTTAAAGTATTTATTCTCAGAGTAGTCCTGTGAGGTAGGGAAGTACTATAATCCTCATTTTTATAGATGGAGAGCTGAGATACAACTCATGTTTATACTACAGGGACTATAGCAGCATGACCCCGTAATTTTAATAGAAATGTAATGCAACATATGAGAGTGTTCTGCAAACCCTCATCACTGGCCTCAGTCAGTATGCACCTGGATTTGGCTGGTGTTTGAGTAACAGCAGCTTCTTGCTGCCTCCTGCAGCTTATATGGGCAGGGCAGTACTGCTGATTATCACCACCCAGGGCAAGTATCCAATTTACAGTAGTCTGCTCATCCATTTCTCTGAAGTTGTAGTATCAGGAGCTGTTTTCTGCCATAGGTTAACTCTAGGCGTGGTGCTGGAGCAATGGAAGCAGAAAAATTGCTGCATGTATAGTAGGGTGTGTGTATGGAGTGATTATTTTCCTCTTTTCAAACTTGTGTTTGAATGTTTTGAGTCATGTCCCTTTACAAGAAGAAGGGGGATGTTAGAATCAGAACAATCTCTGGCACTTGGGAATAACAGCAGAGGCACTGGAACAATTTTTAGAGGGGATGCTGAACGCCATTGAACAGAATTGTAAACCCTGAATGTGATGAAAGCTGTGCATTCAACTGCTATTGTTACTTCAAGCCTGGAGGTGCAGCCATACTCCTAGCACCGAAGTTCTATCACTCCTCTGTGACAGTTGACGAGGAAAGAGCAGCTACCCCTCATGAAAAGAGGTGCTGTGAGGGCCCCCTCTGGAGGAACATTAAAGGTACTGCTGTTGCATTACCAAGCAGTAAGAAGTAGCTAAGTACTATAGTTTGTAAACTAGAGGTTGGTGTTTTATTTTGTTTGTGTGTTAACCTCTACAAGAAAATTTAACACTGGTAGAGGAGGGGATAAAAAATAAAGCGATTTCTTTAAAAGCATTAACTTCTGAAATGATTGAATGATAAGTGCAGATACATTCAAATGTGTGGGCATTTATGAAGACCTTCTGGTGACTTAGGATAAAATCTTAGGCTTCCTCACAGCATCCACCTTACCATTTTTCAGTCTCCAAATGTCTGTCCATAGCTGACAGGCATCCTGACATCAGATGGAGGGGATAAGTACCCTTCCCTGCAAATGAGGAGCAAGAGACACGTATAGAGATTTATATATGTGTCTAGCACTTCACACAACAAATAAAGACAGATTCCTTGACCATAAAATCTTATAATCTAGGTAAAGACCACTGCAGTAGGAAGAGGACTGGGAAAGGGGCAGAGAAGGAAAATAATCTTACATCGGAAATGTACTTTAATTATTATTGACATATCATATGTGTTCAGCTTGCAAGTAAAAATGTTTTCCTGAACTGCCAGTGAACAAATTTCCTCTGAACCCTGAAAGTCAAGCTGGGTTCTTTATTTCTGGTAGATTATCACCAGCAATAAAGATTTGTCAGGCAAAATGTTGCCCTCTTTTATACCTGTGCAGTGATGCTTTTGTTTTCAAGAATGGTGGAACAGGCATAACCCAGGGCAGACAGAGTTGCAAAGCTGTAAAAAAGGCCAGGATTTGGCCTGGCCCTGGCAACTACATTAAACTAACAATTCTGACAATGAAGGATCCAGTTTACTCTTGTAGACTTTATCTAGACTATAATAAAAGATGTTTTTGTTAGCTAGCATATTTTAACATATTTTAAAACTTCAGTGAAGATCACACATATTGTATTTTAATGTGTTAGATACCTGAGGAGAGTCCTAGGAAACCTGTCTACACTAGGCTAACATGTTAACTAATGGAAAAAAATACATTTTTAGTCTAGACAAAGCCCCTTGTATTAGTAGACTTGTTGAGTGAAGTGTCATTGCTTTTTAAAAAACATAACCGCAGTTTAAACTGCTTAGTTTTGTCTTCTGATAGCCTAGCTCCCCTCTTCCATAGTGTTTATGTGGGAGATGGAAATAAATCACATTTGTGCTCACTTTCATCCCAATAAAATGATGCATTTATTGGAGCTGCTCAGCTCTCCTTCTCGCCCACTTCCAAGGTTAAACACATTTATTCATGATTGCTCTACTAGAAGTTGTTTATAATTCTGGCTAATTTTAGGAAATATTTCTTTTGCACTGTGAAATAGACTGTATCTCTCTCTCCCATCTGTCACATTGATTGCACAGTTCTCTCTGCATTTGGATTGTGCATTGTCCCTCTGTTCCCACCTCTTGCTTATCGTCCGTGCTTTCTGTATTTGGTGAACGTCCAAGTCACTATAGTGAGGTATTCTGCTAGTTCAAGAATCCCATGCTAGGATCAGTTTAGCTTGTTGTTTTTCCTAGTGATTGGTGTCCTGGCTGTTGGGCTACCATCTTCATTGCTTTTTCGTTAGGGGTGGGTGTTTTGCTTCCCTTGCGGGAAGTTAGCGTTATTGCGCCCAGACAATGAATACGTATTATAGAGATGGATCACGCTTTCCTTCGGGTTTACTTTTTGGCCCTCTTGTGCTTGGCAGTGGAAGCAGGGTTTGCTGTGATGGCAGCACGAGTTTAGTTTTTTGTAGGTTGCTTAGGTGTGGGGAATCCGAGCCGCCTCCGCTCCGCAGCCTTTGTGGCTGAGTTGCTCTGAGTCTGCAGCCGCCGGTTCAGGCTTGCAGAGGGAGGTGCGGGGTCTCGCCCCACGAGGGGGTAACTGCTTGGCTGTGGAAGTTGTTTCTGTGCGACCCTGGCTCGCTCTCGCTCCGCCTGCCCGCGCCGGCAGGCAGGGGGCGCTGCTGCTCCGCCCTGCTGCCTGCTCGCCTCTCTCGGCGGTTCCATTGGAACAGCCGGAGACAACTTGGCGCCATTTTGAAGCCGACAGGCAGACCGGGGCGAGCTGCGGAAGGGGAGGGGGCTAGAGGCGATTGGCTGCGGCTACGGCGGCGGCTCCTTTCCGAGCCCAGAGCAGCGGCAGCGCGGAGCGGACCCGCCTGGCAGCAAGGAAAGGCGGCGGCTGCTGCAGGGGAGGTAAGGAGCGCGGCCGGGCGCCCCCCACTGCCCCGTTTCATTTCCCTTTCTCCCCCGCTGCAGCCGGGCCGGAGCGGCGCCAGCCTGGACCATGCTGCGCGGCCAGTGTGTGGGGGCGCCCGGCCCGGAGCCGAGTCCGCGCCCCCTCCCCCCGCCACCGCCCCTGCGCGATCTCCAGCCTCTACACACTAAACTTGACGCCCCCTCCCCTTCCTGGTCCGGGGGGAGGTCGCAGCGCGGGGGCCTTGGCCAGGGGGTGACCTTGGCGGGGCTTTGCTCCCCTCGCCCAGAGTTGCAGGCTGGTGCTGTGGGTCGCCCCCGCCCTCCTTCCCCGGGTGGCCTGAGCTCTTGCTGTTCCCCTGGCGGGCGGCGTCGCTCCCTCAGTGTGCTGCTGTGGCTCCTTGTGGCGGAGCCGTGCCGAGGGGGTTAACGAGTGTGATTCCCCTGGCGCTGGCTGTCCCCTCGCTGCCTCGGGCAGCTGGTCTAGCCCCCGCTTAACGGCACTCAGGGCTTCCGCAGCCCCGTCGTGCTGCTGCCCGGGGTCGAGAAGGGGGGGGAAGACCCCATCTCGCTCCCTTCAACACTCTCCACTATCTAGTGATCGGAGGCTGCTCAGCTAGGGGGAGGTGGTGACTGAGGAGGACCTGGATTTGGTGGGTCACTATTTGCAGCAAGCTCCTTTCCCCCATGTTGTCTTTTTTCACCACGTTCTATTGGGGTGGTGGGGGGGAATGGATGTTTGGTTAATAAATTTGAAATTTTGCACTTGAATTACTAGGTGAAGGACATTTTATGTGTAGAATATGTATTGTTTGAGTCTCTGGTCGAGGAATCTAGGTCTGTAACTTCATGCTGCTTCAAATAACTCTCTATCTGTTCTTCAAAACAAATCAGCAGTAAATGATTATGTACAAACCTGAAAATTCAACTGCAGTAGCTGAGCTCTTGCTAGACAGGCTTTTACTCTGAAAGAAATAATGAGATTCCAAGTTGTGAGTTTTTTTAATTTTTAAATGGTTACCTATTGATAACTATTTCTTGTCAATTGTGTTATTAAGTTTGGTTTAACACAGTTATTGAATGCCACTCAATCTTTTATTTGATTTCAAGACTTTATGAAGTGATGGGGAGGCACTTTAGCCATGTTCAGTGTCTCTTCATTAACAGTGACATAGATAACAAATAAGGTAGAAAATTCTAAACATTGATGATATTTAAAGTGGAATATATCTCAAATCTTTGTCTTCAGGTGCCGGTAGGTATGTAGTGACATACATTTTCACATTCCCTCCCTCAAAACAAATTAAGTTGTCATCTTCCCAAAAACAACAGTAGGTTCTAATTTATTTGGTCAAAGCTGGTATAGTGCATTTCATGTGTCAAATAATATGCAAGTTCTGTGTATTCTATTTTAAATTACTGTGTAAAACAGATGAAAAACCTTTTTTTAATTTTTTTTTTTGAACAGCACTAAATGTGCTTAGTTTAATCAAGGTAGAATTAGGAGTCAAAGTAGAATTAGGAAAATCTTCCACTGGGAGGCTGGTGAAGCACTGGAATGGGTTACCTAGGGAGGTGGTGGAATCTCCATCCTTAGAGGTTTTTAAGACCCAGCTTAATAAAGCCTTGGCTGGAATGGTTTAGGCTACGTCTACACTACAGGATAAATTTGAATTAGCTTAAACCGATTTTTTAAAACAGATATTATAAAGTCGATTGTGCGCGTCCACACTAGGCACATTAATTCGGTGGTGTGCGTCCATGGTCCGAGGCTAGCATTGATTTCTGGAGCAGTGCACTATGGGTAGCTACTGTAAAATAATGAGGCCAATAACTTCGATTTGTGTCCACACTAACCCTAATCCAATATAGTAATATCAATTTTAGCATTACTCCTCTCGTTTTGTAAGAGTACAGAAATTGATTTAAAGAGCCCTTTAAATCGATATAAAGAGCAGTGTAGTGTGGACGGGTGCAGCGTTAAATCGATTTAATGCTGTTAAAATTGGTTTAACAGCGTAGTGTAGACCAGGCCTTAGTTGGGGCTGGTCCTGCTTTGAGCAGGCAGTTGGACTAGATGACCTCCTTAGGGTTAGAAGAAACCTCATCTTCTCTGATTCTGTGAAACATTTGAATATATATTATGCACGAAACACCTAAAAAAAAGTTACGGTTAGAGAATCAAGAAATTTATGCTCTCTTTTTGACTGAAAAGTGCCACATGCTCAGCACCTACATCTGAAAGCATGTACAAGAGGAAACAATCGTTGTTATCCCAACACCTTATGCCTATGTATTCAATCTGTTTTCCCTTGTGCCCATGTTTCTTATTCTTATAGGTCAATGGTAATAGCTAATACTACTTTTGCCCATTTTACTATTACACCAGTTATACCAAACTGTAGTTCTGTATGTCTTATCTGAGAAGAAGCTGAATAAACTAAAGTTGTAGAAATATGAATTAGACTTGTGTTTTAGCATTCAAACTTGCTACATATTTTGAAAAAATCAATCCGATTCAAAGTAGAGATTTAAGTTGGACAGTTCAGTGAAATTATTAAGGTTTAAATAAAAAGTGACAATTGCTGAAATTTAATGTTTTGAAAAGGAAAGGTGTAATTCTTTACTCTTGTCTCTCTCGTGTACATATTTTCTAGAGGCAGTGCTGCATGTGTGACTGATAGGTTTTTCTGGTGAGATGTAGTTTCTGTCTCTCCTGTTTTATCTTTGTTTTTCACCTTTGTCTGGTCTCCCTTTCTGTGTCCTATTTTTATTTTTTGAGCGCAGATATTGTACTTCATGCTGTACAAGCATATGAAAAAAACATAGCCTTATTCAGACAGAGCGCACAATTCATACACGTAAAATACACAATCAACACACAGTAAAATGATTATCACGACTAGACTTAATACTTTTACATTTATAATCATTGAAAAGTTTCTTGGAGGAAGTGTTTTCTAAGGTTGGATTTGGAGGAGTCAGCATACTCCACTTGTTGCACAGAATGAGTATTTTCAAAGGAACAACTTGGAAGAAGGCATGAAAATGAGTGGAAGGGGGATCTGAAGAGGGAGATTAGGAGGGTGATTTTTAGGTACAGGAAAAATATAAGTTGGAAAAATGAGAGAGAATTCATAATCTCTTTGTTCACCTTCGTGGTGGGGAGTTGCTGTTTATCATCTCTCATCAAAATTAAATGGGTTATGTTGGTGGTAAATGTTTTTATTTTATTTGAGATTTTCTTAGTTAGGCCCTTATCCTCCCTCAGGATTCTCTAATGCAGACTTCTGAATCAGAGTGATCTTTCATTGGGATGACTAGGACTATTGACAGACATGGGTCAATTTTAACATAAACAATACAGAATTGGGGCTGTAAGCAGTACCTGAGAATGCAGTCTTTTTGTGTTTGTGGATTAAATAAACAGAAAAAAACTATCCATTCCAAGAGATGGCACTGGTTCACTAAGTAGTTTAATGTCTTATAACATTGCAAATAGTATGTGGGACAGAGATTGAGGCATAGAGTACAGATTTTTTACAGTAAACTGCATTTTATTGTCACAGAAATTATGCATATCTATCCCACACAGACTTTTTTTTGGTAATGTCAGCTCTTACCACTAAAATATGGTGTTCTTACTAACTTTAATAGAAAGTGTGAAATGGAAGTGAAGAATAAAACCGGGGTTCCCGTTCCTTCTATCAGAATTTGTAAATGAAATTGAGTCCTTCAAGCAGGAAAATATAAATTTAGTGTGTGTTGCTCTCAACTTTTGTTTTAATTTACACTCTCCTCTTTTCTCCTCTCCTTTTTAATTGCAGGTCTCATAAGATATGCAGCTGTCACTGGGGCGGTAGTTGGTGGGGAGGGGCACGGAAGGGTTGGATATGTGCCACTCTGTACAGATGTAAGAATCTGATGACCCATCTTAAGAATTTAGAAGTAAGTAGTCAACTGCTTGGAGAAACTCTTGAATCCTACTGCAGATTTTCCTTGAGTGCCATTTTCTTACACTTGTATTTAGTTTTTCATTAAAAAAAAGTGCATCAGCAGATGTGGCACAAGTGTCCTTTAAGTCCAGAACCCAGATCATCCTCTTAATCCCCCAATGCTCTGGTTGCTTTAATTATCACTTACATCTTTCCATGTAAAGAGGACTAGACTCTGAATTGTGAACTAAAGGCCTAGTTATCACTGGCTTTGGAAGGGCAACTGTAGAATGGGGCTCCTCAGCTCTCTGAGCTAAGAGGTAACAACATTATCTAAGAGTTAGTGTAGTCTGTTGCTTTCAGAGCAGTCCCAGCCTTTGCTTCACTGTCAATCAAACCCAGTTTATTCACATGGGAGATGAGTATAATACAATTAAGCCTAATATGAATTTCTGAGAGAAGTTAAACTAGAAAAGAAAAACATTGACACTTAATTGTTCCAAAACTGAGATTTCAACTCTTGTGGCACTCAGTGGATGCATTAGTGTAATATGTAGGAAGTGTCCAAACATCTCTTTAAATACACAAACTTTCCATATCCAGTTCTAAAACCCCTTTGAATTTAACTTATTTGCTTCACTTTTCTTAGCCCTGGTCTACAGTACAAACGTATGTCAGTATAATATGTTGCTCAGGGGTGTGGAGAAAACAGCTCTTAGTGATGCCGTTATACTGACCTACCTCCTGGAGTAGAGTGTTGTATCGATCTATGCTTTCCCATCGGTATAGGTAGCATCTTCACACAGTGCAGCTGCATCACTGTAAGTGTAGATGTGCCCTTAATGTCTCTAGACTGCTTCTGTATATATTTTTGGGATATTGCAAATGAAGAACAAAGTGTATCCCATACAACTCCGTTTTGATAAAAACAAAATGGACAGAAGTTGTAAGTTGAGAATATGGGACACAAGTGCACCTTGTGGAAAACACTTTGTTTTAAGCATCCTGGTGAACTTTGTAAACAAACTGAAGTTTTTCTGCTGTTGGTTTTTTTTTTTAATGTTAAGCATATCTGTTATGTGACAATGAATATTTTAAGTGGTTTAGGGTGGATTGATTTAAATCAAGGTGATTTAAATAATCATTCAAATGACCAAGTGGAAAGCCCCAGTTTAAATAATGAATTTTAATCAGTTTTCTTGTTGTACTTCAGTTTTTTTCTAAAGAAAGGTGCATTTACGTTGATTGACATAACCATTAAAACATGTTGATTAATCAGCTAAATAGAGCCTTTACATTAGATCTGGTACATCTGTTTTCTGCCTATGAGGATACACTATAATTATTTAAGCAATTTTTTAGCTTAATATTTTCATATTGATTGTATATTTGTAGTATGTTAGAAAACGAATGATATATTGCTTATTTACTAGATAATTAACTTTTTGCTCATGATTTGTGTCAAGCTACACTAGGATAATAGCTGGAATTTAATTAAACACAGAACAGCAAATAATATGTATTTTTATTAAATCAAAACAAGCTCACAATACACTACATGACCTACTGTTCCATATTCATAAAGCTTGACCTCACAAGTTAGATGTTTTTCCCTCGATTCTTTCTTTATAAAAAAGTGATAGATGGATGAATTAAGCATGTTAATTTTTATTTACATGTTTTGACAGATTATAATAAATTTAGGCCTTAACTTATTTTGTATTAAATTCAGATGTAATTTGGAACAGGTTTATGTTTTAAAAGAAAACCATATTATAACTTAAATAAAAAAAATCTGATTTAAATAAAATCTTTTTTTACTTGAAAAAACAGCTTTGGTTTTTTAAAATTTTATTTATTTATTTTTTTATTCACTGATACGCAAACATGATTTTGCACTCAGCACCCTGCAAGACATTGGTAATTATTTTTGAGCATTGGTCTGCTAAACCCAGGGTTGTGAGTTCAATCCTTGAGGGGGCCATTTTAGGGATTTGAGGATTGGTCCTGCTTTGAGCAGGGGGTTGGACTAGATGATCTCTTGAGTCCCTTCCAACCCTAGTGATGTATGATTCTATTTTACTGGTTGAGATGAGTGTGAAGCTTCCTTATGGTTAAGCTTTTAGGGACCCTGTTTTCCTATGTATAGGAGTAATCTATTCTAAAGAGAATAAATTTTGCTGGCATCAATTTGTGGACTTTCTTTATAGGGAGTGTGATTTGTGTTCTCTCATTGTTTAATCTGAAGAGGCAAAGGGCGTTTGGATTGCCCTTTTTTTCCATCTTGCTGCCTGATACTTGTACTGTCTTTCTGTGGATTCCCTCACATCTGGGTAGCTTTTACAACAGGGGTTCTCAAACTGGGGGTCGTGACCCCTTGGGGTCACAAAGTTATTACCTTGGGGGTTGCGAGCTGTCAGCCTCCACCCTAAACCTCGCTTTGCCTCCAGCATTTATAATGGTGTTATAAATCCTTTTAAATATATTTAAGGAGGAGGGAGAGAGAGGATCACCCTCAAAGATTTGCTATGTGAAAGGCGTCACCAGTACAGAAGTTTGAGAACCACTGTTCTACAATGTGTTGGGGAACTAATATAAGATAAGTGAGATTTATTAACATGTGGTGCTATATTACTGGCTGGAGGTAGAAGGGAGAATTTGGAGGGCCCCAGATGACCACTTCTTTACTCCAGCCCAAACTTTTCACCTCCAGTTGAGCTGGAACCCTATGGCATCCCGTTAGGGTTTTGAGGGAATTAGTTTGAAAGCATCAGCAGGTCGGAAGTGTATTGTCCTTTATGAGGTACAGGTTGCCTGATACAGTTGGGACAATGTGTATCCTACAGTGTGTATCCTGTTAGTGTTTCTGTAGTTAAGGTTGAAGATATAATTTTAAGTTCCATGTTTTCATGTTCGTATAACTTACTGAAAAAATTACCTGTTTGCTTGAAGTTCATCTATAGTCTCAATCCATCCTTTTTTTTTAAAGCTTGATAGAATTCTGTTTGGCTGTTTCGAGAATTCAAAATGTTTTTCCTAAACAGAGAAATCTTTGGAAGTACTATATATAATTTTATAACTTGTATGGCTTTATAAAAGCACCTTTTAAACTAAGTTCATTGGTTCATTACCTCATCTTGTTTCATATACCTCCTTAAGACTCATCTCTGCTTGCCTACAAAACTCTACCTGCTGATCATGGCAAAGTAGGTGAGAAATTGCCTGTCCTTCCTTTTCACTTACTAACTTGCCCATTTCTTGCCCTCACTACCCCCCCCTTTCCCCATCCTGTTAAAAAAAAATTTTAAACAAAAACTGACAAAACATTTAACAGATAAATCTGTGCTGAGTCTTCACCTTATTTTTGTTATATTCCATTTGTCAACCTTTTGTCTGTGTCTTCAGGACAGGGATTGTGCTTTCCTCTGTGTCTTTATCTATACGCACACAACTTGTATTGGTTTAATCTGAAATTTGTTTAAATTTTATTCAGCAAATTAAGCCAAATGTACACCCCAGCTGTGTAAGTCAGTTCTATTTGTACAGTGCCCAGTAAAATGACTGTAGTAACTGGGGTCTTTAGGTATTCATATATAAATGTTTGTTAATAAAAATTGAGAAGTGTCTTGATTATTTTTCTTCAAATATATCTAAGTTAAAAAACGTAGTATATGGTACATGTACATTGGCTTTTTTTCTATTTTTAACAATTTAGGAAGGTGCAAGATTTTAATAAGCATAGGAGTACAAGTATTTTGGGCATCATACAATTTAAATAAAAGTTTAGGCATAATATGAACCAGATTAGTTTTACCTGAGTGGCATATTTTAATCAGTGTCATTTTTTAAAAAGCATTACACTGTCGTCTTAAACATCCCTTGATTCTGCTGGCATCTTTGCCAAACACCTCGAGCCATGCACACCACGATCCCAGATGTGTTTATCTGGATGTGTTCAATTGTACATTGCATTAAAATTTTATGTGCTCTCAGCTGTATGGCCAGAGGGCATATAACTGCTTAACTGGGCCCTTTCCAGTGGTACCTTATTATTCAAGTAATACTTCTAAAGCCTAGATTTTTGTTTGTGAAGTTGGAGGAGAGATCAATATTCAGGCACTATCCTGGGTCCTATAATTTAAAATTTTTAGTTTTTTCTTCTCCACTTCTCCTGGATTTTTTTGCACTTCTTTGCTCTCATCCCTTTTTAGCAGATTTATCCTTCCCTTATGTGTGGAAGCTGAAGGAGTTTCTAGGATCTACCTTTTTACTTTCCTTCTATCCTATCTCAGTGTATATCTCTAGTGTTAGGATAGGAGTTTTAAGGCTTTCTGATTTTTGCTACCCTATTTACTAACTTTACTAACACACCATTATTGCTAATAACTTGGTGTTTAGGATTTTGTTGTACTGGTGTGTCCTGAACCAAGGAAGGAAGGAACAAACAGAACATTAAAATGAATTTTTACTCAATCCTGTATTTTACATAATCTCCCTTACTCCATAGATCTGAAGAAGAGTTCTGTGTAAGCTTGAAAGTTAGTGAAAGAGACAGATACTGGTCCAATGAAAGCTATTACCTCAACCACCTTGTCTCCTTGATTCCCTCTGATTTGTATAGGGATTTTTAAGGGTTAAAACGCTTGAAGTTTCTCAAATAGTATTAAATGTCTTTGTTGAGGAGTTTTAGGTGGTAGCTCTGTTATGTTCTGTTGTTAAAGACATTCTGTTTCCTAAAAGGCGATTCAAGATGTACACACAAATGGAGAGAAGATTTATTTACTTTATAGTAGTATCAAGAGGCTATTATTGTACAAGTTAGTGTAAAAACATAGAAAGCTCTCAGTTCACTGTGACATAGAGTAAATTGCCATGCTCCCCAGGAAGAGAAATCCCCTAGAGAGAGAGCAACTTTGTCTTCTCAAACTCAACCAATCAGCACAAATTCCTTGATAGTGCATTTACTCAACTATTTTTAAAAATTATCCAAAGCTTTGAAGACCCCTAATTAGTTTTTTCTAAACTTAGTTTACAAATTCATTTGGTTCTGTTTTACGCTTTACTTTAAAAAATTCATGTTATTGATTTAAAACAACCATCCTAGCATCCATTGTCCACCTTAGTTTAAAATTTCAACCCAGAATGGGATTTCACACAGCTTCCTTTTGTACCTTTTCATTGCTGTTCTTTGTCAACTGGTTGGGCTGTTAAAATTGCTTAACCATCACTCTTCCTCTCCAGGGACAGTTCAGAGGGTAAGGTCTGCTGTCAGTAGATCTCAAGTACTAGGCAGTCTTCTCCTTTCTATTTGTATATTACCTTCTCTGCTTTAGTTGTTTCCCTCACTATTTTTCTTTTCCTAGTTTTATTTGGTCTTTTGTCCCTTGAGATTTTTCTTTCTTTTCCTGTGGTCTCAAACTTGATATTACTGTTGTCTATAATGCTAAATGTGTACATAAGTACTACAAAGATCGACCTTCAAAAAAGTGAAATGCAGAATAATGTATAAATGTTTGAGACTTGTATATTGAAACAAAGATTGTACCTGTGTTTAACTCATTAAAATGACATAATTATGCACTATTTTCAGTTAACAATGTAAAGAAAAGGATGATATTTCAAGGCTGGAAAAAGAGGCAAACAGTTGTGCACCACTCCTCACTGCACTCCAAAATATTTTCCTGACTGCACAGGGAGGATTATGGTTTGGTTTTAAGTTTATGGCTGTAGCCTATTTGGATTATGAAGTTTTTGGCTGACACAAGTATGTATGGTGATTCCCCCCCCCCTCCTTTTTTTTCCTCCGCTTTACCAGATTCTGAAAGATTGAGAGAGAGGGATTCCTGTGTGATACTGTTGATTAAGGCAGTTGTCCTTATTGCAGAATCAGGTTCCAGAGATTAGTACTAATCTTTGCTTGCTGCCCATCTAAAACTGTAGTATTGTCTGACAGTATCAGGACTTTTCATTCACTAGCATGGAAGGTTTGAAGTTTTTGTAGTGTTCTCTTGCCCTCATCTCTAGAATACTGATGGGTGGTCTGGCTTGAGAGTAGTTATGTTAGGCTAGCTGAGGCGTTTAGGTGGGTACCTGACCTGATTAGAATCTGATATCGTGAAAGTTCATTCTGGATCTGATAGTTCTCTGCTTTTCTTGAAAATTGTAATCTCTCTGATACAGGGTTAGGGAGTGAAGAGTTTTTAAAGGGGGTGAATTCTTGTGCAGTTTTATTGGACTCTGTTTTAGGAGTAATTATTTCTGAGGTGTTGCCCAGATGAACTTTTCAGGAGAGACATCGCAGAATTCAAATGGCCTTATCTTCCCACCCATTTCCACCTTCAGCCAAAGAGATGGACTGAGTATATTAATCAGTGAGTCTTTATTAATCAGAGAAGTTAGATTGTGCCAGGACACATCCAAATAAGTGAGCATCTCTTTTGTTTAACTGGTTTAATGAACTTGGAATTCCTCTTGGATACATTTGTCGGAGCATCTTGAGGCCTTGGAATATAGCTTTTTGAGAAGAGGATGGTAGTGATACCAAGGACTTTATGTGGTTAAAATGAGCTTCTGGAACTATTTTTCTTTTGACAGTTTCAGCTACAAAACTCTGAGCCTTTAGAAATAGCCTTGTTTGCTTTGCCTTCTGTCTCTAAAAGTATAAACATGAGCTGTTGCTTGCTCTGGGAATAAAAGATGAACAAGGAAATGCCTTCCTGCCAGGCATTTCAAGCTCTTTAAATTCCCATCATAGACCAGTATGGAATCTTATTAATCACATTGCCTAAAACCAGAACACACTTATCCAATCCCTCATTTCAGGCCAGTGCTATCGGCTACTACTGCTGTAATTTATATCTATATTTAAACTACTTAAACATACTGATTAATAAAAATGTAAAGTTAAATTATACAGTAAAGGAAAAAGACTGTTTTAAGACCACATTCACAAATGGGAAGAAAACAGATTTATTGGGAGCCTGGGCTTTATAACTGAATGGAACTTCCAGTTCACTGCTTGAAGCATATATATCCCTAATAATTTAAACTGCTATAGAATTGTCCTGAGATCAGGAAGCACAGTTCATCATACTTTTAGTGATACAGTAGGGATCTGCAGAGGCAACTTCATGAAAACAAATGCATCACTGAATTATCTCAGATGAAGTAAGTTATTGAATCTAGATTTCATTACGGTTGTTAATGAATTGTAATATATTGAATCCTGCCAAGCTTAGTTGTTACGGATTGAAATAGGATTTGTTTTATGTGTCTTCCAAGGACCAAGAAGGAAAGTTGAATACTATACATGATGACTATTACAACTATGTATTTATCATGGCTGTATTTATAGCAAAAACTGATACTTTTTAAATAAAAATTATGGTTTCTGCCTCTGGCCAGCTTGCTGCTAAATAACTCCTTCATTAATTTTTACAAATTGGTTCTTTGTAAGTCTCATGTAGTGGAGTAAATTTTTAAATGGTTTTAAACCATATAAGTATATCTTCTCTTAAATTGCCTTGACAAACAACTTAAAATCTTCTTTGATCTGACTTTTCCTTTAACTAAACTATGAATTTTGCACTCCTTCTCATAATACCATCGCTCTTCCAATCTTGATGATGCAAATAAGAATTACTTGCCAGAGTTTCTTATTTAAGAGTTGAGATTTTAAACTCTTAAAGCTTTGAACCTGTTTATTTTTACTGATGCCTTCAGTATATCCTGCAAAATAGTACCTATGGATGGAATTTGATCTTGTAGCCTTAAATTTTGCATGCGTAAACTGAATGAACCACTGTCTGTCTGTCTTTATACTCTAGTAATTAAAAAGAAGCACATGACCTGTTTCAAATGCAGTTTGAAGAAATACAGCTACTCATATACCAAAGTGGAAAATGCAATGTAATTACCGTATATACTCGTTGATAAGCTGAATTTTTTTTTCGTAAAAAAGGGAAGCGTCAGAGAAGGAGGTCGGCTTGTGAACTGGTATAGGAAGGGAGAGGTGGGACACAGCCCCTTCCTCCCATCAGAGGGGGCAAGGAGAGGCAACACAGCCAGCAGAACCAGAAGGGAAGAGGTAGGGCCCGAGTTTCTCTGCTTCTGGCCATGCTGCTCTCCCCCCAGCCTTTGAAGCAGATGCAGCTCCGGGGCTGGTAGGCTGCAGCTGCTTGGCCTGCCAGAGCAGACTGCGGCTAGGCCAGAGACATCCTCTCCTGGCCCATACCAGCTAAGATGGGAAGGGATGAGGTGGGGAGAGTGTAGAGGGCCCCCAGGCTAGGGTGAGGTCATGTGGAGGGTGGTCACAGGGGTTACTCTCCTGACCCCCCAGCTTCTCTTCGCTCCCCCCTACCGCCCCCTCCCTCCCAAAAAATCCGGCCAGTTGCTGTCCTTGCCTGTCAGGGTAAGCCTCTGTCAGGCTGGGACACTTAGTTTACTTAGGTCAGCTTTTCCCAAACTTTTTTGGCCATGGAACACTTTTTAGCCTGTTACAGAACACTTATAGTATTATTTTAAAATTGTTTGGTTGTCAAATAAAAAATTGCATTATTTATGCTCAAATATATTTTATTTTATAAAAAAAGCAAAAAATACAAATTTTAAATAACTTGAACTAACAACTTCTAATAGAAAATCCTGTATAAAGTAGTACAAAAATCAAGTGCAAGAGTCAAAATTTAAGTGTTCTACTTAAAAAAAAAAAAAAAACAAACCTGTTTTTTTTACTATATATACACAGACACCAAACAAAGTAGATTTTTACTAGGAAAATCTATTTTTATAAACAAACCCAAATTTTGATTTAGTGAGGTTGGTGTTTCTGCGTTTTTCTATCACAAGTTTGCTTAATATTAGGAATAATGCTGGAAAGTTGAATCCTTATGTCAGGCGCAGCATCAAGTCTATTCCTATATTTGGTTTTTGTTACAGTATAATATAAAAATCCCATCTCACACAAATAAGTTGTAGCAAAAGGAAGGAGCACTTGAACTGCATACTTAGCCCCATTAGGGTACTCTTCTACTAGGCTGCTCCAAAAATTATTCAGTGGAAGATCCTTAATTTCTGACTAACTTGAAACAAAAGTTTAAGTTGGTTAGGCTTTCATAATCATGCGCAGTAAAGCAGACTGGTTTGGCTGTAATTACAAATGGATTTTGAACCCAAGCGTTATCATCAGTGGTTGTACAAAAATATTCTAATAAGGAAGCCTGCAAGTCACATAAGTTCTGTAACATGGTGCTAGAAACTTCTTCATGGACTGTAGAATTTTTTCAGTCAGAAATTCATATACTGTAGGGAAGCAGTCGAAGTTATTCTGTTCTACAGAAGATGCCCAGAATTCCAGTTTCTTTTTTAATGATGAAATTTTATCCATTGTAGTAAAAATGGTCACATTCTTTCCTTGCAGTGACAGATTAATTTCATTTTAATTTTGCAAAAATATTTGCAAGATATGCAATTCTCATTAGTCACGTGGAATTTGTCAGACAGTCATTTAAATTTTCATCCTGAATTATTTGAAGTGAAGAATACCAGTAGTTGACTACAAAGCTCAAAAAGCCTCATAAGCACTTTTCCTCTGGATAGCCACTTCACTTCTGTATGTAAAAGAAGCTTTTTACGCTGATTACCCATTTCCTCACACGCAATTTTAAATAACCTGAAATGGTCAAGATTTGACAAAATTGGTAATTTGTACTGCTTCATCGAGCACAATTTTCAGATATGCTGATATTTTTTTTTAACTGCGAGTGTTTGTCTGTGTAGAACACAATGGCTCTTAGTGCTTTTTGGTGCCACACTTATGATTTGCATTACAGCTCCCTTCATCTTCCCGGTCGTTGCCCGAGCACCGTCAGTGCATACATCAATATGTTTTCCCCAACTAATTTCATGCTTTCTGATAAAATTGTTGATGCAGTTGAAGATTTCTTCTCCAATCATGTTGCTTTGCAGAGATTCACATAAGAGTAGGTCCTCTTCAATAATATTTGTCCAATACAGATTTAATAATACTAGTAGCACAGCGAGTCCTGAAACATCAGTGGGCTCATCTAGCTGCAGTGAATACTCATGACAAATTTTCAGTTGGCAAACTAGCTCTTTTTCTGCCATCGGCAAGATCTTTAATACAGTGTACAACGGTATTATTTGACAACTGTACAGCATCAGTTTTTTTTTACCAGACTGCTCTCTCAACATGCACGTTACAATATCTTTCACGCAAGGCTTGAAAAACGTTTCTCCAATAGTGTGAGCTTCTCTGGTGAGGGCTGTATGGATTATTCGGTAAGATGCCTCTGTTGCACTTTGTCTGTTTTAGCAACTTTAATCATCGAAAGTTTACAATTTCCAAGTAAGTCACGCTGCTTCTTGAAAAAACTTACCTTTGTCTTTGTATTCAGCATGTTTGGTTTCCAAATGCCTACAGAGTTTAGCAGGAGCCAATGAACTGTTTGCTAGCATTTTGTTGCGCACGATACACTGTGCATCAGGAACATCTTTATTTCCAACACATGTAAAACCAAAAGACATAACTTTAATCATACTTTCATTTCGGTCTTTTAACACCTGCTGCTTCTTGTGTTTTTTTGATGTACTTTGGTGGAAATTCTTTCACCTTAGATAACTTGCTGGTACTAACAGATTTTTTGGCAACAAAAGACTGCGATTGTTCATCCTCACTTTGAAGTGTCACAGTATTTTTGCTCGTTTGTTTTGAGCCACAGTTGGAGTACCAGAAGAACTTGCTTTTCGTTTCAAAGTTGCTTCTTGTAGCCACAAATCCGTGGTGATTAGGTTTAGTAACAATATTTAGAAATACTGATTTTTGTCAGATTTTGTTTATCACAAATATTTTATATTGTTTCAAGTGAAGCTAGTTTAGTTGTACTTGTCACACACACGGTAAAGGCCCACAGGCTTGAACGTGTTGAGTGAATATGTTGTATTCAACATGGCATAAAGAGAATGGTGTGCATACTGCTGCAGTTTGTGCAGTCTTGAGCGGAAGGAATATGACATCACTAACTAAAACATGCCCGAAAGGGGTAGATGTCAACATGCTTGTATACCTCGTTCTCTTTACGCCATGATATTCAATACGAGATCTATCAATAACCAGAAAAAGTTTTATGTTAAATTATAGTCATTCAAAAAGAGTTGTAAATTATGCTACAAATATACCAAATTTAAAATTAAAAAAAATTTAAAGACCCTTTTTTAAAATACGATTCTTTCATGGAATACCTATTCACATCACCAGGGTTCTGTGGACCACAGTTTGAGAAATGCTGACTTAGGTTTACCTCCATGCCTGAAGACGGTTGAGATAAACAAACAGTCTCGGCCCACTAGCGGCTTATCCTGATGGCCCAGGAGCCAAAGTTTGCTGGCCCCTGAATTATAGGGTTGGCTTATGAATGGGCCATAAAAATTGTTTACTTATCCATCTTGGGGGTGCTTTGTGTGTGTGTGGGCTTATAAATGAACCGGCTTATGATTGAGTAGGTGTGGTAATACATTAATGTGACTAATAAATAGTTATCACAAAATAAGTTCTGCTAAAGGAATAAATCTCACAGTATAATTTAATGCAACAAGGCTTCTGTAACAATTTCTAGTGCATGTTTTTTAAAATTTGATCCAATAAAAAAGATTAATTATAGGCCTAATCCTGGAAAATGTGGTATAGAGGGTTAGCTGCCTGCCCGTGCACTATACTTCCTAACATCAGAGCCATAGTATTTGTGTTGGTTTATTTGTACATGCTATACACTACATCCGCAAAACTACATTAAAAAAACATTGTTACAGTTGTGAAGTCAAGCATTCAAAAATTAGTAAATACCAGAATTAAGGAAGCCCCTGCTCTGGAAGTAGTTAAGTTCATCATGGGCTTTTCTGTGGTGCTTATAATATCTGATCGCTTCACAAATATTAATTTATCTTCACAACACCCCATGAGTTGAGAGGTTGCTGTATTGTCTGCATTTTACAGGTGGAGAGCTGAGAGAGATTAATGTCAAACGTTTCCACTGATTGTGAGTACCCAATTTGGACACCTAGGACCAGATTTTTCAAAGTACTTGGCATTATATAGCATTTTTATATATTCAAGCAGAGCTCCCATTGATTTCAGCTGCAGCTGTGAGTGCTCAGCACTCATGTAAGTTAGACCCTGGAGTATCAAGTTGGATACCCAGAAAATGAGAAACACATAGTGACCACCTCTGAAAAGTTGGGCTTACATGACTTTGCTAGCATTGCATAGGAATTTTGTGGCAGTGACAGGGACAGACACCACTTTTCTAGGACAGAATTTAACTGCCTTAACCATGAGACCATCTTTTCTCTTTTATGATCCCCTTCCTCATTCGTTACACACCTTCTCACTTCTGCAACAAATGAGGTAGAGGGTGCTATAGGCAACAGCCTCTTTTACTACACAGCCCTGATAGATCCGCAGAGCATGATCCATTTTGTGCATGGAATGAGGCAGGGGTCCTGTAGAATAAATGGTATATGATTGTGTAATAATGCATATGCACAAGGGAGCTAAAATAAAGATGCACATAGGAAATGCCAATATGATTCCTAACTTCTGAAGGTTTGACTTCACAACCTTTATGTTCCTAATAGTCTAATTTAAAAAAAAGCAAACTTAACAAATAGACATTCCACCATGTGGAATCATATTGACATCCACATGGGTCATCAGCAGGGTTGGAACCTTTAGAACCACAACACAGACTTTTGCTGCTGTGTGGACAGCAGCAGAAGGTGATATGAGACACTGTTGATGGGTCTCATGGTTATTTGCTCTTGGTAGAGGAATGGTGATACTCAGAAGTCTTGGATTTCATTCCAGACTCTGGAGGGGAATGTGTATTTGTGAGCTTGCTTTTCTGTCTCTTCGCCTTCAAGTTTGACCCCCTTCTGCCCTGTCCCAGTTCTTTTCTCCTCTCCCTCTCACCCCTGACTCCTTTTCCCCTGTCCCTGTCTCTTTGCTGTCCCAGTTGACTCTCATCAGGCTTCTTTTTCAGCCAGGTGTAGTCTCCCCCTTTAGCTTTGATGCAGGGTGGAACTGATTTAAATCAAAAAGATTTAAATCACTAGTCAGGAAGACTCAATCATGGATTTCTACATAAAAGTGCATTCTTATTGGTTGTTATAATCTTAATTCATATTCTTCAACTCAGAGATAGATGTAGGTTTCATTTTAGGAGGTACACACTATACATTTTTAAAGTGATTTATTTTGTAAACTTTTCAGATTAGTTTTACAGCTATATCAGAAAATGAATGATTGTTGGGTTATTTAATTTCCCAGAAAGTAATTGAAGCAGATATTTATCAAGTCATTGGGAGGTTAATCATTAATATTTGGAGGATTTTCTTGCTATGCTGTATTAGGAGGAGAACATCACCAGAAAGACATTTAAATTGTTTTATTTAACTAAAACAACGTTATGTATTCTGGATTTTTTTCTTCAATAGCAAACGTAGTATTTTAACAAAACAAGCATATTAATTTTTGAATTTAATTAAACATTCAAGTTTTTTAAAATAGGTTCATTTTTGTTAAATTGTTTTAAATAGTTAAATGAAATATTAAAAAAACAAATTAAATTGACCATGTCAACCAGGTTGACATGAGAAACGTAAAATATTGGCTTCTGCAACTAACTCAGTCATCTTCACCTTCATTTTCCTGTTTGTTCATAATCTGGAAAAGAAAAACAAGGTTTCCTGCTTTTTCAGGTCCCAAATGATTTGGAATGAATTAGTCCAAAGGAAGAAAATATTCTTTTTTACACCGGCAGAAGAAGCTATTGCTATTAAAAGTGAGATTGTCACTTCAACAGTCTCTGAATCTGAGTGCTTAAGTGACTTCCTCCAGTTCACTGGTGTGACTTTCTTTAAAACATTAGCAAACATTTATTTCTTCAATGAAGGCTACACTCAGAAAGACCCTCAAGACTTTCGGAATATGCTACTCAAACAGTTTCACCTTTGTTTCTACTGCCTGTCCCTCCCTTCGCACATTTATCTCCAAACTTCTTCTCCTTGTCTAGATCTATTCTGCCCCTAACAGTCTTCTATCCATTGAACTTTCTGAAACTTTGCACTTTCAGAGAGAGGTAAGGGATTGACTCTGTGTACACAAATTTGCAGAGGGGCAATAGAGTTAAGGCCTGTTATTTTTCACCTCTAGATATTATTTATTTAAAATATTTTTTGCTGTTAACAAGCATGTTATCTCTGGAGACACAAATCCACAGTTTGAGAACTGCAAAACTAAGCATCTCTCCTGGTATCTTCTAGACTGAGCATTGAGTCCCATTGGGAAGATAGAAAGATTAACCTAAAGCTATACAGAAGCCCCTGGGACCGCATAAAATCTCCCTCTGTGGATGAGGGGAAGCACTGGATGTTGTTCCTTGACTTTAGCAAAGCGTTTGATATGGTCTCCCGCAGTATTATTGCCAGCAAGTTAAAGAAGAATAGACTATAAGGTGGATAGAAAGCAGGCTAGATCGTCCGGCTCAACAGGTAGTGATCAGTGGCTCCATATATAGTTGGCAGCCGGTATCAAGCAGAATGCCCCAAGGGTCGGTCCTGGGACCAGTTTTGTTCAATATCTTCATTAATGATCTGGAAGATGCCATGGATTGCACTCTTAGCAAGTTTGCCGATGACACTAAACTGAGAGGACTGGTAGATACGCTGAAGGATAGGGATAGCATGCAAAGGGACCTGGACAAATTAGAGGATTAAGCCAAAGAAATCTGATGAGGTTCAACAAGGACAAGCGTAGAGTCATTCACTTAGGATGGAAGAATCCCAGGCACGGCTACAGACTAGGGACCAAATGACTAGGCAGCAGTTCTGCAGAAAAGGACCTAGGGGTTACAGTGGACGAGAAGTTGGATATGAGTCGACAGTGTGTCCTTGTTGCCAAGAAGGCTAATGGCATTTTGGGCTGTGTAAGTAGGGAATTGCCAGCAGATGGTGGGAGTGATCATTCCCCTCTATTCGACATTGATGAGGCCTCATCTGGAGTACTGTGTCCAGTTTTGGGCCCTACACTACAAGAAGGATGTGGTGAAGCACTGGAATGGGTTATGTAGGGAGGTGGTGGAATGTGCTTCACTAGAGGTTTTTAAGGCCAGGCTTGACAAAGCCCTGGCTCGGATGATTTAGTTGGGGATTGGTCCTGTTTTGAGCAAAGGTTTGGACTAGATCATAGAATATCAGAGTTGGAAGGGACCTTAGGAGGTCATCTAGTCCAACCCCCTGCTCAAAGCCTCCTGAGATCCCTTCTAACCCTGGAATTCTATGAAAATTGGGTCCTTAATCCATGAGCTATTGGAACTCATTTACATAACTTTTCTTAAACATTTCATGAATATATTGTCTCATACTATAGAATTAGAATGCATAATCTTTATTCCATGATGAGATACATTTTAGCTCAAAGATATATTAATTAAAACTAGATTGATTGGTTTTTTTGATAAAAAGGTTTTTCCTCAAAAAGCAGTTTTAAATAAAAACATTGATTTTTATCCACCCTGATTTGATGTCGAACTCCCAAATTCCAACCCATGCCCAGTCTCTCTCCTCCCCTCTTCTCCGCACCCATACCTAGTAAACAGCAGTTCTCTCTCTCAGCTCTTTGTCCAAGCTCTCTCTTGCCTCCACCATCACACTGGTTCTTTGTCCTAGTCTTCCCCTGTGCTGACACTCATCCCCTAGCTCCTTGCTCCAGTCTCTCTTTCCAGCCAGTCCAGTTATTTTCTGCGTATCAGCTCCTTGTCAGTCAGTCTCCTCTAATTCCCGTTCTCCTCACGCTAGTTCTTTGTCCTGGCCTACCCCCTCCTCCTGTACCTTGTTCAGTCTCATTATTCCCCTCCCCCTACCATCTAGTTTGTCTTCTTGCCAAATTAGTCCTTGCTTCTCCTCCCACTAGCTCCCAGTCTCCTCTACCCCCTTCCTGACTCTGTATCCTTTCCCATCTGGCTCCATCCTAGGTTTTCTCTCCACCCCCTCAGCCCCAGTCTCACCAGACTCCTTTCCCAATCTACACTTGGCTGTCCTCGTAGTCCAGTTTTGTTCCTTCTGCATTTGGATCAGATGGCTATTTTGTCCATGTTGCCTGAATGCCCGCAGGGATATCGTTGAGAGGACAGAAGAGGCGTATTTCCTGTTTTCAGTTCCAGTGCTGACCTCACCCTGATCTGGAGCAGTTGTTACAGAGAAAGTCCAGCTTCATCCATGAAGCCCTGAGCTGGAGTATGCTCACTTGCTTTGTGGGGATAGTGCATGTGCTGTCTTGTCAGCCGTTGTTGCTGTGAGAGGCTTAGTATGGATGAAATCTTTGGTGATTTTTGACAGTTAAAATCAGTCTTTCTGAAGCATGTTGAAACTGAGCTTTTCCAAAGATGTGTATCTTGGCCAAATTTGTGTGGATTTTCAGAGAGAACAAAAGGTACATCCCTGACACACATGCTACCTCTTGCCAAATTTCAAGTTCCTGCCCTAAAGCATAGGGTCACTACAATTGTGCAAAGAAAACCTCACCGTAATTTAACCTGAGCAAGAGCTCTTTTTTTTTCCCCCCCCATAGCCATATTCTCAAAAATGGCAGAATCATTCTGGCTGAAATCTTCCAACAAAATTCACTCTTAGGTGGACACCCACCAGGGAAAATGTCAGCCCAAACAATTAAGTGGCAAAAATGAATTTACCTGTTTCTTAATCATCAGTGACTCAGAAGAAAATGATCTTGACTTTGTCTTGACAGAAGGCTCTTGTCACAGCTAAAAATTAATGGCAACTTAGGTACAGATGATCATGACTTGATCAACTTTATAATGTGCAAGAAGAATAACAGCCAGACTAGTAAAAAAATAAATAAAAATGGTGCTTTAAAAGGGCCATTCTCTCAAAGCAGAAAACAGTTATGGGCCAGATCAGTTGGGAGGAAGAATTTAATCAATTCAATAACAATTGAACTGTTTAAGAAATTTACAAGATGCCCCAAAAGCCAGAAACCCGCTATCGAGGGAGAAGGCTGTATTAGTTTAAAAATATTTTCTTTAGGGGACTGTGAAAGCAGATATAATAACAAATAATTGAAGAAAGGGGAGGTTGATGATAATGAATGTAAATCAGAAGGTAGGAATTGTAGAAAAATAAGGGAAGTAAAGGGACACAGGAGAAATCTCTGGCCAGCAGAGTTAAGGACAATAAAATGTTTAAATGTATTAGGAACAGAGAGAATGCTAACAATAGTTGGTCCATTAATAGTTCCATTAATAAATGGAAGTGGTAGAATTATCAGTATTGATGCAAAAGAAGCAGAACTGTTCAATAAATATTTCTCTTCTGCATGAGGGGAAGTGAGGAGGGGAGGTTAACCATTGGAACAATTTACAAAGAATCATGGTGGATTCTCAGTCACTGGCAACTTTCAAATCAAGATTGCCTCTTTTTCTAAAAGATGTGCTCTAGAAATTATTTTGGAGAGGTTCCATGATCTGTGTTATGCAGGAGGTCGGACTAGGTGATCACAAGGATCCCTTCTTGCCTTGGAATATATGAATAAATATTTTAAAACATTTAACTCTCTACTGGGTCAGAAGAAAAATCTGTTTAATATATTTGACTTCTACTGGTCTTAATCTAGCATATTTATGGTGTAGTAATTGAGCACTTAATAAAGCTAATGAGTTGGTCAAATATCACAAAAATGTATTAATAGAAATAATTATTAATTTGTAAAATTAAACAAAACATTTGAGTTGTTTCAGGAACCATACCTGTTTCATCTTGACATCTTTTTTTCTATTTCTGCCTGAAGAAATCTGCTGCTTCCTTACACCATGATTTTTTTAAAAGTGAATCTTTTTTCTTTTTTCTTCTTGTCATCTATTTCCCTACATTGTTCTCAAGCCTTTCTTTTCCCATATTTTCTTTTATTTTCCTCCTTTAACCTTTCTACTGTAGTTATTTAAATTCATTAGTTCCTCCTGCCCACTCCCGTTCATGCAGTTTACTAATAATACTAATTTGTTTTTCATCAGTAGTTCTCAGAGTGCTTTTTAACGGAGGTAGGTATCATCAGGCAGTCAGGACCAGATAGATCAGTTGCGGGTGGATATGAAAGCTTCAGAGACCTCACCATTCAAGGGAACTCTCTTCTTCCCTCAGGTTTTTGACTGCTGTAGTGGTTGTATTTCTGCTGCTACACCAGTTCCCCGCAGCCTTCATTTTTTAGTTCCTCCCATCCCACTGAATGGTGGTGTGAAAGTGGCTCCATTCTTGTCACTTTTACTGTGCCTACTGAGAACTGACAAGAGTTTAGTTAGTTTTCACTTCATTGCAGCTTGTGAACCTGTTGCAGCTGCACTGGAGTGGTGCAACTGAAGACTTAAGAAGACAGCAGTAAATCAATTACATTTGCTTTGTCTTTGGACAATTTTCTTTAGCCACAAGTTCTATAAAAAAGCCTCTCTCTCTCCTCCAGCTGCGTCCAGTCCACCATATAAACATCTGTACTTTGGTCTAGTTCTTGCCCTTATCCCTTCACGCTCTCCACAGAATGTTTAATGATATAATTTATTTTATTGAGAGATTAATTTACAGCAACACCATTTTAGGACCTAACTACATCAGCCACACCATCCGGGGCTCATTCATCTGCATATCTATCAATCTGATATATGCCATCATGTGCCAGCAATGACCCTCTGTCATGTACACTGGCCAAACCGGACAGTCTCTGTGCAGAAGAATAAATGGACACATCTGAGATCAGGAATCATAACATTCAAAAACCATTAGGAGAACTCTTGAATCTTTCTAGTCACTCAATAACAGACCTAAAAGTGGCAATTCTTCAACAAAAAAACTTGAAAAACAGACTCCAATGTGAAGCTAGAGAACGGTCTCCGCCCTGCCATGGCCATCGCGTCACGCGTCTGAGTCATTGCATGCTGATAGTGGCGCCTATGCCGATTCAGAGACACACAGCCGTGTTCTTCATGAGGCTCAAGGTCCAGACCAAAGTCCCCATCAGTGGCCCTTTTGGACGCCTGGGGCATATCACCAGGCCCAATGCGAACCCACGGTACCATCACGTTCCGCCCTGTCGGAACATTGCGCACCGGAGGCCACTGTTTGCTCTGTACCCGCTGGAGGGGAGTGGCTATCTCCTCAGGCACCGGACCCTCAGGTACCCCTGGACCCTGACATACCTCCTGACCAAGAGTCCCTACAGGAACCATTCCTACCGAGTCTGTCTTTCTCTTCACCCGATGAGTCAGTGGCCGGTACATCCTCATCGGGCCCACCCCCTATCGACCTCCGAGCTCACCGGGATCTTCTGAGGCGAGTCGCCTTAAACATCAATCTCCAGGTGGAGGAGGTCCCGGAGGTTGAAGACCTGGTAATAGACATACTGTCGGCGGCTGCCCCAACCCATGTAGCTTTGCCATTTATCTGCTCCATCCAAGCCTAAGCTGACACAATCTGGCAATCTCCGGCGTCTATTCCTCTTACGGCCAGAGGGGTGGAAAGGAAATACATGGTACCCTCCAAAGAGTACGAATACCTATATACCCACCCTCCTCCTTGCTCCGTGGTGGTTCAATCCATCAATGAGCGAGAGCGCCATGGCCAGCAAGCCCCTGCCCCAAAATCGAGGGAGGCTAGACGGATGGACCTGTTGGGACGTAAAGTCTGCTCTGCAGAGGGCCTCCAACTTAGGGTGACGAACCAACAGGCCCTGCTCAGTAGATATAATTATAACACCTGGCAGTCGGTGGGTAAGTTCACTGAACTGGTCCCAAAAGACTCCCACCAGGAATTCCAAGCCCTTCTGGAGGAAGGAAAGAAAGTGGCATGGACTTCCTTGCAGGCCTCTCTCGACGCTGCCGATTCGGCGGCCGGAACGGTGGCCTCGGGAATCACAATCAGGAGGATCTCGTGGCTGCAAGTGTCAGGTCTACCTCCTGAACTGCAACGCACCATCCAGGACCTGCCGTTTGAAGGCTAGGGCCTTTTCTCCCAGAAAACGGACCCTAGGCTACAGAGTCCTAAGGACAATCGGGTGATCATGCGTTTCCTAGGGATGCACACCCCACAAACCCAACGAAAGTCTTTCCATAGCCAGCCTCAGCGCCCTTACCCCCCGCCCAGACTGCGATAAGACTTTGGCAGAAGGCGCGGTTGCGGGAACTGCAGACAGCAATCTGGGTCTCAAGGCGGCCACAATACTGGTCCCGCCAAACCAGCGTGGGGCCTGAAAGTGAACTTTTGAAGGTGCACCCGAGAGCAGAGCACCAGTCCTTCCCCAGGATCCCCTTCAGTTTTCCAACCGCTTTTCCTCCTTCCTCCCTGCGTGGTCCCAATTAATTTCGGATCGTTGGGTCCTACGCACGGTGGAATTTGGATACCACCTCCAATTTATTTCGCCCCCTTCCTCTCATCCCTCCTCCCCATCCCTCTTCAGGGACCCCTCTCACGAGCAATTCCTCTGGCAAGAGGTTTGTACGCTCCTCTCGATCGGAGCTATAGAGGAGGTACCGGAGGAATTAAGGGGCAGGGGATTTTACTCCTGATATTTCCTAATCCCAAAAGCGAAAGGAGGTCTTTGACTCATCCTGGACCTGCGAGGACTCAACATGTTTTTAAAGAAGTTGAAGTTCTGCATGGTATCCCTGGGGACCATTATCCCATCCTTGGATCCTGGAGACTGGTACGCTGCTCTCGACATGAAGGATGCATATTTCCGCATTGCTATTTATCCCCAACACAGACGGTACCTACGGTTTATGGTGCACTGCCAGCATTTTTAATTTGCGGTCCTTCCGTTTGGCCTCTCTACAGCCCCTCACGTCTTTACAAAGTGCATGGCGGTAGTGGCTGCCTTCCTCTGTCATCAGCAAATACATGTTTTTCCTTATATAGACGACTGGCTTATTCGAGGGACCTCCGAGGCCCCAGTTACCAGGCACGTAGCCATCATCACAGACCTATTTGAGAGACTGGGCCTGATGATCAATCTAGAGAAGTCCACTCTAGTGCCCACTCGAACAGAATTCATTGGAGCCATTCTAGACTCCAAACTCGCAAAAGCCTGCCTGCCACTGCCCCCGTTTCAGGCACTAGTCTCAGTTATAAAAAGCCTCCAAACCTTTCCGACGACCTCGGCTTGCACCTGTCTGAGCCTCCTCGGTCACATGGCTGCATGTACTTTTGTAACCAAGCATGCCAAACTACACATGCATCCCCTTCAAACCTGGCTTGCCTCAGTGTACCGTCCAGGCAGAGATACCATAGACATGGTGGTCATCATTCCTCAGAGCATCTTAGACTCCCTCAGCTGTTGGCTAACACCCCCTGGTTTGTGCAGGACTGCCGTTCCATCTGAGGCAGCCTTCAGTGTCCCTAACGACAGACGCGTTTGTCTCTCGGCTGAGGGGCTCATCTAGACCATCGTCGCACGCAAGGCCTCTGGTCATCTCAAGAGCTAGTGTTGCACTAAACGTCCGGGAGCTGAGAGCAGTCCACCTGGCATGCCAGACGTTCCTACAACATCTGCAAGGTCATTTCTGTTCCAGTGCTTACCAGCAACGCAATGGCCATGCACTCCATAAACAAGCAAGGAGGGACTCAATCCTCCCCCCTTTGTCAGGAGGCGATCCAATTGTGGGAATTTTGCATAGTCCACTCAATAGACCTTGTAGCATTGTTCCTCCTGGGGGTCCGGAACACTCTAGCAGACCATCTCAGCAGATCCTTTCGGTCTCACGAGTGGTCGCTTCGCCCGGACATTCTACATTCCATCTTCCAGAAGTGGGGCTTTCCCACATAGACCTCTTCGCTTTCCGTGACAACAGGAAGTGCCAGAAGTTCTGCTCCTTCCAAGGTCTCGCTCCGGGCTCGATATCGGACGCCTTCCTAATCTCATGGAAGAACCAGCTGCTGTACGCCTTTCCACCCTTCCCACTGGTGCACGGGATTCTCTTAATGCTCCGCAGGGACAGGGCTAGCCTGATCCTGATCGCCTCTGCATGGCCCCGACAACACTGATACACCACGTTGCTGGACCACTCGATAGCCAACCCGATCCCTCTGCCCCCTCATCAGGATCTTATAACGCAGGACCACAGCAGGCTTAACCACCCAGACCTGCAATCCCTCCATCTTACAGCGTGGCTCCTGCATGGTTAACCCAGTCAGTTACGTTGCTCTGCCCCAGTACAAGTAGTACTCCTGGGTAGCAGAAAATCTTCCACCCGGTCTACATACTTGGCCAAGTGGAAGCGATTTTCTTGCTGGTGTCAAACACTGAATGTAACACCCACAGAGGTTCCCATTCCCACTATATTGGACTACCTCTGGTATCTTAAACAGCAAGGCCTTGCTATCTCGTCATTGCGAGTGCACTTGGCAGCTATTTCTACTTTCCACCCAGGAGACGGTACTCATTCCATCTTCTCGCACCCTATGGTCTCAAGGTTCCTCAAAGGTTTGGAGCATCTATGCCCCCTAGTACGACGCCCCGCCCATTCCTGGGACCTCAACTTGATCCTGACGAGACTTACGACTCCTCCATTCGAGCCATTGGCGACCTGCTCGCTCCTATATTTGTCATGGAAAACAGCCTTCCTTGTGGCCATCTGTCATAAACAGATAGCTAAGGGTTAATGTTCTTTTACCTGGAAAGGAGTAACCTGAAACAACTGACCAGAGGACCAATCAGGAAACAAGACTTTTTTAAATCTGGGTGGAGGGAAGTTTGTGTCTAAGTTCTTTGTTCTGTGTCTTGTGTCTGTCCCTCTTGGCTATCGGAAGGATTTTTTCTGTCTCCTGCTTTCTAATCTTCTGTTTCCCAGTTGTAGGTACAAAAGATAAGATAGTGATTTATATGGTTTTTATTTTGTATTTACATGTGTGTACTTGCTGGAGTGTTTTGAATTGTGTTCTTTTGAATAAGGCTGTTTGTTCATATTTCTTTTAAGCAATTGACCCTGTATTTGTTACCTTAATACAGAGAGACCATTTTTATGTATTTTTCTTTCTTTTTTATATAAAGCTTTCTTTTTTAAGAAAAAAAGTAAATAAAAAGGGTGAAATCCCTCTGTTTAGAGTCACGGAGCTTGCTTCTGTGTATCTCTCCAGGAACCCAGGGAGGGAACACCTGAAAGGGAGAAGGGAAGGGAAATGGTTTATTCCCCTTTGTTGTGAGACTCGAGGAATTTGGGTCTTGGGGTCCCCAGGGAAGGTTTTTGGGGGGACCAGAGTGCCCCAAAACATTCTAATTTTTTTGGGTGATGGCAGGTTTACCAGGTCCAAGCTGGTAACTAAGCTTGGAGGTTTTCATGCTAACGCCCATATTTTGGACGCTAAGGTCCAAATCTGGGAATAGATTATGACACCATCACATCGGCTAGGAGAGTCTCTGAGCTTCGGGCTCTGATGGTGGACCCACCTTACATGGTGTTGCACAAAGACAAGGTGCAGTTACATCCACATCTGGCGTTCCTCCCTAAAGTAGTCTCGGCCTTCCATCTCAACCAGGATGTATTCCTCCCTGTCTTCTTTCCCAAACCGCCTACATCTCGTAGAGAGCAGCAGTTGCATTCCCTCGACGTCTGTAGGGCGCTCGCCTTCTACATTGACGGAACCAGACCCTTCCGCAAAACGCCCCAACTTTTTGTGGCAGATTGGATGAAAGGCCTACCCGTCTCTTCTCAGAGAATTTCGTCTTGGGTAATGGCTTGCATCCGTACTTGCTATGGTCTAGCTCATGTCTCTCCGGATCATATTACCGCTCATTCTACCAGGGCTAAGGCCTCGTCGGCCGCCTTCCTAGCTAAAGTACCTATCCAGGAGATATGTCAAGCAGCCACATGGTCTTCAGTACACACCTTCAATTCTCATTATGCACTGGTGCAACAGTCCAGAGAGGATGCAGCCTTCGGCTCAGTGGTTCTACATTCTGCAGTATCTCACTCCGACCCCACCGCCTAGGTAAGGCTTGGGATTCACCTAATTGGAATGGATATGAGCAAGCACTCGAAGAAAAGACGGTTACTCACCTTTGTAACTGTTGTTCTTCGAGATGTGTTGCTTATATCCATTACAAAACCTGCCCTCCTTCCCCACTGTCGGAGTAGTTGGCAAGAAGGAACTGAGGAGCGGATGGGTCGGCAGGGGTATATATTTGGTGCCATTGTGGCGCCACGCCAGGGGGCGCCCAGCCGACCCACCGAGTGTTGCTAGGGTAAAAATCTTCCGACGGATGTGCACGCGGCGCGCACACACCTACTTGGAATGGATATGAGCAATACATCTCGAAGAACAACAGTTACAAAGGTGAGTAACCGTCTTTTATCTGACGCAGTGACTTTCAATGGATTACTACCATTAATGACACTCTCTTTTTGTGGTGAAGCCTGCTGCTTTGCATGTCACTTGTCTATGGTGAAGTGTAAATTTTTGCCTTTCTGGCAAGATGCTTCAGTTCAAGAAGATCATTGATTAAGCAGATAGCAGTTTCTGTAAATACTACTTAAACCAATCCTTACTGGGTATAATGCTGTCCTATAGAGAGAGGACGATAAAACCCCTTAAGGTTTATAGTTCCTCTTTTGCTGATGCCCGCTGTGGGTAATACAATATACCTTCACTGTTTGAACAGCAGTTCTTCAGTTGAAGCAGTGTTGCATCTAAAGATATATTAATGAGAGGAAGGAAAATGCAGTCTTTTCATCTAAATACTTTGTCTGAATCAATATGAAACATATCTATATTTACCCACTAAATCATACTGGTTCAGCTTTTGTAAAGTTTTCTGTTTTGGTCTAGATCTGGGAACTTGTCTGCCAAGTTTCAACCTGAAGTGATTTGGTTGTTAAAAAAAAAAAAAAAAAAGTTTTGATTCCTTGACAATAGATTCATCTTTTAGTGGGAAAATTTTAAGCCAGATCAGACCTAAGCACTGTTGATCACCAGCTAACCCAAGTAAGAGTTTAACAAGACCCAAAGTAAGATTTCCTTGAAAGACTGAGTTATAAAGTTGTTTGGCTTTGGTTAATGGTATTGCTTCGGACCTGAATGGTCCATTTCTCTCTTCCCCGCATCTGGAAAGTTGCCAAAGGGCTGTGCGTTCTTTGAAGAAGAGGAAATAAAAAGAATGGGGAATGAGAACGAGGGAGGAAATTTTGGATTGAGGTAGCAGAAGAGATTGGAAGAAAAATATATGGGGTTGAGAAGAAACTGGATAATAAATGTTCCAGACCTGGCTGAGGTCCCCTTGCCAGACACTCACCAGGCTGCTATATTTGCATCCAAACAGTGGATCTGTGGGCTTTTAAGTTCCCCTTAGTCACTGGTAGGCTTCAGCCACTGAGGCTACAGCTACGCTACTAGTTAGGGATGAGATTCCTATCTTATAGTCATATTCTGTACTAGCTTTCATCTGAGCTAGCACACTAAAAATAGTAGTGTAGCCATGGTACAATAGGCAGCAGTGGCATGGGTTGGCTGCTCTGAGTAAAAAGCCACTTGAACTGTGCAGGTATGTGCTCAGGGTGGCAAGCCTGGGTCGCTGCTTCCTGTGCTGCTGCAGCTATACTACTGTTTTTAGCATGCTAGCTCAGATGAGAGTATGTGTATGTCAGCTGGGAATTACACCCCTTGCTTGTAGTGTAGACAGTCTGTCTTTGGCACCGGCCTGTCCAGCATGCTCTCTGGGCATGGACTCTGTCTGGTAACCCTTCTGGAAGTGGGACCCCAAGATCAGTGATCACCTACCAAGACATCCCAGTAGCTTAAGCACACCCTTTCCGAGAACTCCTCCCTTCTCGGCACTGTGGTTTATAGCAGCTTCATGGACATGTGATAGTTGAAGCAAATAGATACAGGCTTTGGAAAATTTCTAAACTTTTCTTCACTTTAGACAGCACAAGAGATAAAGATCCATGCAAAATAAGAAACTCTTGTACAGCATTTCTGCCTCAGTTTCCTCATCACTCTTGAGCATTCTTTGGGATTTGGGTCAGTGTCCTTGCAGGGTTCCAAATCTCCTCTGTTGGAACACACTCCTTCAGCTCAGACCTTCTTCTCCAAAATCATCTTTGACCTCTGCAGTCTGCTTTCTTCAGCTTAATTTACATTAATTCAGATTAACTGTTATTTGTTATGATGTTAGAAAATAAATGATGCATTTTTTATTTACTAGATTAATTTTTCACTTGTGACTTGTCAAATTGTGCCAAATATGGATGGAAATTCAATTCACCAGAACAGCGTTTTGTTTTTTTAATTAAATAAAACTACCTTAAATGTGCTTGCTACATAAGGAAAAAAACATAAACACGTTTTGCATTTATAACATTTATTAAAGGAAGTATTTAGTTAATGGAACTGCTGTCTGATGACCATATCTTTCAATGTTTTAGAACTAGTAGGTCACATCCCCTTGCTCATAGTTTATAATCATAGATTAGAAATGGAAAAAACTTCCCCGCTTTTTTTCAACTCCCAGTTTAACTTTGCATTAATTAATCATTGAGTTGAAGTAGCTGAATACACTGAAATTAAGAAAATATTCTTTCTGCACCTGCAGAGGAGGCTGCTATCAAAAGCTGGTATAGCACTTCAGCAAACTCTGGTTACAGGTGATTAACCAATGACTTCTACCTTTTCAGTGGTTTAACTTTAAAACTTAGCAGCAAACATGTACTGCTTTCTATTTTTTGTATTTAATTTAAATGATTTTAACAATTTCAGGCCTTAACATATACTGGCAATTGCCATTTTTTAAAGTAACTATTGAAAATTTTAATTTAAAGCAAAAAAATACTGGTTTTTATCCATTCTGGTTCCCAGCCTCTGTTTTTAAAGGGCTGTACCTCAGTCTTTGTTCCTATCCTGGAGAAGTTCTACTGCTCCTTTCCTTCCCTGCAGATAAGCTAGGTTTATCTGGTTCTTTTAGGTTTCAGATTTCCCATTTGTTTGGGCAAAATCTATTCCAGTTTAGGTTTTGATGATCTTTAACAACCATCATATTCAGAGACAGACACTCAGGCAGGGATATGGTGCAGATGATAAAACCCAGCTCTTGTACAGCAGTTTTCATCAGTAGATCTTAGAGTGCTTTACAAAGGTGGTCAGGATCATTATACCCATTTTACAGATTGGGAAAGTGAGGTGCAGGGAAGGAAGTGACTTGTGCACGGTCACCCAGTAACCATTGTCAGAGCCAGGAATTGAACCCAGGTCTCTGGTGTCTTGGTCCAGTGCTCTGTCTAGTAAGCTGACTGCCATGTAGTCATAAGGGCGTAAACATATGGAGAACACAACCTAAAACAGAATTAATAAATTGTACATAGACAGATTCCTCAGATTATTATGGTAAATGAGAGAGCAAGTGATTGTATTTTTAAGGAGAGATTTATAGTTCCACATGATTTTGAAGAAGGAGAGGAGGAGGAAGATTTCTGTAGTTTTTCAGTCACCAATGAACTGTTTGGGGTGGATTGGTAAACCAAAAGAAATGTGTGTAAAACCCTTTGTTTTGAACTACAATAGAATCCTGATTTTACAAAAACTGTTTTATGTATAACCAGCTATATGAACCATTTTTTCCTGATGCGGGGTGGGGTAAAGGACATAATGCAGGTGATGTTGATGGAAAAACAAATTGACATCCCTTCACGTTCCAGTGCCTTCAAACCTTATTGCAAAGCAATTTCCAATACTCTAAAAGACAAGACAAAAAAGATGCAGTGACCATACTGCAACTTATGCACCATATCTTTTGTAGTGTGGTGTTCAATTTTATGAATTTTTTAATTAACGTCTAAGTCCCCAATTCGTTCGTAAAATAGAGGTTCTACTATACTCCAAATCAAATCTGAAAGTATAACTCATCTAGCAGAAATGAAACTCAAATCTTCTCTTGGTCTAAATACTTGCGTTTTCATCTGTTGGCAGAATAGGTAACTGCTGTGGAACCCATGTGGTCGTCTTGCAAATTGAGGTATCAGGATTTGGAAAACCCAGTAAAAGATTCAGCACCTCCTGTGTACTGTGGATTGCAGTGGCTTCCCATACCACATTGATCTCCAGATGGATCTCCAGATCTACTGCCTATCCCTTGGGGTAGATAGATGCCCCAAGGCTGGAGTAGTAGCTGTGAAGTGCCTCCCTCCACTGATCCATACCCTGGGTTGGAGAATTACATGCAAATCTGTTCCATGACATTCTTTCCTCCCCCATGTCTTATAGCTTCTTTTTTATGTAGCATTTGCAGTGGTGTACTACTAATCTTAATACATTTTGAACATCTGTGAACAGTTATGTGCTGCAAGTACTTTGTATATTTAAGCACATCTCCTTTGTTCAAATATTGGTAAATAAGAATGCTATACAATGATGCTTAAACTTCTTTTAATTTTTTTCTAATTATTAAGCTATTTCTGGTTCTGGATTCCACTGAAAGTCCAAAAGATAGTGCCTTCCCTTGCAAATTCAGTCAGAGTTGTGATCACTAAAAATCTGCCTTCTGTTGCCCTTCAGTGTGGCAGCCCCTGAGCCAGTGAAATTTATATTCAGTGCAGAAGAACTAAAATCACTTCACTTGAAGGGTGAATATTCCCTCGACCATCAGCATGTTAACGTAGGGGTTGTGAGAAAGCCCAGAGGAGATGGCAATTACCTTTCCATTCTTTAAGGGTGAAACTTAAAACTGTTGTAATGTATGGTAAAGGTTGAGAACCATAGCCCTGAATCTTATTTTGTCAATTTGTGTGGATAGTAGGAAAGGCATAAAGTATTTGGTTGAACTGGTTGAGGACTTCATCATTGGAAGCAGCACAGAAGAAATGAGTTCTGAGCTCCCTTTTTAAGGATGGAATTAGTAAAGCAGGAAGAGAGTTGAATCTCATGCTCTGATCTAGTGTCTGAGGTGCATCTGTCCTCAGAGACTAAAAAAGAGACTACTGATGGCAAAGTCTTTTAAAACTACACTGTTAAACATAACAGTGAGATCAAGGATGATAGAATAGTCTTCAGCTATGGAGGGGATTGAAGTCACATTTGAATGGACCAGGAATGCTTCAGAGAGTTTGTTGGAGTGATTAAGCTTTTTCCCAGCATTTGTTGAAGCAGGGTAATTTATGGTAGGCATGGCAAGGTGGTCAATTGACCTGTCAAATAATGTCAGGTGAGTTGATCACCTATTTGTCCACAGTCAGATATTCCAGAAAAAACACCCTGATGTAGGCAGCGGCTCACCTTTGAATTGCATGATGTCATTTTTTTTTGTTAGTTTCATTTAATTGTTTCACTTTTTTTTTGAGTTAAAATAACTCAGCTAAAAATTTGTTTTTGTAATTAGTTGGAGACTATAGTCTTACTCTTTATTTTTTTTGTTACTGTTCTAATAAATGAATGCTTTAAAATATTTGATTGTATTTGACAGTATGTGACCAGTCATTTTTGGACTAGTCAAATGCCCAACCCTAAAGTATCTTTTTCTTAAAGATTTTTCTTCTAAACTGTATCCGCCATCTCCCTAAGCAGAGCTTGCACCAGCGAAGGAAACAGGTGCCTGGACCGGCCAATAGAAAGGGGCGGCAGTGCATCTGTCGGGGCAGCTCTTCTGGTTCGGTGGCGGCGGTGGCACTTCGGCAGCTCAATCAGCTCACTCCGGATCGATGACAATTCGGCTGCGGGTCCTTCACTAGCCGTCTTCCTCTTCGGTGACACTTTGGCAGCAGCTCAATCGAGTTGTTCGTCTCCTCCCTCCCCCTCCGCCCTCCCGCTTGGGGCAGCAAAAAAACTGGAGTTGGCGCTGTCCCTAAGAGTGCTTGCTTTGAAGAGGGAAGACTTGCATGGCATATGCTATTGAGGACTTCAATAATTCAGATATAGGTTAGGGGTTTGTTATTGAAGTGGATGGGTGAGATTCTATGGCCTGCATTGTGCAGGAGGTCAGACTAGATGATCATAATGGTCCCTTCAGATCTTAAAGTCTGAGACTTATGGACAGCAGAGAACACTTGGCAAGAGTCTTGTCTACTGCATGCCCTGTTTTTGTTTGAGTAATCTGTGTTGTAAAGATGAAGTGTAAGTGTTAGAAAGGTGGTTGTATGTGCTTCATATGGGAAATTCATTGCAAGTAATTTACTATTAACTGAAGAACGTGAACTAGGTACCTTTTTAGAGTGTTATATCCGAGTCTGCATGAGGCAGTGAGCGCAGCACATTAGAGCGCTTCGCAAATCATTCCTTTGTAGACAAGCCCTTAAAATTACTCTCCTTTATAAACCTCTGTAATGTTGAGTGGTAACCATACCATGCGTTATAAACATCTTAAGTGAAATAGCTGTAAAAATACAGTGTTTTTTTTTTAAATAGGGTGAATTTTTTGTATTGGTAGTTTTGGGATTTGGGATTTTAAATATGTGATTTAAAGTCAGCCAACAGAAATAGAAAGATAAACTTGCATGAAATATAAAATTGATCATGGTTACGTTGAAGTTTTCAGAGTTTCCATTATCTCTTGGAAAAGTTTCATACAAGAATAGCAGAAGGGAGGAGAGCTTCATTTGTCTTCAGGGTTTATATTACAGTGAAATATGTATTGGATCTTTGAAAAAGTGCTCTGATTAGTTGGCTTCGTATATATTGGGGGATGTTCCTATTTTTAATATTGCCACAATATCAATCACAATTGAAGAACCATGTGATGGGTCTGTCTTAAACTTACTAAAGTGAAGAATGTTGAGCCATGTAAACTGCCATCCAGAGAGAAATAATAAACTGCATCTCACTGAATTCTAAGACCTGTCTGTAGGGCATGGATCACTGACTTGAGATACTGTAATGATACTTACTAATCCATTAAATCTATCATGTTAGTATTTAGTAATGTGACCCATAGTCCATTTTATTTACACTTAAGCACACAGCAGAGTTCTATACTCTTGCACATGTAAGAGCAAGGAACAATATTCTAAAAATCTTCATAAACAATAGTGTATGTGTAAGGCACCTGTCATAGCATTCCTTCTCAGATCTGAATGTTAGAGTTCAGAAAACGAGATACTAGCACCTGAATCCTCTAAGCTTAATTACTAGCTTAGATCTGATAGCGCTGCCACCACCCAAAAATATAGTGTTTTGGGGCACTCTGACCTCCCCAGCCTTCCCTGGGGACCCCAAGAACCCAGATCCCTTGGGTTCTAAAAACAAGGAGAAATAAACCATTCCCCACCTTTCCCCCTCCCAGAATTTCCCTCCCTGGGCTATCCTGAGAGATACTGATCCAACCTCTTAAATCACCATACAGAGAAGCATCTCCCTTCCCTTCTACAAAGAGGCAAACAGATTCAAGGAAAACAAAGAGATTCTATCTCTCCCCCTCCCGTCTCCCCCCCCCCCTGTCCTGGTGAGTTATCCCAATCCCCTGGAAGAACACACGGGGAAAAGAATCAATCAGGTTCTCTAAAAAAAGCAATCTTTCAATAAAAGAAAGGGAAAAAAAGTAAAGAATTCTCTGTAACTTCAAGATGTAAATATTACAGGGTCCTATAGCTTACAGACACCAGAAAGAGACTTTTCCCCCCAATACCAATACAAATCAAAATATTCCCAGCAACTACACATATAAAAGTTAACCAGCCAGATCCACAATTGCAAATAGAGTAAAACAATCAAAAAGCCTAAACCACGTGTTTTTACTTACTATTTGGAAAGAAACTTAGAGAGCCTGTAGTAATGTCTGGTCTCTCTCAGACCCTCCGAGAGAAGAACACACAACGGACAAAGAACACACACACAAACTTCTCTCCACCCACATTTAAAAGTATCTTGTCTTCTGATTGGTCTTCTGGTCAGGTGTTCAGTTCCCTGCTTGTAACCCTTTACAGGTATAAGAGACATTAACCCGTAACAATCTGTTTATGACAGTACCTTTTGGTAACTTGGCTATTTTCAAGTAGCCATGTGGGTTTTTTAACTTAATTCGATGACTCTGTGGTCTTAATTGTCCTGTAAATAATTACATTTCTAATTACCAATTTGAATCTGTCCTAGGCTGGCAGTGAGTCATTACTACCTGATGTTTCTGCTAACGGTAATGAATTGTATTCAATCCAGGCCCCCTGTGGATAACCATAATTGTGCATTAAATGTGATTTTTTAAATGTAATTTTCTTCACATAGAAGTAGAGTGAAATGCTATGATACTTGCATGTATGCAGTTCATAATTTTAACTTTTAAAGAAAACTAAGTATTACTAAAGTGTTCACTACCAGACACTTTTGAAATGTGTCTGGTCATAGTGAAATGCTATGATACTTGCATGTATGCAGTTCATAATTTTAACTTTTAAAGAAAACTAAGTATTACTAAAGTGTTCACTACCAGACACTTTTTCATATCAACTAGCCACAATGATTCAGTCTGCTGGTTTAAGTGAAAAATACCTACTCTGCTCCACTTATGCAATGTAAAGGAATAAAACAATTGTGTACTTTGTACTGTATTTAATTGTAGCAGTGTTAATCACCTTCTGTTTAATAAACTAAAAATGTAGCTTACACTCTCTCCTTGGTTTTCACATTTTCTATCCTCTCTGGCTTAACTCCACTTTTATCTTCATATTATCATTGTTCTGGGTGTGTTCCCTCTCTTCCTTTATAATTCCCTTCTCTTTTCCTACACTGTTGTTTTTTTTCCTCATGTTACTCTGTTTACTGTCTCTCCCATTTCTTCCCCCAAAGTGTGTACCATACTAAAAAAAAATAAAAATAAAAATCAATCTCTTCTTCTCTTGGCTACTTCACCTACCTACACCTACCAATTTTCTCACATATACCCACAGGCTAACATCTGGTTCCTATATCCTCCAATTTAAAACATCAAGGACTCTGTGCTACCTGCCTTTGACTTGCATGGGAAGAGACACAGCATCTGGACCCTCTCCCTAACGTAATTCGTATCTAAATTGATTCTGAATTTGCCAGGGCTGACTTTGTTGTCCTGAGCGTTTTTTATCTATTCAGGGGACACTATCGTAGGACCTAATCATATCAGCCACACCATCAGAGGCTCGTTCACCTGCACATGTACTAATGTAATATATGCCATCGTGTACCAGCAGTGCCCTTCTGCCATGTACATTGGCCAAACCGGACAGTCTCTGTGCCGAAGAATAAATGGATACAAATCAGACGTCAAGAATTAAAACATTCAAAAACCAGTCGGAGAACACTTCAACCTCCCTGGTCACTTAATTACAGTCCTAAAAGTAGTAATTCTGTAACAAAAAGCCTTCAGAAACAGACTCCAACGAGAAACTGCAGAACTGGAATTAATTTGCAAACTGGGCACCATTAAATTAGGCTTGAATAAGAACTGGAAGTGGATGGATCATTACACAAAGTGAAAACTATTTCCCCATGCTAATTTCCTCCTCCTGTTACTCACACCTTCTCGTCAACTGTTTGAAATGGGTCATCCTGATTATCACTTCAAAAACTTTTTTTCTTTTGCTGGTAATAGTCCACTTTAACTGATTAGTCCATTAGAGTTGGTATGGCAATAGCCATTTTTTCATTTTGTGTGTGTGTGTATATATTGTTTGTATATAAAAAAAAATCTTCATACTGTATTTTCCACTGCATGCATCTGATGAAGTGGACTTCAGCCCATGAAAGCTTAGGTGCTACAAGTACTCCTCATTCTTTTAATTTACCATGTAGATGATGAATTTTCTAGGCTAGTTTAAGAGCTCATGAACGTGGAAAAAAATGGAACCTATCCCAAGTTTTTGACGCATATAAAAGTATGCCTTAATTTGAATTGTATTTTTAATCTAGGATTGCAGGATAGGTGATTTGAGGGAAGATATATGAAGATACATTTTTTTCAAATTTATATTTTAAAAAATCAATAGGAGAATATCCTGTGCGATGGGTGCATATCCTATTTTAATTTTGAAAGCCCAGTTCACTGGTATACTGTCTGTTTTACACCATTAGAGTTTAGAGCTGCTTTGTCTCGGCAGTGGAGTGGAAATCAGCCAGGATGGACCCCCTACCTTCCCCTTTCATTTATCCTCCATATTCCTCCTAAGTCCACACATGTTGCTTGTTTTACCTCCTGTTGAGTGGTGGTCTTTTGCCATTCGCTTTTTCATGTGTGTCCGTCAGGAGGTTCTGATGTATAAAATTTACTCTCAGAGAAACTCGCAAAAATTTGCTCTTGAAAAATGTAATCTGTCTTCATTGTTTTCAGTGGGACTGAAGCTTTAGGGCACATCTTCACTGGCAATGTTAAAGCGCTGCCAGGGCAGCGCTTTAACTTGGCTTGTGTAGGGAGAGAGCTCTCTCTCAGTGCTCTAAAAAACCCCCACCTCCATGAGGGGAATAGCCACCGGTGCTGGTGCACTGTCTACACTGTCACTTTACAGCACTGAAATTTGCAGCACTCCGGGGTGTGTTTTTTTTTCTAACCCCCCCCCCCCCCAACAAGAGAGCCCCAACAAGAGAGTTGCAGCGCTGTAAAGTGCCAACGTAGACAAGCCCTTAGACTGCACTCTGTGAGGTGCAGGTGAATGAAGGAAATGGCCATCTTTGTTTATAGTAGCCTAGCCTGTGGCCTCATTCCCATTTACATAAATAGCAGTGGATGTCAGCCATGACAGAAGGTAGTCTGTCCTAGAATTCTCTGGTGTAGAACAATATTCTTTAGACTCTACTAAAGAAGAAACTTCTATTACGAAGAATGGCAAAAAACAAACAAAAAAAAAACAGTTAACCCTAAAACAACTAATGTAACCTATGATTACAAAATTTCAGCCACTTTTAACTATATGGGAAGTTAAAATGTCCAACACAGCTGATGAGTTAAGATTAATTTTAAAATCAGTCAAACATTTACTTATACATTCTAAGAATTAAAAAATGCTGTAATTTTTGGGCGGACACACTGCCTGTGTGTTTGTGAGAGAGAATCTCTCTGCTTAGGTGAAAAACGCAGCTCAGCCTTAACTGTGGAATCCTGACTAACACCTCTATAAGACCCATACACAGATATCCACCAAACTCCTCCAACTCAGCTTATTCTCTTCTCAAGACTGAGGAGGCTGTGTGTGTGGGGGGGGGAGAAGGTGAGCTTTTTAGAGTGCACTTTTCAATGTGCAAAGAAAGTTAACATCTGGGGGGGAGAGCAAATTCCAATGTCAAGGACCCCACTGGTGAATACCTTTCAGCAGCTCATTCTTGCTTTATATCGAGGGGGCTCCAATATGAATGCTTCTTTTGATCTCGGGTGACAGTATGGCCTGGGGAAAGAGGTGAGCTCTTGCGTAACCTGGTTCCAGACAACAGAAAATTTTTGGCCATTTACAATCAACTGCACAGCCTTTTCCCACACTTAATGCATTAACTTTTGAATGCTGCATCCTATAATTCCAACATTCCATGAAATGTACTAGGCATCGGTGGCCACTGACCAGAACCCTTTTGATCTTGGGGGCGGGGGGTGGAAGGAGAAAAATGCAGGATCAGTGTAGTCCCTTCCATCTGATTAACACAGCCCTAGTGGCTTCAAGCACCTCTACAATTATCTATAGATCACAGTTGGTTGATGGCACCCATTAATGCTTTCTGCATAACAGTATCCTTGCTTATCCTGTCAGTAGAGTTAACCCACAGCCAGACGAAAGAATAATGGGGCGGGGGAGACTAAGACGGGGATAGGAGTGTGCTTCTGGCATGGTGGGAGAGGGAGAGAATGAAGAAGACTAGAATGGGAGGGGCCACTGGTATGAAATGAGCTCCTACAGAACCTCTGCCATGAGAGGAGAGAGAATGAGCGACCTTGGAGTGGAGGGACACAGAGAACCCCTGGTGGGGTGGAGATAGGGGAACCCTTGTATTGGGAGAAAGGGGAAAATAGGTATTCACATAGACCACTTGGTGGTGGGGAGAATGGTTATCCTTTAGATGATTCTTCTCATTCATCTCCAACTTTCTGTAGTTGCTACTCAGGTCTCTGTTCTTGTCCCCTTTTCTTCTTCCTCTATACCTTCTCTGGATAATCTGATATGCAGACACAAATTCAGCTACCATTTCTATGCTGATGGTCTCACAGATCTACTTCTGTATTTCATACTTGTCTCCTTCTGTCCAGACTGAAATCACCCTCTTTCTCTGACGTCTCCTTATAAATGTCTTGCTGTCAGCTTCAACTAAACATGACTAAAAACAGAGCTCCCAATCTCCCCCCTCAAGCCCTCCCCACTACCTCTTTTTTTTGATCACTGAGGACAACAAAATCCTGCCTGTCACTCAGGTCTTGTAATCTGGCCCTCATCTTTTACTTGGACCTCTATCTGCGTCCTCATATCCAGGCTATGTTTAAATCTTGCTGATTCTTCCTGCATAACATCTTTAAGATATGGCCCTTCTTACCCATCCACACATTAAAACTTGACCACACTCTCATCTTACATTTTGATCGCTGCGATATACTTGTCTTGGAGTTTGGCAGTCTTCCTTGCTCATAATTATTCAGAGTGCCGCTGCAAAGATAATTTCCCTAGCCCATTGCTTCGACCTTGTCATCCCTCTCTTTGCAACTCTCCAGTGTCTCCCCCTTGTTTATTACATCAAGTATAAGATGCTTATCTTCACTTTCAGGGCCCTTCACACCAATCCCCACCCTGCCTATCATCTCTCATTTGCATCAAGCTGTTGATTCCTGCCTCCCGTTCCCCCATGATGTTAGTCTCCATTACCCACTTGTTAAATTTTCAAACGAGCTTTTTTTTTTTTTTTTTTCCTTTCTCCTATGCTGCCTCTCACACTGGGGAGGTAGTCCCTGTAAACATCGACTATCTCATTCTCCTTGAAATCCCTCCTCAAAATTCTTGAGCTATGATGTCTACAAAAACCTTGAGGCTGGTTGGGCTGCTGATGTGCTGTGACCACTGTCTGTAACAAATGTCTCATTGTTATCTTCAACTCCTCCTGTTGTCTCTTGCATGTGCTTAGATTGTAAACTCCTTGGGGCAGGGACTTTTTTGTTCAGTGTTTGTACAGCAGCTAACATAGTGGGGTTCTGGTCCATGAATAAAGCTTTTATGTACTGTGGCAATACAAATAATAAAGATGAGCATCACCTCCCTGCAGATATTAAAGGTTGTAAAAGTCTGCTGATGTGTAGCCCCTCCTGTTTTCCCTAGGCTTCTTATAGGTGGCTCCCTGGAAGTGCTGCTGGAGTGTTCTAGTCAACATGTTCCTAGGGGCTAAATGGGAACCTTGGGCCTATTGCCCCAAAGTTTGGAGCAGGGGCATGGGAGAAAGCTCCCAATAGGCATGTCATCTTCCCTTCTCCTGCTGTTGCTACTACCCATGCTCCTGCTATATTTCAGTTTTTCCACGTCTCTTCTAGGATGGGAGAAGGACATTGTTACATATTAGTGGCAAATTAAAAGTAAAATTTTCAAAAAGTGCCTAAGTGAGTTAGTCTCCTAAATCACTTAAGCACTTTGGAAAATTTTACCCAACATCTTTAACTTGTTTACTTCTGTTTTTCTAACTGTTTCTTTAGTTCCTTTTAAGAGAGCTCTACTGTGAGAGCCTGGAAGCCCATAGGATCTAGGGAGCATGTTACTGTTTTGATTTATCAAGTTGTCAGCATGGTAACTAAAGGCGGCATTATCTGCACCTTAAGTATAATGATCAAATTATAAGTAAGTATGAGGGATTGTTATACTGCTGTTTGTTTTACTTTTGGAGGTCCTGTTCAGTTAGAATGTCTTGGTGTCTTAAAATATCTGAAGAAAACTTTCTCTTGGTTACTTTCTTTAGGGTGCCATTATGTGAGAATAAATCTTAGGGTCTGTATAGTCACACCGTTGATTACTGAAAGACAAACAAGGCCAACTTTACCCTCAATAATAAGGGTATTGCTCCTGTTGGCTTCAGTTGGACTTGCAAGTGTTTTATTTGAAGGGTAAATTTAGGGCCCTTCATATTTATCTCACTACCTATAAAATAATATCTCAGTGGGGCAGATGGCTTATGTATTCACCCCGTCTGTTGTATTGCAGGTTATATCAAGATAGATTAAAAAACTATTTGTGAAAGTACTAACTAATTTTGATTTTCTCTTTACAGGTTTTAAAACAGTGAAATCATGGCTCATTCAAAGACACGAGCCAATGATGGAAAAATTACATATCCTCCAGGAGTCAAAGAAATCTCTGATAAAATATCTAAAGAAGAGATGGTGAGGCGGTTAAAGGTTAGTAAACAGCCTGCTAAGATTGGAGGTTCATTTGGGGTATCTTGAAATTATTTTCAATATGAAATGAGACTTTATGTAATATATATTATATGTATTAAATTTGTGGTTTTTTTACTCGTATTAACTCTCAGAATAACTATTGGCTGCTTTCTGTTTTTGTGTATTTCCACTGCCTCAGACTAGTCCATCCAAAAATATTTGAATAAAATTGGAAGCACAAAGTGGCAGTGAATAGTGGAAATGACGTATTACGATTTCTGTGACATACTATTTAAAATAATTATTTCTTCTTTAAAAACAAGGCTATGTATATGGAAGGATCTCCTTAAATAGAATTGCCCTGGGTGAGTGTGTGAGATCTTTATGGGATAAGTATGGATTAAAACTTTTTCTGTCACTTCCAGTATCCCTTTCACATATTTCAGGAGGGTGGTGGTGCCAGGTGCTTTAGTCTAGAAGGAGGTGTGGTTGCTTTTTAAAAATAATTTGCTTTCTCCTGTATGTTCTCTGTGCTCTATTAGGAATCTGTGGTTATTTCCACTATAGTGGTGCTGAAGTGTCACATAGAGCAGAGCCAGTCCAGAACTAGTATGTTAAATTTTTTGATCATCACATGGAAATGAATTAAAATTTTTATTAGATGCCTTATCTTTTCTCCTGTTTTTTAAATTTTATTTTGAATTTCTCTTTAGTGGAAGAACGGTCGTGTTGTGGTTCATTTTCACATAAAATCTAGAAAGAGAGAGAAATAAAATATCCCTTCTGATTAGCTTGATTGGTGCCCTTGCAGTAGGAGGCTGTCTTATATCAAATGAAAATGTTGTAGGGTTAATCCCAGTTGTTAGTGCACTAGAATATAGCAACCATCTTAATGTGGCTGAGGACAGCAGATTGCAAGGGAGGCCTGGTCTACACTACGCATTTAAACTGATTTTTAGCAGCGTTAGACCGATTTAACGCCGCACCCGTCCACACTACGAGGCCCTTTATATCGATATAAAGGGCTCTTTAAATCGGTTTCTGTACTCCTCCCTGATGAGAGGAGTAGCGCTAAAATCGATATTACTATATCAGATTGGGGTTAGTGTGGTCGCAAATTGACGGTATTGGCCTCCAGGCGGTATCCCGCAGTGCACCACTGTGACCACTCTGGACAGCAATCTGAACTCGGATGCACTGGCCAGGTATACAGGAAAAGCCCCGCGAACTTTTGAATTTCATTTCCTGTTTGCCCAGCGTGGAGCTCTGATCAGCACAGGTGACCACGCAGAGCTCATCAGCACAGGTAGCAATGCAGTCTCCTGAGAATAGAAAAAGAGCTCCAGCGTGGACCGCACGGGAGGTACTGGATCTGATCGCTGTATGGGGAGAGGATTCAGTGCTAACAGAACTCCGTTCCGAAAGACAAAATGAAAAAATATTTGAAAAAATTTCCAAGGCTATGATGGAAAAAGGCCACACCAGGGACTCAGTGCAGTGCAGAGTGAAAGTTAAGGAGCTCAGACAAGCCTACCAAAGAAGCAAACGGAAGGTCCGGGTCATGGCCGAAAACATGCTGCTTCTACGCTGAGCTGCATGCAGTTTTAGGGGGCTGCGCCACCACTACCCCACCCCTGTCCGTGGATTCCAAGGTGGGGGTTGTAATCTCAACCATGGCTGAGGATTCTGTGGAGGGGGAAGATGAGGAAGACGAGGACGACCTTGCAGAGAGCACACAGCACTCCGTTAGCCCCAACAGCCAGGAGCTTTTTCTGACTCAAAGGGAATTACCCTCCCAGCCCTCTCAAGCCACTTGCCCAGACAGTGAAGCCATGGAAGCTACCTCTGGTGAGTGTACCTTTGTAAATATAAAACATGGTTTAAAATGATTGATTTGCCCTGAGGGCTTGGGATGCATTTGCGGCCAGTAAAGTTACTGGAAAAGTTTTAACATGTCTGGGGATGGAGCAGAAATTCTCCAGGGATATCTCCATGAAGCGTTCCTGGAGGTACTCCAAAAGCCTCTGCAGAAGGTTTCTGGGCAAGGCAGCCTTATTCCGTCCACCATGGTAGGACACTTTACCACGCCATGCATGTAGCAAGAAATTGGGTATCATTGCATGACAAAGCATAGCTGCGTATGGTCCCAGTGATTTGCTGGCATTCAAGAAACATCCGTTATTTATCTCGCTCTGTTATCCTCAGCAGAGTGATATCGTTCATGGTAACCTGGTTGAAATTCAGGAATTTAATTAAGGAGACAGAGATGGCCATTTTCCTACTGGGCTGTTTGCTTGTTGCTTAAAAGAAATCCTTCCTTGCACGTAGCCAAGTGGGGGGAGAGGAGAAGGGGAATAGCGCTGAGCTTTTTCGCATTTGGCTATCAGGGATCTTCCCAGCTACCAGCCACGCGGAAGGGGGAAAAAGGGGGGTGATTAGCAGTGATCTTCCATGATACCAGCTATGCAGTGGGGGGAGGGGTAAAGCAATCATCCTAGAGAATTGGATGCGGGGGGGTTGGCTTCTGCTGTTGCATGTCAACAGGAAAGAAGCATCACTTAATGGGATTTGTTTGGTATTTGGGAAAGGAGGGCACTGTATATATGAAGGCTGCAGAAGCCAAAAGACAATAGCTTACCATGGCCGCGTTCAAGCTGAATTCTGAGGCCCGGACCTGCGTCTGTGAGATCTGTAACACCAGAGCCGCAGGCACTCAATATTAAGATGCAAAATGCGACCTTGTAGTGAAATCACATGTGCTATGTAAGGTGAATAGTGTTGTTCACTGTGAAAGAGTATAACCGTTGTTCTGTAAAATGTATCTTCTCTCCCTTTTTTCCCTCTCTCATGCAGCTGCAAATTTTTCAAGCCTCCCTACTCCATCCCGAAGGCTCTCTCAGATAAGGTGGCGGAAAAAGAAGACGTGAGACGAAATGTTCTCGGAAATCATGGAACTAACCCGCAATGAAAGAGCTCATCTGAATGAGTGGAAGGACGTGGTAGCAAAGTACAGGAAAGATGCCAGTGAACGTGAGGATAGGAGGGATGCTCGAGATGAGAAGTGGCGGCAGGAAGATCAGAGGTGGCGGGATGCAACGTTGGGGCTGCTGCGTGATCAAACTGATATCCTCTGACGTCTGGTGGAGCTTCAGGAAGAGCAGCGGGGTCACAGAGTGCCGCTGCAGCCCCTGTGTAACCACCTCCACCACTCACCATGTTCCATATCTTCCTCACCCAGATGTGTAAGAATGTGTGGGGGAAGGCTTCGTGCACCCGCCCACTCGACCCCCCCTGTGGACAGTCCAACTAAAAGGCTGTCATTACCTTGAAATGTTTTTAGTGGCCTTTTCCTCCGCTCCTATCCTCCTCCGAAACCACACCCGGGACACCTTGTCAGTTCTCTCCCTCTTTTTATAATGACTTTTTAATAAAGAATACATGATTTTTAAACAATAATGACTTTATTTCCTTAAAAGCAGCAAAGAATCCTGTGGCACCTTATAGACTAACAGACGTTTTGTAGCATGAGCTTTCGTGGGTGAATACCCACTTCGTCAGATGCATGTATTGGAAATTTCCAGGGGCAGGTATATATATGCAGGCAAGCTAGAGATAATGAGGTAGTTCAATCAGGGAGGATGAGGCCCTGTTCTAGCAGTTGAGGTGTGAAAACCAAGGGAGGAGAAACTGGTTTTGTAATTGGCAAGCCATTCACAGTCTTTGTTTAATCCTGAGCTGATGTTGTCAAATTTGCAGATGAACTGAAGCTCAGCAGTTTCTCTTTGGAGTCTGGTCCTGAAGATTTTTTGCTGCAGGATGGCCACCTTAAGGTCTGCTATAGTGTGGCCAGGGAGGTTGAAGTAGGAGAACACTCCCTTGAAGCAGGAGGGTGGGTTGCTTACAGGGAATGAGTCAATCAAGGGGGCAGGGGGTTCATGAAGAGGAAACAAACACAGCAGTCACACCGTACCCTGACCTGTGATGAAACTCGTTTTCAAAGCTGCTCTGATGCACATCGCTTCCTGGTGTGCTCTTGTAATCGCCCTGGTGTCTGGCTGCGCGTAATCAGCGGCCAGGTGATTTGCCTCAGCCTCCCACCCTCCATAAAGGTCTCCCCCTTACACTCACAGAGATTATGGAGCACACAGCAAACAGCAATAACAATGGGGACATTGGTTTGGCTGAGGTCTGAGCGAGTGAGTAATGTGTGCCAGCGTGCCTTTCAACGGCCAAATGCACATTCTACCACCATTCTGCACTTGCTCAGCCTGTAGCTGAACAGCTCCTGTCCTGACCACTGTCCAGGCTGCTTCATGAGCCATGGCATCAAGGGATAGGCTGGGTCACCCAGGATAACTATAGGCATCCCCAACTGTTGTTTTCTGGTCTGGGAAGTAATTCCCTTGCTGCAGCAGTTTAAACAGCAGTGCTTCTGAAGACGCGAGCGTCATGAACCCTTCCCGACCATCCCACGTGGATGTTGGTGAAACGTCCCTTGTGATCCACCAGTGCTTGCAGCACCACTGAAAAGTACCCCTTGCGGTTTACGTACTGGCTGCCCTGGTGCTCCGGTGCCAAGGTAGGGATATGAGTTGCATCTATCATCCCCCCCACAGTTAGAGAATCCCATTGCAGCAAAGCCATCCATTATAACCTGCATGTTTCCCAGAGTCACAACCTTTCGTAGCAGCAGCTTAATGATTGCTTTGGCTGCTTGCATCACGGCAGCCCCCACAGTAGATTTTCCCACTCCAAATTGATTCCTGACTGACTGGTAGCTGTCTGGCATTGCAAGCTTCCAGAGGGCTATTGTCACTTGCTTCTCCACTGTGAGGGCTGCTCTCATCTTGGTATTCTGGCGTTTCAGGGCAGGGGAAAGCAAGTCACAAAGTTCCATGAAAGTGCCCTTACGCATGCAAAAGTTTCGCAGCCACTGCGAATCGTCCCACACCCGCAAAACTATGCGGTTCCAGCAGTCTGTGCTTGTTTCCCTGGCCCAAAATCGGCATTCAATGGCTAGAACTTGCCCCATTACCAGCAGGATCTCCAAAGCGCAGGGGCCCACGGTTTGAGAGAATTCTGTGTCCATGTCCTCATCACTCTCGTTGCCGCTCTGCCGTAGCCGCCACCTCCTCGCCTGGCTTTGCAGGTCCCGGTTCAGCATAGACTGCACGAGAATGCGCGAGGTGTTTACAATGTCCACGATTGCGCTATTAATCTGAGCAGGGTCCATGCTTGCTGTGCTATGGCGTTTGCACAGTTCACCCAGGAAAAAAGGTTTGAAATGGTTGCCTGCTGCTTTCACGGAGGGAGGGGTGAGGCTGTACCCAGAACCACCCGCGACAATGTTTTTTGCCCCATCAGGCACTGGGCTCTCAACCCAGAATTCCAGGGGGCAGGGGAGACTGCGGGAACTATGGGATAGCTACGGGATAGCTACCCACAGTGCAGCGCTCCAGAAATCGACGCTAGCCTTGGACCATGGGCTCACACCGCCGAATTAATGTGGTTAGTGTGGTCGCGTGCACTCGACTTTATACAATCTGTTTTATAAAACCGGTTTATGTTAAATCGGAATAATCCCGTAGTGTAGACGTACCCTAAGCGATACTTACTTCCTATAAGTACTTCTGTTTGTGCCAAGCTGCAGTGTGAGAATTATTAGTTGAGGTTAAAGTCTTGAATAACATAATGTTTAAATTGGACCATTTCACATGTTTGAGTATGAAAACCTTTCTGAACAAGAATGAGTAGATGTTATGGAACTAGGGAAAACAGATGGAGATGTAATTCTTTTCTAAGTGCAAAGTTTCTCCTGCCCATAATGATATGACAAAGTTGGTGGATCAGCATCAGGAGTTCCTAGATAAAGATAGTTGAAATTTTTGAAGAACAGGGGATTTAGAAATGGTTTCCATTAAAATTAGTTACCGAAAACTCTAGATTGCTCTGAAATTCTCAACCAGATGTTTCTAAGGCGTTTAAACTTGTATCACAAACCATATGGGCAACAGTTTCTTGGGTGGCTACAACTCTAAGTTCTAATAATGCTCTTGAGTTTTAGAATTAGAAATGCTACTGAAGTATTTGTTCTAACATGGAAAGGAAAATGTCATTCCAGTTCGAGATTACTCCAAGCGTTAAAGATGTTGCCCTTAAACCAGGCATTGGAGATACAGTAGTAGAAACTGGGATGCAGGCACCAATGTATGCTGAATTGATTTCTAGAGTCATTTTTGTAGTGGCAAGAGCTAAGGGTGAATTCCTGTCCATTTGTTTTAAATAAAACATTTGCATTGACTAAAGCAGCAGAATGGTTAACTGACCGTACCTTGGGTTCTTTGTCAGTGTCTTGAAGGTATGATGGCAAGTGACATCCAAAAAACAAGTTAGTCCAATCTATATAACGAAAATATGGTATTGAAAACTCATTTCATTAGAATGCCTTTTGATGAAGATCTGCTGTTAGAAAAGATTCTGAAGAGACTTTGCTACACAGTAAATCTTACGGCAGACAGGTACATGCTTCTGTATTGCAGTTGAATTTTTATAGACTGCTGACAAGTATCAGATTTTCAAGATCAGGAACCTGAGTAATGGGTAGTCCCTTTTCAGGTTCCAAATATGGAACATTTAGATCAGTTCCTGATCTAACATTGTTCTTGATATGCACATCCATACATAGGATCCTTCAGATTCTTTCATGAGCTGGGAAGAGTTTTCCTTTATTCTTTAAAAGTACAGTTTACCCTCGCTATAACACACCCTCTGGATCCAAGCCATTTATTTGTTATAACCAGGGGTTTGTATGACTAAGATCTGCAAAGGGTTGGGGTTTTTTTGTTTTTTTTTTGGGGGGGGGGAGGGACTTATTACAGCCCAAGGTTCATTATTGTGAAAGACATTATAGCATGGGTGTACTGCATACATCTAATGTATCCTTCAGAATTCAAGATGACTTCATAGAGTCAAAGTTGTTTGGAATCTCCTGTATCCAAGAATCTTAGTGCAATATAACATTAGGAAAAAATTAAGGTTATCTCCCCTTCAGATCCAAACAGTGTCCCTTCATCCATGGGGGAGGGATAGCTCAGTGGTTTGAGTGTTGGCCTGCTAAACCCAGGGTTGTGAATTCAATCCTGGATTTAGAATTGAAGTGAGGGGCCACTTAGGGATCTTGGGCAAAATCTGTACTTTGGTCTTGCTAGAGAAGGTAGGCTGCTGGACTCAATGACCTTTCAGGGTCCCTTACAGCTCTGTGATATAGGTATATCTCCATATATTATCCATCTTGAAGCTTTAAGGGCAGTGTTATGGGGTCCACTCATGGCATGTGGCGCTGCCTCCCAGTGGCTCTGAGAATTAGCTTTTGCCAGGCTCTGCCCTCATCTGGTGGTGTCTCTACCTGTCATCATGCCCTGCAACTCCTCTCGCTCCAGGAACTGCAGCCTCCTGTCTGTGGCTCCTGAAAGTGGCAGGGGAGCCCAGCTTCTCTTAGGGCCCTCGTTGCCCGAAGTTGCCTATCAGCCAAAGAAAAAGTAGGCCAACCGCACTGCAGATACTGCACAAGGGTCCAGACTTGGCTAAGGCCCCAACACCTAAGGGCAAGCCGATCATGGAACCGCCCCATAGGGCAATGGAGCATCCTCGGTCCCTGGACCGTAGGCGGAGATCCCTATCTCTGTGCTCTAGGACCCCGGCACCTCATCTTCAGTCAGAAGACCTAGGTCCCTGACACTGCGCTCTTCCCCTACAAGACATGGGACGCTGGAGTTGAGACACCGGTCCCCGTGCTACCAGTACTGGTGAGCTTCCTTGCAAAGATTGTCACGGCCTAGGTCACTTTTGCTGAGACTGTCTCCCAGATATTGGTCTCCATCTTCCTGGTACTGCTCATTGGGCAGGCACCAATCCTTGCTGGTTGCCAACCAGGGTAAGTTGGCAAACTCAGGCCTCGACGGCTCTGGCCTGGACGCTGGAATGGCAATGGTTGGAGTTGGATCAGGACCTGTGAAGCCCATGGTGGTATCTGCAACTCTGCCGTGGCAGCAGGGACAGTGGCCTGCTCAGTGGCCATATTGGAACTTGTGGGAGGTGCCTGTAATACCAGTCCCATATTCCCACCAGTTCTCCTTGGCTGCCTCAGATAAACTGCCCTCGGCATTGCCGGCACTAGTGTCGGAACATGGTACCGAATCAGACGTGGGGGCAGTGCCTTGGACTCCAGCAGCTGAGGAGCCATCCTCAGAGAAGGAAGGGGAACCTGCCCCCCCGCCCCAGCGAGGCAATCATTGTTGTCATCTCCAGACAAAGCAGTGACAGGTGCATCCCACACAGGCAGTCCCCCGATGACTTCAAGGAACACCAGGCTCTCCTTGAAAGGGTGGCTAGCAACTTGAACTTAAAAATTGAGAAGGCCGCAGAGGAGACTAATGACGTCTTTAATGTTATATCCTCCTCCACCCCAGCCTGAGTCGCACTATCTGTCCACTCAGGGTTCCTTAAGATTGCCAAATTGCTGTGACAGACCCTCTCTTCCATTCCACCTACATCTAAGATGTCAGAAAAGAAGTATTATGTCCCTGTAATAGGGTTTGAATAGCTGTATACACACTCTCCAGCAGCATCACTAGTCGTGTCTGCTGTTAATGAAAAGAGCAGGCAGGGCCAGGTCAGTGGCATGCTGAAAAACAGACTCCAAGAGACTGGACTTACTTGGCAGGATGATTTATTTGGCAGCCAGCCTGCAATTTCGGGTGTCTAACCACCAGGCCCTGTTAAACAGGTACAGTTTTAACCTGCAAGATTCCCTTAACAAATTCAGGAGCAGCCCAAGAGTTTGCTGCTCTAGTCAACGAAAGCACAGTTGTGGCAAGGGGAGCCCTCCAGATGGCCTGGGACGCTACTGACTCAGCGGCCACTGTGGTCGCCTCTGCAGTGGCCATGAGGCGCAGCTCCTAACTGCAATCCTCTGGACTGTCCCAGGAGATTAAGTCCACTATTCAGGACCTCCCATTTGAGGGGGTGGGGCTCTTCTCTGAGCTCATGGACTTGAGTCCATGGCCTTAAAGACTCCTGTGCCAGTCTCTGCTGCTTGGGCCTCCATACTCCTCAATAGGCCAGGAAGCCCCTCCGCCTCCACAGTCTGTGTCCTGGGGGACTCTTTGGCTGAGCACCTACAGCAGAAAGACGCCTTGTTTCTATCCTAAGCGGTGACACCTGTGATCTTCCTGTTCGTCTGCTCAGCCTGGCCTTTCCAGGAATCAAAGAGACCAGAAGCAGACATTTTGAGGGTGTGCTCGAGGACAATGCCCCAGTCACTTCCCAGGATCCACCCTCTCCCCGTTTCCTGGACCGCCTCCGCCTATTGGCCTGGTCTTGACTAACTTTGGATCATTGGGTGCTCGAAGTAATATCCTCAGGTTACACCTGGCTGTTTGTGACCGATCCTCTGCCCCACCCTTCTTCCCCATCCCTCTTTAGGACCCTTCTCATGAACAATTCCTCATCTGAGAGGCAGAGAACCTCCTGCACCTGGGAGCAGTGGAGGAGGTCTCTTGAGATGTGAAAGGAAAGGGGTTCTACTCCTGCCACTTGATAATCCTGAAAGCAAAAGGGGGCCTCAGACCCATTTTGGTCCTGCGTTGCTTCAATAAGTCTCTCAAGTAGTTGAAGTTTCACGTGGTCTCCCTTACCTCCCATCATTCCCTCCTTGGATCCGAGAGACTGGTACGCCACCGTTCACTTGAAAGACACACACTTCCATTTTCGCAGAGCACAGGCGCTTCCTTTGTTTTATGCTGGGCTAGTGCCATTTCCAGTTCACGGCAATGCCATTTGGTCTCGCTTCATCCCCAAGAATGTTCATACAGTGCATAGCACAAGGGGACGCTTACCTGAGGTGCCACGGTGTTCAAATTTACTCATACCTTGGCAACTGGCTAATAAAGGGCTAGTCGCAGGATCAGCTGCGGCAGCATGTCGATCTGGTTTGTTTCACCTGTCACGACCTGGGGCTGTTAATAAATGAGAAAGTTGACCTTAATTCTAGTACAGTGCATAGAGTTCATTGGAGGAGTCATCGACTTTGCTCAAGCCAGAGCCTTCCTCCCAGAGGCTCAGTTCCAAGTCATGGCAGACCTCATCTTGTGCATGCGAGTTCACCCTCTTACTGCTCACGCGTGCCTGCAATTATTGGGCCACATGGGTGGCCTGTACTTATATGGTCTGGCATGCGCGGCTCCGAAATAGACCCCTGCAGGTCTGGCTTGTGTCGGTCTGTCCCCAACAGACACAAATGGGACCAAGAGGTCAGGGTTCTGAACCATGTACTGTCATCACTCACCTGGTGGCAGAGTCCTGCATTGAGGTTGGAGGGAGTTCCCTTTGCAGCTCCATCCCCGTCAGTGACCGTCATCTCCGATGCCTTGGACCTAGGGTTGGGGGCCCACCTTGGTGATCTCAGCATGCAAGGTCATTGATCGAGTCACAATCGTTCCCTGCATGTCGTCAGGAAGCTCAGAATGGTTTGCCTGGCCTGCCAAGCCTTCCTACCTCACATAAAAAGGAGGGAGGTCCAGGTCCTGACAGACACTACAGCGGCTATGTTCTATATCAACAAGCAGGGCAGAGCCAGATTGTCTGTCCTTTGCCACGAAGCCCTCAGACTTTGGGACTTCTATCTCCAACACGACATCTGTCTCTTAGCCAGGCACCTTCCCTAGGCCAGGAACGCTTTGGCAGATCACCTCAGCAGGGACCAGCTTGTCTCACCACTAATGGTCTCTCCATCCAGAAGTGGTCACCTTCATCCTCCAGAGGTGGGGGACTCCCCAGGTGGACCTGTTTGCATCCAGTCAGAACAGGACATGCTCTGTTTTCTTCACTATTTGGGGGATCGACAGGGTCTCCTTTTATGCTCCTGTGGTCTGGGGCTCTGTCGTACGCCTTCTCACCTCAGTGCCATTGATTCGCAGGGTTCTCATGAAGATCAAGCAGGACAGGGTGAAGGGGATCCTTGTAGCAATGGCTTGGTTGCGCCAGCACTGGTTCTGTATGCTTCTGAACCTCTCAGGTGGCTGCTCCAGTGCAGTTACCACTCAAGCCGGATCTGCTGTCCCAAAACTATGGCAGTCTTCTGCATCTGAACCTGGAGGCGCTGCACCTGACTTCTTGGCTGCTGCATGGTTAAGTGCGGAGGAGCAGGAGTGCTCGACTGCTGTGTGATTCTAATCTTCTTCTGTTTCTAATGTGGCTTGAAGTTTAGCATCTCTGAAGGTCCTTCAAACATGCAGGAGAATTGCCATAAATGAGGTTGGTTTGGTATCTGGTCAGCCAAAAGAGACTTCTGATTTTGCCATGTCTAAAAATATTGTGATAAAATATCATAGTTGTTTTGAAGTATTTTATCAGGAAGTGCAAAGTGAGCCACTTAACAAGTAATCTTCTCTCTCTTAAAGCCTTAATCTTGTAGCACTAAAATGAATGGGAATTTTGCCACTAACTTCAATAGGTGAAGGATTGAGCTTTAATTGCCATTTTGCTACATCCAGTGGCAGTTGCACTAATTAAAATAGTTACATCTCTGGGATTCAAATAAGAAATTCTTATATAATGACTTAGATTCTCCAGTTTAAAAATAGCCCATAAAATAAATTGTCATATGGAAAGTGGGTATTGGAATTTCATGCTAAATAATCAAAGGGCCAAACATAATACATCTTTTTATCCCCTTCAAACAAGCATTTTGTTTAAATTGCGCTAGTGACTGAATGTCATCTTCAACATATTTTACTGGGCTATTAGTTTTTCTTTGTCGGTCTGTCATTTAGACTGGGCATGGATCATTTTTACTCTATGGTTATACAGGACTTGGCCCAGTTGGCCCTGATTTTTGATTGGGATTGCTTAGTGCTACTATAATAAAAATAGTATTAATTTGCACAAAGTCCTGGGTTAATATATGATTGCATTGAAACCCAGTGCACTCTGCTTTGGTTGGTGGGTTGTCCTGGTGAGAAGCTTGTTTCAACCTTTGTTTTAGGGAACAGAAACTTAAAATACCAAAATGAAAATAAAGGGGATGGAGGGAAGAGTCAGATTGGGGTTTCTCAGCATTTAGAAGGACACAGTGTTTTAAGTAGACATTTAAGCTTCCTAATAAAAGTTTGACTGCTTTTGCTTTCTTGGTTTACCTGTGCATGGCTAATGCAAAGGTATACATGTCTCTTATCTCAGTCGAATCAGTGACTTGTCTTTTTAGAGCAGTGGTTCTCAAACTTAATTGCCCTGCACTCCCCTTCTGACAACAAAAATTACTAGCCAACCCCCTGAGGAGAGACTGAAGACTGAGCCCTCCTAAGCCCCACTGCCCTGGTTGGGAAGGCCAAGGCCAAAGCCCAAGCCCCCCCGCCCCGGCTGGGGAGCAAGGCTGAAGCCTTCATGCTTCAGCTTCAGCCCCAGGCAGTGGGGCTTGGGCTTTAGCTTCGGCCTCAGGCTCCAGCAAATATAACGCCAGCTCTGGCAACCCCATTAAAATAGGATCTGGACTCACTTCGGGATCCAGACCCACAGTTTGAGAACTGCTGCTTTAGAGGTATATTAAATGTTACTTTGACTTTCAGCAACTGTGCAAAAGCTGAGTGTTGGGAGGATGGAGAAAGGGTAGAATTACATGAGCTCTTGTCTTATTTTGAATGAAGACCTGTTTACCTAGAGAGTTTCACTTATATATTGATCTAATTTTTTTTGTAGATGGTTGTGAAAACATTCATGGATATGGACCAGGACTCGGAAGAAGAAAAGGAGCTGTATCTAAATCTTGCATTACATCTTGCTTCAGATTTTTTTCTCAAACACCCTGATAAAGACGTGCGCTTGCTGGTAGCATGTTGCCTTGCTGATATTTTCAGAATTTATGCCCCTGAAGCTCCATACACTTCACCAGATAAACTAAAAGTAAGTTGAAGTAAGCATGAATGGAGAAAATGTCTGAAGGGGGGGAAAAAAAAAAGGTGGTGGGGGAGTAAGGCAGAATGAATATATTTTACCCATTGCATCCCAAGCAGAATGATTTTACAAATTTCTGGTTCCACCAGGTTGCTAGTTATTGTATAAATCAAAATAAATAAGTTAACCAGGTTAAACCCTTGGATTTCTCAGGTATGGGGACACAGGTTCTGTCTGTGCTGTGAATTTTAACTGCTATAAAAGTCGAGAGACGAACATGTTTGTTAAATCTTCTAACTCAGTTATATTGTAGACGTAACAAATATAACTGGCGAGAAGCATAACTGTTGTAACTGTGGTCCCAACCTATGAAAGAGGCAAGATGGGTAAAGTAATATCTTTTATTGAACCACTTCTGTTGATGGAAGTTATAAGATTTTGAACTGCTGAGTCTCAGTGTATCTTGAAAGCTTGTACCTTCCACCAGCGGGAGTTGGTTCAATAAAAGATAATACTTCACTCACTTTATATCTCAGGCAGCCTCTGCTTCCATATATAATATTTAAAGGCTTTTGAAATTAACTTTTATATCTGTTTTCAATATGAGATTAACTAGAATATCTACCCTCTGTCCTTTTAGTAGTGTTGGCAGGTCTATAGCTTCCACAGGATCCTTCTGTGAGACAGCAGCAAAATCCTCTACCAGCACTTTTAAGGTAGTGATCACTAGTGCTTTCAGTTAGCATTTTGGGGGTATTTCTCTTGGGCTCTGTGGGACCCATGCTTGTTGACATGGTATTTCCAAGCCTGCACTTGTGTGCCCCGCTGCATTGTAAACCTGAGTTTACAGTTGCTGGACCTAGGTCTCAGCTGTACTAACATGTCTACACTGCACTATGCAGACCTTCTAAGTCTTATCCATTACTTGAAGTGTGTCCACACTGCAAAGTTACAGGGCTTGGACCTGAGCTGCAGCAGGACTCTGACTCTAATCCACTCCTCTATCTAGTTTCTAGTACCTGGGTCCTGAGTGCTTGCTGATTGAGCTGGACTGATGGGGAGGCTTGGGCTCAAACCCGAGTCAGAGACCAAGTTTATTTTGTAGTGTAGAAATGCCCTTGGAGGGCAGAGAGTATTTTATTGAAGAAAGATATGTTTGAAAATAGTTTAGATTATAGTGTTACACTCCACCCAACAGAGTGAAAATTTCTGCTGAGAATTTGAAAGTTGCAGTTTTAAGAGTGACCTTCCTGTACATTACCTGAAATACCCATAGCCCAGCTAGATAGAGATGGTTGATTGGGAATATGACAGTTTAAACAGCTGCAAAGTCATCTTTTTGTTACAGAAACTTTCCTATTATGGCAGTTTAGATGGCTTTACTCTTTTTGTAATGGAGGGTGCAAGGGAATCAATACCAGCTAAATTCCTTCTAAGCTGCTAAGCAAGCTATTAAGGGTGGCGCAGGTGAGGAGAGACAGTGGGAATAGGTGGCCCTCCCACAGCGCAGGGGAGAGAGGTGGCCAGGAAGAGGTGCCTTTCCCATGGCATGTCCCCAAGATGCTGTGGAGAGAGAGGGAAGGCTGGGGGGAACCCAGCCCTGAGCTTCCTCCTGCACTGTAGACCCCTCATCCCTGGCCCCACCCCAGAACCCACACCCCCAGCCAGAGCCCTGAGCCCCCTCCCACACTTCATACCCCTCGACCCCATCCCTGCCACACATCACCTCCATAGTGGTGCACATAACAAAATTCATTCCGCACATGCATGTAAAAAATTATAGGGAACACTGAACACCAGTCCTACCTTCTTTTCTTCCTCTCCTACCCACCCCGCTCCCAAAAAACAAACAAACAAACAACTTCTCACTACATTATCTGAATCTTGAGTGATGAGTTGGTCTTTTTTTTTTGTTTAATTGCAGTGAAAATTAATATTTAAAAAATAGTGTTGTCTTTTTGTTCATTGTCTCCTGCTCTTTGCTCTTGGCTTTCACTTCTCTAGTCTTTCTTTGTCTGCAGATTTCAGAGTTGTGCCTTTCAGAGATAAATTTGTAAGTGCATCAAAGACATGAAAAAAGAGAGGGCAAATAGTGGAGTCACTTTCTTGTAAAATAGTGATGTAGCAGACTGAGTATGACATTACACAGGGTACGGTCTGAGCTGTTGAACATCTGTGTCCCCTCAATTTACCAATCCTGGGGTACCTTTTACACTGCTTTGCTTTGCTCTGAGAACTACCACTCCTAGCATGCAAAATCACTCCCAACTGAATTACATGAATGCTCTGGCCAGCCACTCATGATTTACCAACACCAACAACTTCCCAGTACCAAAACTTGTAGAAATGTGCATCTTGTACTGCCCAGCTCTCTACTGGACAATATGAACTCATATAAAGTCTGTCATTCCATCAATGGAAAATCGTAGGACTGGAAGGGTTCTTGAGGTCATCTAGTCCAGTCCCTTGCACTAATGGCAGGACTAGGTATTATCTAGATATGTACAAACTCCCTATTATAGGATATGTACAAACTTTGTTATTTCAAGTGAAGGTTCCCCAACAGATAGAATCATAGACTATCAGGGCTGGAAGGGACCTCAGAAGGTCATCTAGTCCAACCCCCTGCTCAAAGCAGGACCAATCTCCAGACACATTTTTACCCCAGTTCCCTTAATGATCCCCTCAAGGACTGAACTCACAACCCTAACAACAACACTTCAACCCAAACAAACAGATTTAGATAAAACAAGTTTTTTAACTACAGAAAGATAGTTTGTAAGTGATTACATGTAATGAGGCATGAAGGCAGAATTGGTTAAGAAGCAAATAAATGATATGCAAGGTAATACTTAATTTAGCAAGCTAAATGGATTCAAAGCAAATATTTTTATCTCACAATATGCTTACAGCAGTCTGTAGTTACTGAAAAGGCTCCCAGCCAGGCTCCCTCCCTCAATTCAATGTTGCTTCCTTTGTCTTTCAAGCATTGTAGCTGCCATCAGTAGAGACAGGACCGGGAGGAGCCTAGGTAATTTGGAGGTCACTGTTTCTCTATGCTCTTCTCCTGTCTTTGAGGATTATCTCTAGCTGGGGTTCAGGCGACAACCAATCTGTTTACAGACAAACTCCCAGCTGTTCCACTGTCAATATGTAAAGTTCTCGCTCACACCCTTCTTCTTGCCAAAGAATGATCACTTACCTAGGTGATAGTCTGTAATAGTTCGTCTAATTATGCTGATACCTGGCTGAGGCGCCCATGTGTCTTTGTCTCTGGAAAAACTAGTTTGTGCCTGGTTTTCTTGAACTTGGAGCATGTAGAATCTTGTTACTTTATATGCAGTGTTGATATACACATTTTACCAGGACAATAATGTTCAGTAGATTGAGTTTTCATATGGTAGCTCACAAGGCATACTTTGTACAAAATTTATTGTAGTCTTGTAAAAATAGTAAATATGGGGTATAGTGTATCACACTGATAGTTTATATTCATGAAATGAGTTCACAGGTGTCCTGGTTGCAGGACTAAAGACTTTTTGATCCAAAGAATGACGATAATTTCTTCATATTCATGTGGGAATAAAGGTAAGAGGAAGAATGCCTCTTTCTGGACCAGTGTGTTGTTTTTTCCCCAGATTTTACTCTATTTTCCTTCTAAATCTTTCTGGCTTTTTAATCAGGCATACATTGTTTTAGTCGGAAATTGAGGTTGAGCGTCAGCCTCTAAGGCCCACTCAAAGGTTTGTTGCCCTGTTGCCTTGAGTCTCCCATGAAATAATCTGATAGTGCAGTTAATACAGTGTTGTCCTCAGAATTCACATAGAATATCCTGCAATTAGAAGGTTGTGCACAACTTCTCTTGAGGAAGAGGGAGATTGATCTGAGGAGTGATCCCTGCACTGTAAAAACTAGGCCATTTTAAGCTGTCTCGTGTTAGGTAACAAAAATTGAAATCTAGGTCTCCAATCTAACTTTTTTGTCACCCGTCTCAGAAACTCTGTTTCTGCTATATCTTTTTTTGAGAATGTGACTGGCCCCAAATTAAATCAAAATTCAACATCTTTCTGACAGATATGTTGTAGCTCAACCAGAAGCTATGGGTTCAATCTAAGACTCGGTGAAATTCTGTGTTTTGAGATAAGAAAGTCAGACTTAAATGTTAATAGTTGTGCCTTCTGGCATTAAAAGCCTATGATTCTTTTTGGCCTTTAAAATATATGAGCACAGTTAGGGCATATAATTGGAATTATAATACCATTACGTAAATCAGTGTTTTCTGTCCTATTCCTTGGTATAAGTGGAGTCAGTAGTCCACCTATTAAAGTTGTCTTGACACTTGCTGTTGTAAGAGCCTATTTTCAGAGCCATATAACTTCGCTGAACTTTGACCGTTTGGTCTGAAATTTTCCATGCTGGATGTCTGACTCAGGCTGAAGTTAGTGTGTGAAAACTCCATCCAAAATGTTTCAGCTGTTTCTGAGAATGAAGCTAGAGAAGAATACATTGCTTTGTCATTTTAAAAAATATTGGGGACACTTTCTCTCTTTGAGACACTCTAGTGTCCCTATACTTGGGAGCAGGGACTTGAAATGTGACAGGCGGGTGACTTTTGTCTTTGCTGTTCCTGTGAAAATCTGCCCTAATTTGGCTAAATGATAGGACTTTGAAAAATCTCAATTCTTACCTGTTTAGTAGAGACTGATATAGAGTTCAGCAGCTAAAATCTCCAAAGATTGTCTTCACTGACCATGCTCCATCCCCTCACAATTGCTAGTGGAGGCTGCAAATGTATCATCCCCTCAGAGGGAGAGAATATCATTAGTCTTCTCACAGATCCTTTATGTGCATGTGCACCATCTCTGAATAGTGACTGAATATGCTCCAGCCCAGAGCTTCAGAAGCAAAGTCAGACTTACCTGTAATGACTACTCAGCTGCTGCAGAATGGCATGGTGTTTGGGTATCAGAACTGAGAGTACAGTAATTCCTCACTTAACATTGTAGTTATGTTCCTGAAAAATGTGACTTTAAGCAAAATGATGTTAAGCAAATCCAATTTCCTCATACGAATTAATGTAAATAAGGGGGGGGTTAGGTTCCAGGGAAATTTTTTTTTGCCAGACAAAAGGCATTATATAAGTTATTAAACAAGCAATTTAATACAGGTATAAGTTTTTAAACAATTTAAAAAAAACAATTTTTAATACTGCAGTTGTCATTGCTGAGTATGAAGCTTGGTTGAGGTGGTGGAGTCAGAATGGAAGAGGATGGATTATCCGGCTGCTCCTCTTGCTTTTCTTGCAAGCACAGGCACTGACTTTGCCGGGGGGAGGGGGCTCAACCTTTGGCCCATCCACTCCACCCCTTTCCCCAAGCCCCCACCTTTGACCCATCTCTTCTCCCTCCACACCTCCTCCCCCCTTCACGTGACATGCTGCATCTTCGCTCCTTCCTCCTCCCTTCTGAAGGCTGCAAACCAGCTGATTGTCATGGGCAGAAGGCGGGGGGAGGAGCGAGGACTTGGCAAGTAGGCTCCTGCCACGCTTCCTGCTCAGGACAATCAGCTGGTTTGCATTGTTCAGGAGGCAAGGGAGGGAAGGGGACATAACTACAACGTTAAGTGAGGAGTTACTGTACCACATCATGGAATGTGTTAGCTTTTTTAAAGTCTGGTAAATTACATATATATTCTCTCTCTTTGTGTTAAAAGAACATTACTGAGGTTCCAAAGTCGAGCAGTCAAAATTAGGAAATGGTAGAGTTAAGATTCCCAGTTCGTATACATTATGATAGTCCTTAATTACATGATCATATACTATTTTTCCATGGGACTCCTGACTCCTTCAGTATGCAGGATGGATCTGCTCTGGAGGTGAATCAGGGTTGTGTAGTTAAGGAGACTATTGTCTGTAAGAACCTGTCTCATTTGTCCAGAAGTTGGAAGGTCTATAATGAATGAGCCTAGGGACTGTGGAAGGTTAAGGTCTTATGGTTAAGGCTAGTTGGATGCTGCTCAAGATAGTTTAATTCTGTTCCTGTGTGATGATGAGCAAGTCATTTACCAGACTTCTTGTTGGAGGTCATCAGCAATTGTTTTTTCTCATTTCCCTTGAGACGTTGGGGTCTGATTTTGCTTAAGTGCTGAGGACTCAGCTGAAGTCAGCGGAAGATGTGACTGGAACATATACAATGCTGAGTACTCTGAAAAAATCAGATTCTTGGTCTCAAACTGGGCACTCAAAGTTAATGGATATTCTTGATCTTCTGTCTATGCCTCACTTCCCTGTTTGTGAAATGGGAGTAATATTTCTGCTTCACTTCACAGGGAGATTGTGACTGTTTGTGAAGCATTCAAATATTATGGTGATGAGTTTCATAGAAAAGCCCATGAGGAAATTACAGTTTTGTCTTCAGAGTAGGATTTGAAGAGGGTGTAGTAAACAAGGTCTGTGTACATGCACTGAACAATGAGGAGGGGAAAAAAGACTGAGTTAGCAGCTCATTAAATAAGTTCTGTCCATCTTGTGAACTGAATGAATCAGTGGCCTGTAGAAAACCTATTATGTGATCATATAATTAAAGACTGTATCGTAATGCGTATTTACTATTATATGTTAGGAAATGCCTGTGGAACCTTAACTCCTGAATGCCTTTCTTTGTAACCTTTAATGTTTGAATATAATTTGTGTAATAGTCTCTAATCTTGTTTTTTGTTTTGTTTTCTTTGGTTGTCACTACACATTGCACTGAAGTTCTCAATGAACTGTCCACAGTGGTGCCCAGAGGTTTTCTAAATAGTTAGTTTAGAACTCAGCAATGTGTATGACTAGTTCAGGGTGTCAGGATCAACGAGAATGTGTGCTCTGCTGGAGAGAATCCCATAGGAAGATATATTGAAAAGACTTGTGACTATTCATCTCTTTTCTAAGTAGAGGAGTGTGTGGTGGGTGTAATAGAGGTGTGCAGGAGAGATCCTGTATTTGAGCCCAAGAACTCAGTAAAATGGGGGGGGGAAAATCCAGTTATGTGGATTCTGAGAATATTTAGGTTAGATAGGATACAGAAATCCGACTGGCTTAATGAAGAAACTTCTATAGACAGGTTGTTCTGTAACTGTCTACAATACGGGACAAAGAGTCCTGTGGCACCTTACAGACTAAAAGACTTATTGGAGCATAAGCTTTCGTTGGTGAATACCCACTTCGTCAGATGCATCTGTGTGGTTGACTGGTCAGTTTGTAACGCTGGTGTTCGTAAGCCTGAGGTTCTACTGTATTTATAAAATGGAGAATAAGGAGAAGCTAAATGAATTATTTGCATCAGTCTTCACTGCAGAGTATGAGAGAGAGTACCATACCCGAGCCATTCTTCTTAGGGACCAATCTGAGTAACTGTCCCAGATTGAGGTATGAATAAAGGAGGTTTTGAAACAAACTGATAAATTTGATAGTACTAAGTCACCAGCACCAGATGGTATTCACCAAACAATTGTGAAGGAACTCAAATATGAAATTGCGGTAGTACTAACTGTGGAACGTAACCTATAATTTAAATCAGCTTCTGTACCTGATGACTGGAGAATAGCTAATATGATACCACCTTTTTAAAAAGGCTCTATAGAGGATTCTGGAAATTACAATCCAGTAAGCCTAACTTCAGTACCAGGCAAATGAGTTGAAACTCTAGTAAAGAACAGAATTATCAGAACACAGATAAACATGACTGTTGGGGAAGAGTCAACATGGCATTTGTAAGGGGAAATCATACCTCACCAATCTACTAGAATTCTTTGAGAGGGGTCAACCAACATGTGGACAAAGATGATCCAATGGATATAATGTTGTTGGACTTTCTGAAAGCCTTTGGCAAGATCCCTCACTGAAGGTTCTCTCTTAAGCAAAGTCAGCAGTCATGGGATAAGAACGAAGGTCCTCTCAAAGATCAGTAACTGGTTAAAGGATAGGAAACAAAGGTTAGGAGTAAATGGTCAGTTTTAAGAATGAAGCAAGAGAAATAGCAAGATCCCCCAGGGATCTGTACCAGTACTGTTGAACATACTAATAAATGATCTGGAAAATGAGGTAAACAGTGAGGTAGCAAAATTTGCAGATGATAGAAAATTATTCAAGGTAGCGAAGTCCAAAGGAGACTGTGAAGAATTACAAAGGATGAGTAGGCAACAGAAATGGCAGATGAAATTCAATGTTGTTAAATGCAAATTAATGCACACTGGAAAACATAATCCCAACATACATACAAAATGATGGGATTTAAATTAGCTGTTATTGCTCAAGAAAGAGATCTTGGAGTCATAGTGGATAGTTCTCTGAAAACATCTCCTCAGTGTGCAACTGCGGTCAAAAAAAAGCTAACCATGATAGGAACCATTGAGAAAGGAATCAATATGACAGAAAATATCATAATGCTGGTGTATAAATCCAGGGTATGCCCGCATCTTGAATACTGTGTGAAGTTTAGGTCACCACCTCTGAAAAATACATTAGATTTGGAAAAGGTACAGAGAAGGGCATTAAACAATAATTAAGGGTATGCAACAGCTTCCATGCGAAGAGAGGTTCATAAGACTGGGACTTTTCAGCTTGGAGAAGAGATGAATAAGAAGGGATGTGATATTGGTCTATAAAATCATTAATAGTTTAGAGAAAATGAATAAGGAAGTGTTATTTACTCCTTCACATCACACAAGAGCCGAGGTCACCCAGTGAAATTAATAGCAGGTTTAAAACAAGCACAGGGAAATACTTCTTCACATCATGCCCAGTCAAGCTCTGGAACTCTTTGTCAGGGGATGTTGTGAAGGCCAAAATTATAGCAAGGTTCAGAAAGGATCTGCAAGGGCTTCAGGCCATACACTCTTAAGGACAGGGACATTTGTTTGAAGGGCCTGTTAATGGAAGCTGCTGTTCATCTGGCTTTGGAGCCGTGCTGCTGACTTAGCACTGAGCACATTGGCCCCAGTGCAGAGTGCTCTGTTGGCACAGGGCTCTTCCCGGCACTGTTCTCCTTCCCCCTCATGCTGAAGAAGGGGCACAAAAAACAGCATGGCAACAGGGGCTGCTCCCATGGGCTGCAGAGAGACAGGCAGCAAATTCCTAATAAAAGTGACACCCACGCCAGGTTGCTCATCTTTTCAAGAGCTACAGTTGCCGGCAGATATGCCTCCTAGGACACTCAGCCCTGTTCAGGACCCACTGCTGACTCCTAAAAGCAGTTAGGGACCCCTACATCTTCGAGCTCCCTCAATGCTGGAGGCTCTTCAGGTGGCAGAAGGCCTCCTATCGCTCCTGGTGCTGCCCATGCCTAGAGACTGCCACCCATTAGCAAAGGTGGTCACCTCCAAGATAGAAGCCCTTGATGGGGCTGCCCCAGTCGGCCTTGACCCAGTGCAGGTCCTTGTCCTGTCACCAGTCGCTGGATCCATGACGTTGATCTCCGGTGTCACGGCACCAATCACTGGCCTCTGTCACCAGTCTCTCAGCACTGCTCCCCATTGCCATGTCATACCTCTCCAGCACTATGGCAGTGGTTATTGCTCCCTGCCACCAGTCCCAGGTGTGACTCTGCTCTCTGCATCACAGCTGGCAGGAGATGGTAGCGACAGCTCCTCCCTGGTCAGAGGGAGGAGTGCTCATTAGAGTCTGGGGAGGAATCTGCCCCTCCCACATCACAGCACTGACATCAGCCGTACACACCGGACTCTGTTGCAGGTCTGTTGATAGCTTGTCTGCCAGGGAAATGGCCAGTGCAATGGCCTTATTTGACCCCGTTGGGGTCCCCATTGATGCAGGGACTATATTCCCAGCCATGTAGTCTCCCAGAGGCGGACTCAGGTGCCAACCCGGCAACCACCACTGGAGACCAACTCGGACCTGGGAGCCAGTACCGAAACCCCTACAACTCCGGTGCCATTGGCCCTGACTGTGGAGGAAGAGTCATCCCCTTCTGTGGTAACGGCCTTTTCCTCATGCTCTCTGGATGAGTCAGTCATGAGCCCCACCAACCTACTGCTAGTGGATGCGTTTTGAGCCCACCAGGAGCTGGTCAAATGCATTGCCTTCAACTTGGGGTTGAAGGCTGAGGAGATTAAGGAACCTGTGAACAACCTCTTTGATATGTCGGCTGCAGCCATTCCCTCTGAGGTGGCACTCCCAGTATGATGGGGTACTCAAGCTGGTCAAGGCACTGTGGCAAAGCCCGTTTTCTCTGTCCCCAGCATCAAAAGGGCAGCGAAGTACTATGTTCTTGCCAAGGGCTATGAGTACATGTACTCACACCCTTCCCCAAGGGTCACTAGTGGTCTTGGCCACTAACGAACAATACAGGCAGGGGCAAACTAGTGAATCCCATTAAAATAAAGACATTAAAAATCTGGACTTATTTGGGAGAGAGGTTTATTCGACGGCCAGCCTGCAACTGCATATCTCCCACCAGCAAGCATTGTTGGGGAGCTATGACTTCAATATCTGGAACACAGTGGCCAAATTTAAGTACTTCCTGTCTCAGGAGGCGAGACAGGAGTTCTTGGCCGTTATGGTAGAGGGCAAGGAAGTAGCCTCTCTCCAGGCTGCCCTGGACGTGGCCAATTTGGTTGACAGTGTTTGTGGCACAGTTCGTGGCTACAATCCTTGAGACTCTCCTGCGAGTTGCAGCACCTGTTCCAGGACCTTCCTTTTGAAGGCAATGCGTTGTTCTCAGAACAGACTGACACCAGGTTGCATGGACTGAAAGATTTGAGTGTCCCTCAGTTTTCCTTGGTCCTGCACACGCTGCCAACCTCATGGAGGCACTTCTGGCCGTCACCACCTCCTAGGTTCTTGGGCCCACCTCGCCAAAGACCCTATAAGAGAAGGGGATAGAGATTATAAGTGCCATCAACTCACTCTGTCTGCCTTGACTTCCCAGTCGGACTCCAAGACACCCTGGTGGCTTTGCGGTAGGGATTTTCAGAGTGTACCTGAGAATGGCGTACCGGACTTGCTTCAGGATCCATCCCCCCCCATCTGTTTCTGGACTGTTTGTCTCCTTCTTACTGGATGGTCCCATGTTACCTCAGACTGTTGGGTGCTCAACACAGGAGCGATTGGATATACCCTACAGTTCTCTTCCACTCCTTGCTCCCACCCCCCCTTCCTCGTCCCTCTTCAAGGACCCTTCTCATGAGCAACTTCTTGTCCAGGATGAGCCCCCCTGCGTGTGGGGGCTGTAGAGGAATTTCCTTGAGAGCTGAGGGGAGAAGGGTTTTATTCCTGATATTTCCTAATCCTGAATGCCAAAGGGGGCCTCAGGTCCATCTTGGACCTGCATTGAGTAACAAATATCTCAAAAAATTAAAGTTCTGCATAGTGTCCCTGGCCTCGATCATCCCCTCCTTGGATCTGGGAGAGTGGCACGCTACCCTCAATTTAAGACACTTATTTCCTGTGGGCATAGGAGATTCTTCTGGTTTGTGGTGGGTCAGCGCTCTTAGCAATTCACAGCATTGAGCTTTGGTCTATCATCGGCTCTGAGAGTTTTCACAAAGTGCATGGCAGTCGTAGCAACTTACCTGCAACATCCCAGGTGTGCAGATCTATTCATACCTGAGTGACTGGTTAATCAAGGGCCGTTTGTGATCCCAGGTTCAGCACAGCATCAGTTTGTTACGGGCCACCTGTCAAAAGCTGGGCCTGCTTATAAATGAACATAAATCAATTCTGACATCACTTCAGAAAACAGAGTTTATAGGGGCAGTGCTTGACTCCACTCAGGCCAGAGCCTTCCTACCGGATTTCCGGTCCTGAGTAATGTTGGAACTTTTATTGTGTATATCACAGCACACCCACTCACAAGCACCGGAGTATGTCTCAGGCTACTAGACGACAAGGTAGTGTGTACTTATGTGGTACAGCATGCGTGGCTGTGCCTCAGACACCTGCAGATGTAATTGCTGTCAGTCTTTGCCCCCGGCAGGCATGACTTGGACCTGTTTGTCACAGTCCCATTGTACGTCTTATCCCTGGACTGGTGGATGGATCCATGGTTGATGTTGAACGGGATCCCCTTTGTAGCCCCATACTCTTCAGTGACACTGGTCACTGACGTTTTGGATCTGGGGTGGGGAGCCCACTGTGATGTCCTCAGCACTAAGGGCTTCTGGTCCCAGGACTGCTTCCCTCATATAAATGTGAAGGAACTCATAGTGATATGCTTGGCCTACCAGGTGTTCCTGTCCTACTTGAGGGGTGAGGTGGTGAAGATCATGACAGACAATACAACTCAATATTCTACGTCAGCAAGGAAGGCGAGACCCACTCTTGAAGACTGAAAAAGCTCTTCGTCTGTGAGATTTCTGCATGTAGCATGTCATCCACCTCGAGGTGTTGCGCCTCCTGGGTGCCCGGAATGTGCTGGCAGATTGCCTCAGCAGGTCCTTCTCTCACAATGGGTGGTCACTCCACCTGGAGGTGGTCAGTATAATCTTCCAGAGGTGGGGGACTCCCCAGGTGGACCTGTTCGCTTCCAGACAGAACAGAAAGTGTCAGCAGTTCTGCTTGATGTGTGGGCTTAACAGAAGTTCCCTGTCTGACACCTTCCTGCTTCCATGGATATGGAGGATACTGTATGCTTTCCTACTGATAACCCTAGTTCACAAGGGTCCTTCTAAAGATCAAGAGAGACAATCCTGGTAGCCCCTGCATGGCCGTGCCAACACTGGTTCAGCATGGTGCTGGACCTCTTGTCCGTGGCGCCATTGGTGTCCCATTTTATGTCCGGACATGCTCTTGCAGGATCAGGGCTAGCTGCTTCATCCAAACCAACCGTCCCTGCACTTGACAGTGTTGCTTCTGCATGGCTTAATATAGAGGAACAAGTCTGCTCTGTGCAAGTCCAGCAAATCTTGTTGGGTAAGAGAGAACCTTCTACCAGAGTGGCTTACTTGGTTAAGAGAAGGCAGTTTACATGATGGCCCTTGGAACGGAATCCTCAGTACAGTCTATCTTGGACTACCTGTTCCATCTCAAGTGTCAAGGCCTGGCCCTTTTGTCGATAAAGATGCACTTGGCAGCTCTCTGGGCCTTCTCCATCCTCTGAGTCAGGGCAGATCAGTCTTCTACCATGAAATGATGATCAGGTTCCTGAAAGGGTTGGAGAGAGTTTACTCCCAGGTTCGTGACCCAATCCCTCTGTGGGACTTATCTCGAGCTCTCCCGGTTCTCTTGGAGCCATTTGTCACCTGCTGCTCCTCTCGTGGAAGGTCTCTTTCCTGGTAGCAATTACTTCAGCCTGAGGGATCTCCAGGATGGGAGCATTGACATTGGAACCTATGACTTAAGAACATTGGTGTTCTATAAGGAGAAGGTCCAGCTGTGCCTCTACAGCTTACTACAGCTGGTGTCACAGTTTGATAATATCAGGATATCTTCCTACTGGTCTTTTTTTTCTTTTCTGAAGCTTCACAGGACTAACAAGGAGCGTTGCTTACCCTCTTTGAATGTTAGGTGGGCCTTAGTCTTCTACACTGAGAGAACCAAACCTTTCCCTAAGTTGACACAGCTCTGTCGCAGTGGTGGACAGGATGAAAGGTCTACTGGTTTCCTCTTAGAGAATCTCCTTGTGGAAAATCACATGCATCAAATTCTGCTATGAACAGGCAGGGGTGTCACCACCAGTTATCGTGACTGCCCATTTCACCAGAGCACAAGCTTCATCAGCAGCCTTACTTGCACAGGTAGTGATCCAAGATACCTACAGAGCTGCTACCAGGTCTTCAGTCAATACCTTCATGTCCAGTTATGCCATCACCCAGCAAGCCCAGGACAGTGTCAGCTTCGGCAGAGCAGTGTTGCAAATAGCACTTCCGTGAACCAGAGCTCATCTCCAGGGATGCTGCTTGAGTGTCACATGGAATCGACATGAACAAGCACTCAAGAAAAAATGGTTACTTATCTTTTGTAATGGTGATTCTTTGAGATGTGTTGCTCATGTCCATTCCATGACCTGCCCTCCTTCCTTGCAGTTGGAGTTCATAGCAAGAAGGAACTGAGAGGGTGCAGGGCTGGTAGTGCCCCATGTACCCGTGCACAGAGTACAGGACTTCAGAGGGCACCAAAGCCAGTCCTCCAGATACCACAAAGGGAAAAATCTGTGGTAGCTGTGCACATGGGCGTGCACACATCTAATATGGAATGGACATGAGCAGCATATCTTGGAAGATCAACAGTTATGAAAGGTAGGTAACCATGTCTTATAAAGAGGAGAGAGAAAAATTGTTCTCCTCATCCACTGAGGACAGGAAGAGAAGTCATGGGCCTAAATTGCAGCAAGGGAGATTTAGGTTAGATGTTAAGAAAAACTTCCTAACTGAAAGTGTAGCTAAGCACTGGAACAAATTACCTCTGGAGGTAGTGGAATCTCCGTTATTGGAGGTTTTTAAGAACAGGTGAGACAAACACCTGGTCAGAACTGGTCTAGATAATATTTAGTCCTGCCTCAGTACAGGGGACTGGGCTAGATGACCTATCAAGGTCCTTTGTAGTCCTACATTTCTGTGATTTAAAAATTGCCAGTGATGGAGAATCCTCTGCAACCCTTGCTAATTTGCATTATTGTTAAAAATTTGAGCCTCATTTCTATTCTGAATCTGTCTAGCTTCGACTTCCAACCCTTGGATCATTTTCTGCCTTTGGCTGTTAGATTGAAGAGTCCATTATCAAATATTTGTTCTGCACATGGGTACTACTGTGATCATGTCACTGCTCTTGATCTTGAGAAGGCCAAATGTAGCAGCTATGGAAGTACTATAATGTTCTCGATCCCAGAGAAAATCTTTTCTTCTGTATTAATATCAGAAATCAGTGATGCAGTTTGTGACTACTCATGTGGCTATTCATTGTGGCTTTAGGACCAAATTGCTGCACTGTCGATCAGATTTTTAGTTTGAGACAGCTATGGCAAGATGACTGAATTTAATAAACTGTGTGTAGCACTTGTAGACTTCCATTGGGCTTTTGATTCAGTGCATTGAGCAAGATTGCAAGCTCTCCGGTGAGGTGACTTGGCACTTCTGGGAAAATAGTGTTATTAATGAAAAAGCTCTATAATAGAGCAGTAAGTTGCATTCCACTTAATGGTAGCTACATGTCATTGTTTCCTATAAGAGTTTGGCGAGGCTGTGTCCTTTCTCCATTGTTGTTCAGTATAAACATTGATTAATGGATACGCTTGAGGAGGCAAATGTCAGTGGTGTTTAGCTGAACATATCGTTTTGCTTTGAGACGTTGAATGTGCCAGTGATGTTGCCTTGTTGACTCACTATGGTGAATCTTTGCAGCTGGGGACCAATCTGATTGGGTAAGAAGCAGAGTGTGCTGATCTAGTTATCATCTGGATGAAACCAGGTTCTTGGCTGTTACTATCAAGTAGTCTCTAATTCTAGATTACAACCAGGTCAGTCTTGACTTGTTTGGATAGTATATTGAGCAGATGGGAGCTGTCAAATACTAGGGCAGCATCATAGACAATACTGCTCAAAAGATGTGGATGTTCTCTTTGCAGCAACAATTTCTGTGTTCCAAACCTTTTAGTGGATTCTGTGAAGACATAGTAATATCAAAGCTTACCACGAAGTTGCAGATCTATAGAACCACTATTGTATAGCTGTGAGATGTGGAAGAAGCACTGGGGAAGGTTGAAGAGTGATGAATTGACTTTTTCCTGATTCTTGTCATCGTCAGCTGCTCCATATTATGTAGTAGGATGAGATCAGCAATGAGAATATTCATAGCCAAACACAGCAACAGTTTCCATTTTTACTGGTTTGATTTTTGGCAGCTTTCTCTACATGGATATGCTAGGAATGAAGACCAACAAATTACAAAGCACGTTTATCAAGGAATGCTACTTTGTGGTTGGTGATCATGTCATCAAAAGCTTTGATGGTGCGATGAGATAGTGAGTGAGTGAGTGATGGACAGATGAAGTATGCAGCCAGACCATTTTAAGATCTAGATAAAGGTCAATTTGATGCCATTTGATCTGCATGACGGCCATGTCCCTTTGGTATTTGCCTTGAAAATGATGAAGAGTGTTCCTTCTGTATCCTCTACCATGAGACTAGTTTTATTTAGTCTGAATTGGCTTCTGTCATGGCTTTACCCTGAACCATTTTAAATACGTCAGCCTGTCTGTCTTAGGGTTGGATTTTTTTGTCCTTAGCTTCTGAGAAGAAATAAGTTGGCTGCCCCATCCTGACATGCTTCCCGTTCCACCACTTTCTTGAAGAAAAAGCTGTGGTTCAGAAAGGTTTTGTCCCTTTTTAAAAAATGGGATGTCTTTTTTTTCTATGGGTCCAAAGAGGACTGTAGGGTTTCTAAATCTTCAGTAGGTGACTTTGGTTCTGTGTTGGTATTTTTGAAAGGATAAGTGTATTGTTTCCCCAACACAAAATAAGGATCCCGTGACGGGGCACCTGCACACTGGGCTCTAAGGGGTTAATAGAGCCCTAGGGAGACTGCGCAGGAGGCAGCCAATCAGAAAAGTGCTGAAGGGAGCAACCAGTCAGGCACGTATAAAAAAGGAGCTGCAGGGCAGAGGAGGGCAGTTCTCTGATAGGAACCGATGGAGGAAGGACTGTGTCTCTGGAGGGCTGAGAGAACTGCCAGCACCCTGGATAGAGAAGTACTGTTAGCAGGGCTGGGGGAACGAGAGACAGCTCCTGGCTGGCTGCTGGGCTTTGCAGGCTGAGGCCCTGAAACAAGGGCAAAGAGATTACTGGGGCCACAAGGAAGTGGCCAGATAATTTGCTGCAGTAGCTACTAAGGTAAGTGGCTGAACAGCGCACAGGTCCCCAGGAATGGGGGGAGCACAGTCTGTGGTATGGCTGGAGGGCTATGTCGCTGAAAAGGATGCTGCAGTCCTTGGAGAGACATGAGTCCTACTGCAGGAGTGATGGTGGCGAGGCATCACCCCAGGGGGGCTCACTAACACGCAGGACAGCCACAGTGGTGAGTGACCCCATCACAGATCCCTTCAGCATATTTATAAATGATCTGGAAAAAGGGGTAAATGGTGAAGTGCCAGATTTGCAGATGATACAAAACTACTCAAGATAGTGAAGTCCAAAGCTGACTGTGAAGGACTACAAAAAGATCTCTTAAAAACTGTGGCACTAGGCAACAAAATGGCAGATGAAATTCATGGTTGATGAATGCAAAGGAATGCACATTGGAAAACATAATCCCAACTACACATATAAAATGATAGGGTCTAAATTAGCTTTTCCCACTCAAGAACGATGTCTTGAAGTCATTGTGGATAGTGATCTGAAAACATCCATTCAATGTGCAGTGGCAGTCAAAAAGGCTAAAAATGTTGGGAATCATTAAGAAGGGGGTAGATAATAAGACATAAAATATAAAATTGTCTCTATATAAATCCGAATATAAATCTTGAATACTGCGTGCAGATGTGATTACCCCATCTCAAAAAGATATATTGGAGTTGGAAAAGTTTCAGAAAAGGGCTACAAAAATGACTAGGGGTATAGAATAGCTTCCATATGAGGAGAGATTAATAAGACTGGGACTTCTCGTTTTGGAAAAGAGATGACTTTGGGGGTGGGGAATTATGACAGGTCTATAAAATCATGCTTGGTGTGGAGGAAGTAAATAAGGAATTATTTACTCCTTCCAGAACTAGGGGTCACCAAATGAAATTAATAGGCAGCACATTTAAAACAGAAGGAAGCATTTCTTCACACAGTACACAGTCAACCTGTGGAACCTTTTGCCAGAGAATGTTGTGAAGGCCAAGACTATAATGGTTCTAAAAAAAGCTAGATAAATTCATGGAGGACAGGCCCATCAATGGCTATTAGCCATGATGAGCAAGGATGGTGTCGCTAGCCTCTATTTTCAGATGACAGGGCATGGATCACTTGTTCATAAATTGTTCTGTTTATTCCCTCTGAAGCACCTGGCATTGGCCACTGTCAGAAGACTGGATACTGGGCTAGATGGACCTTTGGTCTGACCCAGTATGGCTGTTCTTATGCTCTTATTCTACCAGAGCCTTGGCTTGTTCAGTGAAAAAAATCCTAGAAGAGAATTGCAAGGTAGCAAACTGGTTATCCCTGGATTCTTTTTAGACATTGAAGTCTGGAAATTGTCAAGTTTGTGGATGTTGCCTTCATGTAGTGGGTGCACATGCTTTTGAATTTTGAGTTGATTGGGATAATTATCCTGTATGTATTGGTGATTTGAGCACATAAAATAGTTTTAAAAGATAACAATGTTTGTCACTTACTAATCCAGAGAGTCTGTACGTAATTGTTAATTTTTCTGATGCTGTTGCTTAATGTTACCTGTTTGAGTTTTCTGTTTCATAAGAGATGTTGCTATGGAAATTTCATTTGACAGACTGAAGCTTGAGAGAGGCATCCATAATCCTTTCTTGTTGGTTGCTTTTTGTCTGTCAAAGGAGGGCTCAATATTTAAGTTCTCTCTAAGCTGTGCGACCATGGAGCAGGCTATAAAGGGCTGTGTAGGCAGGCAGCCGCAGGGGTCTGGGGAGATGAGAGAAGTAGGCGGGAAGGGGAGCAGGTTGGAGTGTGTAGGGCTGCTGCGGGGATAGGCACCTATCCCCTGGTCCCGGGAGCAGCTGCTGGCTGGGGCGAAGGCTGGGGGGAGTCCTCTGGCCCCAGCCCCGGGGCAGCCTGCACCCCAAACTACTCAGCCCTGCCCCTGAACCCTCACCCCCCAGCTGGAGCCTTTAGCCCTGAACCCCAATCCTCTGCGCCAGCCCTGAGTGGCCCCCTTTCTGAATCCCTCAGCCCTGGCCCTATCCCAGAGCCTTAACCCCTCCCACATCTCAACCCTCTGCCCCAGCCCTGAAACCCCTTCCACACTCTGAACCCCTCGGAACATGCGCCAAACATCACCTCCATATTGGTACACACAAACTTCATTCTGCACATGAATATAAAACATTAGAGGGAACATTGCTCAGTATGCTAGTCTTGAATGCTAACAGAGATGGACAAACACTGTGTACAGATTAAAATTCTATTTAAAAAAAAGGCTACCCCTCTCCCCAAAATCGAACAGATAACACTGTTGCACTGTGAAATGAAAATCCAGCTTGCAAGAGGATGCATAATGTTTCCATTGACCCCATGGGTCATGTCTCCCAAGTGCAGAATGGAACTTCCTCTAGGCTTCCTTCTGTCAATCAAGCTGAATGTTTTCATGTGAAACTTAACCAACATTAACTCCTTCCTGACCTTGTTACCAAGGTGAAACTTTCGAAGGATTACTATTGCTCACGTAAGTCTTCATAGTTTTATTTGTTGTCCTAGTTTCCAGGGTCAGTGAGGATCGGTTTCTCTGGCTTTTGTGGAAATTCTGTAGTGAGGAATGTGGTGAACAGTTCAAAATGAATATTTAGACAATTTAGTTAAATAGAGTCATAGGTTATATGATTAAACAAATTACTGTTATGTTTGTTCTTTCTAGGATATATTTATGTTTATAACAAGGCAACTGAAAGGATTAGAAGATACAAAAAGCCCTCAATTCAATAGATATTTTTATTTACTTGAGGTAAGCTAAAATTATTACTCTTTATTATTATTACTTTTTCAAGTTCTTGTAATAACTACTGTACCTTTTCTTTCTTCTCCAACATAGAATATTGCTTGGGTCAAATCATATAATATATGCTTTGAGCTAGAAGACAGCAATGAAATTTTCACACAGTTGTACAGAACGCTGTTTTCCGTAATAAAGTAAGTGTATTCTGATTGATATATTTTAAATTACATATTTCAGGAAAACTATTCCGATTTAAACATTGAATCTGTATATATTCTGTTTGCTCATTAAAGCTTTTAGTCTTCCTATTGTAGTAATCAAAGCTTAACATTTCTGTTTTAAGAATTCCGTTTAGTGTACTTATGTTGCTGCCTAGGATTAAAAAAGTATATATTCTGCCTCGTTTTTCAGATAATACTTTGTGGCAGGATTCAGTTACCTACCTCCTCTTTCCAAAAATCTTGGTAATATCAGAATGTGTTAGTGTTTGGAGAATAACTATTGAATATACAAAAGCTTTAAAAATTTAGTTGCATGTTTTATTTAGATATTATCTTAGGTCAGAAGTGTGGGAAATATTTCCAAGATAGTGTCTGAGAGAGTAGAAAATGAGAGCTCACTCTGACTCTATTCTTTTTTGGGTTTTGTCTGTATAATAGCCTTAAAACAAATGAAACAGAAACAAACTTTCTAGCCCAAAATTTAGAAACCACTTCTTTAGGAAATGTTCCTTTTTAAAAAAGGCACTGTTTTTTTGTTTTCCGCCTATTTGTTTGTATTCATCTAATCTTTGAGATAAGTTTCAAATAAAAATTTAAAAAAATGGTGTGGACAATAGATTAAATGCATTTAGTCCCTACTTTGGAAGTACATATTCTCATATCACATTTCCAGTCATGCAGACTTAGTCATTCTGTATTTTTCTGTTGTTCTCTATTTTGGTACCTTGCTTTTCTGGTCAGTGGTCACTTATGTAGACTTTTTTTTTACTGTTAATAAGAACTTACTGTCTGCACTGAGTTGACAGTATTATTTATGTGTTTCATTTTCCCAAATTTGAGTTTTGTGGTTAGATAGGATCTGTTTGATTTACTTACACTAATGTTCGCACTACTGATGTAAACTAACACATTTTACCTGAACTTTCCCTTGCTTATTTTTGTGCCACCGGTACATGTGCATTACTTAACATTTTTGTTGATTTGTTCCATATTTTTATAAAATTTATTTAGAATGTCAAGCTGAACATTGAACTAATGACATCACAGTTATGAGACTTTCACATTGTAACACTAGGAGAACTTTTGTTATAAAGAAAGTTCATATTGTGAGGGTGGAGAGAATTTTTATCTCTGCAAATATGCAGTTTTTTTTCTTGTATAGAGTAGTACATGGAGAGAGAATAGAGAATACAAGAAACATTATAATAAACTTGCGTATAGAGCCTCGTAATTAGTTGGATTTCTCAGAATAAATTTATTCTCTACTTTTTAAGAAAGATACTGGCTGTCTTGTGATTGATTAGAGGTAGTACTTTATGTTGTAAAAGAGTACATATATTTATATGTATGCTAAGAAATTCTACCTTTAATTTCAGCAATGGTCATAACCAAAAAGTACACATGCACATGGTGGATTTGATGAGCTCTATCATTTGTGAAGGAGATACTGTGTCTCAGGAGCTTTTGGATACAGTTTTAGTTAATCTAGTGCCAGCACATAAGGTAAGTCTCAATAGCTGTTGAATTTTACGGCTTGGTCATGTTGAAACTTGATCCAATTCACAGGGCAAATTGTGAGATGAATTAATTCACTAAATTTGCTTGGTCTAGCCTTCATGACACAATTTTATGTAAAACTCAGGGAGATTTCATTGCTTTCATTGGGTTGTCATGAAGTGAAAATGTTTCGTCTTAGTTTTTAACAGTAGCCTGATGTTGTAAATATTTTTCTTTGTAAAGGTTATTTGTATTGTGACTCGTCTGAAAGTTAATTGTGAGTGACATCTTTATTTAAGTGGTATGTGGGTAGTAAGAACCTTGCATAAATGTATTGTTTCCTTTGAAACCAAGGTTAATACTGTTAGTTTTATTTTTAATTATGTTCATGATTTTATAGTTGTACATGTGTGAACAGGCCCAAGTACCATACTTTGTTGCCCTTGAATTAACAATTGTCATGTTTAAGTGCATCATAGTGTATTCTCAACATTGTTTTTGACATTAATAAAAACGTTAGAAAAGTGGTGGAACATGAAGTACTAAAAGGATGGATGCTTTACTTTGAGAGCTTACATGCAATCATGCAATTATTACTAGGCAAACTGGGAAATGACTGTTTTAGACTTTTATCTTTTGGTATACATTGTCATCCTTGAATTTTTAAAAAAAGGAGGAAAGCCTGATTTGTTCTGAGGTATAAACAAATGCGGGATGTTATCTCGTGGAACTTTTGGATACAAGATGTAACATAGATAAGATAATGCAAAGTTATATAAGTTACATGGAGAGAGTTGAATTTTGTAAGATAGTTTTGGAAGTGTTACTGCTTAAATTTTGGACAACTTTGGATGTACTCAGTGAAGAAGAGAGTCTATTGAAACTAAACTATATATATTCAAGAAGAGGCCTCAGTGTTTTTTAAATGTTAAGTATCAGAGGGTAGCCGTGTTAGTCTGGATCTGTAAAAGCAGCAAAGAATCCTGTGGCACCTTATAGACTAACAGACGTTTTGGAGCATGAGCTTTCGTGGGTGAATACCCACTTCCTCAGATGCATGTAATGGAAATATCCAGGGGCAGGTATATATATGTGTGCTAGCAAGCAAGCTAGAGATAACGAGGTCAGTTCAATCAGGGAGGATGAGGCCCTGTTCTAGCAGTTGAGGTGTGAAAACCAAGAGAGGAGAAACTGGTTCTGTAATTGGCAAGCCATTCACAGTCTTTGTTCAATCCTGAGCTGATGGTGTCAAATTTGCAGATGAACTGAAGCTCAGCAGTTTCTCTTTGAAGTCTGGTCCTGAAGTTTTTTTGCTGCAAGATGGCCACCTTAAGGTCTGCTATAGTGTGGCCAGGGAGGTTGAAGTGCTCTACTACAGGTTTTTGTATATTGCCATTCCTAATGTCTGATTTGTGTCCATTTATCCTTTTCCGTAGAAAAAAATGCTTTTTAAATGTTATACTGCTACAGACAGGCTACAGTAGATGGATATGTGATAGATTTTGATTGTCACTTCCCAATGCTGCCTGGTTGGTGTTTTTTTGTAAAAAGTGATTTTATTTTTTTTTATGGGTAAATTGATTGCAGCAACTTCAGAACAGCATGTAAGAGAGCACGGTTCACTGGAAGAAATGTAGTTAGACTTTTGAAAGAGGTGCTCTTTGACAGAATAAAGCAAGGTAGTACAATGTTCTGTGTACATCTCACTTCTATGTATTCAACATAGAAAATTAATTAATAGGAGCAGAATTTCATTATCATCATGGCAAACCTCAAAGGGATACGGTCACCTTGAAGACTGAGCGCTACCGGGATTAATGAAAAGCAGAGTTTAAGCGGGTGAAAAGCTTCTGTTTTTTATTGACAATCTTATTATTCAAAGCATATAGAGAGTACCTAAATTGTTGCATTAGTCTTTTAAAAATATTCAAATTGCATTCTTACATGCAGCTATATTGTATGTAATTTGAGAGATACCAGTACTTGTCTGTGACAAAAAAAAATCAGCCCCAAGATTCAGATTTATTAGAGGAGACCTCAGGGTATGAAAAATGTAAAAGCAAGACTACAGACACTGGTTCTTCAATCTGGAATTTCTCTTTTGAACATTTTGTCTTTTATTAGGTGTTTTTGTGCACACTGATCTTTAGACTTTACGAATTATTCTCTATCATTTTGTGGAAAGTTGTTCCTGCGTCTTTAGTGAGAGGTGATTAAATATGTTTCCATGACAGTTCTAAACTTCTTTTGAATAAAAGTACAGTAGTTTGACTCTTATTTTAGGATAAAAGTTTAAAATATTCAGGGAAGATTGGATGTAGTATTGAGCACTGTGCAGGCTGGTTTGAATAGTAGGATTTCAGATGGGCATTTTAAAAATTTATAGTGGATAAAAACAGGTATTGACAGGAAACCCCCCGAATTGTGTAATGCTTCAACTCTGGCTTTTCTTCCGCTTCTTGTTAATAAAGGTTGCCTTTTTAACTAAACTAATATTAATTATATACAGGGCTTCTGTGTTTTGGGGTTTATTACTTTTGTGTTTTGAGGTTTATTTTGTCAAATTTTCAGTAGGAGGAATCCAAGAATTGGGTTTTTTTTGGGGCTTTCTCTTTGTATAGTCATTAATGAGTAATGCATATAATATGCATTACTCATTACAGGGAGTAATATTTTCGTATTGTTCTGAAGTATGCTTTAATGTTTTCTTAACATTTCAAAGAGCACTACATTAAAGTGCACTAATAAACATTTAATGCGCACCAGCAGGGTCTACCTGGAGCAAAACATGCGCAACATGATAGTACACTTTAGAAATCACACCCCTTGAGTCCTCATTACTACTCCATACAGATGAGCCTTTAGATACAAGTAACCATTTCTGCTCATTTTCTGATTTTAAGTGGATTGAACACTGATTTAATTTTTTTGTATTATGGGTTTTTACTGGTTAAAACCACAAATCAGAAGCCCTAAATACATGCTCACTAATTGCTGCAGTTATTTGCATAATTTGCACAAGTACATGCAAGTCTCAGAATATTATATGTGATCTAAGTCTGCTGTGATCTAAATCTGCTAAATACAGGTCTGTATTTTACATTTGGTTATTCAGCCAGTATTGTGAAAAAAAATTTATGCAGATTTTAGGCTTCATAGTGAATACAAGTTATATTTATATTTCAACACACAAACTTAGTTACGGTGAAGCCTGAAATTGAAGGCGTCTATCAATAGTTTAAATGTATATTACTTTACAAAAATGTTTGCTTTTAAAAAAAAAAGGCAAAATTCCTCAAATGATAGAAAACCAAGAAATGCAAACTTGAGGTCACATTATTCCAAAAAGCCCACCTCCCTCGATGAGAGGTTAATGGTCCGTAGCTCCCATATACCTCTGGCAGAAATCAAAAGGCCACTAGGAGAGTTAGGCCGTGTCTACACTGCAAGGTAGGTCAATGTAAGTTACGCAGCTTGCTACATAACTTAAGCTGACATAGTTTACATTGAATTACCACAGTGTCTACACTGCGCTGTGTAATCAGGACACTCTATCCTATCGACATAGCTTCTGCCTCTCAGTGAGGTAGAGCGCTGAAGTCAAAAGGAGAGTGCTCTCCCTTCACCTTACTGCATCTTCACCAGACTCACTAAATCAACACCACTGCATTGATTGCAGCAGTGCTGATTTAGCCCACAGTGAAGATAGTCCCTTAAAAAGGGTCAGTTTGTGGCTCTTCAGGAACAGTGGGAGGAGCCAGAGGCTTAGTGCTTGGGGCCAGGATCAATGTAACTAGGCTATTGAGTACTCCGCAGTGTTTTCTTCCTCCTCATCTTTGAGTGAGAGGGGTGTTCTTCCCTTCCAAATCTGCTCAGACTATTATGTTTTTTGGGGTGCAAACAAGGTGATCTTCCATGCCTCCTCCAAATTGCCCCTTCCTTCGGTATGGGATGAGGGAAATTGTGGAATGCTGCCCTTCTCGCTTGTATTTTTGCTAAAGGTATTGGAGGGGAAACAGGTGGTTTCTCTCATCTCTCTTTTCTCCTATCAGTTGCAAGCAGGTCCCTGTAACATTGCATATACATTCTCTTCTCCTCCCCCTGGATAGTTGTGGTGAGAATATCTGCTCCTTACAATTCCAAGCTCTCTCTTCCTGTTGGGAGGAAGTTAGCTCCCCACTGCTACAGATTGTTTACAGGGGTGCCCCACCTTCTTATGTCTCTTAGGGCCTGTAGCAGTGCCTCACGTCTCTTCAGACAGATGTGCTTGCCTCTGCTGATATAGGAGTCTACCTGGGCTGGGCTTTTGCCTGCCATCAGAAAGAAAAAAAGGTTAGTCATAGGCCACACAATATTTAAAAAAAACACAAAACCCAGCCCTTTTCTCCTACATATGTACATAGCTTACACTCTTACCGTTTTTTAAAGACTTAGAATTAGACATTTAAACAGCTTGACTATAGAATTTTTTTTTAAGAGGGTCAGTACAATCAGACTTTATTTCTTTTTGGTTTATGTTGTCTATCATCAGCTAAGAGGAACTACAAGTGGTGGGTGTTACTCAAGCTGGGCAGGGTGGAGAGCACTGTAGAGTCAAATTTACAGGATAGTTATTTTAGAGGTGGGGAGGGGTTTAGTGATCTCTCTCTCTCTCTCTCTCTCCCTCCCTCCTCCTCCTCCCCCCATCAATCTGTATATGTGTATATATATACAGCATAGCTTTCTGTCCTGCGTTTATTTGGGTGTATGAGACTAAAAGTTAAGTGAAGTAGTGCAGGAGTTGTCACAATTGTTCATAATAGAGAGCGAGTGCTTTTTTAGCCTTCCTATTCAAGATTGCACAGATCCTCTCTCTTCCTACTGATTGCTGAACAACATTCCTGAGGGAACTACAGATGTTCCCTATCCGGGAAAATTAACTGAAATTTGAAATTTTCTGACAGTTTTTTTTTTTTCTGTTGGAAAATACTGACTCCTCTGAATTAAACATTCTTCATAACGTGCCGATTTCAATAAAATTTTCATGGAAAACAGGTGGATTGATGGGGAAGCAAGAGTCTAGATGTCTTGAGAGACCAGGCTTCTAGGGTTCCAGGCTCCTGAGCAGTTTTCTGGGTGCCCAGTTCCTGCCTGGCCAGCTTCCTAGGCTGTCCTTCTGGAGGCCTGGCAGCTGTTTTACAAAAAAATTCAGAGACTTTCTGTTGCACAGCTTCTGTCACCATTCATTATAAATGGCCTACTGCCTCCAACTTGTGGAATTCAGAGGCAGTCCGATGTGGTTGCTTGAGGCTTCAGGCCTAATCTCTGCCCTCAGCTCAACCTACCAGATTTTCTGCCTCCTAGCAGTGGAATAAGTTTGTGGTTCAGTTTCTTCCAGCCATTTTGTTTAAAAATATTTTATTTAATAGTTTTCATGCAGTTGTGACTTTATCGTCTTCCTTCTCCCTCCCTTCCAGATTGCGTACATGGTAGTGTTCTGGTTTCTACCACCATCTGCTGTTGCCTGTTGGAGTACTCTGTCCCCACTCAGCCATGGCAGAGCTGCCCTGCAAATACCTATCTAAATTTAAACCAATGTTTCATATGTGAGGAGGTAGTTATAGGCTGTACAGTGTGTGAATTATGCCCTGCCTGTTCCCAGCCAGACAACTCTTGCACTGCCAGGGTATGGGGCTCAGAGTCAGACTGACCTATTGGGTCTTTCCCCATGCCCTGAGGAGCCATGACTGCAACACAGAAAAGCCTTACCAGGAGTTTATGAGCTTTTTTCAGAGCGAGGGGAGAGTCTCAGGTTGAGGAGGAAATTATCCAGTTAGCTCAAGGGTAAGTCCCCCAACAGACCCAGGTTGGAGGTAGGAAGATGGGGTGAAAGTTTCCAAAAGGATCTGGTGTCCCTCAGATGCTTAAGTGGGTTGTCAGCTCCCTGGGAAAAGAATCAGGGCTTCTATGCAGCTCCCCTTCTTCCTACTGTGAATTAAGAGATTTTCGTAACTGTCTCAGGGGTAAGTCTTGCAAACTCCGGGTCCCAAGAAAGCAAAAACAGGTATGTCCTTTGCAAGTAGGGATTAATATTAATCAACAAGTAGGATGAAAATCAAAGGTTAAACCTCTTCTCCTTAGTGAGTGTTTGCTGGGGTTTTTCTCCTGTATATTATGTCTTGCAGTCCTTTTGTATCATGCTCACCATCCTTCCCCAACCCTGCAGCATGTCTGGGCATGTAGAGAATCTTCTCCCTCCTGTGCAGTCCTGCCTCAGGCTGCAGCCTAAAGGGAATTGTTCCTGCCTGGCTTTCAACTCAAGGACCCCCTCTTTGCAAGGGAAAGAGTGTCACATTTGAGACAAGAGCGGAATGGAGTTGTGACTCCAGCATCAGCATCAGCATCATCATCCATAAAGCTTTGCTCTGCTAGGGAAAGGGTCTTGCTCACCACCCCTTCCCTGTTCCACAGGCTTACTCCACGTTAAAGCCTTAGGAGCACTTCAGGCAACCTGTGACCAGAACAGAGGCACATGAGGATTCCACTCCCCACAAAGCTGTACAACCCTAAGATTATAGAGGGGTGAGAAATCTCTTCCTGTGTGCAATAAATCCTGATTTACTAGGTAGAGCTCTGATTGCTCCTACAGTACTTACTTTGGGTGCCAAGCAGCCTAGGGTGCAGATAGAGGTGGCCTGTTAAGCTCTCTAAGGATATTTTAACAAGCTGTTTCCACAATCAAGATATGTGTACCAGTACCCCATCTCTGTTGTTTGGTCCCCATGCCAGGATGAATAGCATACTACCACTCCCATTTAAACAACCAGGGGAAAAAGTACCATATATGCATCACAAAAACAAACCACATACAGGACCTTTCCAAGACAGGCTATTGTTGGGGAACAGTCAACTTGGCTTTTGTAATGGAAAATCACACCTCACCAATCTACTAGAATTCTTTGAGGGGGTCAGCAAACATATAGACAAGGTTTTTCAGAAAGACTTTGTTCGACAAAGGCCCTGAAACGCAAATAAGCTGTCATGGGATATGAGGGAAGGTCCTCTCATGGATTGGTAACTGTTTAAAAGATAAGAAACAAAGGGTAGGCATAAATGATCAGTTTTCAGAATGGAGAGAGATATAGTGGTATTCTCCAGGAGTCTGTACCAGAACCAGTCCTATTCAACATATTTGTAAATGATCTGGAAAAAGGGGTGAACAGTGAGGTGGCAAAATTGCAGATGGCACAAAACTACTCAGCCTGCCCGGAACTTAAATATCTTGAGAAGAGCTACAAAAGGATCTCTCAAAACTGGGTGACTAGGCAACAAAATGGCAGATGAAATTCATGGTTGATGAATGTTAAGTAATGCACATTGGAAAACATAATCCCAACTATACATATAAAATGACATGGTCTAAATTAGCTGTTACCATTCAAGAAGGTGGTCTTGGAGTCATAGTGGATAGTTTCTGAAAACATCCACTCAATGTGCAGCGGCAGTCAAACAAGCCAACAGCATGCTGGGAATCATTAAGGAACGGATAGAAAATAAGGCTGAAAATATTATATTGCCTCTATGTAAATCCATGGTATGCTCACCTTGTGAATATTGTGTGCAGATGTGGTCGCCCCATCTCAAAGATATATTGGAACTGGAAAAGGTTCAGAAAAGAGCAGCAAAAATGATTAGGGCTTCTGTACGAGGAGAGATTAATAAGACTGGGACTTTTCAGCTTGGAAAAGAGACAACTAAGGGAGGATATGATAGAGGTCTATAAAATCATGACTGGTATGGAGAAAGTAAATAAGGAAGTGTTATTTACGTATTCTCATAACACAAGAACTAGGGATCAGCAAATGAAATTAATAGGCAGCTGGTTTAAAACAAAGGGAAGTATTTTTTCACACAACACACAGTCAACTTGTGAAAATTCTTGCCAGAGGATGCTGTGAAGGCCAAGACTATAACGGAGTTCAAAGAAGGACTAGATAAATTCAGAGAGGATAGGTCCATCAGCGGCCATTAGCCAGGATAGGCAGGAATGGTGTTCCTAGTCTCTCTTTACCAGAAGCTGAGACTGGGCAACAGGCGATGGATCACTTGATTACATGTTCTGTTCATTCCCTCTGGGGCACCTGTCTTTGGCCACTGTTGGGAGACAGGATACAAGCTAGATGGACCTTTGGTGTGACCCAGTATAGCCTGTACAAGAGTCTCCCTTTCTGATTCACCCCCTGCACCCAGAGTCGTAGGTGACTTGTGGTAGTCACAGCAAGGCACAAGTTGCATGTTATGCACTCTATACCCATTTATAGACAGCATGCTAATCAGTACCCTGTTCATTGAAACAGACCCGTTCATAAGTGGACAACAGCTGGAAAGGATTCAGAGCCACCAAGTCTTCAAAATAAAGAACATCATTTTATCTCAATGGAGAGAATTGCTCACCCAGAGGTCAAAACAGACATAATTATTGCCCTAATGGTAAGATTTGCGGAGATCCAAACTTGATTGCATCATTTTTTTTCCTGAGGGATAGTCAGTTATCTCCAATGACTATGATTGCTTGTGCCATGCATTAGTTTCATCCCTTGAGTGGGTTTCTCAGTGCACCTTCAGAAATTCCTGGTGAGGACCTAGAACCATGCATTTGATGCAATGCAATATTAGGTAGTGTTTTCAGAACAAGAAGCCGAAAATCAATCTAACTTTCATTCTAGACCCTTGTTTACTGTTGATGTAGGGTTGATTTCCGAAATCTCATAAAATGCATTCTTTTAATTCATTTTGACATCTCTAGTAGGGAGGTAGTGTTTTTTTTTTCCCCAGACCAGTATCAGCTGCATCAGTAGAAGGTGCAGGAAGCCACATAATGAGCAATTATGGTATTCAAAGGAAGTCATCTACCATTTGAGTTTGACTTACGATTGAGGCATGAGTGTTTATATCCTTTCCAAAACCAGGGAGTAACCAGAGATTAGAACTTTTTTTATGACAATGGGAAACAGTGTACTGGATAGACCAACAACCTGCTACCTTCAAGACAGTTCATGTAAAAGATAGAGAAAAAGGAGAGTTCAAGTCCTCTTCATAGTCTTCCACTGGACCTGAAGGCACTTTGGACTTGCTAGATAGCCAATGACCCCACACTATATCTACACAAAACACCAGATCTCCAGAAGCAGGGACCTTTTCATTCGGTTTTGGAACACGTACAGTTATAAGTTTGGGTATTGGAAGAAAAGTGTAGTTGAGCATGGATTCTAGATTAATGTCCAATAAAGTGTAGTATCCAGACATAACTTGGATATTTCATTAATTTATCTACATTACAGTTCAGGAGGAGACAGAATGCTCTATAGGGCAGGGACTGCTTCTGTGTTTGTGCAGAGCTCATCACAATGGGGCTGTAACCTCTAGATGTAATTGTAATGCAAATATAATCCAAAATTCTCCTTCAGGTGGTTGTGCATGTATACATTCTACTATAGGTGTATGTACTCAATACTCTCTTGCTGAAGACTTGCCAGTAGTACCACTAGGCAGTGCATGTGCCTATGCGCTCCTTCTGCACAGAGCTAACAGAATAAAACAGGCATGGCCATCTGCTCCGTTTCAATTCTTTCTTTCTGCCCATGGCAGGAATTGGAGCTCCCTGTTGCTCTTGAACTTCAGATAGCTTAGAAACTGGTTTCTGCTTTGTATATAGTTATAGGTCACTTTAGTATAGTTATAGTTTAGTTAGTTAATAGTTGTTTGAAGGTTTTTTTGCTTGTAGAAATTCCCTTGATGTGAGCAGTGTGCCACATTCATTGCTGCTTTTTCTGTCCCCAATAGGCACAAAAGTTACCTAATTTGTTTAGGCAAGGGCCTTGTAAGAGACAAATGTCTTATTTATACCTCATTCCCCACAAGGACAAAGAGATGGTGATTTCTGTCTTAAAGTTTTTCTTTGAGTGCTTGTACATGCCTACTCCACCGTAGTTGCGTGGGCGCCTTGAGCACAATTGCCGGAAATCTCCCCCTCAGCGGAATCCATCAGAGCAACTCAGGCACCCTCTGGTGCCACATGCTTATAGCACTGATATAAAGGGCCCAGCCCACCCGGTGCCCCCTCAGTTCCTTTTTACTGCCCATGATGGTCTCTAAAACTGTTCTCCTTGCTACGGTAAGCTTTCTCTGTGGTCTTTATTTTTCTGATAGTTGTGTATAGTTAGTTAGTCTTCATTAGTATAGTTTGTTTTTCTCTATTCGTTAGCGGAGTTTTTTCCATACCCAGTACTGAGGCATGCCTCAGTGACTGGGCTTCAAGCCCTGTGTCTTCTGCAACAGTGCTGTGCCCCTGAGTGACCTGCACTCTAGTTGCCTGAAGTGCTTGGATGAGACTTACATCCGGGATTATTGTCAGATTTGCAGAGACTTTAAACCCCATACGAAGGAGGCCTGGGAGGCCAGGTTGAAGATGATGCTTATGGAAGCGGCACTGAGAACTTCCTCTGAGATGAGCTGGTTGGACTTGGCACCAAGCACCTTGGCATTTGTGAGGCGCACTGCCCCCACCGGGCGAGAGTCATGGCACCGTTCACCATCCCCAGTGCTGAGGAAAGAGGCATAAGAAACAGCTGGCCAAGAAGAAGAAGGCCTGGCCAGTGGAGTAGAGAGGAGTGCAACCTAAGTTAGGCCATTTCTCTGCCCCAGCATCGCAGCAGCTGATGTTGTTGACCCCCAGTCCCTATGCAGACACTGTTGAGACACTGGCTGAATCTTTGGCACTGGAGGGCAGTGTTCCCTCTAATTTTTCTCACGCATGTGTGGAATGAATTTTGTTATGAGCACAAATATGGAGGTGATGTATGACACATCACCTCCATATTGGTGCACATAACAAAATTAATGTGGCAGGGGAGGGGCCGAGGGGTTCAGAGTGTGGGAGGGGGTTCAGGGCTGGGGCAGAAGGTTGGAGTGCGTGGGGGCGAGGACTCCTGGTGGAGGTGCAGGCTCCGAGGTGGACCCAAGTTTGAGGGGCTCTAGGGTGGGTCTGGGGAATGAGGGGTTTGGGGTGCAGGCTGCTTCAGGGCTACAGCAGGGAGAGAGAATTCCCCCCCCCCCGCTCTCTCTCCCTGCAGCAGCATCTGGGCTGGAGGGGAGACACATCTCTTTTCTCCATGGCAGCTCCAGGGCTGGGTTGGGGCCACAGGATAGGCGACTCTCTCTTGGCCTAGCAGGCCGGGGCTGGGTTGGGGTTTGGGGGAGGGGTTCCTCTCCCCGCCGCGGCAGGTCCTGGCTCGGGGGAGTGGTGCTTCTCCCTGCTGCAGCCCTGTGTGTTTGCTCGACACTTAATAGATTGCTGTGCGACTGTGTGGCAATGCAGCTTAGAGGGAACTTAGCCTGAGGGACAGTGTGATACCAGCGCTATTGGGGTACTGTCCGCACCAGAGGCATTGCTGCTGCCTGGGACCTGCTATCACTGTCAGTACTGGTGTCGCTCTCAGTACAGGAGTTAATGTTATTGGTGCCAGCAGGCAGGAGAGAATGTGTGGCCACCAGTTACTGTCCTGTACTGGGCTCTGTGGTACTGTCTAAGGGGAAACCAACCATGTTGGCCCTGACGCAGGCTTCCACGCCTCTGCACCAACATGTGGCATTGGTGGGAATTACTTTTTCGTGGTCACCAGACAGGCTCCTCCTCTGAGGAATCAGTCCTACCACTCCTGCAGTCATCCCTACCTTGCCATTGATTCAGGCACTGGAGTGCCATCGAGTGCTTGGCTTAGTGGTCGCTGGGCCTATGCCAATGCAGCAGCCCTTTTGGAACCTGGTGGGGTTTCCTACAATCCTGGGACCCCACTCAAGGTACTCCTATTCTATGTCCTCTGAGATAAGGGATTGGCCACCTCATTGGACAGCACTCGATCTGGACTCTGGTACTGAGCCCAGTGCTGAGTTCTAGGAACATGCATTTTAGAATTGGAAGCTACATCTACCATACATGTGTTTTCAGTTTTTCAGATAACTTGGATATAGATTTTTAAATGGTCTTTCATACATATCCTCAAGGATCTGAAGTATTGTCTGGTTTAATTGATTCTGCCTTCGAGCCTTTAGCAATAATTTCCCTATCGTTGCTGTAAATAAAAACTCTGTTTCATGTGCGATTACTTCAGCGAGAAGGGTGATGGAGCTGCAGGCACCATAAGCTGACCCCCTTTTATGACATTTAACAAAGACCTGGTTTCCCATAGTGTATGCTGAAGGTTGTATCTGCATTTTACCTTAATCAGACCTTTCATCTCCAAATATTATTTCTGAAACCTCAGTCTAGCAAAGATGTAGAGGCTTCAAAATTTGGACATTCGGAAGGCTCTCTCCTCTTACCTGAACCACATGAAAATTTTCAGATTGTATGCTAGACTTTTGTACCCTTTGCTGAAAGGATAAAGGGCAGTCAGCATATATTTCACTGGATTTCTGACTGTATCAAAATCTGCTATAATCTAGAAGAGGTTTCTCCTCTGAAAATAATGGTCCATTCTACTAGGGCTCATACCACTTCATCAGCTCTCTTGAGTAATATACTTATAGTGGATGGTTGCAAGCCAGCAAAATGGTTGTCAGATGCTATGCTATCACTCATACTTCCTGGGATGATGTCAATTTTGGCATGTCAATGCTGCAGTCTCTTTTTAAGTAATCAGAAGTCACTTGTAAGCCGACTGCTGGGGAGTTACCTACAGTGAAATGTAAATGTGCACAATCACTCAATGGGGGAAAAAATGGTTATTTAACTACGTAATTGTGTTTTAGATGTATTATGCACATATACATTCTACCATCCTCCCACTTTTCCTGCTACTTTGTGTATTAGATTTCAGAGTGAAGCAGTAGAGAGGGAAGTAGCCATGCCCCTTTTCACAAAGAGGGCAGAGTTGCATCTGCCACCTAGTGGTACTGCTGGCAAAAGTCTAACTTGAATGAATTGGGCACCTATAAACTCCACTGTAAGTGTATGTATGCACAAAACGTCTAAGAACATCCAGTTACTATACAGTTCAGTAGCTATTTTTTCTGGTGATTTCACCTATGCTAGTTTCTCCAGAAGATTTGTTTGGAGTCCAGCAAACAAGTATCTTAGAAAAGTGGTTACCAAACATACTGGTATTTTGTAGACAGGCACATTGTATTCTCTGTTCTCCAAGTCTGAAATGTAATCAGAATGACTGATTTTTACATGACCCTGTGGCTGGCCTTTCTATTTGCCATGATCTCTGAAAGGCAAGTTTTGGAATTAGTTCATGCAAGAACTACACTGCTTTTATCATGAGGAAAAGCTTATTCTTCTAGCACCAGAAATCTTTCTGTTCAAGCAAAGTTTCTTTTTTCACTGTTCTTGGGAAATAATTCTCCCGTCAGTTTTTTCTAACCCTTGGAAGGTTGTGGGATTAATTGGCATTCCTAGACCTCCGAAGATACATCTTAAGCTTATTGAGTACATATGCCAACTGTACTCTGTTCATCTTATTGTATCCAACCTGCCGAGGCCTCAGGGTCTCCAAGTTGCTGCAGGCAAAATGTAAAAATCTGGCACGAGTTGGCATGCTAGGCATATGGGGAAAATATTCACAGAAGGCCCAGGAGGCACTTGGGGGGAAAAGTGTATGAGCCTCATTAGAAGAAGATTTGCAAAGTAAGTTGCCATCTCTCTGCAGTTTAAACTTGTAAGTTTAAAAAGTTCTTGCTTTATGTAGGGGGAATTTCTGTTCCTGCCTATTATTCTACTATAATAATTAAACTCTGCTTATCCTTTCCACTCCTACTTCTGGGATTCACGTCTAGTTACTTCCCATGAGTATTGAATGAGTATAGAAACTGTGCAACAGATTCAGAAATTTCTTACCTGATAAGTTTCTGTCAGTAGCTTCTCTCCAAATTCAGCCCTCGCTGATAGTCTGGTAAATAACGAGAATATAAATTTGAAATTTTTCTCTAGAGTGAGACTTAAGATTAATTTAAATCAATATATGTTTAATACATTATATCACATTGTCTTAATGTTAATAAGTTGGAGTGTTTCTACTGCTGTGAAAAACTTTTCTGGTGGCCTAAACTGAAGGGTGGAGCTTGGTCTGAGATCCCGCAGCAACAGTACTCCCAATTCCACAGAGTGGGGGGCATTAACTTATTAGTAATTAATTTGGAGAGAAGCTGCATAAAAGAGAAAATTCTCAGATAAGAAATTTCTCATTTTTGTTCTTCTACAGAATAGATTTTTTTAAAAAAATTAATTTTTTTGCAAGACAGATGCTTATTACTGCTCATGTCTACTAATAACCATTAGCAGTATATTTGCAGAACTAAAATTTAAACCTGAAAGAAACACCAGGTCAGGAAGATTCACACACCACCATATTAGGGCTGTTTTCCTCTGAGAAACTGACCCTGTAAAATGGCACAGTGGAGTTTGTCTCAAGCATCAGTGTCTCAGTGACATCCAGAATTTACTTGCTCAGCTTAGCTTAAAAGCAGGCACAGCAGCTGCGAACAATAGTGCAAACAGACTCTGCTGCACTAGGGAAAAGTGGGCCTAGCTGGGGGTAACCCTCTCCCAGCACCCCAAGAACTGTGCGATGGAAACACCCCTCTGTGGGCACTAGGACCATGTTGCACACCCCTTCCTTCCCACCTGGCCACCTAGCCATGTGGATTTTGGCAAAGAAACTATAAGGTCCTCAGCCAGAGACTGACAGGATTAAAAACTGTTGCTTTCAACTACCTGAAAGGAGGTTTCAAAGAGGATGGATCTAGACTGTTCTCAGTGGTACCCGATGACAGAACAAGGAGTAATGGTCTCAAGTTACAATGGGGGAGGTTTAGGTTGGATATTAGGAAAAACTTTTTCACTAGGAGAATGGTGAAGCACTGGAATGAGTTACCTAGGGAGGCAGTGGAATCTTCTTCCTTAGAGGTTTTTAAGGCCAGGCTTGACAAAGCCCTGACTGGGATGATTTAGTTGGGAATTGGTCCTGCTTTGAGCAGGGGGTTGGACTAGATGACCTCCTGAGGTCCCTTTGAACCCTGATATTCTGTATATTCTATATTCAAATCACCAAACAAGAAAATCAACCTTCTGCTGGTGGCATCTGACTCAGCTGATGAAAATGGACATACATTGGTCTGCAGTGCTTTGGATATTATCGAATAGAACCTGTCATCAGCATGGATGCATGTCCTCTGGAATGGTGGTTGAAGCATGAAGGGACATATGAATCTTTAGTGCATCTGGCATGTTAATATTTTGATGCCAACTACAACAGTGCATGTTTACAACATGCAAACATCTGTTCTCACTTTCAGGTGACATTGTGAACAAGAAGCGGTCAGCATTATCTCCTGCAAATGTAAACAAACTTGTTCGTCTGAGTGATTGGCTGAACAAGAAATAGGACTGAGTGGACTTGTAGGCTCTAAGGTTTTACGTTGTTTTGTTTTTGAGTGTAGTTATGTAACAACAAAAAAATCTACATTTTTAAATTGCACTTTCATGATAAAGAGATTGCATTACAGGACTTGTTTTAGGTAAACTGAAAAATACTATTTCTTTTGCTTATCATTTTTACAGTGCAAATATTAAAAAATAGTTAGCACTGTACACTTTGTATTCTATGTTGTAATTGAAATCAATAGATGTGAAAATGTAGAAAAGCATGCAAAAATATTTAATACATTTCAGGTGGTATTCTGTTTAACAGTGTGATTAAAACTGCAATTAATTGCAATTAATTTTTTTGAGTTAATCACGTGAGTTAGCTGCAATTAATCAACAGCCCTAGAAATAAGGCATACATTTTTAACAGTGAGATTAATTAACCATTGAGACAGTTTACAAAGGGTGGTCATGGATTCTCGATTACTGGCAAATTTAAAATCAAGACTGGTTGTCTTTCTAAAAGATATGTTTCAGAGTAGCAGCCGTGTTAGTCTGTATTCACAAAAAGAACAGAAGTACTTGTGGCGCCTTAGAGACTAACATTTATTTGAGCATGAGCTTTTGTGGGCTACTTCCCACTTCATCGGATGCATGCAGTGGAAAATACAGTAGGAAGATAGATATATCCACAGAGAACATGAAACAATGGGTGTTACCATACACACTCTAACGAGACTGTTCTCCGACTGGTTTTTGAATGTTATAATTCTTGATGTCTGATTTGTGTCTATTTATGCTTTTACGTGGCGACTGTCCAGTTTGGCCAATGTATATGTTCCTCACACCTTCTTGTCAACTGCTGCAAATGGACCGTTTTGATTACCACTACAAAAAGTTTTTTTCTCACCCGCTGATAATAGCTCACCTTAACTGATCATTTTAGTTAGAGTGTGTATGGTAACACCCATTGTTTCATGTTTGTTAGTCTCTAAGGCCACAAGTACTCCTTTTCTTTTTGCGGATACAGACTGACACGGCTGCTGCTCTAAAACATATCGATTAGTGTTCAGGATTTAGCTTATGGAGGGATTCTTCTCTCTGGTCCGCTCTGGTAAGGACATCTCTTGGGATTAGAACTAGAGTCCCTTCTTTGCAATGGTGTGCATCTCATCCCGTTTCGCACAGCCGTGCTACCAGGGACAGCTGCTGGTGACCTGGTGCCTTCCCCAGTGGGTGGTACAGCCACGCTGGAGAAGCTGCCAGTGTAGGGCACTGGCTCCCACGAGTGGTGGCCCAACATGCTGCTGCTTTCGCCATTGTAGTTCCTTGCAGCTGCGTGGATATTCATATCCACAGATAAAAGTTTTGTATCCACACAGGCCTCTAACCATAATGCTGAAGCTTGTTGCAGCAGTTGTTGGCAAACTGCTGCTTTTTCTATTAAGAACCCAAAAAAGGAATGTTGAGTGGAATAGTCCTCTAATTGTTCACTGAGGGTATATCTGCACATCAGTTAAACACCCGTGACTGACCCATATCAACTGACTAGGGCTCACGGAGTTTGGGCTATGGGGGAGTTTACTTGCAGGGCAGATGTTTGGGTTTTGGCTGGAGCCCAGGCTCTAGGATCCTCCCTTCTTGTGGTGTCCCAGAGCTTGGGCTCCAGCCCAAGCCTGAATGTCTAAACTGCAGTTAAACACACCTGTGGCCTGAGCCTAGTGAGCCTGAGTCAGCTGAGACAGGCCAGCCTCCGGTGTTTAATTTCAGTGTAAACATATCTCAATAGGCCTAATTTCCATCACACCAATTTTGGTTCATTGATTTATGGTCCTCTGCTTCTCTTGGTTATCAGTCATAATTTTAACACAGTCCATGAGTGGTATCAGTAAAATCTTTTCTATTTAAATTAATTGTCAGTCTCCTTCTTACATCCGTTCTTAAACAATTTTATATAACAGATCATTGTGACAGTTTATGAACTAACTTTCACTTTTTACAGTTTTTAGAATTAGAGTAAATTTGTAGACTCTGATATCACAACAGACCCTTACCTCAAAGCCCATATTCAGAACTCCAAAACTTAAGAATTCGAAACAAAATTCTTTGGTCAGGCCAGCCTTCAGGTAGCTGATCAGAGATGACTGCCTCATGCTAGCTGGCTCCATCCGTACACCCAGCCAGCTACCTCTTACTGTTTAAATAAGGCGGTCTTAAAGGGAGCAGGGAGTCTAATTATATCCAGGGTCTGAGCTCCCGGTTAACTGTTAAAGGGTAGTACACTCCTTCACAGACATTATCATAATAAATAAAAGTTTTGGGGTAAGTAACATTTTTAAACTACTAGTACTGAAAACTCAGCTTGGAATCTAAAATTTAATCTGTTTTATCTTGCTCTGACACAATCAGTTAGAATGATTGTACAGTTGGAATTCAGAGGATGGTTCTGTTGTATGGGAGCCAGAACATAAACCGGGTCTGCCCCATTTCTGGCACTGCAGTGCAAAAGCATAATAAAAAAATCCCTTTTCTCAATCTCATCTGAGTTTTCCATTCCTACCTGTAGGTAATATTTGTCTTTAGCCAGACTGAGCAGGGGCAGAACCTAAACAATCATATCTTCATTTCCTCAAGCACTTGCCAGATTATTCTGTCTCCATCAGCAATAACGGTGATTACTGGGATCCCATATTGTAAAGCATAAGCACATTTACTTCCAAAAAGACAGCAATGTTCGCAATTTATTTAAATTCCTAAATTGGCTCTTAGTCAGGAGTTTACTCATAATTAGCTCTTCCCTTGGAGGCATCTTATCAAGATTTTTTTTTAAATCAGGCATTCTCTTAAAATGTCTGTAGTAAAACAGGATTATGGAATATTTTAACTTAGTGCTTTGTAACAATAAGAATCATAGATTATTAGGTTTGGAAGGGACTTCAGGAAATCAGCTAAGTCCTACCCCCTGCTTAAAGCAGGACCAATCCCCAAATCCCTAAATGGCCCCCTCCAAGCATTGAACTCTCAGCCTTGGGTTTAGCAGGCCAGTGCTCAAACCACTGAGCTATCCCTCTCTTCCACTGAGGTGTTGCTGTTGGGCAGTGACCCTATCCTTGATTATCAGAGTAAAATTCCAGCCCCTTCCAAAAGTTAGAAACTAAAAAGCCAAAATGAAAACCAGACTATTTTATTTGGAAGAATATTTGATCCAGGTGGGCAGTAAGAGAGTTAATTTTAGTTATTTACATCTCTCTCTCTAAACACCCAAAAGTAAAGAAATCCAATTTTATTAAAAAGAGAAATCAATGCTTGCCCTCTGTTTGTTTGCAAAAAGAAGTTTCTGAATTTGCCCCTGATCATTTAGCAGGTTATTTCTCCCTAAGTGTTTTCAACTGTGTTAAAACGCCAGGTAGTTCATCCTAAGGAGGAGCAAATAAAGGGGGAAATGAAAATTGAGACAGCAAAAATATTTCTTAAAATAATTATAAAAATAAAAAAAAGCTTTGGTATTTATGTTCAGTATTTCAAGCGGTCAGAGGAAGTAAGGGGGAATGCCCACATAAGGAGAGAAGACTCCAGATGTTTGGCTGGCTCCATGTAGAATGTTTTTATCTGAAGGTCAGTACTAATTTGTCTTGCCAGTGAAGAATAGGTTGGTTGCTATCCTAGAGAGCTTTGTCTCTCCAATAGAGCTACAGATAGGCTATTTAAAAATTAAGACAAAATTGAGGTGTCTTCTGCACCTCTGTAGCTTCTCCAGCATCAAAATGAGTTAGAAGAGCTATTTTAGAATAGGCCTCACCTATAACTTTCTAGAGAGAGAGCTTGGACCCATCTCACAGAAGACCTATGTTGCGCCTTTAGATTTCTCAGAGGGAGAGGGAATATGTTAGGATCCAAAAATAATTAGTCAATTGGCCAGTCAAATAATGTCACAAATGGTCAAATATTTTAAACCACTAATTTATCAGAACAGTAACAAGAGTGACCAAAAAAAGTAAAGAATTTATGATCTCCATTAGGGTTAGGCTTAGGCTTAGATACTTATGTCTAATTAAAAAAACCAAGTTATTTAGCTGAGGTATTGTAATTCAGAAAAATGGACTCAGCAGCAGAAGGGGAAATGGAGCATGAAGGGGAGGACTTCTGCAGACATTTGATGTCACCCCACTCATTAGCATAGAACATTTCATATCAGCAAGGTTTCACTGGGGATAGGTGGGGGTTATGAACAGAATTTTTGTTGAGGGGAGGAGTGGAAGCTTATTTATATGCATTTAATGTGGGTTGTTTGAGAATGGGAAGTGTTGAGGGGTGAACAGCTGTGATACTTTTGTTTAAGGGAGAGGTTTAATAGCTGTGCATCTGTTCCCTTTGTGTTGTGGGAGAAGGTTTAATGACTGAACCCTCATCTCCTTTCTCTAGCTTCCTTCTGTGTTAATTTCTGTATGTTTTGCCAGTTTTGTAAGCTCCGAGGGGCAGGGATCATGTCTTTTAACTTGTGTAATGTGCTTTGTGAACCAAGATGTAAATTGATGGCTCGGTATACAAATAAAGATTATATGTACATACAGTGTTTGTTCCAGAAGATTCTAGCCAATTGAGATACTCAACTTTCAGTTAGTTCACCTTTTTCCCAACAGGTGACATTAGTGTGTAGTAAAGTCTGTGATAAAGACATTTAAGTAGCCTTGTTAACAGTGGCATCATGATGCAATCAAAAAGGAAGGCTAGTGCTTACATCAGGGATATTTGACCACAGTAAAATAATAAGTGGTCAGTTGACACTATTTGAGCAATCAGTTTCACAATATTTTCACTTCAGTTTGTCCTGCTCCTGTCAGTCCCTGTTGGAATACACTTTGAGTGGAAATAATACATAATTATGTGGTTCCTGTAGCATCCTTCCCACCTGATAAGTTAAAAAGCTTTCAAGGGCTTTTGGGATCATTGAGACCATGGATCATGTGCTCTAATTAGTTCAGGGGAAGCTCATGTGCTGTTAGGGTAGCCATCAAAAAATCTGTAGTTCATGTCCATTTCTTTTCCAGCCTTGCTCCCCCTTCCGCCCCCCCACCCCCAAAAAAAGACTATGTGGAGATACCAGGTATTTTTGTAAGGGTTTGGAGTGTACAAACGCCACAGTGGACAACAAGGGGTTAAGGGATTATTTTGGGCCCAGCTAGCCCCACCACATCTGCTGCACATGCTCCATCTGATGGAGGAATTAAGACAGTTAAACAGCTCATTTGGGTGGCAGATCTGGAAGAGAGCAGACTGGCAGCCCGCAGCTCCAGCAGCGTAGAGCCCAGGGAAGCTTAGAGTCTCTGACACAGCTGCCCAAAAAGGGCCCTGCCTGAGGAAAGGAAGGACCCACCTCAGAAACTATCAGAGATGTACCCCTTGCCTGTGGACACTGGTAATCCCTGTTTATTTGATTTGGATTTCTCCAGCAGGGGAAGTCATGAACTAAGCTGACCTGGGTGGTGGGATGAAGAGAGGAAGTGGTCCAGGGAGGGCAGCCTTTGTGGCCCTGGTTGCCAGACTACTGGTAGCCCAGAGGGCCCTGGGTCAGAGGTCAGTGGAGTGGGAGGGCCCAGGCTCCCCTCCCCACAACCTCCTTGCTGGTCGCAAGTTGCATCTTTGACCGCTAGGCCATGCTTCCATACCAAACCCTGAGTGAGAACCATTACAAGTACACATAGATAGCAAGTCTGTAATAAGTTTGGTCTCATTTTTAGTCCAGGGGCACATTTTAAAGCAAGCTTTTTTGGTAGTTGGTACCTCAGTCTAAAGAATAAGGGAGCTAATTGCCCTGTTTTGACTCTCTCTGCAGTTTAGTTCTTCGTGTGGTTGTCTGTCTTCCAGTCATGATATTATATGCTCCCTGGCACTGGAGATCGGAACTTTTTTCTTGCTAGCAGTCTCCTGATGGTCTGCACATGCTCTCAGGCCATCTCCGTCTCCCCCAAGGGCATAAAGAGGCATAGTGAACCAACTGCCACTCAGTTCCTTCAACCATAGCCTTAGGCTAGAGTCAGAATAGTTTAGTGATCCTTTATTTCTGTTTTAAACTCTGGTTGTTTAGTCTGTTGTAAATAGTTTGCGTTACTCAGTTAGCTTCAGATTTAATCCTTTGTTAGTATTTTAGCATTAATTGGTATTTTAAGATTAAGTACCTGTACAGGGTGAGAGGCAGCTATTTGGCTGTGTTCTGTAATTTTGTCAGTTGGTACAAACATCCATCCAGGAGCGAAGCTGTTTTTACAGGAAAACAACACAAACCTCTTAAATGGGGTAGAGCTAATTTCTTTCATCTTGGGAAAAAAGAGAATGATAGGAGGACCCACAAGTGGCACAAAATTGTGTGTGTATGACCGAGACATCATTGAGAGGGGCAACTATACAGTCTTTTCTGACCAAGTAGTGGAGAAGAGGTGAAAACAAATTTATTTATACATAATCTTTTAAAACACCCAACAACGTGCTAGGTGCCTCACTAAATTGTAAACCTCTTCCCTGCCCCCCATAGAACGCAGTTCATATTTAAACATGACATGACAAGCGATGGTCATAAAGCTGGCAAATAGCTGCTCAATAAGATACACATCTTGATTAAAAAATAAATTCTACTTTTTTTTTTTAAGTGCTCAGTTTTCAGAAATGTCAGTTCTCAGGATATATTTGTCAGGGATTTTGAAAGTAAGCTGATTCCTGAAAATCTAAAGCTCACTAATATGTTTAAAAATGCAGATCAGGCAGAGTCAGCAATGTTCTTGGTATCTAGTGGCTTTCCTGCCTTTTTAGTATGCCTCCTAATCTTTGCACTAGCTTTTGAATTATTAAATCTCTTCTTAGTTTTGCAGCATATAGATTATGAAGAAATTTCTCGTGGATACAATTTTACTAAAATTGTGGGAGAAATTAAGAGCTGTGACATGAACAATGCCTTCAAATGCTAGTCCTTAGTGTACTATAAGGTATTGGTTCTCTTTAGTGAAATAGTGTGTGAATAAGATTTGTGCAATTTTATCTTCTACTAATATTAAATTATAGAATTCCAGAGAGAACTGTCTCCATTCTACAGCATTCCCACCAGGCTTGTATCAGTCAGTGCTTTTATGTGGTAAAGACATGCTTCAGTTTTTCTCTTTCAGCACTTGCAGAAAAAGAACATGGCAAGATTCTTAAGATTTTATGCTCAAGGAGTTCAGTCACAAATTTAAGGATGTCCTTTGGAATGGTAGCCAAAGCATGAAGGGGCATACAAATATTTAGCGCATCTGGCATGTAAATACCATTGTAATGTATGGCCAAAGGTTGCCGATCTCTGCTGTAGTGCATAAAGGATCATACTATAGAGTTCTATTGCATTTCATTATAGATGGGGAAGAAATTGATATAATTACCCACTTTAGAGTGTTAAATTATTCTGTAAAATAACTTTCATAATATTATAACCATGCATCAAATCATGGAAATTAAGAACATAAGGCTTTATTAGTGTTAGTCTGCCCTGTTGCTAGAGCATGCATGCTCCCAACAGTACACTTGCACTACTCTTTGTGAAGTCTAGTTTTAAATGCTTCAAGTAGTAGGAGTTCCATCACCTTTTGGGACATTATTTCCACAACCTGATGATCTCACTATCATTCCTTTCTTAACTTCCTTCAGTCACTTACAGCTGTTCCTTCTTGTACCACGCTAAATAATTTCTCCTCTTGTTTTATACCTTTCAAATGTTCATAGTCAGTTAGCACAGCCCTGTTAAACACTTGCTTTGTCAAACTGTACATATTTAGCTGTTTTTATTTCATCTCATGAGTCATTTGCTCAAGTACTCTAATTTTTGTTGCTTTTTTCCTGAACTCCCTCTGTTTTGTGGTGTTCGTTTTGGGTAAAGGTGTCCAGAGCTTCAACGCAGTGTTCTATGTTTGTTTTCACTGGACAGAAGCTGTAACTTGCTCCATGATGTCAGGTTTCTGTGTATGCTGCCCGCAGTCTTGTATTACTACTGTTTTTACTTGTAATTGCTTCCACATCATATTGCAAACTATAATGTAATTTGCTGTCCATTATTACTGCATGTCTCTGTGTGTGTTAATGGCTTTCTTTATATCTCGCATCCATTAAATATAAAAAATGCAAGTTATTATGTCTTTCAAAAAATACTTGTCAAGTTTTTTAATAAATTTGTTTTTGGAAAGTGGAAAATTGTATGACCTGCAATTCTTGAATATAGTTTAAAGTTTGCTCCCCATTACTGTTAAATGAACGTTTCTAGAGAAGTGACTTGTCTTTTCATTGTGACATTAGTGAGATAACCCTTTGACAACAGTGGGCGGTTTTTTAAAAAAAATCAAGATTTTTTTTAAAATTACTCAAGTCCTCCTTTAAATACAAGAGAATTGAGTTACTGTACTCTTTTTAATTGTTTTAGAATCTTCAAGAGCATATTAAGTCATCATATCTTGACTTCATCTGCTCATTCTGGGTTTTGTTTGTTAACTATGACTTTGTGTCTCCAGTGATTGATTGATTTTGTTCATTGTATGTAGTATATTTCTCCTTGCTAACTGGGTTCAAGTGCTAAATGTGGCTCAGTTTTATGCCCTTCTCTCTCAAGGAAAGAAAGTGAAGATAGTTGTAGATCAGTTATTGTTTCAAGTCTTTACCATGATCAGGTTCTATGAGAACACCGAATAGTTGTTCAGGATGAGTATTTTTATTTACTTTTAGTGGCCAGTGTTCCCTCTAATTTTTCCCACACGTGTGCAGAATTAATTTTATGTGCACCAATATGGAGATGATGTGAGACACATCACCTCCATATTGGTGCACATAAGAAAATTAATGTGTTGGGGGTGGAGCCGAGAGGTTCGGAGTGTAGGAGGGGGCTCAGGGCTGGGGCAGAAGTTTGGGGTGTGGGAGGGGGCTCCAAGGTGGGGCTGGAGATGAGGAGCTTGGGGTGCAGTTTGCCCCATGGCTACAGCAGGGGGAGAGAGGATTCCCCCCAGCTCTCTCTCCCTGCAGCAGCACCTAGGCTGGGATGGGAGAGGTGCCTCTCTTTGCTGTGGCAGCTCTGCAGCTGGAGCCGCAGGATTGGCGCTTATCCCTTGGCCTAGGCTGGGTTGGGGGCAGGGGAGGGGCTCCTCTCCCCCAGCCACAGCAGGTCTGTCTGCGGTCCGGACCATTGGCATTGGTCCTTGGCTTTGGGCTCCCCATGGAGCCCAAAGCAGTGAACTGTCCATCACTGGCAGCGTAGCAGCAGCTGTCGGTTCCTTTCTGTGGCTACTGTGTCCCCGTTTCCCCCTCTCCTCTCCCCATAGACACCCTGGGTCACTAGCAGGCAGCAGTGAAGGGTGGAGAGAGGAGCCCTCAGGAGCAAGTGGAGTGTGGGGGGGAGGGAGGTTGGGTGACACCTGACGCCTGTGGGCCTAGAGGAGCGCCAGGGAGGGGCCAGAGAGGAGTGGAGCCAGTGCAGCGGCTGCTGGGACATAGCGCAAGTGAAGGTGGAACACCAAGTTGGCAGGACCCCTGTTGATTGTGAGCCTGGCACCATTATAAACCCGGTACTGGCTGGACTGGGTTGGAACTGTAGGAGGGGCAACTCTCACTGCTGTGGTAGGTCCAGGGCTGGGGTAGAGATGCTTAATAGACTGCTGCGTGGCCACACAGCTTAAAGGGAACGTAGGCAGTAACTCAAAAAATACAAAAAAATTTTTTTCATAGTCTTCAGATTTTTCCTTTATGTTGACTGTTTTAATATTTTTACTTACCAATGGTGTGTGTTTCTCGTACCATTACAACTAAAAATGTCTGTCTTTTCTCCCATCCCTGAGATTGGAACCTTCTGGTCAAGTATGCTAATTTTTAGGGTTGGAAAGTTTAAGGGTAGAGTGATATTACAAATTTAAGGATATATTTCTCCCTGTGTGCATTAAAATAGCAAGGCAGAAATTAAGCAAACCATTTTCAAGTAAGTTCCTGTTGTTTCTGATAATGCATGATGTTTAGGATTAATTTAGAAAACAACATTTAGAGTAAAATGAAAAATATCCTTTCATATGTTGCAATGTTACTATATTGCACAAACTACCTAGGGAAATCATGGAATTTCCTTCAGTAGAGGTTTTCAAAAAGAGGCTGGATAGCTATGTCTTGAATGGTTGAGAAACAACAAATCCTATATCTTGGCAGGGGCTTAGACTAGATGACCTTTGCGGTCCATTCTTACCCAATGGTTCTATGATTTCTATACAGATGATACTTTGCAACTATTTTTTTCTTTTAAATGGAGTATAAAAACAATTGCATTATTATCTTATATTCTTTCAGGTTAAAAATTATTCAATTTTTTAATTACAAATAACACTAGACTATCAGAACTGAGCATTTGATTTTTTTTTTACAGTTGAAGTTTTCAGTTTCATATGTTTGCTTAACCTTAAAGGGTAATTAAAAAAAAATTTCATTGCATTAAAACAGTACTGCAATTTTGGTGTTGCAAATGCTGCAAGAGAATGTTTTAATTGGTTTGCTGCTCCTGAAATTATTGAAAAATTAGTTTTGCAACAGGGATTGAAAAATTTACATACTAGTTAGAGATTGATACAAGAAATAAGTGGTGGGAAAGGCAGGGGAAGCCCACCATTGATGTTTTTATGGGCAATACCATAGTGAGAAACAAAACCCAACTTTTGGATCGCAGAAGAGGAAAATGTGTCAAGATCCCTGTCAAAGTCTTCTTGGAATATTTGTATTCACCAACCTCTTCTGGTTGTAGAGGGGAAGAAAGATTTTTTGTTTTGTTTTTCTCTCTCTAGTCATCCAGACTGTGCATCTGTAGGAGAGTGAGGCTGTGATCTCTTTGGTATATACCCCTCCCACATAGATGGCTGGTGGCTGCAAGGGTAGAAGGTACCTGCTGTTCTGCCTCTCACCAGCTTCCATTTTTGGGTCTCACTCACATGACTAACTACAGTGCCAGCATATGCTGTGGCACACAGCTTTCCCTAAGCAGCAAAAGAGCTGTGAGGAACAGCAGCAGATGCAGGCACTTTGGCTACTGGTTTACAGATCAGGAAGACAGGCAGCACTGATTCCATCTACATTGAGTCATATTTGGAAGGTTATCTTCACAACCATAAGGGCAATAAACTTAATTTAAAAATATTAAGTTTTAGTTTCTGTGAGAATTGATTGTTCATGCTTCTGAATTTCTCTGATAAAATGCCCCATTCACCACTGTGTATTAGGTGCCTTAAGTTTCCAAGCTGTGTTTTACAAAACCTAAATTTTGGATCAACTTTGATCTGACAGCATCCCTTTAACTACTGAGGGATTCAAGGGGGTTTATTGTTTATTAATACATGTTAATTTCAAGATTCTTAAATTCTATATTTTAAGATTGTGTGGATCAAAGTTTGCTATTTATGTTTTTCAGAATTTAAACAAGCAAGCATATGACTTGGCAAAGGCTTTACTAAAGAGGACAGCTCAAGCTATTGAACCATACATTACTAACGTAAGTCAAGATTTGCAAGTCATTAAACACGTTGGTGAAAATAAAATCTTTTAAAAGAGTAATTTATTGGTAGTTATTTTGTTGTAGGTTAGGTAGTTTTTACGATTAATTTGGAACTGTTATATGGTGGTGAAGATCTACTGCATTAAAAATACTATATCGTATTGTCCTTAAAATCTAATACTCAATTGTTTGGAAATTACCAAAGCCATTACCAATTTTGAGGTACTGTTGCAATTTCCTGACCCGGTTGCAAAACCGAAGTGTGCTTTTACCATCATCATCATCATCATCATCATCATCATCATCATTTTGTATTAGGATAGCACCTAGAGATTCCGTTCATGTTAGTCACATTCAGTTAGGTTCTGTACTGATACGTAGTGAGAGACAATCGCCGTCACAAAAAGCTAACAATCTAACTAGACATGACAAAGTGTGGGAGGGATAATAGAGGCCCAGAGAAATGAAGTAACATGCCCAAGATGGCACCGCAGGTCAGTTGCAGAGCTGGGAACCAAGGTCTCTGACTTCTAGTCTGCTGTTTTGCCCATTAGATTACGCTGCATTGTTGGAGAGGTGTTCTATCATACTGTGGGACTTACTTGCAAGTTGGTGTAGACAGGACCTCATACGAGTAACTAGAGAGTTGATCTGTGTTTCTTTTAGGTTCAGTGTTCTAAAATGGAGATCAAAGGAAGTTGTGTGTGTGTGAGAGAGAGAGAGAGAGAGCGGAATGAGAGTTTTTTACAATGATCTGGTGTCAGGGACTATCCCTGTCAAACAGAGGGGATAGTAATTAACATAAGATATGGGGAAAATTAAAATCTAAACAAACTAGCATTGGTATGTAGTCAGTATCAGCAAGTATAGCAGCTTCTTGCATAATTTCTTCACTGGTCTAATCTGATCCATAATCATGATTTAAAATGGAACTGTCCCTTCATCTGAGACAGTCAGATGATAATTTAGGCTCCTCTTAGAAAACTTCCTGGATCCCTCTTGATTTCTGCAAAGACTGAAGATTGTGGTACTGCACCAAGTTGCTAATAGGACTGAACATCTTCTTTCTCAGTTGCTCATTTGTGCACCCTCAACCACTGGCATGTAGGTGTATGCAAATTGCATCTCCAGACCAGTCTCTTTGGCCTTTCAGTGGAATACTTCCAGGAAGCTCCTGCTACGAAAAAAAAAATTGGTTCTGGATTAGGGCTGTTGATTAATTGAAGTTAACTCATGTGGTTAACTCAAAAAATTAATCACAGTTTTAATCGCTCTTTTAAACAATAGAATACCAGTGGAAATTCATTGTATATTTTAGATGGTTTTTCTACATTTTCATATATATTGTATTCTGTATTGTAATTGAAATGCCTATTTTTATTACAAATATTTACACTGTAAAAATAAGTAAAAGAAATAGTATTTTTCAGTTCACCTCATACAAATACTGTAGCGCAATCTTTGTCATGAAGTGCAGCTTACAAATGTAGATTTTTTTTTTTTGGTTGCCTAACTGCACTCAAAAACAAAACAATGTAGAATGTACAAATCCACTCAGTCCTACATCTTGTTCAGCCAATCGCTAAGACAAATACGTTTGTTTACATTTACAGGAGATAATGCTGCCCTCTTCTTATTTACAATGGCACTTTTGTAGCTGGCATTGGAAGTTATTTATGTGCCAGATATGGTAATCCAGCGATCTCAAACTCAGATCACCACAAGGACTACATGACGACTAATACATTGGTCTGAGGGCCACATCACTGAAACCTTTTCATACGACAATACAGAAGTATAGTTTTAAAAAAGTTAATAAATAGACTTTTAATAGCATATTATATAATCTCTTAAAAGTCTATTTATTGACTTTTTAAAAAACTGTAATGCGAAAAGTCTGTGCTAATTTTGACAGTCCATTCCATTTTTGGCCACTTAACTAACCAGAACATCAATATTAGGTTTGACATCCTGAGACAAAACCAACCTGTACTGCTTTCAAATGTTCATCAGTGGGCCTTGACCTTAACACAGATTTGTTAATCTTCATGGAAGAGAAAAACTGTTTATATATACATATATAATCTCACATGCGCACATCGCCATTATCCTTGCAGAAGCAGAGAATAACATGGGAAATGTTTCTTGTGAAAGAAATCTGTAGAATTCGGAATTCCAACATCTGTAGACTTCTGCTCCAAAATGGTATCACACTGAAGCTCCACTAACTCCACCTGCATTTCCTCTGCAACATTATTAATTTCCACGGCAAATGATGTGGGGAAAAAGTTGAAAATGTGGTTCAAGTGCCTTGAAATCTTTAAACCGCACATCAAACTGTTTGTGTAAGTTCGAAATGATATCTGCATATTCTTTCAAAGATTTGGGTTCAACTTTTCCTAAGGAGTTCAGAGTTGAGAAATGGACCAAATTGCCAGCAGTCAGCTGTTTTCCCCCACAAGTAAGCTTAAATGACTTAACACTGTCATACATCTGTTATCACCTGTTTTCTACCCTGAGGGTTCAAGTTCAGTGCATTCAGGTGGTTGGTTACATCTGTTAGAAAAGCAAGATTGCAGATAAAAGTGGAATCAGCAAGCTGTGGAACCTCCTTGTTTTTCATTTTCATGAAGGAATCAATCTCCTCTCTAAGTACAAAAAAATGCTTCAAAATATTTCCATGACTCAGCCATCTAACTTGAGTGTGATACAGGAGTTCCCTGTATTCGCTGTCTATACTTGCTAGAAAAGAAGTGAAGTTTCTGTGATTCAGCCCTCGTGCACGTATAAAATTAACAGTTTTAACAACTACATCCATAACTTCCTTCATTTGTAGACTTTTACTACACAGGGCTGTTCAGTTCGGTCTTCAATAATCCAACCACACCGTTTTCAGAGCACATTGATGGCACACTATCCATAGCCAAAGATACGAGTTTATTCCATGGCAGCACAGCTTTTTCAATGCACTCTTTCAGTCCTTGAAAAATGTTGCATCTCGTTGTGGTACCCTTCAGTCGCATTAAGTCTAGCAATTCTTCAGTTATATTCAAATTGCAATCCATACTTCCAATGAACACTGCACACTGTGCGGTATCTGATACATCTATACTCTCATCAAGAGCAATAGAAAATGCTTCAAAGTCTTTCGCCGTTTGACTCAATTGTTTTTGCACATTTTCTGCTAAATCCGTTATCCTGCAGGCAACTGTATTGGCAGACAAGCTTATGCCTTCAAAAACTTTCTTCCTGTCAGGATATAATTTCGCTTCACAAGACATTCTTTTACAAATAGGTCTTCTGTAAAAGGTCGCAATGATTTAGCTATCATTTCAGTTACCACAAAACTTGCTCTTACTGAATCTTTGTTAGTCTCTGAAAAGAAATTTCTTTGGTTGGCAAATGCTGCTTTAAGTTGCCGAACTTTTTTTCCTCTCTGATTTTTCCGATGAATGCATGATATTTTTCACAGCACATCGTGTCGTGGTGCTGACGCACGTTATGCTCCTTGGGAACTGCAATTGTTGGCTGACAAGGCATTGTATTTTATCTTTGACCTCTGTGGAAATAAATTCTCCCATTTGTCTTGGAAAACTTTTTTTTTTCTTCCATGAGTGTTCTTTTTTTCGACTAAGTCATTTCCGAGCAGTTTTAATAAAATATATACACTCAATAATGCACCTCACTCAAAGGACAAAACACACACTTAGTTTTAGAATTACTTGTGTTGAAACTCCCCCACCCCAGGCCCTGCCCTCACTCCAGCCCTTCCATGAGTCCCCACCCCAGGCCCTACCTCTTCCCCTGCCCTTCCCTGTCCTATTCCAACCCCTTCCCCAAATCCCTGCCCTGCCCCATCTCTTCTCCCCCTCCTCCTCTGAGCATGCGGCTTCCCGCTCCTCCCTCTTCCCTCTTGGAAAGCGTCTGGAGGTAGACAGAGGAGCGGGGAGCGGCGCCCTAGGGGGGAGGAGAGAGAGGAGGGAAGCGGATGAGAGGAGTTTGGCGGCCACAGGAAGTAAGTAAATAAATGCGTTAATTAAATTTGGGACTGAACACCTTGGGGGAGAATTGTATGTCTCCTGCTTTGTTTTGCCCACATTCTGCCTTACGTTTCATATAACAGCAGTCGTGGATGATGACCCAGCACATGTTCTTCTTAAGAACACTTTCACTGCAGATTTAACAAAACTCAAAAGATACCAACGTGAGATTTTTAAAGATAGCTACAGCACTTAAACTCCAGTTTAAAAATCTGAAGTGCCTTCGAAAATTTGAGAGGGACGAGGTGTGGAGCATGCTTTCAGAAGTCTTAAAAGAGCACTCCAATGCGGAAACTACAGAACCCAAACCACCAAAAAAGAAAATCAGCCTTCTGCTTGTGGCATCTGACTCAGATGATGAAAATGAACATGCATCGGTCTGCACTGCTTTGGATTGTTATTAAGCAGAACCCGTCATCAGTATGGACGCATGTCCTCTAGAATGGTGGTTGAAGCATGAAGGGACATATAAATCTTTCGCGCATCTGGCATGTAAATATCTTGTGACGCTAGCTACACCCGTGCTATGCGAAAACCTGTTCTTACTTTCAGGTGACATTGTGAACAAGAAGCAGTCAGCATTATCTCCTGTAAATGTGAACAAACTTGTTTGTCTGAGTGATTGGCTGAACAAGAAGTAGGACTGAGTGGACTTGCAGGATCTAAAATTTTACATTGTTTTATTTTTGAATGTAGTTTTTTTGTACATAATTCTGTATGTGTAAGTTCAACTTTCATGGTAGATATTGCACTACAGGACTTGTATTAGGTGAATTGAAAAATACTATTTCTTTTGCTTATTTTTACAGTGCAAATATTTGTAATAAAAATAAATATAAAGTGATCCCTGTAAACTTTGTATTCTGTGGTTATAATTGAAATCAATATATTTGAAAATGTCAAAAACATCCAAAAATATTTAAATAAATGGTATTAATTGGTTTAACTGCACTGTCACTTTGTTTTAATTGCTTGACAGCCCTATTCTGGATATATTATTATTTTTTATCTGTATTACCTAGGCCTAGTGCTTATGTTGTTGAAGCCTATGGCTTGACAAGGAGTGTTACCTGCATGTTTTTCATTCTCCTCCATTTCTAAACTGCTTTTTCAATTCCTGGCATGATCCACAGAATTGAGAGCAGTATTCATGCAGTCCTTACCATATCTGTTTGATCTTTTTACACCTCTGTTGCTCTGCCTAAAGTACTTAAAGTAGGCAATGTACTACTGTTTGTTACAGGTATGGAGAAAGTGATCGGACTACAGGAGCATGAATAGATTTCTTACACCACTGTCTTACACTACAACCTTTCAATTTGCTGTTTGTAACTACCTATTTTGTCACATGGGAAAGAAGGGAGGACAGGGAGTTAAAGAGGAAGGAATAGACAGGAAGGATTGAGAGGACAAAGAAAAACTATAAGTGGATTGGAAAGAATAGTTAAAAGTTGAATAGAGAGGGAAGACCTCAGAGAGGAGGTGGATGATGAGGGAGAGAAACAAGAGATGAGAAGGAAGAATGATCCAGCATAAGAAAAGTGTGAGTTCTACTATAAGTAACACAGATTTTGTTTATTACATTTAAGGTTGCAGAAGGGCATACCTCAACCACCCTAAACCTTAAGAGCATGGAGATAAACTTAGGGGAAATATTCAGTATTCGTTACCACCTTCATGTAGCCTTCAATGCTCTCAATACCACACTGCATTTACTTCCAGCTGTGACAGATAAAAGCAATAGGCACTCCAACTTCATCAAACATACACTTACAAGGTTCTGAAACTCTGACCTCATAGTCTGGTAACTAGAAACCGTTACATCTGATATAATATTAAATATGTTTTACAACCTTAAGATGGGAGAGGTTGCTGTTAAGGGTGCACGTAAAAATTATGCAAAGGACATCTAGCAATTCATATTGATTTTAATAAAGCAGATAACTTTGAAAGTTTAACATCCTTGCTTAAGCAGAACTTGGTCTTAAGCTTAACTCAGTTGTTGCTGCTACTCCACCATAATTCGTGGTTGCACGATTCATGTTAATTAACATGGATAAGATAGGAAGGAAAGACAAGAATGAACCTTGATTTGATTTTTGTTTTTTGGAAATGTGGCAAACCTAGTCTCACTGCTAAGCAGTTGGTGTACTGTGGCTGCTTATTATACTTAATGTGATTATTTCACTGTTACCACGTCCCACTGATTCTCTCTCCACAACCTTCCAATTTGCTGTTTGTAGCCACCTATCTTTGTGACATGCAAAGATTATAAGCTGTTTGTGGTAGATATAGCATCTAGCACAAAGGGTACTTGAATCCTGACTGGGGCCTCAAGGTGCTACTGCAATGAAAATCCTCCCTCATGGTGAAAAATCTTGGCATTCACAGGTCTCTTGTTCTGAAAATACACCCCACAAGTGGGGAATGATACACTCAGTACATTCTATAGCATTAAAGAACTATTTTCTTTGGTAGGATAGATGAAGAAACACAATAGAGGACATACAACTATTTAACAGGAATGTACATCTTCCAGTAGAAGCTGCTTGGTTTTTTTTTTTTGTTTGTTTGTTTTTAAAGAGGGAGGACGGCGGAATGAAACCCCTCATGAGGCCAGTTCACAGACTTAGTGTTTTTTGGGTAGCTCGCAGTTTTTTGGTTTATAAATATGGTGCATCCTTTCCTGGTTAGTTAATAGTTTCTCATTTTTCTTTTTACACTTCTCACCTTATGAAAGAAGCCCCCTTTTTTCCTAATTGGCTTGATTCATGTTACAGTAGCACATTGAACATGTGAACTCCCTCTGCTGGCTTTGTAGTTAATCGTTCAAATGCTTTACCAAGGTCTGTACATTTCCTTGCAAATTGATCATGCTAATGCACAAAAGACTTCTAGGATATGTTGTTTTAGAAACACAAGGGTGGAAAAATTAATTTGACAAAAGGAAAAGGGCATAATAAGTTAATCATTTTTTTTATTTCAAAGAAGTCAAGTTCATTTTTGCCTATCTAAAAGGTGCAGAACATAAGATTTGTGTTTCTTCCTCTCACCTCAAATCACGCCTGTTTCTCTAAAGGATCCAAAAAGAGATTCCCTATCAGGTTAATACAGCCTGTTGGTTATTGATAGGGTGCTCTTCCTTTTGACTATTGGGAAGGAGAGGGGTCTCTTCTATCCTGGCTTGCCTGTTGCACGGCACAATATCAATTGTTTGACACAGTACTTGTTGTCAAATTTTCAAAGGTAGCCATCGATTTTTGTGTGCCTCAACTTTTTGGTGCCCATTTCAAAACAATTGTGCCTGATTTTCTGAGTTGCTGAGCACCTGGAGCTCCTCTTGACTTCAGATGAGTTGTAGGTGCTTGATACTTATGAAAATCAGACTCAAGATTTCTCAGGTTGGGTACCTAAAAGTGGATACTTTTGAAAATTTAGATCTAGTGCCTGATATTTGCTCTGATCCGATATACATTCATCAGGTAGAGTGGGTAGCAAGCTTTGTGGTTGATGCTGTGCCCTAGTCCAGACAGAGACAGCCGTGAGCACCAGTTAAATGTGCTCCATCAGTGGACTTGGTGGTTTTGGAGTAGCATGAACATTGTTGCACGCTTTGGGCATGGGGTTCTTTGGCAGATTAAAAAAGGAGTTTGAGAAACAGTTCTGTGGTCTAAAATGAGGTAGGCATGATCATTTTCCTTCCTTTCTCCTCCACAGTACATATTTCAGTACATAGTAAATAACAGAATGATTAAAAAGTAATGCAATGTTTAATTTGTTTACTTTTAATTTAATATTAATGTAGAATTGTATCAGATCTTCTTTTATAGTTGAAAGTACAGATTTACTGTCATGTCCACCTAAGTCAATGTGTTTGCTTTGTAACTGCAGTGTACAAAAATGCAGCTTTGCAGATACAATGTCATTGTGAGTTCATAAGAGTTTGTGTCTAAATTTCCATTTAACAGCTTTATACATTAGAGAGATAAGATGGGTGAGATAATCTTTCATTGGACCAACTTCTGTTCATGATGAGAGAGAGAGGCTTTTGAGCCACACAAAGCTGTGTAATCTGAAGAAGAGTTCTGTGTGGCTCAAAATCTCTCTCTCATATCATGAACAGAAGTTGGTCCAATGAAAGATATTATCTCACCCACCTTCTCTCTAATATCCTGTGACTAACACGGCTACAAATACACTTTATACATTATTTTTTACAGTAGTGTGGTAATTCCTTTGCTATTTCTCTGTATTGGTCCCATTTAGGCAAAATGATGGAATGCTTTTGGTGTTGCTAGTGATTAAATAACTCTAAATTTAGTCACACTACAAAAGATCTGATATAACTGAAACTGGTAAAGGAATTATTTGTTTTTCTTTAAGTTGTTTCTAGACTTGCTGTGATAAACTAAACAATGCATGGCACCTTTTTGTAGTGTTGCTTTTCACCTCTAGTTTATGAATATAAATCGAAAGGAAAAAGTATTGTATCTTAAGGGTTATCTTTCCATAAACTCATTTCCCTCCACTTTTATCATTTTAATAGGTAGAAATTTGTATCCTTACTCAGAATTAGTGAAGATGATATAAGCTGATTCCGTGGTAGGCCAAGTTAGGATTTTAGAAAAGACACAGAAGATGTATACTGTTTTACTTTTATTCTGTTACTGATGTAATGTTCTTTGTTTTCCTTTCCAGTTCTTTAATCAGGTGCTTATGCTTGGGAAAACTTCTATCAGTGATCTGTCAGAGCATGTCTTTGACTTAATTCTGGAGTTATACAATATTGACAGTCATCTCTTGCTTTCTGTTTTACCACAGCTTGAATTCAAACTTAAGGTAAATATCATACTATGTTTGTTTTAGACAGTCTTTAAAATGGATTTTTTTGCTCTGAATATGGGCTATGTAATATTTGATAAGCTCACCGTGTCTAATTTGGAATTTAAATGTTTTTCTTACGGTCACATCTAAGTAACTCAAAACAACCAGTGCATAAGAGTAAATATATAAGAAGTCTAATCTTAAAAGTTGTAGAAAAAATGGAATTACAGAAGTTATTTCACAGAGTAATTAGAAAAGACTGCATTTGTAAGTGTGATTCACATATTTCAAAGAAAAATAACTTATTTTAATTTTTTTGTCATTGGCATTGCAAACTACTATTTATTTAAATGCTTATGCAGTAATTCACAAATTTTAATAGATTGAAAATCATATGCCACTTAATGGCATACTATTCCCTTGTATGTAGTAGTTAAAAAATTTGAGTGGAGTTTCTGGGCATACGTCTGGCCAACATTAAAATACTGTATAGCTGTCACTAGATTGGGAAACATTTGTTATCCTTTGTGGTTGGAAAACAGCAACTTCTTTACTATAACTTTCTGGAAAATTAAGAATTAATGTCCATTTTACTGCATTTTCATTGGTGTGGTCATCCCTGAGCATTATGCTCCCCCTCTCTGGGTTACTTTTTGCCTCAGTGTTGGTCTTCTAAAATTTATATTAGAAGGGGATGTGGATGCCGAGCTGTTCTTCCTTCTCTTCCTCCTCCCCCCTAATCTTGCTTGAGTAAGTAGCCTATCTTTTTTCAGGTTTTATTTTATTTTAAAAATGTCAAATGTCTCATGAATGGGGGAAAAATAGGCCTTATAATTTTAAAAATGAGGCCTATGGTCAGTATTTTTTACCATGGGTCAGGTCTTCTGTATTACTTATTCTACTTTCTCATGCTTGAATTGGGAAAGTCCTGGAAGAAATGTTTAAGCTCTGAATAAAAAGGCACTCTCATTGTGAGCTTGGTGTATGTTTTTTTCCTTGCTGCTTTTCATAATACTGCCTCTCTGCTATCTATTTCTGATCTTATGTATCACCAGTGCTTTTCTCTATTCTTCTGCATAATAAGGTCCACAGATCCTAAATAATGGGTCTTCAACCAATTTTTAGCTTAGGAAAGAGACCAGAACAGAACAGGAGTGTCTCTGTCCCTGACAAGCCCACAATCCACAGCTGTAGGTAGGCTAATCAGGTCTTCCCATTCCTGGGTGTTAAGTATGAGAGCCTGGTAATGTCTGATGAGCTTAAGGAGAAGCAAAGGTTAAAGCTGCTATTCTTCTTCTTCTCTTCTGATGGAAGTGTCTGAAAGGAACAGTCACACCCATCATCAAAGCAATGAGCTGACAATACAAGAAAGAAGCCACCCTGGACCAGAAATTCAGACTGAGACGGGGAAGCTAGTGGTAATATACCTTAACTGAGAGAGAGTCCTGCCAAAGTAGCATTAGCCAAAGATATATCCCAAAGGGCAAGAAGATGATTGGACTTGCCTTTCCAGCCACAGCCGGCGGCTATGTTGACCTTTTGTCATTGCCTATTCCCCCTCTGCCTTCCTGAATCAGGAACTTTCATCTCCCAGGAGCTAGATCACCGAAGACCAAGCTTTATGTCCTTCAGAAAAAATGAAACTGAGAGTGTGAGCATAAGGAATCTCCTCTGTCCCCAGTAAATATGGAAAGCCCTTTCTTTGTCACCTTTGACGATATGTGTACAATGCAGTTAGACAGCTGTGGCAGGCTGTGCCAGCTGACTCTGGCTAAGGGGCTGTGTGGGTGGGGTGGACCAGGCTCCGAGGCCCCATGCTGGAGGCCTTGTGACCTTGCCAGAGCAGGCCCCAGAAAAAGGCAGTGGAGAGGATCCTTCAAGCTGCTTAGAGTGGCAATATCCCACACAACCAATCAGAAAGGGGCTGCAGGGAGCAGCCAATCAGGGCCCACCAGGCTAGTATAAGAAGAACTGCAGAGACAGAGTGAAATGAGTTTCTTGCTGGAATTGGAGTGTAGGTGGTGTGCCTAGCTGGCTGAGGGAGCTACAGGACCTTGGACAGAGCAGTGCTGGCAGGGATCTGGAGGAGGGAAAAGGAGCTCTGGGTGGTGGCTGGGACTCAACCGAGACAAGGCCCTGACATAAGGGTGAAGAAAGTACTGGGGCCACAGGGAAGTGGCTGAGGGAATCGTAGCAGCAATGCATCTCAGTTAAAGGGACATGGTGGACAGCTGCTATCTTTAGGGCCCCTGGGCTGGGACCTAGAGTAGAGGGCTTGGGTTCCCCGCACCAGCCACTAGGAAAGTGGCTTGAACTGTGCACTCGAAAAGGGAACTGAACTCTTCTAGTGGCCCAGCAGGAGTGAGGACATTGTCTCTAGGGAGGGAGCCCTAGAGGATAGCTCAATGCCAGAGCCAAAGCCATTTTGAAGACTGCTGGACTAATTAAGGGCTGGAGCCCAGGGAGGGCGACAGAGAAAGAAAGGCCAACTGAAGGTACTGGGATAGGCCCTTCTTTTGGACAGTTTCCCCTGTTTTACATACAAACAGTGTGTAACTCTGGCTGGAAGGCTGAGCCACCGAAGACCCACCACAATCAGAGTGTAGGCACATGCACTTGGACAGGGGGCACTTGTGAGAGGTGAGTGTGATCTCACTGTTTGTTTACGCTGTAGTCCAGGGGTCGGCAACCGTTCAGAAGTGATGTGCCAAGTCTTCATTTATTCACTCCAATTTAAGATTTTGCGTGCCAGTAATACATTTTAATGTTTTTAGGACGTGTCTTTCTATAAGTCTCTAATATATAATTAAACTATTGTATGTAAAGTAAATAAGGTTTTTAAAATGTTTAAGAAGCATAATTTAAAATTAAATTAAAATGTAGAGCCCTCTCGGACCAGTGGCCAGGACCCGGGCAGTGTGAGTGCCACTGAAAAGCGGCTTGCCTGCCGCCATAGGCACCTGTGCCATAGGTTATCTACCCCTGGTTTAGTCATTTGGGCTCGGGCTGTATCCCGAGCTCTGGAATCCTCCCACTTCTGAGGGTCCTAGAGCCCAGGCTCCAGCCTGAGCCTGAACGTCTACAGTGCAGGTCAACAGCCCCTTAGTCTGGGCCACGCAAGTCTGAGTCTGCTGGCACGGGCCAGCTGTGTGTTTTTTAATTACAGTGTAGACATATTCGCAGGCAGATGCTGATTTGAAGAAAAAGAAATCCAAGACCAGGAAGACTGCTTTTGAGAAAAAGCAAAGATATCCAAGATTCCATTAAAACTAAAGACTAGTTATCTTTTCCTTTAATTTTAATTCCATGTTAGTGGAGGAACTAGCCCCCAGATACATTGATAAAATATGTGGTATTCTGCAGATCAAAAAGAAAACACCAGAGCTTCTCCCTTATCCTGTTCTTTATATTTAAATAGCCAATAACATAAACTGAAATTTTATAGGTCGTCAAATTCTAAGAAAAAGTCATTGAGATTTAAAAAGGGAAAGAATATTTTCCTCTCCTTCTGGAAGGCCAGTGATCTTATGCTGGGCAGAAACCTTAGGAGGAGAGAGGGTAAGACATCTTCAGTTAAAAATGTTTTTAAAACTCTACTCACGTAGTTAATTACCAGTCTAGATCTTTTCCTCTAACAGTCTGACAAAGGAAGAGAAATAAGAGGAGGAAAATATTAAAAGGCTTAGACAACTCAGAAGTATTTTTCATCTGCATCTAAAACACCAGTGTCCTACAGCTGTCTGTAGAGAATGTTATTCAAGAGGAATGGGCATACTGTGCTAAACCTAACTTGTTGGAGAACCTTGCTAAAGAGTTTATATTATAATCGATCAGAGCAGAGGCTCCATTGCAACAACCACTATATGCTGATGCAAATTAATTCATTATCTCTCAAAGAAGTTCCCTGCATTGCCATTCCTTGCAGCCCTCAAGAATATGCACAATAATGGCTCATAGTTATTGATGTAAAGTTCAGAAATTTAATTATTTTTGAGGATGAGGTTGTTTTGCTGTGCTCTCCAAGTGGCTCGGATCCTCTCACCAGGTCTTGGTCCTGTAGCGTTGGCCAGAAGACTGGGCTTAGATTTTCCATTCAGTCTCCCATGTGTCAAGGAAGAGTTTATGGGCAATTTTGTGTCCAGTTCTGTGTTAGTGCTATGTCAATCCAGCCTGATTCAGAAGATCAGGAAGGAGAAATCAATTATGCTTCTAATTACCCCTCCCTGTTCAATGCAACCTCATTTCTGTGATGTAGGCAATATGTCAGCTGGCCTGGTCATCTACTTCCATTGCAGGAAATACCTGTTGTTGTTGTCACATGGACTCATTTTACATCAAGATGCAAAGGGGCTGTGTACAAACTTGCACTGAAATAACAAGGTGTGAATTAAAACCAGATTAATTATTTTCAGTGCAAGTTTGTCCATGGACACTTATTTGGAATAAAAGTAGCTAAAATCAATTTAGCTAATCCACATATATTCCAAAATGTGTCAAAGAAAGACTTGCACCCAAGTAAATAAATCAGTTTTAGGAGACGTTTCATGATTTGAGGGGCTTGTCTGTGTGTACACCGACCGTAAATGTAGCTGCTTCAATTTTGAAAGGAGAGTTAAAAAAAATAGAGGCTATTAATATGTTAGTCTTGCCAAATTACTGGTATCAAGGAATGCATCAACATATTCTATAACTTGGTCTCAATTCAAATTTTGGTGTAAAAGCCAGGATATTTTTTCCTATAGGTGCCAAGGTCAACGCTTGTTTTAATTTCTTCAAAATGCGCTTACTAGGGATTTTAAAGCCCCAAATTTAAGTTCTGATGGAGGCTATATTTCAGCATTTGTGTGTCAACAGACTTTCATCCATATATCAGAAAATTGTGTAGTGAGCATGTCCAATTTTTACTCAAAAAAATCATAGAACACAGCCATAGGTGAACGTTTTCCTGAATACTCTCACTAAGCACCAATTTAGAACCTCTGAAGTATCAATGAAAATAACTTGTTTTTTTTTTTTTTTTTTTTTTTTGGTCATCATCTTGTCAAGGAGGATATCTGAACTAAGGGCATTATCTGTTGAACCTTAACATTGTATACTTTGCAAGTAGAAGGGGTTCTTGTAATTAATGTGGAGTTTATTCCTAAAATTGAATATCCAGTTTTACAGATTGAAGGAAGTTCTCTTTTCTAAGATCTTTTTATTCTCTGGAGAAAGCAATGGCATACCGTCAGTTTAAGATGAAATTATATAGATCATAATCAGGCCTTCCTAAATAAAACTTTCTTTGTACTTTATCACCCAGTGTATAGTGAGCCTTGGAATGGATCCTAAGAAGGCTAATTTGGAGTGTTGATGTATACAAAGCAATAAGTCCCATGCTTTAAGTATGGCTAGGAAGGAATTAGTCCAGATGAATTAACTATATGGATGCGCACCCAGACGACCTATACACAATTTAAAAATTGCGTTCCTTTTTAAGACTTAAAAGCACACCAACTTAAAAATGACCTATGTATGTTTTTTACCTATTACTATAACATATTTAGTTCATGTTTTTTTAAATTGATTTTATTATACTGGTGTAAACCCTGTGTGGACACACTTATTTTGATTTAAGAATGGTTTTCAGGTTAGCTTAAACCTGTTCCCAGTAAACTTAAACTAAATTGACATAAGTCTGGTTTAAACTGAAATAAGTGGCCATGCAGCCTTTGGTACCAGTGTAACTAAAGTAAATTTAAATCACACCTTAGGTTAGACAAGGGGTCGGCAACCTTTCAGAAATTATGTGCTGAGTCTTCATTTATTTAATTTAAGATTTCGCATACCAGTAATACATTTTAACATTTTTAGAAGGTCTCTTTCTATAAATCTATAATATATAGCTAAACTATTGTTGTATATAAAGTAAATAAGGTTTTTAAAATGTTTAAGAAGCGTCATTTTAAAATTAAATTAAAATGCAGAGCTCCCCAGACCGGTGGCCAGGACTTGGACAGTGTGAGTGCCAATGAAAATCAGCTCGCATGCTACCTTCGGCACATGTGCCATAGGTTGCCTACCCCTGGTTAGACCATACATCTTTCTCATGTAGACAAGTCTCAAGTAGACTACTGTATGTTTCATTTAGTAGATAGTGTGGTTAATAAAAACTAAATTAATACAACTTCCCTCCTCCATCATTTTGTGAGGAAATGTCATGTTCACTTGTAGATAAAATCAGAAAGATTTTGGCTTAACTGTTTCTGTGGCTGTGCTTGGATGTAGTGGAGAAGGGACAGCCACAGGACGCCATTTGCAGCTCCTTGTCAGAGGCCCAGCACTGATGACAGAGCAATAGGGGGCCTTCTCTAACTTATACCTTTGGACAACAGTGTGTAGAGGGCTGTGTCTCCTTCACATTATCACCTACCTTCAGCACCCACTCCTCTCTGTGGTTATCGGTGATGGCAGCTGGCGTACAGGTAGCTATGCTACCTATTCCATCTTTATGGTAACGGAGATTCCCACTACTCGGAGAGAATTCTGTGGGAGATCTGGTTGGCTTAAGTTCTCCTTGCACTGCTTTCATGGAGAAAAGTGAACTTAGTGGACTGGAGACTCTGGCCCTTTGTCTTCTCTACTTTAGTCGGTGTTGCTCCTTGTGAGGAGTGTTAAGTGATATTGGAAATATTTTGAGCTACAAATTGTGTGCTTTGGACATATGTCTTTTCAGGCTGGTGAAACCCAGCTGGGAAGAACTTGACCCATTGTTGATGGCGAATGTTAATACACTGAATGACGTGGTCACACAGAAGCTTTTGGTGGAGCTGAAAATTGAGCTCAGGACTCCAAAATATATGTCCACAGATCATTTTTGGGTTTGGTTTCATGGTTTACCAAGTTTGCAAATTTTTTTCTGTTTGAAAGGGAGTTCAGTATTTTAGCTGTATATAAATCATCATCCTCATTTATTAATGGTCCCTTCTTTCTAGCTTTTTCTCTAACGCTACAAACCACCCCCGTGTAAATATCTGTATTCAGATATGTAATTTCTAAAAGCCTTCACATTCCCTTGGAACTTTTTCTGTAGTGTTAAATGTCGTTTTGTTAGTCTCTAGGATTTTTACGGACGTGGAGATGTTTGTGTATGTTGTGCTTATACACTGGTTTGTATTACTGATTTTAAGAGAGACTGTTAGGTGATTGATTTTAGAAACAGTCAAATTTTGATTAACATGACTACTTCAAAAACTTTAGGTGTCTAAATCTTTGAACAAATTTGCTATATATATATATATAGAGAGAGAGAGAATATACAAAATCTGTACTATGATGGTTTGTTCATACATGTTGGTATTGAGCAAGCACACTAGAATGCTTGATATCAGGTTCATCCACTGTTTTTGAAGATATATGCACTCTTCCATTCACCTTTTTCTAAAGCATTAGATTTCAAATTTTTCTTATGATTGCCCACTTCTTATGATAAACAATTTCTCCTCAGTCTTGATTCCCTACCTTCTGTGTGGCAGTTGTTGTTGTCGCTTATGGGACAGTTGTCCACGCAGCAGAGACTTGTTCTTCTTTTCCTTCCTCTCACTATATCATATCACATTTCCTTCATAACTCTTACTAATGCCTGCATTCCTGCCCCATATAAAAATAAAAACAAACCCAACAGTACAATAATGGTAACTCATCATTATATTTGGTTGTATTTTATATCCTGCTTTTCATCTATTTATGCCTTATGTAAACCCTACAGGGCCTTCCTATCAGTATTTGTACAGTACCTAGCAGAATGGAGCCTTAATCTTGATAGGACCTTTGGGTATTACCACAATGTAAATATTATGTTTAATAATGTAAGTAATATAAGAAAAAATTAGGAAAATAAGATTAACATCAAATAATTAACTGTAAATAAACTGGCTTTAGTACAGTGTGTTGCTGCTTCATTTATCATAAAAATGTAGGGTTAGAAGGGACCTCAAGAGAGCATCATGTCAACCTCCCAGAGCTGAGGCAGGTTTAATATATCTAGAATAGAGACCATAGGTTTTTGTCTAATCTGGTCTTAAAAATCTCCATTGATGGGGATTCCACAGCTTCCCCATGTAAACTGTTTCAGTGCTCAACTGTCCATATACATCGCTACCTTGATATAACGCAGTCCTTGGGAGACAAAAAATCTCACCGTGTTATAGATGAGACCGTGTTATATAAAACTTGCTTTGCCCTCCCCCCCCCATTCCTTGTTCCCTGACCACCGCCTCCACAGACCCCCATCCCTAATCACCCCCAGGAACCCATCCCCTACCCAACCCTCCGTCTCCTGACTGTTCTGACTCCTGTCCGCTCCCCCACCCCTGACAGGCACGCAGCGGTGGGAAGCAGAGCAGCCTGGCCCCAGTCTGCTCCACTCCACCAGCTCCCAGCTGCAGCACTCTGCTGCCCACCATTGGCGCGTGTGGGGAGGCTGGGGAAAGGATGCCCCCTGCTTTCATCTGCAGTGGAAAGTGGAGCAACGTGGCCCCAGCATGCTCTGCTTTCATTGCCCCGGCCCCAGCCATGTTGCTGGGGGGTGGCTGGGGAAAGGTTGTGCATTCACCTGCAGTGGGAAGTGGAGTGCCATGGCTGGGAGGTGGCAGAGTGGAGCAGACTGGGGCTGGGCTGCTCCGCTTCCTGCTGCCGGTGAGTGTGGGGAGGTTGGGGAAAGGATGCCCTCCGCACTTACCTGTGGCAGGAAACAGAACGCTGCGGCTGGGAGCTGACAGAGCGGAGCGGGCTGCGGCCAGGCTGCTCCGCTTCTGCTGCCGCTGGTAAGTGCAGGGGAAGAGGGAGGAAGCAGAATGGGCTGCTCCCGGCCCCCTGCTAATCCCCCGGGCCACTCTGGGACTGTGGGCCCCCAAAAGTGCCCTCCCACAGCTCCTGCCCCCCAGACCCTGGGGGGGGGAGGGGGCCCTAACTGCTCCCGAGACCCTCTGCTCCTTATTGAATCCCTCAACCCCGGCCTGGCCCGGCACCCTTAACATGCTGCTCAGAGCAGCAGGTCAGAGTTTTACTGCGTTGTATGTGAACCCATGTTATATCGGGTCGCATTGTATCGGGCTAGAGGTGTGGTTAAAAAGCTTTTCCTAATACCTAGCCTAAATCTCCCTACTTGTCCTACCCTTGGAAAACAATTGATAACCATCCTCCTCATAACAATCATTTAAATCTGTGAAAACTATGAAGTGTCTCCCATCTTCTCTTATCTAGGTTAAACATACCCAGTTATTTCAATTTTTTCTCACAGGTCAGGTTTTCTAAATCTTTAATTGTGTTTGTTGCTCTCTTCGCCCCCTCTCTAATTTGGTCACTTCTTTCTTAGAGTAGTACCCAAAACTGGACACACTACTCCGGCTGAAGCTTCAATAGTATCAAGTAGAGCAGACCAATTGCCTCCCATGTCTTACATATAAGAATACATCCTGAAATGCCATTTGTCTTTTTTGCAATAGCATCACATTGTTGACTGACCTGGTTTACGATCCACTGTAACCCCAGATCCTTTTCGGTAGTGCCACTGCCTGCTCAGTTATTCCCCATTTTATATTTGTTCATTTGATTTTTCTTCTTACATCCTACGCCTCTCTAGTCCTCAATTTTGTATCTGAGTGTTTTCCTTTGTATTCATTATCACTGCATCTTTCCTAATTTACAGCCCATACTGCTTTAATTTGTCCAGGGTAATTTGCAAATTGGTTTTGTCCTTTGCTATGTTTGCACGTTTCCAGTGTTGGTGTCATTTTCAAATTTGGTCATGGCTGAATTTACATAAAAAATAACTCCCAACGAAGTAGGGCATGAAAAGTCATGAAGGAGGCTGAGGTGACTGTACTAGGCTACTGTTAGCAGGTAGACTCACTGTTTGACAGATACAGACACTCATAGATGCACCTCTGAGGTGTTGGTGTTCGACAGTGGTCCCCAGTGTGCAGTTTCATTACTGTGAAATTGACTGTTTTGATAGCATTGAATAGTTGCTATGTCAGTGGTCCCCAACCTTTTTGTGGCCAATAGCACATTCATGTTTTCAGAAGAGTGTGGTGGGAGCCAACAGTTTTTCAAGGCTTATTTTGCATTTGAACATTTAAATAATATGAAAACCATCATATTTACCATTACATAATATATGAATCCATAAGATAAAAAAGGTAATTTTACATGTAAAAGGTATTAATTAAATTATTCGGCGATTGCCCTTTCACCTTACCATATGAATTTGCTCTTTATCTACCTGTAAGAAAAATTAAGGAGTTTTTACAAAATAAATATCATAAAAAGTTTTCATCTTATTTATTTAAAAAAAGTAAAACATTGTTGAACTGCTGGCCCAAATATAGTTATTATTCTTACTTTAACATCGACAGCCAGTTATGGTTAATTAAAAATATTCTTTGTATAGTTACTTGTATCTGGATTTCAATAAACAAACAAATATGAAAGAAAGTTAAACAAGTTAATCATATGCTCTCATCAGCACTTAATGGAAAATAGGTATAATTAATTCACGTGGCTTTTCTAATAAACTCAGTATGATTTTTGGCACTGCACTTCTTCAGCCAGTTTTTCGTAGTTGGGAGAATAGGATGATATTCCCATTCGTAAGCAATTGTTAAGATGGGCATCTGTAAGCTGAGATCTGTATTTTGATTTTATGATGCTCATTGTTGAAAACAGAACTTTGCATAGATAAGTGGAACTGAAATAAAATTTTATTTTGTATGCTACATTTTTTAAGGCAGGAAGCTTTTCGGTCAACCACATTCCAAAAATTTTCATCTGTTGCGCAGGATTTTAGAACAATATCATTTTGAAGGTCCAAAGTCTCCAGTTCCATGTCTTTTGTTCTTACTTGAATGAGACTCGCAATTGATGTAGCCATTTCTGTTACCTCTATTTGGCAAGTAAAAGGATTCACAGGAAGGGCAACTAGAGGCTCGAAGGTAAACTGCTGAAATCTCTTTTCAGATTGTTCCAGAATTGTTCGAATGTGGATAACAGATGGTGATGGGTTAAAATCACTTTCACGTAACATTTTCTTCATACTTGCGAAATGTACGAGAGTCTTTGTCTTCATATGTGACATCCACAATCAGTTTTGCTTTGAATGATTTTACAGAACCTATCATTTGAGCCACATGTTTCTTTTCCCTGGAACTCAAGATTTAAAATGTTCAATTTGTCAGTGATGTCAGCAAGAAAAGCCAAGTGCATTAACTAGCTGGAGTCCTCTAGTTTCTCGAAGTTCTGATTTGTGGACTTACAGAAATTCTTTGATCCTCTTCAGTTAGGCTTAAAAAACATGCAAGAACTTTACCTTTGCTCAGCCATCGTACTTCTGTGTGCAAGATAAGATCAGATTGTTTATCATCAACATCTTCCAACAGGGCCTTCAAAAGTCTGTGGTGCAAAGGTTTTGCTCGAATAGTTAATTATTTTAATAATGACATTCATAATGTGTTGAAAAGAAAGAACAAAGCTTCTTGGTGGATAATGCAATGATAAAACAAAGTTTGGAAAAAGATTCATTCTTCTTGCAGAGTGCAATGAATCCATTGGTGCTGCCCATCATTGCTGGTGCCCCACCAGTGGTGATCGCAAACAGTTTGTCTAGTGGCATACTAATTGGTGTTGCGTATGTTTTCAATAAATTATAGTGCTCGCATGAGATTTGATCTTGGATGAAAAACTGGCTGAAGCAGAACCCAAGCAGGACAGAGGTGATAAGAGGGGAAGGTACTTTGAAGAACTTGCAGCAATGATGCAGTCTTCACTGGTTGAAGATACACACCCATAATCTAAGGGTACTCTTGTATTCTCTGCTTATGGTGGACCCCCCACACACACATACATGTAACACTTTCTACTATCCTTGCTTGGTAGGGATCTCCATCCCATTCTGGTGCATGAGGATCTGGTCTCTGTTATTTATGCCTTTGTCACCTCTTGCCTGGATTATAGTATACCTAGGCATGAAGCCTTCAGCACTTAAGAAAAACCAACTTGTTCAAAACGGTGCAGAAACGCAGTCTACTACAAACGTATCAGAATTGTCATCTGCTCTCTACTCTGGCTTCCTATAGGATTTCAAGGTCTCAGTCCTTATTTTTGAATCACTCTGAATATCTAAAAGATCATTTAAAACTCTGGGACTAAGAAAGTGGTTAATAACTATGCTCCTCTGATAGAATGGAATGCTCAACAATAAGAGCATAGCTTGTATGTGTGTGAGACAGAGACTGCCCTCAGGGAAAGTTGAGACTGGGAATGATCTTTCTCAGGAACTAAGAACCATTACAAACCTCACCACTATCCTGTTGCTGACCATGCTGTTGATAGTCAGGCCTAATGGGGAAAGTGAGAATTTGGCCTGTCAGTTAGAGTTGGGGCCACAACGTGTAGAGTCCAGAAAATGAGCTGAGGGTCAATACTGGACATACAGAAGCTGAATGCCAGAACCTAGAGGGTCAACCGGAGTCATAAACCAGAGGTCAAGGGGAGAGGATGAGAGAACAAACAATATGTGACAGATGTGAAGTCACATTGCTTAATGTAGTACTGGAAGGTGCTGATACTACGGTGATGAGTACAGTATAAATTTCTATATAGAATTGATACAGCAGAGTCAAAAGTCTCCAGGATTTAAATCCTGTCCAACCTACAAGACAACTGTCCCCATTAACTATGGACACTAAGTGCCCCTTCTGCCTTTTGAGCACTTGTCCAGCATATTTGCTTCACAATATGCCACTTGTTTCAAAAGAGGACACAAAGCAAGGGAATCAGCCCTTAAATTCTTCCTTGTGGAAAGATCGATGAGAGTCTCTCCTGAGCTCTAGGGGAAGGAGACTGGACCAGATAATGGTGGTGGTGGTGGTGGTAAGCCATAGGTCCACCCTAAGCTCCATAGCCAATGATTGGTGAAAAAGTCTTACTACTCAATTGTGGAGTCAGCAAGAGCCTCCAAATTCTCCTTAGCTCAGTCGTCAGGCGAAAGGGGGAGAAGGAGCGTTCTTCCCAGGGTGATTGGAAGATGTAGATCTCCCTCACTGACACGGAGTAGGTCCAAGCCAGGAAGCAGTTCAAGGGCCGGTTTGGTGCCAACTGATATTTGAACAATCTCAGCGCCATTTACATAAGCAGCTCTTCTCCCATCAGCATTGAAGTATCCACCAACAAAGCACCTAAAGCCAACATCTGTGCCTTTTGTTCATCTTCAGAAACGCTTGGCACTGAAAGACTCAGAGGTGATAACAAGGTCCCTTATACTGATTATGAAGCACTCCATCCAGTCACTTATAGCACTAACTACACTCCTCACTAATGTGGAGGAATTGCTCCCAATGAGGTTTCATAATTTTCTAGCGTTAAGGACAGAGTGGTTTTCTGAGGACTGGTGAGCTATTGCTTTTTTTCAATGACTTTGGCAGGCATGTTTCTCTGAAGGAAGCATTAACAATTTCATTAGGAGTGGGGATAGTTGTTAATCAGTAGTTTTTTTTCCAGTTTGGGGTCTGTTTCACAGGTTGTTCTCTGATATTTTTAGGAAGTGTGATGGGCCACACTCAGTTAGCATCATAGAATCATAGCACTGGAAGTGACCTTGAGAGGTCATCTAGTCCAGTCCCCTGCACTCAAGGCAGGACTAAGTATTCTCTACACCATCCCCAACAGGTGTTTGTCTAACCTGTTCATAAAAATCTCCAATGATGGGGATTCCACAGCCTCCCTAGGCAATTTATTCTAGTGCTTAACCACCCTGACAGTTAAGTTTTTCCTAATGTCCAACCTAAATGTCCCTTGCTGCAATTTAAGCCCATTGCTTCTTGTCCTATCCTAAGAGGTTAAGAACAACAATTCTTTTTCCTACTCCTTGTAACAACCTTTTATGTACTTGAAAACTGTTATCATGTCTCCTCAGTCTTCTCTTTTCCAGACTAAACAAACCCAGTTTTTTCAATCTTCCTTCATAGGTAATGTTTTCTAGACCTTTTAATGTTGCTCTTCCTGTAATTTGTCCACATCTTTCCTTAAATGTAGCACCCAGAACTCGACACAATACTCTAGTTGAGGCCTAGTCAGAGCGGAGTAGAGCAGAAGAAGTACTTTTCATGACTTGCTTGCAATATTTCTGCTAATGCATCTCAGAATAATAATCATTTTTTTGCAACAGTGCTACACTGTTGACTCATATTTAGTTTGTGGTCCACTATGACCCCAGATCCCTTTCCACAGTACCCTTTCTGAGGCAGTCATTTCCCATTTTGTATATGTGCAACTGATTGCTCCTTCCTAAGTGGAGTGTTTTGCATTTGTTCTTATTGAATTTCATGCTGTTTTCTTCAGACTATTTCTCCAGTTTGTCCAGGTCGTTTTGAAGTTTAATCTTATTCTCCAAAGCACTTGCAACTCCTCTCAGCTTGATATTTTCCATGAACTTTAAGTGTACTCTCTATGCCATTATCTAAATCATTGATGAAGATATTGAGCAGAACCAGACCCAGAACTGATCCCTGTGGGACCCCTCGTTATGCCTTTCCAGCATGACTGTGAACCACTGATAACTAGTCTCTGGGAATGATTTTCCAACCAGTTTTGCACCCATCTTATAGTAGCTCCATCTAGGTTGCATTTCCCTAGTTTGTTTGAGGTGGTCATGCGAGACAGTATCAAAAGCTTTACTAAAATCAAGCTATACCATGTGTACTGCTTCCTCCCCCCATCCACAAGGCTTGTTACCCTGTCAAAGACAGCTATCAGGTTGGTTTGACATGATTTGTTCTTGACAAATCCATGTTGACTGTTACTTGTCACCTTATCTTCTGTGTATCTGCAAACTGATTGCTTAATTATTTGCTCTATTATCTTTCTGGGTACGGAAATTAAGCTGACTGGTCTGTAATTCTTCAGGTTGTCTTTATTTCCCTTTTCACTGATTGGCACTATATTTGCCCTTTTCCAGTCTTCTGGAATCTTACCCGTCTTCCATGACTTTTCAAAGATAATCGCTAATGGCTCAGATATCTCCTCAGTCAGCTTCTTGTGTATTCTAGCATGCATTTCATCAGGCCCTGGTTACTTAAATATATCAATTTGTCCATGTCAAGAGATGCAGTGCTGCCTTAGTCCTTGTATTCTGAGTTGGAATTGGACTCGTACCACTCTATTGCAGGAGCAGAAGGTCATCCTTCAGGCACCATGGGAGGTGCTGACAGAGGCAATGGGTCCCTCAATGGCAGAACCCAGTTCAGTGACCCTTCTGGACTCCATGGGCTTTCTACTATGTCCAGGGTTTGAGCCAACGCTCTCGCTCAGGTGCCACTTCAGTCATGTCTGCTACCTTTGTTCCTCCACGTCCAGCTGCCGAGCAGCTTCCTCCGGCATTGGTAGCAACGGCAGTGCCCTCGGCACCAAAGATGTCAGTGGCTCAAGTCATGGTGCCAGCGGTGCCCTTGGCACCAACTCCGGCTGCTGTGATGGCACCAGCAATGACCATGGCGCAGGCACACCACCTGAGAGCGCCTCCAGCACCAGCGTGGGTTGTGATGTTGATGCCGGTGCTCTTCTCAGCACCAAGATCAGTGCTGCTCAGCCCATCACTGTCCCCACCGGCTGACGTGATCCCTCTGGCAGGGATGGAAGGGAACAAGCACCTCCCTTAGTGGCTTCATTCTCATCTTCCCCGGATGAGGCGCTCACAGGCGCTACCATTGCCCCAGCCCTGGAAGACTCCAGGGTGTTGCGGCAGTTGCTGTGCCAGGTTGCATAGGGTCTGGGTATTAAGATGGAAGAAGTTATGGACAATGCAGACCCTATTCTGGCCCCTTACCGCTAATTAAAACTATCATGGACATGACCAAGATCCTGTGGCAGATTCTGGCCTCCCTATAATACTGCCAAGCCCAATGAGTGGTGGTACGTTTTGCCCCCCAAGAGTTATGAACACTTATACACCCAACCACAAACTGACTCTCTGGTGGATGCTCCAAACTGGAGAGAAAGAGGCAGGGTTTCCAAGGCCCTTCCCCCAAGAACAGGGATGCAAAAAAGCTTGAGCTATTCAGGCAGAGGATCAACTCCACGGGGGGACTACAACTCTGCATTTCCAACCAACAGGCCATCGTCAGCAGGTAGGCCTACAATATTTGTTCAGCAGTGGCTAAGTTTATGGAGTTGCTCCCCTCGGACTCCTGGGCCGAGTTCTCGGCTTTGATTGAGAAGGCGAGGTTGATCTCCAGGGTGTAGCATGAGAAGGGGCTCATGGCTCCAGATATCGAGTTTCCCCTTTAAGTCCAACAAACGATACAGGACATGCCTTTCGAGGGTGAGACTCTATTTTATGAGAAAACAGACAAAAGGTTAAATTGTCTGAAGGACTCCAGCGCCACTCTCAGGTCATGGGGAGGGTGTGTAACTCCAATCAGTGGAGACGCTTCCTCTTGCAACCTACCCAGAGTTTTGGTCACAGAACAGCCAAGACGGCTTCAGAAGGCATGAGAGAAGTGGCAGGAGAAGGTCATGTCAACCTTCTGGCCAGAGATCGGGAAAACCGAGGCTGTTTTTTGGGCCTGAAGCATGCCTTTCGAAGGCATAGTCAAAGACAGTGTGCCATACTTGGCAATGGATCCACCCCGCCTTACCTTCTCATCCTGACTATCCCCTTTCTACCATGCGTAGTCTCTTATAACCTCAGACTGATGGGTGCTCCACATGGTAGAGAGGGGATACTCCATCCAATTCTGTGGTCTCCAGCCTTTCCACCCCCCTTCCCCGTCCCTTTTCAGGTACCCTTCTCACAAGCAACTCCTTATTCAAGAGGTGCAGTTGCTCTTATCTTTAGGGACAGTGGAGGAGGTTCCTCCAGAGCACAGGGCCAAGGGCTTTTATTCCCGGTATTTCCTAATACCAAAAGCGAAAGGCGGCCTCAGGCCCATCCTGGACCTGCGGGAATTCAACAGGTTTATAAAGAAAATCAAGTTATGCATGGTCTCTCTGGCCTCCTTCATTCCCTCATTGGATCCAGCAGATTGGTATGCCGCCTTTGACTTGGAGGACGTGTACTTTCATATTGTGATTTCTCAGCCCCACAGGATATACCTCAGGTTCGTGGTGAACAACAACTACTACCAATTCACAATCCTTCTGTTAGGCCTGTCAGCAGCACCTTGAGTTTTCACAAGTGCATGGCAGTTGTTGTCATGTTTCTGCACAGGCACCATGTTCATGTGTTTCCTTACCTCAACAACTGGCTTTGCTCAGAGACCCAAGTGGAGGCTCAGGTCAAGTTTATCAGAGCCACCTTCTTCAGCTTGGGCCTCCTTTTAAATGAAGCAAAGTGCACTCTGTACCCCATCCAGAGGATAGAGTTTATAGGGGCAATATTGGACTTGACCCAGGACAGGGCATACCTGCCACAAGGGAGATTTCAGGCCCTCACTGATAACATTTGAGGCCTCAGACGATTTCCCACCACAACAGCAAGCAACTGCCTGAAGCTTCTGGGACACATGGGGGCTTGTACCTGTGTGGTGCATGCCGGGCTCAAACTACAACCTCTTCAGTCCTGGCTGATGTCAGTATATGGCCCAGCCAGAGACAGCCTGGACAGGATAGTGACCCTACTTCGCCCGATCCTCGACTTCCTCCTGCAGTGGCTCAATTCTCAGGAGTTATGCTCGGGGGTCCTCTTTGCCAGTCCGCAGCCAGACCTGGCTCTCTACATGGTCAGAGAGCTGAGAGTGGTGCACCTGGTGTGCCAGGCCTTCTGGGCATACTTAGTGGGACAATATGTATTAGTCATGACAGACAACACCACTGATATGTTCTACATCAACAAATGGGGACGCACACTCCTCTCCACTGTGCAAGGAAGCCCTCATGCTGTGGACTTCTGTGTAGAACATTCAGTACACCTGCAAGTGTATCGCTCCTCCTCGGGGTACAGAACGAGCTGGTGTGTTACCTCAGCAGGTCATTTCACGGCTACGAGTGGTCTATTCGTCCAGATGTTGCGAATTCAATCTTCCACAGTTGGGGCTTTCCCCATATAGACCTATTCATCATGCGACACAGCAGGAAGTGCCAACAGTTCTGCTCCCTCCAGAACCACAGCCCGGGCTCCAGAGCAGACGCGTTCCTCCTCCACCGGGGAGATTGTCTCCTATATGTCTTTCCACCCATGTCATTTGTTCACAAGGTGCTCCTTAAGATCTGGAGGGAACAACAAGCTCAGGTTATATTGATAGCTCCAGCATGGCCCTAACCTCACTATTACGCATCTCTCCTAGACATGTCCGTGGAAGCCTCAGTCACCCTGCCACTCTTCCTGGACCGTCTGACGCAGGATCATGGTCATCTTTAACATCCGAACCTCGATTTGCTTCACCTCATGGTGTGGAAGCTCCATGGGTGAACCTGATGGAGCTGTCCTGTTCAGAACAGGTTAGACCAGTCCTTCTTGGCAGTCCTCTTCCACAAGATCCACCTATGTTGCCAAGTGGAAGACGTTTTCAGTCTGGTCAGTGCAGCACCATTCGTCCCCGATGCTGGCTCTAGTGCCACTTATTCTGGATTACCTTCTCCGTCTGAAGCAGCAGGGACTTTTATTGTCATAAATAAGGGTGCATTTAGCCACCATCTAGGCCTTTCACCTGGCTGAGGAGGGTTTGCTAACCCTATGGTCAGCCAGTTTTTAAAAGGGCTCGACAGGCTATATCCTCACGTCCAACAACCTGCCCCAGCCTGGGACCTCAACCTGGTCCTTTCTAGACTAATGGGACCACTTTTTGACTCCTGGGCAACGTGCTCTCTCTCTCTCTCTCTCTCTCTCTCTCTCTCTCTCTCTCTCAGAAGGTGGCATTCCTGGCGGTGATAACCTTGGCCAGGAGAGTGTCTGAATTCAGGGCCCTAACTTCAGATTCACCTTATACTGTGTTCTATAAGAATGAGGTGCAGCTTCGACCTCATTCTGCTTTCCTTCGAAAGGTGGTGTCGTAGTTTCACATCAAACAGGATGTCCTTCTCCCGGTATTCTACCTAAGCTGCATTCCAGCGGGAGAAGACACTCCACTCTGGATGGCCACAGGGCGCTAGTCTTTTATATTGAGAGAACGAAGCCGTCAGAAAATCAGCCCAGTTATTCATAGCAATTGCAGACAGAGTGAAAAGTCTGCCTGTGTCATCACAATGCATTTTGTCACGGATCACATCCTGCATCTGGGAATGCTACAACTTGGAGGGGATTCCCGCACTCGCTGCGCAGTCCACCAGAGCGCAGGCTTTGTCAACATTATTCCCGGCACAGGTTCAGGAAATCTGCAGAGCAGTGACGTGGTCCTCTATCCACACTTTCACCATGCACTATGCGATTACTCAGCAGGCAGAGATGATGCGGCCTTTGAATGAGCAGTGCTCCAGTCAGTGGACGACTCCGACCCCGCCTCTTGAATTTGGGCTTGTGGATCACCTGATTGGAATCCACATGAACAAGCACTCGAAGAGAGAACGGTTACTCACCTTCTTGTAACTGTTCTTCGAGATGTGGTGTTCATGTCCATTCCAATACCCACCCTCTTACCCCTCTGTCAGAGTAGCTGGCAAGAAGGATCTGATGGGGTGGCTCTATTTGAGCACTATGAAGGTGCGACTCCAGGGGGTGCCCAGGCCTACTGCTGTGCATGTGCACGCATGCTCATCTGATTGGAATGGACATGAACGACACATTTTGAAGAACAATTATAAGAAGGTGAGTAACCGTTCTTTACGCTGACAAAAGTGATAGTATATACATAGCCTTGGAGCACCTACACTAGAGACTTTACAGTGGCATAGCTGTATTGGTTATAGCTGTGCCATTGTAAGTTCTCGACTGTAACCATAGCCTTTGTTATATTTCCTTCACTCAGCTTCCAAGCCCATAGGAGTTGCTTCCTTGCATGTAGCATTTCCAAGGTGCAATAGGGCCATTAATCAATCCTTTATATTACGATGTTCCTTGATGACCCATTTGATTTTGATAGCCCTTCTGGATTGCGGGGGGGGGGGGGGGGTAGATGATTCCTGTACCTGTGTTTACAAGTTAATAGCAAACATTTTCAGAGTTATAAAGCAAAACTTACATATTTTCTTATAGCATAGAATACTGACATTAAATGTGGGACTGAAGCATGTAGCAATTTATAGGCGTTTCATATAGTCTAAACACTAAATACATTCTTATAAAACTGATGCCTGTTTTAAGTAAAACTAACATACAGCTGAACTGGTCTGGTCTCCAGATATGAATTTGTTCTTCGCTAATGCTTCCAGTCTTGATATGAGCTGGCATCTGGCTTGCTAGTGCCAGTCAGATTCTGAAATTTATATGACATAATTAGGAGTGATGCTTCCATGTATGGTGGTATGCGTGACTTTTCTCCCTGTAAGGAAAGTAGATATACACATAAGAATAGATAGATTGTAAGTATCACATAATGCTAGTCTGTGCAGACCTTTGGATTTTTGTTTGTTTTGTCCAGGTGGTTAGGCAGGAAATCGCACAAGTAGACAAATTCTTGCCATGAGTTTGGAAAAGATGCTGTAGCCCTGGAACTTACTGAAGCCAATGACAGACAAATAATCCTGTAAACTGATTAAAAGAGCAGAAGCTGAAAAATAGTTTTCTTGATAATATTGCCACCACCTCTCTCATTACCACATAATAGAACGGCAGATTTGGAACTGGAACACTCATCTGAAAAAATGGACAGATAAATATGCAGTTGTAACAGAATAAAATCATACTGTTGTTGCCAGTTCCTGCTAATACTAAAGCGGAGTCATAACCAGGGAATTTATTTGTTCATTTTAGAAGTAAAATATATTTAATTATTCTGTTACCAAATAAATATGGTATTCAAGCCTAAGGGTTGTCTCCATTCTTATGTGAAATGCCCAGTATTTATATAAGCAACATATTTTGGATATGGCTATTTTTTAGAACTACAGATACATTGCAGAGCTGAGCATGTTCACTGTAAATATATGAAATATTTTCTGATTTTGGAAATTCTGTGAAAATGCACAGCAAACATTTTCAGCCTGATCCTGAGTAGCTGGGGGTGATATTAGTGGCCGCTGCTGTAGAGTGTAGTGGTGCCTACCTACCGATTGGGACATTTGGTAGTGGCCAGAACTCCTTTAAAATGGTATTGGTGGAAGTAGGAGACACCATCCAAGTTGGCGCAAGCCTAACTTTCTGTGCTTTCCCCGCACAGTAACCTTTGGTATGTAGAATATATCAAACCAGCCACAGCAGGGCATCAAGTCATATTAGGCAATGCTAACGAAGACCACCTTTCCTTCATTTCTTGATGATAAAGCTAACTCCAAAGGAGGCAAACGGTTGGACCGATATGGTAAGGATGTCCATGATAGTAGAACAGTACCTTCCTGCCTCAACACTCCCCTTGTATTATACCAGCAGGAAGGAGTCTGGAGAGTGGGAAGAGCCAGGGGTGTCCAGCTAATGACTGTGGAGGGACAAAGAAGCAGCATTAAACTGCAAGTGTAGCCATGGGATAACTTTTTCATGTTTTCTTAGTTTATGCAAAAATAAACGCATGTCGTGTGGTGAATTGTAAATGTATGGAAAGCTAACAAATGTGACAACATCTCTACATTATATTTTAAACTAAAAGGATATGTTTTATTCTTCAAGCAGGTGGAAATGAAAATTAGTAATAGAATATTTAGCTAGAATATCATTTTGAACTGTGTAGGAGCACATTTAATTTCCAATTCAAAGCATAGTTTTAGGAAGTGTTGTAGTTTTGGGAAGTGTTGAATTATGAAAACCTAAATTTTCAAAAGTAACCAGTGTGTTTGGGTGCCTCAATTTAGGGGACCTAAGTTTTGAGATTATTTTAAAGCGGCCTGATTTTTTTTTAAGTTTGTTGCTCATCACTTTCTGAACATGAGGCCTCAAGATGTCCCAAGTTGGGCATCCAGAAATTTGAGGCATATCACTAGTTTCTTTTGAAAATTTATGCTGAAGAGCTTTCAGTAACAATTCCATAAAATCATAGGGGCAGTGAACCTTACTCTTGCTGACGTTCTCATATCAACGGCAGGAGATATGCAGAGCATTTTTATAGTATACTTGTAGATAGTATTCTAAATTGTGTTTTAATGTTGTGTTTTATCTCATTTGTTATCTGCCTAAGTTTGGTTGTATAAATATGCCTAACTCTTTTACTGTTTTTAACAAATACAGATACAAAATATTAGCAAACTGTTAATGAGGGTTGAAATAATGTACAAAGCCTGGTATTCTTTCCACGGATTTGTATTATTGGGGCACTCTACATTGCATCTTTATTTGAACTTCCTTAATTTCCATACTAATTTCTTCATCTCCATGATTAATAGTATTTTATCTCTCTGAAACACAGATTGCTGTATACCAGAACTGTATATTTTAATCTGCATTTTGTCTGAAGATAAATGTATGTAATGTAAGATAAATATGTAAAAGTCATTTATACAGTTTTTATTTTTGAAAAATGTGTTCATTTTCCAGAGCAATGACAATGAAGAACGCCTGCAGGTTGTAAAACTACTAGCAAAAATGTTTGGGGCAAAGGATTCAGAGTTGGCATCTCAAAACAAACCACTTTGGCAGTGCTACTTGGGGAGGTATACCCTGTTTTAGTTCCCTTCCCACAGGGATAAACAATGAAGTATAATTCAACCTTTTACAAATTTCCTTTATTTAAAATAAATATAATCTATGGATAAGTAAGAATTTTATTCTGCTGCTTGCTCTGAAATATGACGCAGATAATATTAAAGATATTACATCTGTGATTCTATAGAGCTAATAATTATAAACCAGCCTGTTCCTTTACTTACATTTACAATATTAAAATTGTATATAATTACACTTGTATAATTTTAATATTGTCAATATTATATTCTATATTCTATATAAAACTATGAAATGAGTTTATAACTTCTAAAATAACATCAGATGGCATTGGTAGTATCTGAGAGATTTAAGAGATCCTGGGACTTTATATACTGTATGCTTAAAATAAAATGTATCTTACTGAATAATAATTGCTGTGTTTAAAAATATTGGTATAAAGACTGTAGTGAAAGCGTACCTGATGTTGGGTCAGTGCTAATCCCTGTAGATTAATGCAAGTGGGCTATAGTTTATACTGCAAATAATATTATATCATATTAAAATGATAAAATATCAGTATTAAGGGAAATTTTCTACAGATAAAAATTTTAGAAAATTTTAAATGTAGAAGTGTTTTGTCTGAAATTCTCTTTGAAGACACTATCAAACATATTTTCATACTAGATTTTAAAAATACTAGATGCTAATTGGGCCTAGCAAAAAATACTTCATTGTAAAATAAAATAGTAATGAAGATGTGTTATTTCTCTGTCATCAACTAATCACAGTGGCTGTTTTAAGAAGGTTACAAATTTGAAGACTCCAATATTCATTTTATAGCATCTTTTAAACGTTGAAAAAATAAGTAACCAGTAAAGTCACATTTTGTAATAAATCCATTAAAATATAGTGTAATTCTATATTTCTATTTTCTAAATTATATGCTAAATCTTTTTATTGTATAGCTTTATTTCATTCAAATGTCATCTTTATTGTAGCAAAAGTTTTTCATATATGCTGTTAAATGACATTAGAGCTATGTTGTCACAATATTGAATTTATATTTTTAAAGATTTGGACATTTAAATTTATTTAATTTAGATAATTTTAGTTTAGAGATTTTGAAAATTTAGAGATTTAATTTTTTTCCAAAGAATTCCCTTTTTAAAAGGCATTTGATATTTTTCAAAAGATTTCCTTTTGTATAGTATCTTATATTAAATTTGTATTTGATTATATTTCAAAATAATTTAAAGTTGGATAGTTCTATAGGACAGTTCCAATCAAAATCAAACATGAGACTAGATTTTGTATTTTCAGATGTTCATACACTTCTGTTGAGACTGTTTTTGGTTTTTTTGAAAGTTTTAACTGCAGACGCTACCTGACTTACACAGGCGTTCTATTCCGGAACGCCTTGCATAACTCGAATTTTGCATAAGTCAGAAACATATCTCTGACCATTACACCAAAAGAAAAACCAAAAAAACCCCTCCTATTTCTACCTTAGAGAACTTTTCCCGTAAGCTCGGATTTGGTTATGTCGGGTTTGCGTAACTCGGGTAGCATCTGTACTTTTAAAGTGGTCCATCTTTAAACAGATTCCTTTTAGGTTACATTTGATGCATGTAGAAGCCTAATAATGTTGCCTTACATTATTCAGTTCAAAGAAGAATAGTTTGTTTGGGATTGACAATTTAGGAAACTAATTTTTTTAGTGAAACCCATGTGATTCTTCATATTACTATTTAAATATTTGATGTTTATGGAAATGGTGGACAGTGGACCATCTATATATTTTTTTAAACCAATATCTGCTACCCATAAGTAAATGTCATTTATGTTTGTGGGAGTTTTCAGTGTTCGTTGGGCAAGATATTTCCATTAGTAAAGGGCAAATAAATGAACTTTATATATAGGAAATATTTCCAAGTTGGCTTTTTAAATAAGACTTTGCAAGACCAATCAAATTATCAGTGTAAAATTAAGGACATCTATTTTATTCATGCATCCATATATGAGAAGCATAGACATAGTTGGAAAAGAAAAAAGGGCTAGAAAACAGCTACATCTATTTTGTGTTCACTTAAGTTAGGTTGCTTCATGCTGCCTAAGCTAAATGTAAAAGGAGATAGTGGTTCCTGGAGCACTTTGCCCTATGTCCCAAAACCTTCTAGTCTAATCCTAGTTATCAGTTCATCAACTGAATCTGCAGCCCTTAGAAATCGAATCAAAGACGTAGAACTTAATTGTATGTATACAAGGTTGCATGGTACAAAAGGACAGGAAATGGGAAGGTGTTACCCTTAAGTGAAAATGTGAGAGTGTCTCTCTGAGTTTAAGATCAATCTTGGATTATTGCTATTTCAGTGCTTTGTATATAGAAATAGGCACAGTGCTTTGGAAATGAAATAAAATAATGTTATACATGCATCTTAATTTATTAAATACAGTGTTTGTTCCTAAAACAGGTTTAATGATATCCATGTACCTATTCGGCTTGAATGTGTGAAATTTGCTAGCCACTGCCTTATGAACCATCCAGATCTAGCAAAAGATTTAACAGGTACCTGTTTTTTTATTAATATTCTTCAAGATTTTTTATCTTGTTCTCAGGGGTAATAGTAGAATTAGTAGAACCAGGTATCTGGTTACTATTGTGGCTTTGCAACATTTGTGAAAAATGCGGTTTTGAAATATGCTAGTTAAGTGGATTTTTACAGTGAATGAAATATGAAAAAGCAGATAAATATGAGCAAAGATGAATTTAAGATGTTGGACCAGATTATTCTTGTATTTTCAGTAATTAATAACTGCCTAATCACCACTGCCTCCATGATCTTCACAGAATATAGTATGAAGTGTTTCAGATAAGCAGAGCAAAATAACCCAAATATAGCTGAGGAAATCATTCACCTAAAATGTCAGGGCGTTTGTTTAGTAAAAGATTGAAAATAAAGGTTAATTGTATTCCTTCTGTTGTCCTGGAAGTGTGGTTGAGTTGGCTTTTGCCTGCTTTCATGTCTGATACTAGACTTTCTGGCTTACACTGTGGAATGCTTTGAGATATGGAGGAGAATAGTGGATTTGTATTGCCTTTTTTTCCCCTGGAATTAAGTTTGTGTCATTGAAAAATATATTTAAGTTCCAACCTTTATAACTATAGATCAGAACTTTTTTGACTACCGTGTCATTATTCAGTAAACTTTAAAACTGTTTCCGTTACTGTGTCCTCTAGGTGAATTCTTTTAGAAAATATTGCTTTAGCCAAATTATACTTAAAAAAAAAAAAAAAAAAAAAAAAAGGCAAAACCACACAAACACCCTGGTAGGAATAGCTTTCAAATTTCAAAGCCTCTTTAAATGGAAGTCAGGACTTCATTATTTCTGGATGTTGTCTGTTGCACTGTGGCTTGCTGCCAGTAATATTAATGGTTATTGTTTGCGATGATCAACTCATTTTTCTTTGATCACTGAGCAGTGATCAAGGTGCAATGACTTCTCGTCACCTATCAGTTTTGTACAAATTTGATTAAATGACTGTACTGGCAAAAAGGTTATGTATTTTATTACTGATTCTGAGCTTTCCCTCCCCACTTGTATTGTTGCTTTTTAAATATTGGTGATCAGCCAGAGGAAGTAGTTACCAGTTAGGGATACGCTGTAGTCTGGGAAAGAAAATCTTAATCTCTCTATCTGAATGAATTAACTATTAACAAAAATAAACTTTTAATTATAGATGAGAGCTGAGAGACTACTAGTGGAATAATTGTTAGATATACTGTATTCTAAGTAAAATTTTTTTTTGCTAAATAAGTGGCAGTTCATCTAACCTTATGATCAATTCAGTGACTTTATACTTGATGTTTGAAATAGTGTAAAATGTGGCTGACTTTAGTCATATTTCTTTAAGCAGTCTCTAGGGAATTAAACACAGTTAACACTGCATAAATATTTCATTTTAATTATAGTATTTTTCTTTCAGAATACCTTAAAGTAAGGTCACATGACCCTGAAGAAGCCATTAGGCATGATGTTATTGTATCCATAGTTACCGCTGCTAAAAAAGATCTTTTGCTTGTTAATGATCACCTACTTAATTTTGTAAGAGAGAGAACACTGGACAAACGGGTAAGACATATAGATTAGTTCTAATAGTGATTAATCGTGTTCGTCTCAAATACCTTGTACTAAATTCAGAGTTTTGTTTTTAGATAAGAAATAACCTTTCTTTTTAAAGACACCCAAATTAAAAACTTTAATTTGAACGGATTATAAAAACTATTAAATAATACAAAAACATTTGCTGTTGATAGTTTAAAGTTATTCATCTCAAATTTCCAGTTTTTAAAGTATTTTGAAGTCTAATGGTAAAAAAAAATGTAAAAACCAAAGAGAAAAATAACTTGTCATTGAAAGATTTTTGATGAAATATCTGGTAACACCATGGTATGCGTCTTTGTCAAAAACAGGTAGACGACAAACTACATTGTTTGGAGTATTGCATCATAGCGTAATAGAGTGTTCACTTGAGTCCACTTTCTTCTCTTCCTCCTAGGGCAGGGGTGGCCAACCTGAGCCTGAGAAGGAGCCAGAATTTACCAATGTACATTGCCAAATAGTCTCAGTAATATGTCAGCAGCCCCATATCAGCTCCCCCTGCTCCCAGCGCCTCCCACTCACCAGCAGCCCTGCTGATTAGCACCTCCCCCTTCCTCCCTGCACCTCCTGATCAGCTGTTTTGTGGCATGCAGGAGCCTCTGGGGAGGGGGAGAAGTGCTCAGGGCAGGGAGTGGGAAGAGGTGGAGAGGGGGGCAGGGCCTGGTGGCAGAGCCAAGGGTTGAGCAGTGAGCACACCCTGGCACATTTGGAAATTTGGCACCTGTAGCTCCAGCCTTGGAGTTGCTGCTAATACAAGGGACCGCATATTAATTTCTAAAGAGTTGCATGTGGCTCTGGTTGGCCACTCCTGTCCTAGAGCGTGGGAGAATGGGTGTCATTCATTCAGCTTTGAGAAATATCCCTTCTTCTTCAAGCGAATGCTCATGTGTATTCCACAGTAGGTGTGCGTGCTTGACGCGTGCACCGGTGCTGGAAGTTTTTCCCTTAGCAGTACCTGTAGGAGGGAGCACCACTGTGACCCCGGACTGGTGCCTATGTATCGCGCTGTAAGAGGAGCTGTACGTGCCCCTCACCCTCAGTTCCTTCTTGCTGCCAGTGAAGGTAGTCGGAACGTTGCGCTCCAGCTTTGCTGTAGCTCTCCTATTAGCCTTAGTAGTACTTGTCTTCTCCAGTAGTTGGATAACTTCTTTAGTTAGTTGCCTGGTGCAGGGCATGCCCCATGCCCCAGGCTTCAATTCGTCTGACTCCTGTAGCAGTTCTAAGCCAAGAAGCAACCTGCACACTCAGTGTCTCCGCTGCTTGGGCAAGACACACGTTACAGACCGCTGTAAAATCTGTAGATTGTTCAAGCCTTGAACTAAACGAGAGAGGGATGTCTGGCTGCACGCCTTGCTAATGGAGTCTGCGTTGGTCCCGGCACCGGCAACCCATCCGCACACGGCACTGGGCACCGCGTCCTTGGTGCGGAGCTACCAGCCGGCACTGCTCACCTGCTAAGAAGCAGGGACTCAGCAGCGCTGACAAAAAGACAGAGGTGAGGCCAGACCTGAGTTGGGCAGCCCATGATCCACCTGGGGACTCAGACCTCTGATTCGTGCTCAGTGGAGTAGCCCAGTCCTGTCAGCACATTCCTCTCCCGCGGTGAGAATGCCATCATCGCTGGAGGCTGCACAGGCCATGTGTGACCTTCTCTCCCTTCCGGTGCCGGGTGTGCCGCTTGAGACAGGTGCCCGGTCCCAAGGGAAGCTGCCGTTGGGAGCACACAAGCCCTCCCGGGCAGGACAGAGTCCCCGCTCCGAAGACTGTATGCTGCCCCGTTCGACGAGGTCTTCACTTAGCTCGCGTCAGCCCTCCACTCTGCTCAGATTGGCTGACTCACCCGCGCGGGATGACTGCGAGAGCAGCACCTCCGACGAGGACCACTCCTCGTTGTCGAGGTCCAGATCTCAAGGTCAGCACCGACACGATCATAGACGCTCCCGCCACTCTTATGACACCGTGCTGTAATGGTGACCTCTGCTTCGGCACCCAGCTGCCTGTCCCGAAGCTGCACGGCCCCTCAAGAGCAGTTTGCACTGCCCAGTACCCAAGCCAGTTGGTGGCAAGGGGCACTGGGGCAGGGGCAATGGTATCAGTGGGCACTATGGCCACAATTGCAAGACCCTGCTCGGTAGCTGGAGCGTCCCATGCCCATTCGGTATGTCCGCCGCGACAGAGTCTAAAGTCGACGGGTACCGAGCAGGCGATACCAGGCCTGGATTCGGTCTTGGGGATCGAACCACTGGCACCTCCCGATGCCCTGGGAGCTGGACCGGCTCCCTTGCCGGAGGAGACCATAGTGGCCTCTCCACCCGCTCTATAGGAGGACTTGAAGGCTCATCAAGAGCTCATCAAGCGGGTGGCCTCAAATCTCCAACTTCAGGCTGAGGAGTTGGAGGAGCCAGCAGACACCCTTTTCAATCTACTGTCCTCCTCGGCACCAGGCCATGTGGCCCTACCTCTCCACCAAGGAGTAGCCAACATATTGACTGCTCTATGGCAAACCCCAGCTTCCCTGGCACCTATCTCCAAAAAAGCAGAGAGAAAGTACTTTGTCCCGGCTAAGGGACACGAGTACCTGTACTCCCACCCAGCACCCAACTCCTTGATGGCGGAGTCAGTCAACCACTGGGAATGCCACGGTCAGCTTGTGCCCACCCCCAAGGACAAAGACACCAGGAGACTGGATTCTTTTGGCAGGAAGGTTTATTCTTCCACGAGCTTCCAGCTCAGGGTGGCCAACCACCAAGCCCTGTTGAGCCACTATGAATTTAACTTATGGGGGTCTCTACCGAAGTTCGAGCCTCTTCTCCTGGAGCGGGACAGAAAGGAGTTCAAGGCTCTGGTTGAGGAAGCGGCGGCAGCAGCAGCAGCAAAAGCAGCCCTCCAGGCCTCCTCGGACACAGCTGATACGGCAGCCCATTCAGTGGCCTCGGCCATATCTATGCCTAGGGTGTCCTGGCTTCTTCTGTCTGGTCTGTCTGCAGCGTCCCAGTCCTTGATGCAGGACCTTCCCTTCGATGGGAAAGCGCTGTTTGCGGACCAAACCAACATCTGCCTGCATGGAATGAAAGACTCCCGCACCACCCTGCAAACTCTGGGTCTATATGTCCCACCAGCAAAGGACAAACCTAGGCTGCAGACCGTAGCGCCTCCCGCTAGGGGCAGATATGAGCCCCGGCCTAAGAGACAGAGGGAACAGAGACACAGGTCCCAGTGTTGTCCTGCTCGGCCCCGCGAAGGGCAAGAAGCAGGGGAAGAGTCGGTTTTGACTCTTTGCGGGGGGCCACTGGGCCTGTTGCCACAGAAGCCCCCCAGTTAATAAAGTTTGTATTCTGAAACCATTTATCTGCATTCCGAGTGGAGTGGTCCCATATAACGTCAGACCAGTGGGTCCTCAGCGCTATTTTCAGGGGCTACATGTTGCATTTTGCCTCACCTCCACTCCACCACCTTCCGCCCCGGGAGGACCTTGGGGAACTGGAACATGCCCCTCTTCTAAGCCAGGAGGTGGCGCACATCCTCGGGCGCAGTGGAGAGGATACTGGTAGAATTCCAGGGCAATGGGTTTTACTCCTGATATTTCATGATCCCGAAGGCAAAAGGTGGGTTCTGGCCCATCCTGGACCTACAGAATCTCAACAGGTTTATGGTCTCTCACAAGTTCCACATGATATCCCTGACTTCCATCATTCCCTCCCTAGACCCGGGGGATTGGTTCGTGTCCCTGGACCTCCAGGATGCGAATTTCCGCATCCATGTTTTCGAGGATCACAGGTGCTTCTTCCGCTTCCTGGTAGGGCGGAACCATTACCAGTTCGTGGTCCTTCCTTTTGGCTTTTCCACGGCCCCCAGGGTTTTTACCTAATGCGTGACAGTGGTGGCGGCCCACCTCCGGAGGAATGGACTACAAATTTTCCTTATCTGAATGATTGGCTCCTCAAGGGCAACTCCCGGTCTCAGGTACAGGCCCAGATGCAATACTTGCTGTCCACATGAACAGGTCTGGTCCTAGTGGTGAATGAGGCCACGTCCATATTAGCATGCACTTCATAGGGGTTCTGCTGGACTCCATGGAGGCCACAGCCTCTCTTCCCTGGGACAGGTTTGAGACGCTCAAAAGTCTCATAGCCTCGGTCATGAACTTCCCTGTGACCATGGCAAGAGTGTGCCTTAAAATCCTAGGTCACATGGCAGCATGCACTTCCATGGTGCGGCATGCCAGCTCAGAGTGAGGCCCCTCCTGCTCTGGTTAACCTCCCAGTATTCTCAGTCCAGGGACAGCCTATACAAGGTTGTCCCGATACCACCCAACGTAGCGGCTACTCTGCAGTGATGGTCCCTCCTGAGCAACATGCTGAATGGGTTTCCCTTCCGAGAAGCCCCTCCCTCACTAGACCTGGTGTTGGATGCCTCGGACCTGGGCTGCGGAGCCCATTTAGGGAACATTCAAACCCAAGGCAGATGGTTGACCTTGGAATTGTCCCTCCACATAAACGTCAGAGAGTTCAGGGCAGTATGCCTGGCATGTATAGCGTTCAGTTTGCACCTTTGCGGGAGGGCCGTCAGAGTCCTCACAAACAACACAGCCGCGATGTATTACATCAACAGGCAGGGGGGCACACGTTCCTTGGCCCTGTGCATGGAAGCCCTGGACCTATGGGAGTTTTGCGTAGCCCATGATACCTCCCTGCAGGCCTTCCACTTACCTAGCACGCACAATGTGTGAGCCAATCACTTCAGCAGAGCATTTTCCCACCAATACGAGTGATCACTCCACTGGGAGGTCACCCGACAGCTCCTCTGAGAGTAGGGAGCTCCGTGGGTCGACCTTTTTGCTTCTGCCCAGAACTGACGCTGCCCCCAGTTCTGCTCCAGGGCAGGGGCAGAAAGGGAGGCAATCTCAGATGCATTCCTCCTGCGGTGGTCAGGCCAACTGTTCAATGCCCTTTCACTGTTCCCACTGATAGGCAAGGTCCTGCAAAAAGAAAAGACAGGTCGAGGGTTATCCTCATAGCCCCGGATTGGGCCCGCCAACATTGGTACGGGACCCTCCTGCAACTTCTAGTGGCCCCTCCGCGGAGGCTGCCGCTCTGCCTGGATCTCCTCTCTCAGGAGAGGGGATGCCTTCTCCACCTCAGCCTGGCCACGCTTCACATGACACTGTGTTGCTCCCTGGTTAAACGAGGAGAGAAAGTGTTTGTTTGGAGGATGTCAGACGAATTCTGCTGGAGAGCAGAAAGCTGTCCACACGACGGACGTACCTTAACACATGGTCTAGGTTCTCTAGGTGGGCAGGGGAGTGGGGTGCCTCCCCATCATCCGCGTCCCTCCAGCTCATTCTCAATGACCTCCTGTCCCTTAAGACCCAAGGACTAGCTCCTGCCTCCGTCAGGATACATTTAGTGGCCATTTCAGCCTTCCACCCTCTGATGCAGGATCACTCGGTTTTCTCCCTTCTGATGACCTCCCGCTTTTTAAAGGGCCTAGATTGTGCGTTCCCACACACCAGGGCCCCGGTCCTGCAATGGGATCTGAATCTAGTGCTATCTTGCCTAACAGGTCCTCCATTTGAACCCTGGGCCATTGTTCCTGGTCCCACCTGTTATGGAAAGTGGCATTGCTTTGCCCACACCCTGCATTTCTCCTGAAGATGGTCCCCACCTTCCATATGAATCAGGACATTTTCCTTCCAGTACTCTGTCCTAAACCTCATTCCTCCAACACTAGACGTACGTAGAGCGCTGGCCTTTTACTTGGACCGAACCAGGCCATTCAGGAAATCCTCACAGCTGTTCGTTGCATTGGCCAAGCATATGAGGGCACAGCCACTTTTCACCCAGCGGCTTTCCTGCTGGATCACCTTGTGCATGCGCACGTGTTGCAACTTGGTAGGGGTTCCCCCGCCGCCTATCGTGAAGGCGCATTCTAGGAGAGCTCAAGTCTCGTCGGCCGCTTATGTAGCCCACGTCCCTATCCAGGACATATGTAGGGCTGCCACATGGTCCTCTGTCCATACTTTTTCCTCTCACTGTGCGATCGTCTCCTAAGCATGGGATGACACCGCGTTTGGTAGGGTGGTACTCCCTCCCAGAAACCTTTAAACTCCTACCCACCTCCATCAGATATCGCTTGGAGTCACGTACTGTGGAATACATATGAGCAGTTACTCTAAGAAGAAAGGACAGTTATCTGTTATGTAACTGGTGTTCTTCAAGATGTGTTGCTCAGGTGTATTCCACATCCTGCCCTCCTTCCCTTCTGTTGGAGTTGTCTGAAACAAAGGGACCGAGGGTCGGGGGAGTGCGCATTTCCCCTTATAACACAATATAGAGGCACCACTTCAGGGGTCGCAGTGGTCCTCCCCCCTACGCATACTGCTAAGGGAAAAACTTCCAGCACCGGTGCACGTGGCGAGCACGCACACCTACAGTGGAATACACCTGAGCAACACATCTCAAAGAAGGCCAATTATGGAACAGGTAACTGTCCTATTTTAAATATCATGTTACCATTGTGTAGTCATTATCCTTCAAGCTGAAGAAAACTTGGCAGGATTCCCTTTGGAGAAATTATTGGTGGTCCTTTATACTTAGATGGAATAGTCACTGCTAAACACTGAGGCATTCTCTTGCTCTAGGATTTGAATATCCTGTTTCTGTAATGCTCTGTCCCTGCCAGCTCATACCTAGAGAACAAAAATCAAACCATAATCTTGCATTGTAGTACTGTGGATTGTGTTCAGTGTAGGTCTTATAACTATTTTAATGGTATTTTCTGTATCATTTGTTGTCTTTGTTATATTAGTATTTGTAAATAAAAATGAAATCCTTCAAAGATATTGAAATATTCTTTGAAAAATGTGGAACACAGAATTCAAAATTTATTGTGGATTGAAGTGAAAAATATTCAATCATCCTCAGCTTGTCAAGTTGCTCACTTCTAGTTAGAACCTTGGAAGACTGTGATCAAATTCACTAAGTTCCAAACTTGTACATTTTTGAAATTCCAGTTAAGCATATTTCATTATTCAGTAAACTTTAAAACTGTTTTCATGTATTCTAAATAACATTAATAGCAAGCAAGCTGAGGGCAAACTTTACCAATCATTGTCATTTTCTGATTTTATTTTTCTCAATTGGTGACATGCTTTCCCCCTATGCAGCCATAAAATAATGGTAGGTATTCAGCATAGTTCCCTGAAGAAAAAATTATTTTGATATTAGAAATATTACCCATTAAAGTCCAGAGGGTTTGTTTGCTTACTCAGACATTAGTTTTATTCACATGCTAGCTAATAATGATGATGAAAATGTTGGTAGTTGCAGATATAATGATAAATATAAAACTTTTTATTAAATTTAATAAAATGCAGTAAACTTTTTTTTAAACAAATTAGAATCGCTATTTTGGTTTTTTAAGGAAAAAGGAAATACTACTTTGCCAAGAGATTTTTTCTTTTAAAATAATTTTTTTAAATTTGTTTGAGTTTTAAAACTGCGATATTATTTTTTAGTGGAGAGTGAGAAAAGAAGCTATGATGGGACTTGCCCAGATATACAAGAAATATTCATTACAGTCAGAGGCGGGAAAAGAAGCTGCAAAACAAATTTCATGGATCAAGGACAAACTGCTGCATATATATTATCAAAACAGTATTGATGACCGGTAGGTCAGTTTACTAAGTTTTGAAGATTAGAGACTTGTTATATACAGGTTGCTTTGCTTTCTAACCTGAATTTATTTTCTGATTATTAAATGATGATAAAAGGAAAAAATATATTTTATCTCATATATATCTCGTGTGTGGGGGGGGGGAGGGGGAGGGGAGGTCAACTTGTGTTCTTACTTGGACACTGTCAAGTTGTGTTCCATTTTTTTTTTAAACTCAGAAGTATTGCTTCAGTGGAGTAGAATTACTCTCGTTTTTTTTCCTGTGTTTCTTACTCATCCTATGTTAGTGTTAAAAAAGTTGTTTGCTTTATTAATTTATTCTTTTGATTTATGCATTGCACATATCAACAAATTTGTGGGGACATATAAACTTTAAAAATAAGTACAATAGAATCAAACACATGCAATGTCAGATGACCCCTTACCCATGAGGTAAAAGCTTCCATCCTCTAAACTCCCTCACTTGGAAAAAGCCTACTAATTCCAGTTTTCTGATCTAAAATATTCTACTTACTTTGATTCATACCCAAATTCCAATACGCTTGAGTCTAGTAAGCATAGTCTTTTGTGTCAGACTCTGATGGTAGGATTATTATAACTTTTAGCTCTGTTCTGATCAAGTTCTATATGAGACCATTAATAGGAATTAAGTGGCTTGCTTTCAGATTTCTCAACAGCATCTATCTTTTTGTGTATACCTACCACTGACTCTGTTGTTCTGAGAATTTTTAAATGAATGTTTTAGTAATTTGAATTTAGAACTACCTTGCTGCTTTATAGTTAAAGTTCCTTCTTGATATTCTCTTTCAGATTGCTTGTTGAACGCATCTTTGCTCAATATATGGTCCCTCACAATTTGGAAACAAATGAACGAATGAAATGTTTATATTACCTTTATGCAACACTGGACTCAAATGCTGTGAAGTATGTTTCATATAACAAATGTGAATTTGAATATATTTTACATTTGCAGCGCTAAGAGGTTTGACAGGGTTACTTTATAAAGAATATTTAATATAGAGATCCTATTAAACCTATATGGAGCTGCATAGGTCTGTCTTGGGCCTCCAACTAAGTGATCTTAGGCAAGTCATCTAACATCTCTGTGCCAGAGCTGCGTCATTTGTAAAAATGATATTCCTTTGCAAAGTACTGTATTAGTACAAAGTATTAGCACTGCTTTGCATAAATGTTGGAAAAACTAGATGGTTCAGGCCATAGTGGACAAATCCTTTTAATAAATTATCAATAAACATACAGTGCTAAAATGTTATATATATATCTTGTAATTCAGGGCTTGAAAAATATATGAAACAACTACTAATCAGATGACTAAACCCACTAATCATAAATAGATATGAAAGGTGTGCCCAGGAGCAAATCCCTGGTGAGAAGCAAGAGCACCATATCCTTTATAGCTGCTGGAAATGGGGAAGTAGGGTTGCTGTTTCTGTATCATATTTGGCAGCTTGATCTCCATTATTCTACCCCACCTTCAGTATTCTGGCTGCTCAAAGGGGAGAGCGAGGAAAGTAGTCTGTTATTCAACCCTTTCTTTCCCAAAGCACCTGTTTTTGGTAACTGCAGAGCTTGCGTCTGCTGCTGTTCATCGCTCTCCCAAGCAGAAGCATGAATTTGACATGATTATTGATAGTTTCACTGCTGCTTCCAGGGTTCAGAAGCTGATCAAGAGTGTTGTTAATTTCACTGTGCTCCTGTTTGACAGTGCTATGAGCATTACAGTAACAGTGGAGCTCTGTGCCTGCAAACTCAGGAAAAATATATTCTTTTTGGTTTACATTTGGTAGATTATTTTAGTCACTTTAAGGGACAGAAACATAATTATTTCCGAATGAAAGCTTTTAAGTACTGGGTAAGTTGTTGCCTAAGGCCTCCACACTTGCCATTTTGTCTTGATCTTTTAATAGTGCTGCATTGCTGTAGCATGTATTTAACTTGGTCAAGAACAATTTAAAAAAAAAAGTTTTCTTTAGCATTACTGTAAGAACTATTATATGGTTTAAGTTGAAAAATTGTGGCACAGATGTCGTTAAAACTGTTGCAGTGAAATAAATAAATAGCTATCTTAAGAGTAGAAGGAATTGCTTTTCCAATATTTATTTTGGGCAAAATAACAAATGACAAAAAAATCTTCATTCTGCTTTTGCTACTGTTGTTTTTCAGTAAAGGTTCATAAAGCTGTAGCAGTACGTATTTTTAAAACTATACCTTAAAAGTTTAAAAAATGCATTTTTATCAACAATGGACTGTAAAATTTGGTGATTTTTGTTTTTCAAAATGATTCTGAGATTAGAGGATTTTTAAAAATGTAAGTTATTTGCCTTTGGGGGAGAGGTTTGATTTTGTTCCTTTATATAACGTTTCTAAGATTCTTCTTACAAGTCCAGTCTGGTCTCTTCTTTGTCAAGTTGCTGCTCCTGCAAATAAAAAAAAAAGCATCTGATAAAGATACTGCTTTAAACCAATGGACTTTCAAGTGTTATCTGGTGTAACCTACCATGTTTCAAAGTATTTAGGACACCGAGCTCAGACTTGTTCAAATAAGAACTCTTTGTAGAGGAGACCTATGGCTTGCACCACCCTTTTTAAAGGTGAAATAATCAGAAGTTAAACTCTACAGGTATACTAGCAGAACCTTTTAAAATAAAGACAAGCAATTAAATGTCATACCACGGGAAACAATTTTATTTATAGTTTTGAACTTGTGACTAGTTGAGCAAACCCTGGAAAATGCTCAGCATCTCAACTTTCATTGAAGTCAATGGGAGTTGAAGTTACTTGGTATATTATAGGTTTACAGGCATGTTAATGAGTAGCAGCTTCTGTCAGTTAATTTTTTTTTCACTTCAGAGCATTGAATGAAATGTGGAAATGTCAAAATCTGCTTCGACACCAGGTAAAGGACTTGGTCGACTTAATTAAACAGCCCAAAGTAAGTTCCTTCGTGAATTATTTTGTGTGTATATCCCTTATGGCTTTACTTAAAGGGACACACTATTAATTGATGTCCAGAACCTATTACCTGTGAGCTGAAATTTGCCATGCTTGCTCTGTGACAGATGTGAAATCCTTTGGAAACCCAAATAAAATTCTGACAGACTATATATGAGATAGCAAAGTGTGTGTGGGGGGAGGGGGGATAGGAGAAGGTTTTTTTGTAGCTACTTTGAAAATTTTAAAAAATATGAAATAGGTTTAGAGAGATTTTGTTTGGATTTAAATACCAGTATTTAAAAGCCACATCTTGCAGGAATGTATTGGGGCTGGAGAATTAGAAATTGAAACTGACCAATCTATTTCTGATGGCCAAACTGAGTAAAGTACAAGGAAATAAACAAACATTGAAAACTTTTATTTTTCATCGTTAAATTATTTAATTTAACAATAAATTTAACTATTTTCCACCACAACAGTGGGTAAAAAAAAAAAAAAAAAAAGTATATTAATTATCCTGACAGTGTTCATTTTATGTTTTCTTTCTGAAAGTTGTTAGAAATTCATTTGGTTATTCCAAAGACAGACAATTTAGTTACAGTTGTTAAAAATGTATATGACAATGATAGAAAAAAATAAACATTTATTTGGAGGTAAGTGTGTTGCATATAAATATTGAATAATAAATATTGAATTATTTCTACAACTTAGTGTAAAATTCTGTAAAATCAGTGTTTTGCTTGAAACCTAACAGTATAGCAGAATTTTACACACCCACACGTATGTGTGTGTGTGTATAGAAGACCAGTATCCTGTCATCCGAAGGGGCCAATGCCAGGTGCTTCAGAGGGTGTGAACAGGCCAATTATTGAAAGATTCATCCTCTGTTGTCAAGTCCCAGCATATGTTGAAATATGTGAATTTGTTACAAGATTTTTCTGTTAAAGCTTTGAAAATGTTTCTGATTTGGGGAGACATCAGTGTCACAAAGTAAAACTTATGTTTCCCATTAATTTTTAAACGAATGGTATGTAGTGTTGAGGAAACATGAGCGATTACAACGTTTAGGTATTACAGTGCAATAAGTGTACATAGTATATACAATTGAAAGCAAAAATGTTAATATGCAGTGTTATGTTTGAGATTCTGAAGACATAACAAGAGATCCAGTTACTATTTTCTCTGAAACTATAATTGCATTCTTTCTCTGTTGCTCATGTATTTCTACATGTATCAGTATATTATCTAATATGTCCTCTCCAGTGCTGTGCCCTGCTCTTGCAAATAAATGAACATTATGATCCAATAGGTCTTTCCTGTTTCTTACAACTATGATCTTATAGGTGGCAGGAGCCAAGTTATGTTTGCAGGGGGAATCATTCTAATTTGATGCATGTAATATCTCAACTATATCACAGCTTTAAAGGATTATGATGCAATAATTGTATAGTATGTACAGTTAAATATACATTTTTTTTCTCCATTTTAAGTTGCTTTATTTAAAAAAAATTAGTTACATTCCAGTTGCAAATTCAATTATTTATTAGTACATTCATGCACACTATAATTTTTGCATGCTTGTTTCTTAATCCTTCAGTTATTTTCATTGAGGACTAGTAATTTTTGAAATAAGACCGTTACAAGTTTGAAAAATAAACTTTGGTTTTGGGTCATTTTGTAAAATGCAAAAAGATATTTTGTAAAATTTCCTGACTGATGAAAAACATGGTTTATTTTGTTCATTGTAATTTTTCTCAAAAATAACCTGAATTTTATCAAACTTTCAAATATCCTCAATGCCTGAGAAATTTCAGTTGAAAGTGTGGTATTTTGGAAATTTATATCTACCTGAAAGTGAGTGCTTTGTCATCAATTTTAGCATCAGACTGGTGTGGCATAACACCATAATATTAAAACTGAAGTTTCAGTGAAGGCTTCCATGAACATGGTATTTTAAAAATAGTTTTGTTATGCTGCTGAAATATGTGTGTTCATATGTGGTGTTTTCATCAGTTTCATGCTCTTCTGATGTAAGAAATATTTTGTACTGGAGTGCTGTAGGCTTAGTCAGTCTCTGGAAAAAGTGCTGGAAAAAGAATTTCATACTAGGAAAAACTTCCAAATAAGCAATTCTTAATCCATTCAACTATCAAATAATACTCATAATTTCTCTTTGTTAATGATCAAGTATTTCTCCTTATTGGCTATTCCCTAATTGCCCTTCTCTACATACTTAACTTTTCAGATGTCACCATATGGAATTTGATATCACAATCTATAGTGTCATTAACTTGTGTTTATGACTGCAGTACCAAGGAGAAGTTAAATTGTGAAGGTGCTATTGATCTCATTAGACATATTCCTTCACTAAAATAGTAGGGTATATAGAAAAATCACAAAGCCTTTCTTTAAAAGCTATTAGGAAGCCAAATTATCAGCAAAAGTAAATTGTCTTGGCATGAAACAGATGTAGATAGGTGCTTTAAGGGATGTTGTGTCATTGAATTGGTGAAGTATTTGAGTTTAAAATGTTAAACAATAAGTGCTTATCTCAGAATGGGTTAATTTCTGCTCATGTACATTCTCAGGCCAAAATAAATGGTCTGTCTCTGGCAGGTGTTGCACTTGAAGACATGTGAACTGATCACTAGACCTTTTGACTTTTTCGAATGGACTTTCTTCCTTCTTGGAAGAGATTTCTCATGTGGTGGTACTTGAAGAGGCTCTTCAGTTTTTTCTTGCTCCAAGATAGATGCACTCATTTCCCTTGGGTGATCATGCCCCCATTGCAGGTGATACCATGTTATCGGTAGCAGGAACATGGTGCAGGGTCTATGCTGCTCCTTCTTCTCTTCCTTTCTCGTACTGGTCCAGTAGGTGATTCTCCTGGATTTGGGTTCCTCTCCTCTCTTGGGTCAGACAGTTGAACCTTTGGTACTATAGAGTTAGACAGAGAAGAGTCTCCTGCCTCTAGCAGATCAGCCTTTATTCTTCTTCGCCCTAGGCTCCTGTTCATGAGGATGAGCAGACTCCATCTGTTTCTGTCAGTATGGCTTCAGAATGTTCTGTCTCTTGCAAGGGTGTGGGGATGAAAGGCTGACCTGTCTTTCAGGTTACTGGTTCTATACCTCTGTGTGGTGATTTTCCTTTCTTCTCCTAGTTTGAACAGGCACATAAAAAGTGTCTGGATCTTGCCTTGCAAAAAGACATTACACCGAAGTACCATTTGATGATTTGTTCGTTTGTACAAGGCCTGTACTCATACATTTGGAAGAATCCAAGGAATTAGAGAAAAGAAGTCATTTCTCTAAGAAACAAACAAACAAAAAGAAAAGCCAAAAAGGAAAAATAGAGAGAACCTGGAGAAAGTGAATCTTGTAGACCTGAAATGAGCTGGATTTGGAATGTGTGTTCCACAGTTTTTGACAACATTTATAGCTTCCCTGAAGAGCCATAGTTTAATTCCCAATTCTTCCTAGTATACAGCTTCTCTAGGGTGAATTCAAAACTTGATTAAATTGATAGAATATCACAGTAAGCTTTCCAGAAAGGTAAGTGTCTTGATTTCCTTCAGCCTGTTACAGGCAAAACAAAGTTTTGGTAGTGGTGGTATCTGTGAGGGAGTCTTGTGATTCGAGTAATTTCAAATCTGGCCTTCTAAGCTGGTTACCTGAGACATAGTGTCCCAAATTATCAGTGCCTTAGTCTGCCTGCATTTTCTGATAAAGGAGAATAGCAGCTTCCTGATTCCAACGATTGCTCCATATGGGAGCCCTGTTCAGTGCTGCAAGGTCAAACCAGTCAGATCTTGTGTGCTCTATCTCATCTTTTAACTCAGCTGAAATCTGAAAGTCCTGGAGGCTCTCAGTCTGTTGACATCAATATTTAAGCTTGTTCCATGAGCCTGTTCCAGGAGTCTGCCGCTTCACTTAATTTCTCACTGAGGTCAGTGTTTCCAGCCTCTCTCATTACTTGGTCATCTTCCTGTAGGATTCCAAGCCTCCTTTCAGGGGTGGGAGGATTGCCATCAGTTGTGGGGTGTTGGTTGCCTCTGATGTCCTCATGAAAAGCTGGACAGCCACACTAAACAGTTGATTGACTAAAGAAATTAGATTTCCAGGAGGATAGAAATGGCATCCCTACTGACTGGCAAACTTTTGTTCAAAATGAGATGATTGATCACCAAGTGATTATTCAAACAGACAGTACTTCAGTAATAGCGTATTGACTGTAAACATAGGGAAGGAGGATGAAAAATAAACCCGTTGTGGACACCGATGCTCTATTACACTAAGCAGAACTGTATTTTCAGTCTACCCTGAGTAATCTATCTAGCAAGAGTCCTCAGTGTTAAGTTGAGAGAATTTTTATTCCCATCCATGAAATGGGAACTCATTGTTTCAGGAAATTGGCATTCTTGGGGGAGATCAGTTTGTTCTCTGATTTGAGTAGGAAAGTAGCTAAATTGTGCAAAAGATTTATACAAAGGAACGTTTTCTGTGGAAGCCTTCTCTATCAGACAATATATAATTTCACGCTACTGCCTGTATTTCCATATATGTTAAAGTTAACATTAATGCACCACTGTTCACTTTCATATTTCTGTCCTGCTCCAAAAATCTGACATTCACTCAGAATTTAGGATTCCCATACCTTCTGTCACAGGGCCTAGTCAATCACCAAAGTATGACACATGTGCTGGGAACTTAAAGGTTCAAAGTCACTCCCTTCTGGAGTTAGATTGCCAGACACACAATGGTCAAAATTGCCCTATTAGGTAGATATCTTGTCATCCCAAGGCCTATATAGCTTGGTTGCCTGGCTTTATTTGGTATTAGGAAAGATTTCCCCTAAAAGAATGCAAAAAAGTGAAATTTGCCTGGGCATGATTTTCCTCCTTTGCCTCCAGTTCTCCTCCTATCCCCCCAAAAATAGTTTTTAGACTTCCTACAAGCAGGTCTGGAGCTTGGTCTTTCCCTTAGTACCTTTTAAACATAATTTCTTGACTAGAATCTATTAAGGATAAGGCTGAGGCCTTTGTCTCATCCTGTAGTTAAGTGTTTCTTTGGGGAATTTTTTCTTGTAAGAGGTGGTTTGGTAATTGGTTTAACTGCCTACAGGAGTGATACCTACAGGAAGAAGCCAATAGATACATTTTTTTTTTTAATGTTCCAGAAACCAGAATTACAGATAAAGAAAAATGTCCTTATTGGAATAACTAATAGCAGTTGTCTGGTAGCTTTATATGCTCTGAATTTCTGAAACATTCTCCTTTCTCTCCCTCACTCCTCATACCTAGCAAAGGGAGCCTAATTCTTAGTGTGAAATACCTGCATGTGGAGTTCAAAATCCTTCTTGAACATTTGAGTCATTAGTGAACAAAAAACTGCATTCTCCTTTTCTGACATCACATGTACATTTTTTGTGCTAGGTATGATATACTCATTTGTAGTTATTGGGATGTTTAGTATGAAGGAGATTGTAAATATCTCAGTAAAATACAAATAGCATGGTCCTCCAGAAATGCATTTCTGCTCCTTGCTATTGCAGGTGTTGATGGTTGCTATTACAGTTGTGTTGCTGTACTGTTAGTCACTCTTGTTCCTCCGTCTCAAAAACAAGCACAATAAAACCCCTCCAAAACAAACAAAAAAAAAGGCCCTTCAGTTGAACAGTAATGACAGCCATGGTATGAACTTGCTTCATTCATTGTAGTGAGAAACAAACTTCAGTTGGGGTTATTTATATACTAACTTTTAGAAGCAATTAAAAACAAACAAAATCCCTAAGATAATAAAATGCAAAAAACTGTGACTGCAGTGTTACAATTAGATTTAAATTCAAAAGATCATTAAGTGCAATGTTTCTCATAGAAGCAGCTCATCTTCATTGTGGATAAAATATTTTTAAATAGTTGAACTATTAAATGATTGTCTAAATATATCCATAATACACCATGAGGGTGTAGTACTGTTAAATGAAAACTTTAAACTTTGACTTTGTGATTAAACATCTAATACTGAGATCATTTTTTTGCATTTAATGTACTTGGGTTTTACCCAGCGTTAGTAGTAAGTCTGGTTCTGATTATACAGCTTTACAGAATTGTGCTCACACTATGTGCATTTGCTAGAATATAATGTCTAGTCTTCACTTTAAACAGATTTTTCTTATTTTGTGATTTTTAGACAGATGCCAGCAGTAAAGCTATATTTTCAAAAGTGATGGTCATTACAAGTAAGTTTGATTTAAATATTTTATGCTGTTAAAAATTAGAATTGAAATATGATGCTTCCTGGTTTTCAAATATTTTGTACATTAGCCTGTAAACTATTGCAGCAAACTTCGCGTTTAATTTTGTTTTTTAATGCGGGCGATCATCAAGGCAACTGTAAAAACACTATTACTTATAAAATAGTCCACAGTCTCAAATCACAGAACTAGTTTCATGGTACTGATATTCTTTCTCACACTTTTTGGCAGCATTTCTAGAGATTACAGTAAAATAGTCAGATGAATATGGGTGACACAAGTAAACAACTTGTCCTTCAGCATTTACAGTAGCACACAAAATATATTAGAAGGTGATGTTGGCTGCAGATTTAACACAGGCTGTTTGCTTAAGATTTGTATTGAGTGTATGTTCCCACGATGACAGATGTTCATGAACCCAAGGGACTTGTCTTTTGGTGTAGACGATCATTTTAAATGTGAGACTTTGTATGAGAGAGAACCTTTTGCAAAATCTTTAATTTTTCCAACAAGAAACTAATTAAAGAAACATGATAAGAAAGTAAAGAACTGGAGAACATAAAAATTACAAATCTTAGTTTAAAATTATTTTTTTAATTTTATCTTAAAAATCATGAATTATTTTTATCCAGTCTGGTTCAAATAACAAAGACTTCACATAAAGTATGACATTTGTGGAAGAGTTTAGCACGTGATAGAAATTTCTGTTGTTTGCCTTTAGCCTTCTCCTGAATCTTTTTTCCCCTCCATAGTAGGAGGGATGGTCAGCTTCTTAAGTCTTGTTTCCTTCAGTTCTAGGCTACATAATTTTCAAAATAAATATTTTGGTATGACATTGTCTAAGAGAGATTGCTTTTCATTAGCTTTAACAGGTGTGTGGTCGTCGTCACCCCATTTCTTAATGTACCAGCAGAAAAAGTACGCTGATTAGCATTAAATGCTACCATTGCTAAAAGACACCTTTTTTTTGGTTATTTTTTTAATTCAGTAATCTTTTATTTACTGTTTAAGGAAGGGCTTCTCAAGCTTTTTTCTACATTATAGATCTCGTCACAAAGTATAGGACTAGCGGGAAAGTAATTTGGTTAAAATGGCAGTGAGAGGCTCCATGTTTATATGCAAGTGATATGTAAATTGGATAAAGATCAGTTTGTGTAAATATATTTTGTATTTTTAGTAAGTATCAGCCTTGCTGTGTTGTTTCTGATCTACATTTCCCTAATAATAAATTTTTATAGGTCAAATGCTGGCCCATCACCATTTCTGCCCTAGCTCTTTGTATTACCAGCAGAATAGGGGAGCCTCAAGCAGCAGCAAGGAAATGGAGCTGTCTGGCCTGGGCTCTATGAGGGAAGCAAAGAGAGGAGGCTGAGAGCATAGAGGGAAGAGATTTAGAAATGGACATTTTAGTTAAAATCTTGCGCAGTATGAAATATGAGGCTTCATTCTGTTTTTCCTCTTCAGTGCTTTTATTAAGCAAGTAAACATTTGCTTAAAAATTAAAATTTGCCAAGTTGATACTACTAATAAGAATTTTAGTTATAAATTGGGGACACATCAGTTGGAAGTAACAGAGGAGGAGAAGGACCTTGGAGTATTGGTTGATCACAGGATGACTATGAGCCGCCAATGTGATATGGCCATTAAAAAAGCTAATGCAATTTTAGGATGACTCAGGCGAGGTATTTCCAGCAAAGATAAGGAGGTGTTAGTACCGTTATATAAGGCACTGGTGAGGCCTCATCTGGAATACTGTGTGCAGTTCTGGTCTCCCATGTTTAAGGAGGATTAATTCAAACTGGAACAGGTTCAGAGAAGGGCAACTGGGATGATCCAGTGGTCTGTAATGGGATGTTATATGGGATGGGATCTGAGTTACTGCAGAGAATTCTTTCCTGGGTGCTGGCTGGTGAGTCTTGCCCACATGCTCAGGATTTAGCTGATCGCCATATTTGGGGTCGGGAAGGAATTTTCCTCTGGGGCAGATTGGCAGAGGCCCTGGAGGTTTTTTGCCTTCCTCTGCAGCGTGGGGTATGGGTCACTTTGTGGAGGATTCTTTGCAGCTTGAGGTCTTCAAACCATAATTTGAAAACTTCAGTAACTCAAACATAGGTTAAGGGTTTGTTATAGAAGTGGATGGGTAGGATTCTGTGGCCTGCTTTGTGCAGGAGGTCAGACTAGATGATCATAATGGTCCCTTCTGACCTTAAAGTCTTTGAGTCTATGATACTAATTTGAAGATTTTTAATATTTAAAGGAAACTTGCCAGATCCTGGTAAGGCTCAGGATTTCATGAAGAAGTTCACTCAAGTTCTGGAAGATGATGACAAAATAAGAAACCAGTTAGAAATGCTTGTTAGCCCATCATGTTCGTGCAAACAGGCTGAAGGATGTGTGGTAAGAATAGCTTTCAGAATATCTGATAATATTTTGGTAACTGAATTGGGTTTTAACCTATTTCAAATATATATTGCAGCGAGAAATTACAAAGAAGTTGGGCAATCCCAAACAACCTACAAACCCTTTCCTGGAAATGATTAAGTTTCTTCTGGAGAGGATAGCCCCTGTGCACATTGATACAGAATCAATCAGGTATGTATTTTGATTATGTTGTAGATAAACTAAATGGAAGCTTTGAGATGTAAATAGTGGCTTGTCAAAAAGACACAATCAGATGAAAATATTTTTAGATGTTGTATTATTGTACCTGTTATTAGTAACATCATAGATTAAAACAGTTTTAAATTTAATTTTTCAGCATTTGTACTGTTACTTACTTTTCCCATTTCCTTAAACATAGAAAATAGCTGAACCACTGAGATTATTCCATTTAAAAATCTACACCAAAATCTTTGTTCTCCACATGGTTTTATCTCAGTCTCTGGTCAGGTCATGAAAAGATTGTTTTAAAATTAATCTACATGAAAACCTACATGAATTAATCTACATTGAAAAGTTGGATTGGATTTCTTGTTTTCTTTTTAATTAGAACCAGTTAATTGTATCTCCATTCCAAAAAGCTGATCATATTGTAAGTATGAGCAATCATAAAAGCAATAGAAAATATTCACATTTTAATTAACTGTAATAATAATCATGTAGTTCATTACAAACAGTAATATTTATATCACTGTAGACATATCAGTTGAACTCTATACAATTAAATACTTCTGTGTTGTGGAAGAAAAAAAGTGCGTATGTGATAAGAGCGCAGAAGTGTACAGCTTTGCCACAAAACTAGGTTTCCTTTTCCCATAGTCACCTGCCTCATTCTGTACATACTTTCCAACTTCTGCAACAAAGGAAATAGGAGTCCTGCAGCCTCAGACACTACACAGCCCTCATTCATTCCCTGATCACCATGTATCTTGTGCACTGAATAAGGCGGGTCGGTCCCATGGAAATATCGGGATATGATCATGTAATTGAAATCTATCATAATAGACACAAAGAAATGCAGAACAAAGATTATACAAACTGTCTCTATTCTCCCAATTCTTAACTTTTGAGTGTTTGACTTTTCAACCTTAACAGTCTTTTGAAGTAGTTGTTTTTTGTATGCAATTTCTTAACTTTTTAGAAAGCAAACTGAAAAAAACAAATTCTAGAATTGGTAACAATATTAACCTCTATGTGGGTCATTAGCAGGCCTTTAGAGTCACATCACAGACCTTTACTACTTGTCCTAATGAAATAACTGGTCATAGTAATAGGCTTTGTCAGCGGAAGGCACAGCTATTTGCAAGACAGCCTGGATTTGGAAGTGTTGGATTCTAATCTAGGTTCTGCAGGGGAGTGTGCATTATCCATCATAACCTCTCTCTGCTTCTCACCACTCTTCATTTGAGTCAGACTGCTTTCTCTTCCTCCTTCATGCTGGTGCCTGCAGAATGTTTTGAGAATTTAGCTGCAATCCCCTGAGCATGTCCAAGTGACAGTTCTCAGAGGCTTATGACTTGGCCAGATTTCTTCAAATTTTCAGAGTCCGCATAAAAGCGGTTAACTGACTCCAGAATGACTCTCTTGCCAAACTTCAGATTGTCTGTCTGTTCCAAAACATGCAGGCTAGAGTTTTTTCAAAGAAACGGTTTGTTGTCAGTAGCTACTGATGTGATGCTCTGCTCTTGTTCGATAAGTCGGCTGTGTCGTGTTCCCTCTGTGTGCTGCCTTTGCTCTGCCCGGATAGCTGACACAGCAAACCCCGAGAGAACCCCCAAAGACCACAGACTCTCTAGTAAGGTACGAAGGAACCCGAGCCAGGTTTATTGTCAAACAAAGCACAGTAATAGTTTCCTATAGACTCTACAGGGCATACTACGAATATGTGCCCCCTGGCAATGGACACAGCTCAGTCAGTGGCTGGACTTTCCACTGCCCCCTAGGCTGGACAAAGATGTGCACTCCGAGACCTATTTTTATACAGTTACAGAACAGATTACTCATCCCTACTGACATATTGAGGTACAGCCCTTGGCTCATTAGGGTGCTGTTTCCCCTTTGATTATGTTGTTCCAGACAGACAGATATATCCATTATGCTGTCCTGTCTTTAAGATGCACCTGCCTGTTTCTTGTTATGTCTGTGGAGTGTCCTGATGTCCTCTTGGCACAAGTTCCGCTTCTCGCCACTTGTGTGAGTGAGGCCTGCCTCTGGCTCACAGCCCAGCTTTTGCTTAGCAATGCCTGGAAGTACTTTGGTTCAGGCTGCAGGCCTCAGACTAGGCCTCTGACACAAGAGGTTATGTTTCAGGACCTCATCTTACTACACAGTTGTAAGAATTTTTTGATAGGGGGGGAAATACATTGTTTTGCTGTGCTTCGTTTCCTGAAACTTCTGATCGATTTTCATCGTCTTTCAATAAAAGCCTGGTGAGAATAACTGGCATAGTTTTCAGTTAGAATAGTTAATGTTAGTACTTTATCCCCATCCTTTTGATGGTTCAAATTTTTTTTTATTTTCCCCTCATAGGGAGGGCTCCATTTTTTTTTCCCCACTACTGCAGCACAGTATTTATACCCTGCCCCCCTACGGGGAGAGTGTGCTCCCTGAGGGGCATGCCTGGCTCTCCAGGGTTCAAGTGCTGCAGTAGCTGCAGGTTGTCTGTCTGTGTCTCTCTCTCTCTCTCTCTCTCTCTCAGTATGTCTGGTGTCTCGGCAAGACACACATACCACAGAAGTGCTCACACTGTCACAATCTGAAAGCACCAGAAAAACGAGATCTCTAACTTAAACTTATCTTCATGGAGAAGTCTCTCTGCCGAGTGTCTGAGCCTGAGGTACACACCCCACCTGGCCAGAAATTGCCAAACGTAGCCTCTGACAAGGACTCTTCTTCCATGCCCCGGGCTTCCAATCAGCCTGCCAAGAAGGCGCCAAAAAAACAGGGTACCACATCCCCGATCTTGGAGTTGGCCAAGAAAAGGCACTCCGCTAATGGGCAAACACTCATAGTACCGATCACACCTGCCACGTCAGCTGGCAAAACAACGGGACCTTCCGGCACCGTCAGTACCAAGAAAACAAAAGCCGTCAAACAATCGAGCTCAGACACAGGCACCAAGGGGAAACCCCATGCCGTGGTATCGCTGGACATGACTAAACTCTTGGTACTAAGCACCTTGGCACCCCTTTTGCTAATGATGCCACCTATTGTGGACATGGTGCACAGTCACACACCAGTACCGACAGGCAGGTTTCAGCGTATGGTACCGATTCCTAGCACACTAACTGTAATGATGCCATGTGCTTCGCAGCAATTCCTGCACCAAAAAGACTACTTCATCTCTTCTGTACCAGAGTCTCTCATCCTCTGCACCCAGAGTACCTCAGTCCTTGCGGTATCCAGTCAAACGAGCTCTCCACTTCTTTCTGCTCCACAGTTCTCAAGTGAGGATGAAGATGGAGACGAGGATGTTGGGCAATCTCTACAACATTCGTCCCATCATGCATACTCCTCCATGCAAGTGTTACCCAGCAAACCCTCTGAACCAGTCCTGGTACAGGCACCCCTGGATGCCCACTGTGCTCTTCCTGCCACAGTAGTCATTTTGGAACCCGTGGGCAGCATATCCACAGCAACAGCTGTGTGTATCTACCAGTCTTCCCAGAGCTGGCACATATCAGTCATCTTTATTAACACCACAGGGACCGCCTGACACCTCAGAACAGGGAGCTGAAGAGGAGCACGAATTTTCTGACCAGGACAATCCACCTGAAGTCCATTTCTTTTCGTCCTCACTTGATGACACTATTATGCCCCCACCTTCCAACACAGGTGATGATTTCAAACAAGTCCAAGACCTCAATAGAGAGAGTTGTCACTTCTCTGGACATTTCACTGGAAGAAGTCCAGGTGTCTTGACATAAATTAGTATATATACTGCACACATCAACCTCATCTAAACTTGCCCTTCCGATAAATGATGTGATTATGGACCTTGTGAGGTTGCTCTGGCAAACCCCTGCAACAGTTCCACCTACCTGTAAGAGATCTGATAAAAAGTACTACATGCGTGCATAAGGCACTGAATTTCTGTTTTCTTGTCCAACACCAAACTCATTTGTGATTTGACACAGTCTATGAATGAGGTAGACAGCAATACCCCAGCAACACCCCTTACAACAAAGACTGGAAATGTCTTGACCTTTTTGGCTGCAAAGCATACTTGGCTGCAACCTTACAATTAAGAAAAGCCAACTATGAAGCCTTACTGGGAAAGTATGCCCACTTTAACTATGCAGGTCTTTCTGAATTTCTTGAATTTATTCTAGATGACAAAAAACAGTACAATCTAGCATCACAGAAGGTCAGTTCATAACCAGAATAACATTACGGCTGCTCTTGACTCAGCAGATTCAGAAGTGAGATCCATAGCAACTGCCGTTATGTGGAGGGCTTCCTGGCTCCATATATTGAGATTTCCAAAGCCAGTACAGTAACTGTAGAAGACCTGCCATTCGATGGATCCAAACTCTTTGTGGACAAAACAGACGAGTCCTTACACACACTGAAGGACTTGAGAGCAACATTGCAATCTCTGGAAATTTACGCATGTAAGATCAAAAGAAGACAGGGAAGTTATCAAGCCCCTCAAACATCCTGCCCCCCTCTGTATGCACAATACCATAGATACTATGGCCATTGGGGCAGAAACAGAAAACCTTGAGGAGAAGACAATCTGCTCTCTTGAATACTACATCTTCACCATCGACTTCCAGACAATAAATTTGAATCCCTGGTCAAAGGGCCAAGAACACCATCTCTTTCAGTGCTAGAACCATCTACCACTTGGGGTATGTCTTCACTACCCGCCGATACGGCGGGTAGCAATCGATTGCTCTGGGATCGATATATCGCGTCTCATCTAGACGCGATATATCGATCCCTGAATGCGTTTATATCAATTCCGGAACTCCACCAACCTGAACGGAGTTGCGGAATCGACAGGGGGAGCTGCGGACATCGATCCCGCGCCGTAAGGACGGTGAGTAATTCCATCTTAGATACTTCGACTTCAGCTACATTATTCACATAGCTGAAGTTGTGTATCTAAGAACGATTTTCCCCTGTAGTGTAGACCAGCCCTTGCAAGACCTTAGGAAATCACCTGATTCCATTTTACCCAATCTGATAGAGTATTACAACAGACAGATGAAGTAACCAGTTTTGATAATTTCTAATACCCATCCCTCTTACCTCCAAACCCCCTACCCACTCAACTTCCCTGTCCTTCAGGGACCCCTCTCACGAGCCTTTACTGCGAGAAGAGGTAACCCACCTCCTATCCTTGGGAGTAATAGAACCCATACCATCCGAGTATAGAGGGAAGGGGCTCTATTCCCGCTGTTTTCTCTCTCAGAAAAAACAGGAGGCTGGGGACCCATCCTCAATCTATGGCGACTCAACAAATTTGTGAAAACACAGTGATTCAAAATGGTCACACTAGGCACCATAATCCCAGTGTTAGAAAGGACTGACTAGTTTTTAGCCCTCGACCTTCAGGACATGTTTTCATATATCCATCCATCCATCCGTCCCTCACTTCGAAAATGTCTACGATTTGCAGTAGGACAAGAGAACTTCCTATACAAAGTTCTACCCTTTAGCCTTTCCACTGCCCCTCGGGTACACTCAAAGGTACTAGACATAGTAGTTGCCTACCTACACAGGGAGGAAATCATGCTATTTCCCTACTTGGACAATTGTCTGCTGAAAGCACCAACACTGCAGGCAGTGAGAGAGTCCATCGAACTCACTATACTCTAATTACAAGGTTAGGCGTTCAGGTAAACATACAAAAATCTACTCTGACACCAGTTCTACACCTGGAATTTATTGGGACAGACCTCAACTCTCTCAAGGCAGCTGGTTCCCTACCAACAAAACAATTTCTGACTTTAACCAACTTGATCTCCATGGCGCAAAACAGCTCACAAGTGTGTGCAAGAACTTGCCTACAAATTCTAGGCCACATGGCTGCCACGACCTTCATCGTCAGACATGCAAGACTACATATGCAGTGTCTGAAAGCCTGGTGCCAGACAAATTATATCCCACATGGGCATAGTATAAAGCGCCTCACTGTACCAGATGCAATAAGACTTCCTTTTGTGGTGGACCGATCCATACCTAGTCGTCAGAGGGGATGCTTCTCCTACAGAATCCACAGTTGCTCTCCATCACCACGAATGCATCCCTTCTAGGTTGGGGAGCACACCTGAAACCACACTCTATACAGGGCCAATGATCTGCAAAGGAGTCCCATCTTCATATAAACCTGCTAGAACTGCGAGCAGTTTGGAACACTTGCTCCCACTTACCAATAATCAAAGACAAGATGGTGCAGCTCCTCACAGAGAATCTGGCATGTATGTTTTACATAAGCAGACAAAGAGGAGCGCAATCACACTCCCTCTGTGTGGAAGCCATGCGACATTTGCAATGGTGCATCAAGCACAATGTCCATATTACAGCATCATACCTACCTGGTTGCCAGAATACCACAGCGGATACCCTGAGCAGGAACTTCTATCAGACCACAAGTGGGAGTTGAATATACTTGTACTCTTAAACATTTTTTGGACTGGGGGTTTCCAACAATAGATCTTTTTGCAACTGCACAAAATACCAAGTGCCCCCAGTTTTGCTCCAGGGCAGGACTCTTTCCACGTGCTCTGGGTGATGCCTTCCTCATCAAATGGAACAGTCACCTCCTATATGCCTTGCCTCCCATCTCCCTCTTAGTCCATGTGCTTCACAAGATCAGACAAGACAGGTCCAGAGTGATCTTAGTAGCCTCCCACATGGTTGCAACAAACATGGTATCCTTACCGTCTCCACATGGAAGTCTGTCCACCATGTACCCACCCACTTCTACCTTGGCTGCTATTGCAAGACATGCCATCCATCTAGATCCCCAAAGACTCCCGTATCAAAGTGTGGTTACTGCATGGCTTTTGGGATCTGAAATGACATGTTCCACAGATTTACAAAACGTCTTTTTAAACAAACGGAGGACAACTACCTGACTCTCATACATACATAAGAGGAGGCGATTCAACTCATGGTGCCAATGCAAATGGGCCATATTTATGTCAGCCCCCTTACCTTTCATTCTAGACTACTTGCTAGAACTAAAGCAGATGGGCCTTTCCATGAGTTCAATATGAGTACATCTATCAGCTATGACAGCATTCAGTCACAAAGTAGATGGATTCTCTACTTTTACACACTCACTTACTAAATGCTTTCTTAAGGGCCTCTCTAATTCCTACCTGGAAGTTCGAAATCCTAACCCACCATGGGACCTCAGCTGAATCCTCTGTACCCTCACCACCCTCCATTTTAGCCCATGACTACAAGCTCCTTGCTACACTTTTCTATGAAGGTTGCATTCCTCGTGGCCATTTCATCTCCCAAGAGGGTGGGAGAATTGGGAGCTCTTATGGCTGGCCCACCTTACATAATATTTTTCAAAGATAAAGTATCCCTCAGACTACATCCCAAGTTTCTACTTAAAGTTGCCTCATGCTTTACCTCAGCCAAACAATCCACTTAACACTTTTTCTCCAAACCACATGTGAATAGGTGACAGTCCAGATTACACTCCTTGGATGTCCGCTATAGCCTTCTACATTGATAGAACAACATTTTTTTGCAAGTCTCCAAAACTGTTCGTCTCAATCACCAAACGATGAAAAGACAATACCATATCCAAACGGATATCTGACTACATAAAACTTTATCTCTGGCATGACTAACAACCCCCTATGGGGATCTGCATACATTATACCAGAGCCCTATCAGCCTCTATAGTGTTTAACAATGTTCCCATCACGGAAATCGGTAGTGCCACAACGTGGGCCACACCCCACACATTTACCCAGCATTACGCTTTCCAACAACATGCATCTTCTGATACCGCTCTGATACCCTGGAGGTGTCCACTAAACTGACTGGAATAGTGTCTTAACCCAAAAATGAGGGAGAACCAGTGTGGTTTCCATACAGGTCAATCAACAATCCATGCTGTATGTGTTCTGCAGAATGTAACTGAAAAACAACTAGAGTGACAACAGGAAATTGGCATCACATTTGTAGACTTTGCAGCTGCTTTTGCTGCATCAGTCAGCACCATGGATACTGCTACGCCAGTATGGAGTGTCTGAGGACTTACTATCCGTAGTGAAGAAACTATATAGTGATCCATTGACCCTCACACAGCTAAGTGTTTGTATTAGACTGATTTTCAGTAGAACCAGGAGTACACCTTGGATGTGTTTTTTGACTGTTGTTTAATGTTCTGATAGATCATGTGATGGCAAAGCTGATTGAGGCCAAAGTAGCAGGTGTGAAATTAAAAATTCATCTTTAGTGGATCTAGAGGATGCAAATTTTATTTCCTTATTTGGAGAGCCTACTGACCAACTGCAACTAATGCTGGAAGAATTGTGAAAAAGTGCAGAATCTGTGAGACTTGAGATCAATGGGAGTCATGGCCTATGTGCAGTGGGTGAATGCCACCATGTTGGCCTTTCTCGCAGAGATGCTGTGTCAGGACATTTGTAATGCAGCCATGTGGTCCTCAATTCACACCTTTACTGTTCACTACGCTGTCATCCCAGCAGTGGTGGCAGATGTGACAGTCAGCCGTGCTGTCTTACAACCTATGACTTCTTGCGAGTCCTCTCACCCACCTCCATTCTGAGCACTGCTCGCTACTCACCCACATCTGGAATCCAAATAGGGACCATCACTCGAAGACAGAGAGGAGGTTACTTGCTATAATTGGAGGTTCTTCAAGATGTGTGGTCCCTATTTGGATTCCAATATCCACCCTCCATCCCCTCTATTGCAGGTTCTATTGCTTGCTGGCAAAAGGGACTTGGAGCAGCATCAACGCACCACACAGCCAACTCACAATGAATGTGCGGGTCAGCGGGCACTATTACAAACAGTTGCAGCTCTGGTGCATGGCTCACATGCACACTCACATCTGGAATCCAAATAGAGAGCACACAGCTCAAAGAACTTCCAGTTACAGGAAGTAACATCCTCTTTCAGTGTCTTCAAAGGCTTCCATTTGGGTTGTGAGATGTCTGGGTGACAACTAAAATATAGGTGTTCAACATGGTAGTGCTGAGAGCTGTTATATGGAGCAGAAACATGGCTGTTAAAAACAGCCGAGGTGAGGAAACTAAACAGTTTTCTTTGTTAAAAGTTAGTGTTTAGGAAGTTTGAGAGGGAGTTATGGGAGGAAGACATAATATCGTTATAGTTAGGAAGGACTCCATCACCAGTGCCAGTCCTGCTCCTGTCTCCTCCACCTGTGCCTGTATCCACATGGACAACTTAACCATGGATGCCTCTACCTAGATCCTGGTGTGGACTTGCAGAGACTGTGGCCTGCATTTCCTGCTGACAGAGAGCCAGGTTGGGGGACCATCCAGTGTGAAAGATGTCTGCTGGTGGAATCTCTCAGGAAGCAGGTGGAAGAGCTACAGGAGGAGAGTATTCATATGGAGACATCCAAGGCAGAGGAAGCTATGCAGCTACAGAGAACTGCTGTCACACCACCGGGGGAGGAGGATATGGCTCTTGTCACAGGACACTGGCTGCTGATTACTTCTGGCAGCAGGCAGTGCTCCACCCCTACTCTCAACCCACCCATCATGGTGATGAAAACCAGTATGCTGCCCTGGCAATGAGTGATGAGGAATCGCCCCCAAAGGTGCAGGAGGAGAAGCAAGTTATCCCCAAGGCTGGGAGAATTGCCACTACCACTCCTAGGAAGAAACATCGGGTAGTGGTGGTTGGTGACGCTCTTCTGAGGGGGATGGAGGCACTCATCTGTAGTCCTGACATTGCATTGTGGGAGGTATACTGCCTGCCAGGGACCCATATCTGAGCCGTTTACGGAGGGATTGTAGAGGATCATCCGGCCCTCTGACTATTACCCTATGGTACTCATCCGTGTGAGCACTAATGATACTACAAAGTATGATCCTCAGCAGATCAGAGGTGACTACAGGGCTCTGGTGGAGACAGATGCATCCTAGAGGTGAATGCCTGGCTGCGAGGATGGTGTCACCAGGAGGGCTTCAGCTTTCTTGTCAACGGAATGCTGTTCCAGGAAGGACTGCTAAGCAGAGATGGGGCCCACCTGTTGAGGAAGGGGAGGAGCATATTTGGATATAGGCTGGCTAACTTCCTGAGGAGAGTTTTAAACTAGGTTTGAAGGAGTCAGGTGACCAAAGCCCATAGATAAGTAAAAAATATGGAGACTTGAGAGAATGGTTGGAATTTGGGGGAAGCATGGACTGTTATAGCAGGGATAAGGGAGAGACAAGAGAGAACTTTGGCAGGGGGGTGAGTCAAATCAGTATCTTAGATGTCTGTATACTAATGTGAGAGTATGGGGAATAAGCAGGAAGAACTCAAAATGCTAGTAAATAAACTATGATATAGTTGGCATCACGTATTGACTTGGTGGGATAATATGCATGACTATTGGAATATTGGTATAAAGGGTACAGCTTACTCAGGAAGGACAAGCAGGGAAAAAAGGGAGGTGTTGCTTTATATATTAAAAATGTATACACTTGGACTGAGGTTGAGATGGAAATAGAAGACAGACTTGTTTAAAGTCTCTGGGTAGGGAGAAAACGGGTAAAAAGCAAGGATGATCTCATGGTGGGGATCTACTACAGGCTACCTAACCAGGACAAAGAGGTGGAGGAGGCTTTTTTAAACAACTAACAAAATCATCCAAAGCACAGGACATAGTCATGATAGGGGACTTAAACTACTCAGACATCTGTTGGGAAAATAACACAGCAGGGCACAGGTCAAATAACAAAGGATGAATATAAACAAATAACACAAGTATGTAGGGACAAAATTAGAAAGGTCAAGGCACAAAACGAGATCAAACTAACTAGAGACATAAAGGGTAACAAGAATCTACAAATACGTTAGAAACAAGAGGAAGGCCAAGAACAGGTTAGGCCCATTACTCAAAATGTGGTAATGGTAGAGATGCTTAATGACTTCCGTGTTTCGGTTTTGATCAAGAAGGTTGGTGGTGATTGGACATCTCACATTGTGAATGCCGGTGAAAATGAGGTAGTATCAGAAGCAAAAATAGGGGAAGAACAAGTTAAAAATTACTTAGACAAGTTAGATGTCTTCAAGTAACTGAGGCCTGATTAAATGCATCCTAGAATATTCAAGGAGCTGACGGAAGAGAGATCTGAGCTATTAGCGATTATATTTGAAAAGTCATGGAAGACACGTGAGAGTCCAGATGTCTGGAAAAGGGCAAATTTAATGCCAATCTATGCAAAGGGAAATAAGGACAACCCAGGGAATTATAAACCAGTCAGCTTAACTTCTGTAGCTGGAAAGATAATGGAGCAAATAATTAAGCAATCAATTTTCAAACATCTAGAAGATAAGGTGATAAGTAATAGTCAGCATGGATTTTTCAAGAACAAAATATGTCAAACCAACCGGACAGCTTTCTTTGACAGTGTAACAAGCCTCATGGATGGAGGGAAGCACTAGACGTGGTATATCTTGACTTTAGTAAAACTTTTGATACTGTCTCGCATTACCTAGGGAAATGCAGCCTAGATGGAGCTACTGTAAGGTGGGTGCATATCTGGTTGGAAAACCATTCCCAGAGACTAGTCATCCGTGGTTCACAGTCACCTTGGAGGGACATAATGAGTGGGACCCCGCAGGGATCAGTTCTGTGTCCAGTTTTCTTCAGTATCTTCATTAGTGATTTAGATAATGGCACAGAGAGTACACTTATAAAGTTTATGGAGGATACCAAGCTGGGAGGGGTTGCAAGTGCTCTGTAGGATAGGATTAAAATTCAAAATGATCTGAACAAACTGGAGAAATGGTTTGAATTAAAGAGGATGAAATTCAGTGAGCACCAATGCAGAGTACTCCAGTTAAGAAGGAACAGTCATTTGCACACAGAGAGAATGGGAAATGACTGCCTAGAAAGGAACACAGTGGAAAGGGATCTGGGGATCACAGTGGATCACCAGCTAAATATGAGTCAACAGTTGTAACGCTGTTACAAAAAAATAAAACATCATTCTGGGATGTATTAGCATGAGAAGTAATTCTTCCGCTCTACTCCACGCTGATTAGGCCTCAACTGGAGTAGTGTGTCCAGTTCTGGGCACCACATTTCAGGAAAAACGTGGACAAATTGGAGAAAGTCCAGAGAAGAGCACCATGATCTATGGTGGGAGATTGAAAAAATTTGGTTTGTTTAGTCAGGAAAAGAGAAGACTGAGAGGGGACATAACAATTTTCAAGTACATAAAAGATTGTTACAAGGAGGAGGGAGAAGAATTGTTCTTAACCTCTGAGGATAGGACAAGAAGCAATGGGCTTAAATTACAGCAAGGGAGGTTTATATCGGGCATCGGGAAAAACTTCCTGTCGGGTGGTTAAGCACTAGAATAAATTGCCTAGGGAGGTTGTGGAATCTCTGTCATTGGAGATTTTTATGAGCAGATTAGACAAAGACCTGTCAGGGATGGTCTAGATAATGCACAGCTACCTCGATATAATGCCACCCGATATAACACGAATTTGGATAGAATGTGCTAAAGCAGTGCTGGGGGGCGGGCGGGGGGTATTGCACACTCCAGTGGATCAGAGCATATTCTCACTTATAACATGGTAACACTTTTTGGCTCCCAAGGACAGCATTATATCGAGGTAGAGGTGTACTGCCATGAATGCAGAGGAGTGGACTAGATGACCTCTCGAGGTCCCTTCCAGCCCTATAATTCTATGATTAACGTCCGTTGGTTCGATTTAATCATAAATGAGGAGATACTTAGGTGATCCCGACAAGTTGCGGTCTTGAACCAGTTGAGAAAAAGACAACTGCAGTGATGGGGTCACGTCCAACACATAGAAGAAGGTACAGTTTTACAGAAGGTTTCTAGAGCTAAGTTTGAAGGAGGTAGAGTACAAAGCCAACCACAAATGATGTTGGAAGATGCAATTATGAGGGATTTAAGCCTAATCTCTTCCGTACTAACTCTTGCTGAAGGAAGAAGTATTTGCAAGGGATCGTTCAAGATGAAAGTCCATTTTGCACACCACCATGGCTACATCTTAGCAATGTGAAGCTCTTACTGCTTAACTATAGCTGTTGCTGCCAGCTCCATCTTCAATTCAAATATGTTTTTAAGAGCAACTAGAAGTAATGTATGTGGATGTTTTTTGGCTAGGCGCAGTCCAGGAAACAGAATTTCTATCCTGGGAAAATTTTGAATTTTTGCAAAAATGTTACCCTAAACTCCCTTTCTGCCAGAGCAAACCCAGGGATTATGGGCAATATTTTTCAGGAATATTGCCAAACATGTCTAGTCTGACAATCACAGCTTCCCTTCGAGTGTAATACAAGGAAGAGCAATCAAGCTTTACCTCCAGCTTTACAATATCTGTCATCTTTAATGTACACTTAAAATCTATACTTTTTTCTTTCTATTTCACCAGTCAACTCCTAAAATTCTTGCTTTAGAATAAATAATGAGCAACCTCGGAGTTTATCAGTTCTTAAGAAACCACGATAGCTAGTAATTTCAAGAGGAAAAATGTTAACTGTATCTTAATTTCCTAGTAGCACTTAAACTATTCACTTATTTTGCAATGATCCCACTTAAAACAGAGTAATTTATTTACAGCTTATTTATTCATTACTGTAAAAAAGGCATTTTTGTGAGTGTAAATATTACATGAGCCATCATCTCAAATTATATATTAGCGAAGAGCAATCAGATATTTGTGTGAGGCTGATTAACAGTGCCTTCCTAATAGATTTGAACTTAATGTTTTAAAAATGGACATGTTAGCTGAAATCTGCAGTAATTTGTAAATTTGAGTCAGCGTTGTTTTTCCATTTCTCAGTGCCCTTATCAAGCAAGTAAACAAGTCTATAGATGGAACAGCAGATGATGAAGATGAGGGTGTACCTACTGATCAAGCAATCAGAGCAGGTCTTGAATTGCTTAAGGTAAATATTCTTTTGTTGTTCAGTGAACATTAAGATAGCTTTGTTAAAATTCTCTAAAGTAACTTTGTTAAATTATATTATTAATTCTCAGTATCTTAAACTACTATAGGCTTTTCATCAGTTATCCAGAAGAAAATGTTTTCCATACTCTTCACATTTAATCAGTGTGATAGAGCAATGGAAACTATAATTGCAAGCTCAGTATATTTTCACAACTATTCTCAAACATACTGTGTGTCCCTTTTTCATGCATGATGTAAATAACAAGGCAGTCAGGATATTTATATACCATGCTATATATTCTCTTAAATTTTATTTTAAAATTCCAAATATTCTCTTTTGGAGGATTTGGATAGCTGTTGGAGTGCGCATTTGCCTGCACTTCCATCCCTCACCTCTGTTTTACTTAGGAATAAGACCAAAAGAACTTTGTCCTGTTCATTCTACATGCACACACACATTAGTGCAACCGTTTTCACCTTTATCATATGTATTGTCTTGTGTTGCTGCATAATTTTGCAATCAGGGTACTGTTTGGATTGACTGACTGACTGACTGGCGATCCCTCAATTTGAGGATGATTTCTACCATGGATTTACATATGGGTCCTGAGATGACTCAGGAGTCTGATCCTGGAACTATAAATCCACCCACAGTAGCTACAAACATTTTGTGGCAGGCCAGCAGCCTGCTAGGAAGAAGTTATTTATTTTTCCTTCCTCCTCTCTCCCCTTTCAGCTTCGAGGGCAAGGCACTTCTCAAAGCAGGTCACTGCCTGATAAAGGATATGGTGCCATTGGAGTCAGATGGTCACTTGCTCTTCCCAGCTTGTAATGTCCACATCAGTTTTATTAAGTCATGATTTCAGTGTGTCTTTGTAGAGTTTCCTGGAATTCTTTCACACAGTGCACAGTCAACCTGTGGAACTCCTTGCCCTAGGAGGTTGTGAAGGCTAGGACTGTAACAGGGTTTAAAAGAGAACTAGATAAATTCATGGAGGTTAAGTCCATTAATGGCTATTAGCCATAATGGATAAGGAATGGTGTCCCTAGCCTCTGTTTGTCAGAGTGTGGAGATGGATGGCAGGAGAGAGATCGCTTGATCTATTAGGTTCACTCCCTCTGGGGCACCTGGCATTGGCCACTGTCAGCAGACAGGATACTGGGGTGGATGGATCTTTGGTCTGATTCAGTATGGCCATTCTTATGCTTTTATGTTTATGGCATCAAATACGTTAATGCTGTAGAGTACAGTCTCAAGTTTATGAAGGTCTTCTGGGTCACCAAAAATTGACAGTTGGATTCCAACAGTTAAAGATGCAAAATCTGCAGAACATACAGCCCAGATTATGCAGAGATTTGAGACCAGCTGGTTTAACAATATGGGAATTTGAGGATTCGGAAGGGTGAGTGTAGGTGTTTAACATCCCTAGTTGAAGATCTGTACATGTCTGGACAAAGTTGGAAGAAGTCAGGGGTGAAAGGATAGGTTTGACTTGTTGTCAGAGGTGGTAAGAAACCATAGGAGCCATGATGTCGCTCAGGAAGAAAATGGAGAAAGATGGATCTAAGACAGAATTGAACTGTGTGAATATCAACAAAGAAGAGAGGGAGGAGGAAGAGAATCCACTGAAATTTAATGCTGATGAAGTGTTGAGCAAGGCTGAAGGAGAGCTAGGAAAGCATAGAGTCCACAGAAGCCCAAGGAAGAGAGAGTGAGTCAGCAATGTGAAAGGCAACAAAGAAATCATGAAATATGGAGAAAAAGCACAGTTTTGAAAAACATGTCATTAGTGATTTTTCATGAAGAGCGTTTTAGCAAAGTGGAGAGGACATAATCAGATATGAAGGGAAGGAAGTTGAAGCGCCAAAAAATCAACAGCCTACTGAAATCGATGAAGGGAAGAGGCAGCAATAGAGAATGAAGCAGGATCAAGTAGAGTGTTTCTTTACTGTCGGAGATAGTCTGTTCTTTGAGATAAAAGGGAAAGAGCCAGGAAAGAGAGAAGGAGGTAGCAAAGCAGAATGGAATAGGATGGCATTGGCAGTGTAAAGGGTTTTAGAGAAAAATGTTTTCGGAGACCTCACTGTTGGACACAGGAAAAAAAACATAATCAAAGGATTGTGAAGGGAGGCTGAGGATGGGGAAAGCAAATAACCATTATTAAGACCATGGGCAGAGGGAGACGGTTGAGCAGAAATGGAGGGAAAGAATGTTTTCAACAGAGAAGTGAGATTGCTTTTCCAAAAACTACAGTGTATTCTAAGGGTTCAGAATATGGCAGATAATAACATTTGATCATTTAAACAATTGTGTCGGGGAGGTTTTTTTTTAGATAACATGTGACTTGTCACTTTCTTGTTGCAGGTCCTGTCATTTACACACCCTATCTCATTCCATTCAGCTGAAACTTTTGAATCCCTTCTGGCTTGCCTGAAAATGGATGATGAAAAGGTGGCAGAAGCTGCATTACAAATTTTCAAAAACACAGGAAGTAAAATTGAAGAGGACTTTCCTCATATCAGATCGTGAGTTAGATTATACTATTCTGTTTAAGTTCTTTATTAAATGGAATTCTAGAAGTGTTACATTTTATTCATATGGAAGTGCCATATTAAACATCTTTCTTTTTCCTTCCAAAAAAAAAAAAAATGTTACTTCAAAGAAAAGTTTGGAGCACTCGGGCTTTTAATAAGAAGAGTAGTGCGGTTTAAATAAACTTAAATGCATTAACTGATGAAAGGTAGAAGTACAAGTAATATGTGAAAAGCAATATTTCTTCAAGTGATGGTCCCTATTGTATTCCACAGAGTGTTTATGCATGCACACCATGCGTCTGGAATTGGAGAATTTGGAAGCAGTAATGTACATTAGTTCTTCTTTGAGTGCTTGCTCATGTCGATTGCATTCTAGGTGTGCATGCGCCCACGTGCATGGCAGTTGGAGATTTTAGCTTTAGCGGTGCCCATAGGGCCATCTTTGGCGCCCTGTGGAGTGCTGTGCTCATGCCATGGTATGTCAGGTGCCACCAGCCCTATGCCCTCACAGTTCCTTCTGATCGCCCATGGTGCTCAGTCGGATCGCCTTTCTTGCTTAGGAAGAGCTAGTGGTTGTTTACCGTTCTGAACTTCGAGATTTAAGGCCGTTGTATATAGTTAGCTTTACTAGTCTTAAGTAGGTGTTATGTAGATCTTAAGTAATTAAGTGTTAGTTAGTTAGTGGTTAGGGTCTCAGCGGGACTTTCCCCCAGGCCGAGCATGCCCCGGTCTCCCGGGTTCGAGCCCTGCTCTGACTACAGCAGGTGTATGCCTCTGAGTGACCCCCACAGTAGCTGCCTTAAGTGTCTGGGGGTGTCACACGTTAAGGAGCAGTGTCGGATCTACAAAAACTTTCAGCCCCGCTCCCAGAAAGAGTGAGACATTGGCCTCAGGACTCCCTTGATGGAGTCTGCACTCTGCCCAGCTTCCAAGCCATCCAGGCAGCTAGTGCCAAGTGCTTCGGCCTCCATGTGCAGCGCATCGCCAGTACCCGACTTTTCCTGGCTCTGTTCGCCATCGCTAGTGCCGAGGAAGAAGGGAAAGAAGCTGGGATGCCCAGCCCCCTTAAAGGTCTGCCACCGACTCTTGGGAGCAGTAAGGGATCCGCACTCCTGCTTGCACCTTCATCATCCCAGGCTCCCATGGTGCAGAGAGAGCACAGGTGTCCACCTGCTCTGATGATGACCCCAGTGCCCCAGGACCCAGCTAAGGCTCCCCAAGAGGGCAAGCCCACCTTTAAAGACCGCTCAGGAGACAGGGGAACAATGCTGATTGCCGGAGAGAAGGCATTGATTTTCACTGCTGCGTTGGGAATCCCGGGGCAGATCCCAATCACATCATCGGTTGCCCAGGCAAGCTCCCAGATTTCCGCAGTGCTACTCTCTCTGGCACAGGAGCGAGACTCCCCTTACTATTCCTGGCACCATTCACTTTCTCAGCAATCATCATCTAGGGATCGGTCCTGATCACCAGCATGGTGGGAATGTTCCCAGTACCAGTCCTCCCCTCCATGCGACAGTTACCGTTCAGTTATGCCTGGTCAGTGGTCACCAGTAGCCATGACCAGGCGTCTACTGCTCCTTCCCAGTCACCGAAAGGGGGTTCCTTCGGTATGGAGGGCCGGTTCAGCCCATCACCACGGTCTCATCGGCATCACTAGGCACTGGAGCCCGCTCCCTCTTCAGCGATACCTCAATCACTGCACAGCCAGTGGCCAGCACAGTGGCCTTAATGGAGCGGGAGGGGGTGTGCAGGTTGTGACAATGCCTCCTTCACAGCGCTCCTCAGTTGCCACGACAGAACATTTGGCAGCGGCCCTACCTGCCTCAGGTCTAGTACCAGAAGCCTGTTCTGAGGTCTGGGCGGTGGAACTTGTGCCCACCCCAAAGCCTCTTTCTATGACAGTGGTCAAGACTTCAGAACCCCCATCAGCAGTTGAGTCTTCCTCTTTGTCCCCAGGTGGGGCAATCGCAGGATCTTCTAGAGCTGGCCCACCGGATGGCTTTAGGGAGCATCAAGCCCTTCCCCTGCGTGTGGCTTAGAACTTGTGGCTTGAAGTGCAAGAGATGGTGGGGCAGGAGGACGCTCTCTTCAACCTTCTCTCAACCACTACATCTGCTTGGGTTGCCCTGCTTGTGTATGAGCGGGTCTTCAAGATAGCCAAGGTCCTGTGGCAGACCACCTCCTCCATTTTGCCCAACTCAAAACAGGCTGAGAAAAAGTTGGAGTTGTTGGCAAGAAGGAACAGAGAGGGCGTAGGGCCAGCGACACCTGATATACCATCATAGAAAGAGGCTGTCTCCAATTCCAGGATCTCCTATGTAGAGTGGCAGGAGAGCTGCACGTTCCCCTGGAGGAGATCCAAAACACTCAGCATAAACTGTGTGACCTGCTTCACTCATCAGTGCCAGTTAGAGTTGCTTTGCCAATCAATGATGCCATCTTTGAGTCAACTAAAACACTTTGCCATATGCTGGCTATATGTATATTAGAAGAAGGCATGTGGTTTACAGCTCTTGATATGTAGGATCCTTGTTTTCACATAGACATTCATCCATCCATAGACAGTTCCTAAGGTTCACTGTTGGCTTGCACTATTTTCTATACAGGGTACTTCCATTTGGACTTACCGCTGTTGCCATGGACTTCACTAAGATTTTCTCCGTCGTGGAAGCCTAGGTCAGGCATTATGGGGTCCTTGTATTTCCCTATCTTGGCCATTCGCTCCTAGGTGGTGAGGTCCAGATGCAAAGCTCAACTTTCAACCTCCATGTTGCTCGGACTCCTTTCCTGCCTTGGAGTCAGCATCAACATTGAAAAATCAACTTTGGACTCCACACAATCCCTGGATTGTCACAGCATGAGCATACCTACCAAGGAACAGGTTCCAAATTCTGCAAGAACTCATAGCCTCCATAGTCAGCAGTCCTTCTGTCATGGCCAGGACTTGCCTATTTCTTCTCTGCTACATGGCCTCCTGCACATATGTTACCACCTTCGCTTGCCTCCACCTTTGCTGCATCCAGATGTCTCCAAACAGTTTACTCACCCACGTGTCATACCATTTATCTTATGCTGACAGTCTCCCCGACCCTCAGTACTCTTTTCCCTCCACTGGTGGATGAACTCATGGCAGGTTTGCATAGGGGTTCCCTTTCTTCCCTCCTCTCTGGACAGGACAATCATCACTAATAGGTCCCTTATAGGATAGGAGCGCACGTGTGATATGACATGACTTAAGGAATATGGATTTCTTGGGAATCTAGAAAAACAACAAGGAGTCTGGTGGCACCTTAAAGACTAACAGATTTATTTGGGCATAAGTTTTCATGGGTAAAAAAACCTCACTTCTTCAGATGCATGGCCGCGCATCTGCATGCACGAAACTTATGCCCAAATAAATCTGTTAGTCTTTAAGGTGCCACCAGACTCCTTGTTGTTTTTGTGGATACAGACTAACATGGCTACCCCCTCATACTTGGGAATCTAGGATACACATCAACATTCTGGAACTCTGGGCATTTCTCCCGTTTATCCTTCCCATCATGTTCTTATATTTAACAGTACCACCGTTTACTACATCAACAAACAAGGCACCAAGTTGCTATTCTGTGTGCAGAGGTGGTCAACTGCTGAAATTGGTGCATCGCCCACCAGATCCTGTTATGTGCAGCCTATCTCCTGGGGACTCAGAATGTGATTGCAGACATGCTCGGCAGATTGTTTGTGTTTGACCACAAGTGGGAACTACACTACACTGTAGTGCACAACATCTTCGACCAGTGGGGCAACTCCAATCAGAGACCTCTTTGCTTTCCCCATCGACGACAAATGGAACACATACTGCTTCGGGGGGATCTTGGTCCTGACTTTTGGGATGATGCTCTCATGCTTCGCTGGTCAGCTCAACTACGCCCTCCCTCCTCTTCCACTCCTGCCACGAGTACTCCACAAGATCAGACAACACAGGGCAACAATCAGCCTAATCACCTCTGCTGGCCCAGACAGTTCTGGTTTCCCACCCTCCTCCGTATGTCCTCCCATCACTTAATTCCCATTCCCTCTTTCCTTGATCTACTGATTGCAGCACAATGGCAGGATCAGATATCCCAGTCTACAAACACCTCACCTCAAAGCATGGGCATCCATTTTTTAAGGGCATAATTTCTAGAATGGGAGTGTTCATCAGAGGTGCAGAACATCCTCTCCAGCTGCAGGAAAGAGTCCACTAGGCATTCCTACCAGGCCAAGTGGAAATGCTTCAACTCCTGGGCCCAATGGAAGGGTCTTTCCCCAGAAAAGGTGAGGATACCTCTCCTTCTGGTCTTCCTCCTGCCATTGAAGGCGTCGGGTCTTGCCCTCAACTCTCTCTCAATGTTCCCTTAGCAGCAATTGACTCCTTCCACTCCTTCCCTCCCCTGATGGAAGGGCACTCTTTACACACCCTGTAGAACCTTCCTGCCTGTTCAACCCATCACTCCCCAGTGGGACCTCAGCCTAGTTTTGTCCACATTAATGAAACTGCCTTTCAAGCTGCTGGCAGCGAGCTCTATGTCCCTCCTTTCTATTAGAGTCCCCTTGTTGCTATCATTTCGGTGAGAAGGGTTGGTGAACTTGGGGTCTTGATGACGGCTCCTCCTTTTACCACTTTCCATAAAGATAAAATCTCCCTGTGCTTGCATCTTACATTTCTTCCAAAGGTCATCTCTCAATTTCATCTTGATCAACCCATTCACTTTCTTACCAGCTTTCTTTCTGAACCTTCACACTTCAGTAGAGGAACTACATCTCTGCTCCCTCTGTCTGTTGTGCCTTGGCCGCCTTCTTGCAGAGGACAAGACCGATCAGGAAATCTCCTAGACTGTTTGCCTGACCTGTAGCTCTTTCAGCTATTGTGACAGTCTCCACACACAGGATCTCCAAGTGGATTTCAGGGTGCATTATGCTCTGCTATCAGTTATCAGGACTTCCTCCACACTTTTGGGTGTGGGTTCATTCCATGTGAGCCCAGGCTTCAACCATGGCCTCCCTCAATGGCATCCCTCTTGGGGACATACCCAGAACAACCTTGTGGAGTTCAGTACACAACTTTGCTACACATTACACCTTGGTGCAGGATGCACCACCACTTCAGCACACTTTGTCTTTCACTTAACCATTCCATCTTCATCCCTGCACCCTCTTCCGTCTGAGGTACTGCTTGTTAATCACCCTCAGTGGTATACAATAGGGACCATCACATAAAAACGAAGAGGAAGTTACTTGGCTGTAACTGGAGGTTCTTTGAGATGTATAGCGCCTTTTTGTATTCCACTTCCCACTCTCCTTCCCATTTGCTTTGGATCTGTTCAATTTGTGGTAGAGAAGGAACTGGAGAGGCAGTTGGTCCACCCATCTCTTTATCACCTCAGAAAACCATGAGGTGAACCAAGGGGGTGTGTGCAGACCAACAGACATTACTACACCGCTACCTCGATATAACACCACCCGATATAACACGAATTTAGATATAATATGGTAAGGCAGTGGTCCGGGGGTCGGGGCTGCACACTCGATGGATCAAAGCGAGTTCCATATAACACAGTTTCACCTATAACGCATTAAGATTTTTTGGCTCCCAAGGACAGCGTTATATTGAGGTAAAAGTGTACTTTCAAATTCTCTGGCTATGGATACATAGTGTGCATGTTTGAAAACTAAATCCATATTACTGTACTTCAGTTACCACAGCCTGTTTCCTAAGTTAAACACTTTTGTAATGCTGGAAAGATGTTCTTTCATATTTAACGTTTGTAGAACATTTGTAGAGCCAGATGAAGGACAGGGAAAAAACTGAATTTCCCAAGGAGTCCTCCAGTCATTTGTACAAATAAGAAAGTTCTTTTGTATAGCTTTATTGTGAAAGCACGTAAAGTAGCAAACTTAGAATTTTTAAAAGGTATTCACTTTTTATTTTTAGTGCTTTGCTCCCAGTCTTGCATCACAAAGCTAAAAAAGGCCCCCCTCGTCAGGCCAAGTATGCCATTCACTGCATCCATGCAATATTTTCCAGCAAAGAAACACAGTTCGCACAGATATTTGAGGTAAGAAGAAAAGGTTTTAATTATTTTTCTTTTAATAGTCATATTGCGTATTCATATTTATGCCTCTGTATTTTTATTATTTTGTTAAAATAAGGAGTGTTGTGTTTCAAGATTAGTTACCACTATCAGTCCTTCCCCAGTACCCAAGACATAGAACTTGGAAATTAACTTTTTTCCTTTCTCCCTTCAATCTGAAATCAATAGTTCTTGTTGGTGCAGTGGAGGTCGTATTAAAGGGCTCCAATATTGCTGGTTGAACAGATTCTGGTAGAGGATCTATGCTTACCTTGTAGAGATTACTGGCTCGAGCAAGCAGTCCTTGATGGTTCAGTTTGTATTTGGAAAGCGAACAGTGGATATCATTAGCTTTCATTGGAAGCTCACGGTATATGGGATTAAATGGGACTGATGGAGGTTTGTGTTCAGCATCCTTTATAATTAACATTTATAGTACCTTTCATCTCGAAGGTTCTTAAATCACTTTTCAAAGAAGAATCAGTCCACTACTGAAAAGTAATTTTGAGGGCTGGAATATGACATCAATTTAACACACACAAATTTATCTATTAATCTAATGAATTCATAATTCCTGTAAGGCTTGGGGTGGGGGAGAGTTATGTGTGAATGAGGGAGGGAGAGAGAGAGAACACATTGTTGGAAGTAGCAGCTGAAACTTTTCATTGAATGGAATTTAGTGTTCAATAATAAGTACTATTCTAGTATAGCTAAACTGATTAAATTAGTATGATCTGAATTTGTTGCCTATATTTATCTTTTAGCCACTGCATAAGAGCCTTGATCCAAGCAACCTTGAACATCTCATTACACCATTGGTTTCTATTGGCCATATAGCCATGCTGGCCCCAGACCAATTTGCTGCCCCTTTGAAATCCTTGGTAGCCACCTTTATTGTTAAAGATTTGCTAATGAATGACAGGGTAAGTACTTTTTTTAACTATTTCTGCCTTTTTTGAGAAATTGACTTTTTTCCTTTGATAAGATATTCAGGAAATAGAAAATTAGTTATAAAAGTTAGTAGCATGTCTATATACATCTTGAGATTTTGGTGTTTTGACATGTATATTTTTAACTTGACTGGAAATGTATGCAGTAATAAGGGCTAAGAGGGCTTTCTTCTCTCTCATCTTCTCCCCTCCCCCCCCCCCAATAGTGTAGAATCATTTTTCCTTTCATGGATCACAGCACGTGACTGTCTAATTCTTAAAAATATTAAACCCGCTTGGTGAAATCCTAGCTCCATTTTAGTCAATGGGATTTTTGTGTTTGATTTCAAGCTGGGTCAGGATTTCCTCCATTGTGCTTGGGCCAACAACTTGACATTTTAAGAAGGTTTTATTCCAATTTTGAAATAATTAGTAGATCTGTAAACACAAGAATTTAACTTTCAGTTTGGCTTATGCTTTAAAGCAATTGCTTTCTCTTAGGAAATAAAAAAATGAAATAAGTTTTAAAAAAAAAACACTTTTTCAGTATGATTAAACTGGCTGTTTCAGAAGCGAATACATGTCCTAATGTTCCAAAATAGTTAACCAATGAATGCTGCTGTTTGTCTTTAAAAGCAAGCAGAAGCAAATAAGATTATAGTAGGCTTTACTAATAGTATAGTATCCTGTTAATAATAGTATAATAAACTAAACGTAACAAGATGTAAAATTTGATTTAGCTTCCTGGGAAAAAGACAACTAAACTTTGGGTTCCAGATGAGGAAGTTTCTCCTGAAACGCTTGTCAAAGTAAGTAGCTCTTAAAACTTTTTCTTCATGTATATTCACTGTCATAATAATTGTGAATTAATGTCTGTATACCTAAAGCTACTATTAATAATTGTCATTCTTTTCTGTATGTTTCCTTCACATCTATCTGCCCCATGATCTTTCTAAAACTAAAAATGTCTGGTTTAAATAAAATAAGGATTTTGTCAGAGTAGCCTTGGATTCGCAACTCCTTCCTCTTGGGATTCCACAGGTCTCGTTCATGGGGCTCTGCCATAATCCATCTAAGTGGGCTTTCCCAGCCCACCAGTAGCCAGGTCCAGTCTTGCTTCACGAAACATCTCTTGGTTTTTCACACTTTTTACCTTGGTTCAGGGGCCCCACATGTATCCTTCTTGAGGCAGGCTTGTGATTCAGACTGGCTTCCGTAGCTCACCTGTCTCCCTTCTGATTCTTGTTCCCATCCCATCCTATTCTCCTGACTTGATACTTCTCTGGAGTTCTACTCTCCTGGCTGTCTGTCCTGTCTCCTATACTGGGAGTCACTTAGCAGCTGGGGTTTATCATGTTAAGGAGATAGCTACTTCATTAACACCCTGGCTCTTATTCCCCAGCTAGTCTTCTATTGTCTAGAATACCTGTTTCCCTACATGGGTCATGTCATAGAATAAAAGTTGACTAGCCCTGGGCCCCACTGCCGCTTAAAGGGGACAGACTACCCTGTTACAGAATATCATTCCACCGAGCTCATGTACCCCAGTAGTACACGTAGTGCAATTTGGGAATCCTTGAGCTAAACAATATTAATGCAATCGCCAAATTGTAAGCATTTTTACACAACTCTGTAGTGCAGTACTAACTATGAGGTGGAATCATTTTATTAAGCTGGACATACGTTTTTATAATGGTATTTTAATATATTCAGTAGTATTTGCTTTGCCATTCCTTATGTATCTAACATTTTTGTTTGCCTTTTAGTGCCATTTCACTCCTGTGGCTTGTGTTCCTGGTTCCCTGCTTGATGATGTCGGCTCACCTAAAACCATTAACATTTTAAGACATTTCGTTTTTCACATCTTTTATTATTAAGCAATGCCTCATTGCAACAGTTTACATATTCTGGGAATAGAACCTAGTTCTCTACTATGGCAGGTTAAAATCCCATCTACTTAGCCACACTGCCTCTCAGAAATAACCTGCTATATCTTTTTCCTTTCTATGCTTATTGATGTAATATACGTGCATATGTAACCCACTGTTTCAGTGTATTGTGCTGCATCCTCTACACTAGAGGTGTCAAACATGTCTCACAGGATGTATCTGTCCTGCATGATATATTTCTATAGCTCTTCTGACTAACTGAAATGTGTGCAGAATGTAAGCTTTCATTTTTTAAAAATGAAATTTGTAGGTCCCATAACTACAGAGAGAACCTTTCAAACATGAACTGAGTGTAAACCAATGTCAGGTTTGTCAGGCAGACTGAAGCAATGACCGGAAAAGGTGAAATCCCCTGTTGCCTTTTACTCTCACTGGAGTGTGATCTCTCTAAGGGACAGTGATGACGCTACTATGCCAACATTAACTATTCCGTTGCTAATTGTCATCCCATCCCCTAAAATAAAGGAGATAGGAGTGAAGGCCTTGAGGACTGATGAATTACTTCATTCTTGTGACACCTTCTGCTCCTTGGACTTGTACTCCCCAGCATCTTGGAGAAAATTTTCTAAGCCACTGCCCCATAGATGCTGACTGACCCCTTAGCCTTTCTGTGAGCCTCTGAGGAGATGCCAGAGGTTACAGGACAACAGACACACTGCAACACTACCATGGGGGAGAGATATCTCAGTGGTTTGAGCATTGGCCTGCTAAACCCAGGGTTGTGAGTTCAGTCCTTGAGGGGGCCACTTAGGGATCTGGGGCAAAATCAGTACTTGGTCCTGCTAGTGAAGGCAGGAAGCTGGACTCGATGACCTTTCGGGATCCCTTCCAGGTCTATGAGATAGGTATATCTCCATATGTATAATGTCTTCATCAGACCTAGTCATCTACCAAGTAGACATTTTAATGGGTCACTCAAGAGCTGTCAACCAGTCCATCCAGAATCAGTTTTTCTCACCCCATTCTTTGGCCACCTTGCTCATTTCATCCCAACGTGGCAGCATGTCATATCGGACAAATGGGTCCTCGACATCATTTCAAGTGGCTACACAGAGTCCTTTCTGCCCCTTGTCCAAATCACCCTTTCTCTCTCCCTGTTCAGGACCCCTCTCAGAAGAGAATTCTCAGACAAGAACTGGATTCCCTAGTCCAGCTGGAAACAATAGAAGCCCATACCACTCCAACAGAGGGAGAAGGGTCTTTACTCCAAATACTTTCTAATCCCCCAAAAGAAAGGGCCTGGAGACCCATCCCGGACTTCAGACATCTGCCATTGAAGATTCAGGATGATTACTTCGGCTGCAGTAATCCCCTCCCTCAGTGAAAGTGTGGCTTGTAGCTCTTAATATGAGGGACATGTATTTTCACACAGCATTTCCTTTACGGTGGGCCCCACACTATAGAGAGTGCTCTTCTTCGGCTTCTTGACACCCCAGAGGGCCTTTACAAAAGTGATGGCTGTGGTAAGCAGTCTGCTTGCACTTACAGGGCAGCCTAATATTTTCCTACTTAGACTGGCAGCTCATGGGACAGTCGTATCAGAAGGTCCAGGCAGCAATCACCTCCTTACTTGACCTGCGTCACTCCTTGGGAGTAAATCAGGTAAATCAAGCATAGTCCACTTTAACCCTCACAAGAGTGATATAATTTATTGGAATAAATCTGAACTCGATTGCAGACAGGGCGTAGTTATCTCAGGACAGATTCCTCATGATGAGTCTTAATTTCTCAGCTTAGACATAGCCCCAGTGACAGTCTGGTCATGTTAACCCGCCTGGCCTCTTGCACCTATGTGACCCCCTTCACAAGGTTTCACTCAATGCCTCCAGGCATGATTGAGGAATGTGTAGCTCTGAGCACAGCCTCCCTGGACAAGTGGTTCTCACTTCTCACGGTATTCTGTCAAAACTCACCTTCTGGGAGACAAATGCCAGTGTCTGCATAGACATTCCCTTTGCTCCAGCCCGACCCAGGAAGACACTTATGATGGATATGTCATTACTGGGATAGGGAATGCACCTGGATGACCATTCAGCTCAGGGTTCAAGGGATCAAAATCTGGAACTGGTGCATCCAGTATCTGATCGCCCTCTCTGATGTGCACTTACTGGGAGAAATGAACTCCCTAGCAGACAGCCTTAGCAGGCATTTTCACAAGGATCACAAGTGAGAGCTCTACATTTCAGTGATCCAGCACATTTTTTGGCAATGCAGATTTCCATATTGGGATCTCTCTCTGAAACCCAGAAAAACGAAATACCTGGGCTACTGCACTTGGGATGCCCAGGATGTAATTCCAGAGGGGATGTTTTCATAGTGTTGTGGTCGGAGCCGCTGTTGTATTCCTTCCCTCCTATCCCCCATGTTCCTTTGCATCCTCCAGAAGATCAAGAAGGACAAGGCAGCAGTAATTCTAATAGCACTATGGGGGCTGAGGCAGTTCTGGTTCATGATGATCCTGCGGATGGCCTCTCACCCTTGCATTTAGCTACAGCCATTTCTGGGTTTAGTGTTGCAAAACAGAGGCAGCACCAGCCACCCCAACCCTTTATCCATCCATCTGGTGGCCTGCTTCTTGGATGGGCAACAGACCTAGAGTAGTCTTGGTCAAAGGAGAACCAGTCTTTCTCAAAAGCAGGAAATCATCTACATGAAGATACTATACTGCCAAGTGGAAGGGGGTTCTCTTTGTGGTGTCAGCAGGATTCGGGAGGAATCCAGGATTCCTCTTATCCTGGAGTATCTGCTCTCCTTGAACTCGTCAGGCCTATCTGTCAGTTCACTACAGGTATATTTAACAGCTATTAATCTCTTATATCTTCTAATGGAGAACTGCTCAGTTTTCAGCCACCCCACAACAGTAAAGTTTCTAAAAGGCATTATCAGAACATTCCTGCTGCTATTAAAACCTATGCCTGCTTGGAACCTGAACTCTGTGCTGTTGGCACTTATAAACCTACCGTTCAAGTCCTTGGCTTCCTGCTACCTCTTACACTTAACCGTGAAGGTAGCTTTCATAACTGTTAGTACATTGGCCAGGAGAATGGGTGAGCTTGGGGACTTCATAGTTCCCCCACCTTATATTATCTCTCACAGAGACAGTTTATCTGAGATTACATCCCAGGCTTCTTCCCAAGGTTCTTTCCAATTTCACTTGAACCAAACAGCCCACCTATCTGTATTTTACCCAAAACCTCACAATAGTAGTGAGGATGAGAGACTCCACTCCCTTTATTTAAATTTATTTCAGTGAGAGGTATCTGTTGGTGTAGCCCAGGGGTTCTCAAACGTGAGGTTGTTACATGGGGGGTCATCAGCTATTAGCTTCCACCTCAAACCTTGCTTTGCATCCAGCATTTATAATGGTGTTAAATATATAAACTTTTTTTTAATTTATTGGGGGGGGTCGCACTCAGAGGCTTGCTGTGTGAAAGTCACCAGTACAAAAGGTTGAGAATCACTGGTGTAGCCCCTTAGGAAGCATGTAAGAGAGCTGCAGGAGGAGGTGTCTCATCTGCAAACGTATCAGGAGCATAAGAACTTCATTGACAGGATCCACATGGAGACATCCAAGATGGAGTATGCTAGCGAGCTACAGGTGACTACAGGAGCATAGGAGGAAGGAGGAGAACTGGCTGCTCTGTGAGGAGGAGGCTGTCTGCTTGCCATTTCAGACAGTAGCATGATATTCTGGGAGGTGTACTGTCTGCCTAGAGCCCTAATTGAAGATGTTACAGAAAGGATGCTGAGGTTCATCTGTCCCTCTGATCACTACCCTGTGCTGTTCACCCACATGAGTGCTGATTATACTGCCGTGTCTGACCCTGAGCAGATCAGCAATGACTACAGGGCTCTGGGTGTGAGGGTGAAGGAGTTCGGAGCAAAGGTGGCAGTCCAGTCCATCCTCCCAGTTGAGGGTAAGGGCCAAGGCAGGGACACGTGCATCCTGCAGATAAATGCATGGCTGCACAGATCTTGTCTACAGTAGGGCTTTGGCTTCCTTGACCATGGGATGCTGTTCTGAACAGGACAACTACTGGGAAGAGATGGGGTCCATCTGACCAAGAAGGGGAAGAATATCTTCACACACTGACTCAGCAACCTAGAGATGAGGGCTTTAAACTAGATTCAAAGAAAATTTAGAAACTATGCATGTTGCAATGATGATGAATGCATGTTTCACATGCTTGTGAGGAATATATTCTCTACCTAATTAAAGTGTTTGAGAAGATGATATTGTTAAGTGATTAGGCTACTATAGAGATTATTTTAAAATTTTGTTTGCAGAGCGTAATTAACATACTACTTGTGAAAATTTCTTTCAGATCCAGGCCATTAAGATGATGGTTCGATGGTTGCTAGGAATGAAGAATAACCACAGTAAATCAGGAACCTCTACTCTCAGATTGCTAACAACAATATTGCACAGTGATGGAGACTTGACAGAACAGGGAAAAATTAGGTATACCATTGGCAATTAAGTGAAACCATCTATTCGGACAATATAATTGCTCAACAGTTTCAGCAACTTAGAAGGGGCAATGCGCACTGTATGGAGAAGAAGAATTTAAAGGCACTTGGGATGTGTGGTTATATGTTATACACCTCTACCTTGATATAACGCAGTCCTCGGGAGCCAAAAAATCTTACTGTGTTTATAGGTGAAACAGTGTAGTATCGGGTAGGGAAGGCTATGCCTCCCCTAACAGCTTGGCCCCGCCCCCTATCCAACCCCACCTGCTTCCCGCCCCCTGACTGATCCCTCATAATCCCAGACCCATCCAGCCCCCCTGCTCCTTGTCCCCTGACTGCCCCCCGAGACCCTCTGCCCCTTATCCAACCCCTCAGCCCCAGGCTGGCACCCTTACCATGCAGCTCAGAGCAGTGTGTCGGAGCTGTCCCTAGAGAGGTGTGGGGCCTCCCTGCTAGTCTCCTAACCGTCTGCCCAGCGCTCCCAGCTGCCGCTCGCCTCCCTGCTAGTCTCCTCACCGTCTGTCTGGCGCACCTCCCCGCATCCTCCTGACTACCGCTCTCCTGCTTGCCGTCTTCCCGCCTGCCTGCCTCTTCATCCCCCTCCTGCCTGCTGCTCACCTCCCCATTTGCCTCCTCACCCCGCTTGCCCACCCGCCTCCCATCCTTAACATGCCCCCCCCCCCCAGAGCAGTGCTTTACCGTGTTATATTGGGTCGCATTATATGGGGTAGAGATGTGTACTTTATTTATAAAATTTACCTTTTTATGAGGTAATGGTACTGTAGGCTGAATTCCCAGATAAAAAGTCCACGCAACTTCAAATTTATTTTGTTACTATAAATATAATTCAAAATCATAGTAAAGAGTTGTTGTGCTTTTTCCTCTACTTTTTCTCTCATCCTTCTACTCTGAACTACTTTTCATACTGGAAGGAAAAATTGCACAATTTCTCCTTTTTCTCCTTCTAAACTGACTTTAAACAAAATTTAAAAAGTCTTACCTTGTGGTGCACTTTATGTGTAGTTGAAGGCACTCTGCTTTTAGGAAGGGAGATAAGGATGAAGAGGAGGAGGAAATAAGTAAAGATTAGCTTTTTAACAATTTGTTTAATCTGGTTGTTAGCCCATTTGCTTTGACTGCTAATGTTTATTTTTGTGTAAACTTTTTAATCTTTCTTCAAGCACAAGTGAGGAGCCAAGTTCACCATCATTGTTCTTGGCAAACATTGAAAATTCTGTTTACAGAAACCAATGGAGAGCAGAGAGGGATTACAGTAGTCAAAATAAAGAGATTTGCATGTTTGGTATATAGTTAAATAACTGTACAATGATTATGCAAATCAAACAGCAGACCAGTCCAGAGGGTAAAAATTGCAAAATAGAATATTTTAACTTTAAAATATTAACTTTAGTCACTGCACTCAAGCTGAGAATTCCATTTTAGTATAACTTGTAAATAATCATAACACTCTTAAATTTAAAATACCATCATATGACCCATATATAGAAGTCTGTCTGGGAAGAAATTAATTAGTAGTAATTCTTCTTCAAGAAGTATCCCAATGGGAGTTCCACTTTAGGCGTATGTGCGTTCTTGCGCTTCTAATTAGAAATCTTTGTAGCAGTGTCCATTTGGTCTGCACATGCATGCTCATGTCCTCATGCTCTACCTTGAGGGGAGACTCACTCTTAGTTCCTTTTCAGCTGCCTCTGGCTAAAGATGGAGTGATTAGCAGTCCATTTACAGATACTGTATTTCTTTAGAAATGTGATGTTAGCTGGTTTTTAGTGCTTTTATTCTTAGGGCACGTCTACAAATTTAAGTAGACAAGTCGACAAAGAGCCACTGCAGTAATTACCGTGGTTTTCCATGACCCCACTACCCTCCTTCTGTCTATGTCTTCACTCGGAGTGCTTGCATCGACTTAACAGGGCAGTGTGGGGGCTGAGAGCCCGGGCTCTCGCTCAGCACTGAGTTCCCTACTGGGAGCCAGGCTGCAACCTGGGCTCTCAGCTCCCCGCTGGGAGTCCAGCTGCTATCCAGTACATTCAGTCTCTTTGGTATCAAAGGTATGTAAACACAGTACTCACAGATTGGGTGGGATAGGGTGCAATAGACACCCTTGGTATGCCTGAGGACCCTGTGGGCACAGGCACCAAAGCAGTGGTACTGCCGGTCAGGGACAGGGGCGTAGACTGTACCACCTCTGGGCAAATTTTCCAGTACAGAAGCCCCCGGCACAGGCAACTGCGAGACAGCCATCATCAGATCGTTTGCTGCTGCCCAGGTCTCCAGTCCATTCAGCACCATCAACTCAATGCCAGCAACCACTGACATTAGATATTACTGCGGCACCACAGGAGTTTAGATTTTTCTAAGGACCTTATGGTACCTGAGACACCAGAGTCTCCTCTGCTTGGTACCGGGGCCCTGGTACTGAGCAGATCTCAGGCCTGGGGCTCACCACTGGCACTGAGCTGTGCACCTCCAGTTTCCATGTCAGCTCCACCACTTTTCAGTGGAGATTTGGACAGTGACCAGGAGGAGGTTCTGTTTCATCACTCCTACTGTGCTCCTCCTTCCTACCATGACCAGCCAGGAGCTCAGCCTCACAAGACTTTCCCATTGCCCCAGTGGCCCTACTGGGATCCAGGGGTGGCCAAATGGGATCCATGGTTGGCCTATAGGCATCATGCCTTCTTGCATGTCTGGTGTCACATGCCGAAAGATTCTGAGGCATTCTCCCACAACCGCTGCATTTAGAGCCTCGGAATCTCCTGAGGAGATCCTGGAGGAGCAGGAAGTGGAACTGGAGGATGATGTTGTACCACATTCTTACATCTCTTCTTCCCATCCAGAAGAGATGATTATACCCCCTTCATCATCTGACAGACAATTTTAAGCTCTTCCAAGATTTTATGAAGAGAGTGGCAAATACCATACAAATACCTCTCGGGGAGGTAATACACTCACCATAAGCTGCAAGGTATTTTCCATTCACCCTCCTCCTTGAGGCTAGCCCTCCCTATCAACAAGGCCCATTTGGATCCAGCTAAGCTCATATGGCAAATGTCAGCATCGACCACACCGACAGACTGATAAAAAATACTATGTTCTCCTCCCCTGGGATACGGAATTTGTTTTCTCCCACCCTCTGCCTAATTCCATTGTTATTGATGCAGTGAATTTCTGTGGTTGCTAACATCTTCCCAAATCCACTCCCTATGATCAGGAGTGGCTCTAGGGATTTTGCTGCCCCAAGCACGGCAGGCAGACTGCTTCCGGCGGTTTGCCTGCGCAGGGTCTTCTGGTCCCATGGCTTTGGCGGGCAGGAGGTCCGCCAAAGCCACGGGACCAGCGGACCCTCCGCAGGCAAGCTGCTGAGGGCAGCCTGCCTGCCGCCCTCACGGTGTCGGCAGAGCTCCCCCCCGCGGCTTGCCGCCCCAAGCATGTGCTTGGCGTGCTGGGACCTGGAGCCGCCCCTGCCTATGATTGGGATTGAAGGTGCCTTGATTTATTTGGGAGGAAGGCCTACTCTTATGCTACTTTGCAATTCAGAATTGCAAACTACCAAGCCCTAACAGCAAAATACAACAACATGAACTATGCTAAATTCAGTACCTTTATTGATCATCTAGTGGAATCACAGTGGGAACAATTCTGAGCCGTTATCAACGAGGGATAGTTAGTGGCCAAAGCAGTGCTCCAGACAGCACTTTGAGATCGAATGGACTGCTGTATCAGTCCCTTTTGGCCTCTCATTGGCTCCCAGAGTATTCTCCAAGGTCCTCTGTGTAATGCTGTCCCACCTACATGCTTGGGATCATCATTTACCCATACTTAGACAACTGTCTCCTCAGGGCCGGCTCCTTCGAAGCTCTACAGGCCACCCATGGAACTATGGACATATTTATGAAACTGGGTCTACAAATTAATGTCCAAAAATCGACCCTAACTTAAATATAATGCTTGGAATTTGTAGGGGCCGATCTCTACTCACTGCAAGCAAAGGCGCTCCTTCCACAGCACAGATTTCACAGCCTGTCCTTGCTTTTAAAGACAGTGCAAACCAGCTCTCAAACACTGACCAGACATTACCTCCAGCTTCTGGGGCACATGACGGCTGGTGTGTTTGTAATATCTCGTGCCTGTAAACGTCGTGCTTGTCTTTCAAGCCAAACAAAGACCGTTTACACACCTCACTCGATGCCTTCTAGGGTCAAACACTCCCTGGATTGGTGGAAAGACCCAGCAGACGTTTGCACAGGGCTCCCGTTCACACAGTTCTCCCTCTCCTCCCCGCCTTGACACTTCTCACTATGGACATATTCCCTCAGAGGGTGCCCATCTCAACAACCTCATGACTCACAGCAAATGGTCACCTGCGGAGGTGACTCTCCACATCAACCTCCTTGAACTCAGAGCTGTCAGGAATGCTTGTGCTTACTTTCTTCCACTGGACAGAGGTACACACATGAAAGTCATGACAGACAACATTGCGTACATGTACTGCATAAATCTTCCAGTGGCTTGCCAGATCATCTGCCCTCTGTGCAAAAGCACTAAAGCTGTGGAATTGGTGCATTTCCCACAATTTTGTAATATCAGCGGCCTGTCTGCCGGGAGCACAGAACACAACAGCAGGCTGTCTCAGGGTATGGCTACACTTGCAACTTCAAAGCGCTTCCGCGGGAGCGCTCCCGTGGCAGCGCTTTGAAGTGCGAATGTGATCACTGTGCCAGCCCTGGGAGAGAGCTCTCCCAGCACTGCAGGTACTCCACCTCCCCGTGGGGACTACCTTACAGCGCAGGTACTCCACCTCCCCATGGGGACTACCTTACAGCCGCACTCCCAGCGCTGGGGCACTGTTTACACTGGCGCTTTACAGCGCTGTAACTTGCTGTTCTCGGGGGGGGGTGTTTTCACTCCCCTGAGTGAGAAAGTTGCAGCGCCGTAAAGCGCCAGTGTAGCCACAGCCTCAGGTGCAAGTTTTCACATGACCACAAGCGGGAAATAAGCCCAGCAATATTTCACAGCATATTCTGTCAGTGAGGGACACTGATGATAGACTTCTTTGACACTTACCTGAACAAGAAATGCCCATGCTACTGCTCCAGGACAGGTCTTGGCCAGCACTCGTTACGGGATGCTCTCCTCCTTCCACGGGATAAGGGTTTTGTATATGGCTTCAACCGTTCCCTCTGCTGTTGAAGGTCCTGTTAAAAATAAAAAGAGAAAAAGCAAAAGACACTGATTGCTCCCAGCTGCTCAAAACAGAGATGGTATCAGTACCTGTCACAGCTGGTGACTTGTCCACCGATCCCTCTTGAACTCAGTCCTTACCTTCTGTTGCAGAACAAAGGATGCACTCTCCATCTGAACCTGTGGATACTCCGGCTCAAAGCCTGGCTCCTTCATGGTTCCAACACAGAGAGAGCTCCTGTTCTGGAGGTACAGGAAGTGTTAATAAACAGTAGGAAATCGGCTACCTATCGTAATAAGCTAGAAAAGTGGACCAAGTCTCAAGTTTGGTGCAATTCCAGGCAAATTACCCTGGCATCTGCTACTTTCCTTGCAGTGTTAGACTACATACAGACTCTCAATAAGTCAGGGCTCTCTCTCAGTTCACTCAAAGTAAACCTGGCGGCCCTAGTGACTTTGCATCAACAAACAGATTGATACTCAGTTTTCTCACACTTCAAACCAAAAGGTTCCTGAAGGGCACAGCGAACCTCTTTCCCCAATCCATACATCCCATCTTAACATGGGACCTGAACTCAGTTTTAAAGAGCCTGACTGGACTGCCCTTTGAACCTATGGCCACAAACCTATCAGTGAAGACTGTATTTCTAGTTGCTCTCACCTCGGCAAGGAGAATAGGAGAGATAACCAAGCTTATGGATGCACCACCCTTTTACAGTCTTCTTTCACAACAAGGTTACTCTGAGGCCACACCCAAAGATCATGTCCAAGGTGACCTCATCTTTTCACATAAACCAACTAATTCACCTCCCAACATTTCATGTTAAGCCTCACCTCAATAACAGAAAGGCCATACTTCACATGCCAGATGTTAAAAGAGCTCTGGCCTTCTACCTGGACAGGATAAAGGCTTTTAGGAAATCTCCTAAGTTTGTTCTTTCCATTGCAAATAGATCTAAAGGCACAGTCATATATCAGCCCAAAGGCTCTCCAGATGGGTCTTGAACTGTGTCAAACACTGCTATCACAGTATCCATCCAGGATATGCACACACTCTGCAATTGAGGTCGGTTTCTTCCTCAGTCACCTCCTCAAGATTGTCCCTATCTTGGCAAGAGAATCTCCTATCTACCATAAATAAGATTCTAACCTCTCTCTTCTCACTTACACTTATACAGCCCCACTTCTTTACGGACAGTATAGGTAAATGGGCCTTGCAGCATGCTCTGAAAGTCGCCAAGTCCAGACTTTGTCATATGTAGGTAGGAACTTGGTTCCAGTCTGAGCGCCACATGGAAAACACTTGGACAGTAGCCACTTTCCATTTAAACCATGCGGCAGATGGCTGAAGAAACTTGGTAGACTGCAACTGGTGAGATATTTCTCAGAGATACAGTTTCTTTGGATAGTTGGCTTCAATGCTTTATTTTTTAGCTTCCAGGTAAATCTTCTACATAGCAACTATACTCCTTTATGCATACAATGTTAGCACGTGTACAGATGAAATATTTTTGGCTTATTCACCTTGATAATAATACCCTTTAAATTTAAATACTTCTTTAGAAAAGCTTGAGATTTAATTAAAATAAGCTAAACTAAAACAATTTAAGTTAAAGCTGCCACACCACGCTGTTTTAACATTGTTTTTTATTTGATCTAAATAAAGCATTAAATGTCAAAATACAATATTGCTTAAGTATTTATGAAAAGAGCACTAGGATACTGCAATATCACAGGACAACAGCTGCTGCAAATAGCTGTTAAAATTCTGATACTAGGGCAAGAACACTGATACTAGGGCAAGAATCTATTTGAAGAGATCTTCAGCTCCACTGAAGTACTGACTGGCAGTAAGTCCCAAAAGTCACCCCTCATAAAACTGCATTTTGGAAATAAGAATATTGAAGGGTCATGCCATCCTCATTGATCTAGAATGAAGGCCTACATAAAAATGAAACTAACAGGGGAAAACCAAGAGTTGGATGAAAGCAAAATATACTGTTTCAGTGGCTGCCATTGCTTTATAGATTCAGGCATAATGCTGCTTCCAGGCTCCAGCTTGATACCCAATATTGCCAAAGGTTTAGTTTTGTTCAGAGGAATCCTTTAGCTCCATGCGACTTGGAAGAAATTTAGAGGGTTAGACAAATTTCATTTACATGCTGTGCATTCAGAAGAGGATTTCTTTCCGACATACCTAAGTATTAATCTGTGGAGTGAGAGAAAATGTCAGTTCACATTGAAGTTTATAAGCCATTGAGTTTTACAAGTGCTTTCAAGACATGTCATAGATTCATAGATTCTAGGGTCAGAAGGGACCAATGTGATCATCTAGTCTGACCCCCTTTAGATTATGTACAACAGATCTTCACAAAATTAAGACTGAGTACTCCAGTCCCACAATTTATCTACCCATTTGGTCTCGCTTTGCTGCAGTTTCAAATATATGGCTTATGTCAGAACCCCTTTCTTAAATCCTCATTTCTGTTTACAATGCCTTCTGCTATACAATACACCATGTGTGATTGCTGTTCGCCTCATCTCTCTGGCCTTCCCCTCCACCACATTCTTAATTCATTTGCTTATTACAACCACTTGTGGCTTGTTTTAATTGAGATTGTAAACGCTTAAGGGCTGGGACTGTCTATTATGTGTTTGTATAATCTCTAACACAGTTAGGCCCTGATCTTATTCTGGCTTCTGTGCAGTGCTATAATACAAATAATATTTAATATGAATAATTTGAACTTTGCAATAATTTAGCCAGTTTACATGTAAAAATCTGACTTGAATTAATTTTGAAAATAAGGTTTTGTGATACTGTCAAATGGCCGAGTAAAATTGAGAGTTCTTAAGCTTATCCTTTCTTTTCACCAACAAATATATTTTTACCACAAGGAAAAGCAAACTTGTCTGGCAAGACTTAGTTTATTCTTTATAAACCAGGGGTCAGCAACCTTTCAGCAGCAGTGTGCTGAGTCTTCATTTATTCACTCTAATTTAAGGTTTTGTGTGCCAGTATTACATTTTAACATTTTTAGAAGGTCTCTTTCTATAAGTCTATATTATATAACTAAACGATTGTATGTAAAGTAAACAAGGTTTTCAAAATGTTTAAGAAGCGTCATTTAAAATTAAATTAAAATGCTGATCTTATGCCGCCAGCCTGCTCAGCTTGCTGCCAGCCTGGGGTTCTGTTCACCTAGGCCGGCAGTGGGCTGAACAGGCCTGTGGCCAGAACCTCAGACCTGGGTGGGGAGGTTTCAGGGGTCAGGGCAGAGGACTAGGGTATGGGGGGTGTAAGGCAGAAGGCTGGGTGTGCGGGGGGTCAAGGGTCAGGGCAGAGGGCGGTGGTGTGGGGGGGTTCAGGGCAGAAGGCTGTGTGTGAGAGAGGATTCAAGGGTCAGAGCAGAAGGCTGGGGGGTATGGGGGCTGCAGGGCAGAATGCTGAGTGTGTGGGGGAGTCGGCAGAGAGCTGGGGGCTTGGGGGGTGTAGGACAGAAGACTGAGTGTGGGGGGGGGTTAGGGCAGAGGGCTGGGGTGCTCCCTGCCCTGAACAGCTCAGGGCAGGGGGCTGGAAGGGATATGCCCTGTTCCACCCCCTTCTCCAAGGCTCCCTCCCTTCCTCTCTGTGTCTCCTCTACAGAGCTGCCTGCACACTGCTGCTCTTCCCCCTTCCCCCTCGCTATGGCCATCAGCTGATTGGCGCAGGGAAGGAGAGGGGGCGAGGCAGGAAAGCACCATGCTGGGGGAAGAAATGGGAGAGAGGGAAGCTTGGTTGCTGCAGAACCAAGCTTCTGCCTCCTACCCCTGCAGGGGAGAGTGGTGGGCAGGGGGCTGAGTGAGACTGGGGGCTGCTCAAAATTGGCTCCCGTGCCGTGTTTGGCACGCGTGCCACAGGTTGCCAACCCCTGTTATAAACCCATAGTACTTAATGCATGTGACTCAATTAGCATACTTGGTTTTTTCTTTTAATTTTTTTCCATTCTATTTTAGTTAGAAGCCACTGTGCACTAGAAAATTCCAGGATCATTCTTCATGCCCTTTTTTTGTTGTTGTTGTATTCCATTTATACATGACTTCAAAAAAATTGTTAGTTAAGCCCTTAAAAGTATAGTTACAATCTTTTTCTTCGTAATCACCCCAACTTTTAAATATATATTTCATGATAAAGATGGATTTAAAATAGTCTGGTAGCTGTTGCTCCATAAATATCTGAGAGAAAGATTAAGGCGTTCAATACTTGTCATCTTTCATATATCAGTAATTTTATCCCCTCGTTAATTAGGTCAGTTGTCTACTACAAGTTGCCAGGGGGGAAAGCTTTGCTTGTTACTGCAGTCAACACTAGAGCCCAGGCCCAAGCCAGAGCCTGTGTGAGACATGAGACTCTTTGAGATCTATTTTTTTTTGACAATTAGATGCACAGAAGGCCAAAAGAAATGCTGATTTCCCAAAAATGAGACAGAGTTTTGAAAATCTGTGATGGCTAGCAATAAACTGATTAAGTTTATACAGATTGGGTCAATACGAATTTGCAGAAATAAGTTGAGGAAACTGTCTTATATTCTTATGATCTTTGTCAATATAGTATTACTCAATGTATCAAAAATCCAACCATATTTGGAAAATAGCAAATGCCTGATTAGGGGAGCATGTAAACCAATTACTGGTACTCCTAAAACATTGAAAGATAATTGGTTTGACTCACCAGGTCCCTTTATCTGGCTTCATAGGAGAAGGAATGCTTTAGCCATTATACTGAAATTCCATAAGCCCTAGTATACGTGAGGACATGATGCATATTGTGCTAGCATTCGCTAATACATAGGCATTATGATAAGGCAAACTGGAACCATTTTCTCATGTGAAACTTTTTGAGGAAATCACAAAGGACATTAATTCCCTTGGGGGAAAATGTGCCCAAGTGTATAGGTGTACCCTAAGTAGGTTGTGATTGTGCTGTCCTGAATTTGGAAACTAATCCCTTTCATACAGCAAAAAAGACAAGGTATAGCAGAGATACTATGCAAACCTCTGGATGGGCAGAGATTCCACGAGAAGTATTAATTTACAAGGTTCTAATTTTATTTTTCAGTTACTTACATAATTATTGTGTACAGAAAGCAAAGGCCATTCAAATTCCTCACTGTTCCACCTGAGCCATTTTTCAGCATGATGGAGAACAATTGTTTCAAACCTGAGGAACTTGTTTCCATGACTCAGATACTTAAATAATCTTGCAGTAATTTAACCCATCTATCTCTGTGCTTGTTTTTCAGTAAACCTGATATGTCTCGTCTGAGGCTGGCTGCTGCTAGTGCTATTGTGAAGCTGGCACAGGAACCTTGTTACCATGAAATCATCACATTAGAACAATACCAGCTGTGTGCATTAGCCGTTAATGTAAGGAAATGGGGTGGAGGGAAGAGAGAGGAGTGTGTGTGTGTCTGTCTGTCTGTCTGAATCAGCTAATATGTATGCTAATAATCTATGGCTTCAGATCACTAAGAATATTCATTTGAAGTGTCATTCTCAATATTCAGATTGCAATTCTAACTTGTCCTCAATTTTAAATTTGTTTCTCATGATCTTGAAAATTCAAGTTTGTGTTTTTTTGTTATGTTGAAATGATGAATACTGCTAGGAACTAAAAGCAATAAAGGAGTGTAGTCTAATAGTAAGAACAGTGGACCGAGCATTAGAAAATTGGTATTCATTGCAACTAAAAGATTCTTCTAGAATCTATTTGCCATACTTCAGCTAGATAACAAATTTATGTTAACACTGAAGTAGTAACGTAAGAAAGATACACTGGGGTATGATGATTTTTAGAGAGATCTTTGGTTCTTACGAGCCGTGCAAAGTTCACTTTGTGATATTGACTTGTTTTGAGGTCTGCAGAGAAAATCTCTCACCCTGTAGACCTTAAGGATATATCTACATTGCAGTTAAACAACCGCTGCTGGCCTCCATCAGCTGACTTGGGCTCATGGGACTTGGGCTACGGGGCTGTTTAATTGTAAACGTTCAGTCTCGAGCTAGAGCATATGATTTCTCAACTCTACCTCCTCTGCTTTTAGTTTTCTAGTCCTTATAGCAGGCCTGCACAGCTCGTAAAGTGGCGAGGGCCATATTACTCCATATTACTCCAGCTGAGGGTCAGAACCCCTGGCACTGCCGAAACATCCACCCCAAACACAGGGGTTGCAGGGAGCCGGGGGCGGGGATGGGCATGTGATATGGGTCGGGGAGGGGGAAGGTCCCTGGTCCAGGGAAGGGGGCAGCAGTTGGGGCAGGGCAGGTGCCACCCCCCTACACACACACACACCTCCCTCCCTCCCTCCTCTGAGGATTTCCTGGCTACCCACAGACAGTTCAACCCCCCCGCTCCCATCACTACAGAGGCCGCCCTGGGACCAACCAGTGCAGTAGCCGCCCTGCCCCCAACCGAAGAGGGGGGTCTTGGCCCAGTCCCACCCCTCCCCCCGAGCTGCGGCTCAAGCTCAGGCCGGGTGCCTCTCCCCTCACTTGGCACTTACAGCTCTGCCTTGTACCCAATGCTTCCCACCTCAGCGGGCCCCAGAAGTGATGCACCTGCTTTAGTCCAGGCAGGGGGAGCAGGAGACAGAGATGTGCGGAACTGGCCGTTAGGGCGGTTGGAGTGTGGCACGTGTGGGGCTGTGAGGTGGGGCTCCCCTCCGGGCAGAGGCGAAACCAGCAGCCCTACTTCACCGCTTGCCCGTGAGCCCATGTGGGCCACATGTTGTGCAGGCCTGACTTACAGAGTGCTGTGTATGCTCATGGCTCTTCACAGTTAAAATGTAGAGCTCTCTGCCTCTGGGAATTTATAGTCTGAATTGAACATAATATGGCATTACTAGAGCTGCATGGAGCAGCATCGGATCCTGCTCCCCAGCTGGAGCTCCGGAGCGGGGCAAGCCCCAGACCCTGCTCCCCAGCGGGAGCTCAAGGGCTGGATTAAAATGGCTGGTGCGCCAGATCTATCCCGTGGGGCCATAGTTTGCCCACCACGACCTATCAGGAGGTAGGCGGTGAATGATGTAGGATTTTAAAAGCAAGGAAAAGGAGGTGATACACAATGAAATGAGTGTCAAACTAACAACCAGGAGTTCTGATAGATTGGGGACAATGAGTATCTAGAAGACTGGAGAAACTTTAGTCAAGGAGGAAGATGATTAAGGCATGGACAAATAAATTGTGGCTACTGGCCCTGGAAGGAAAAGGGAAACATGAGAAAAGCCATCCTGGTGCATCAAGTCCTGGATCCTGTTTTCAACGCTGTCTTGAGGACTTCAAAATGTGTAGAGGACCAAGTGATAGGCTTTGGTTACATACCAGACACAGGGAAAAGAGGAAAGAGGAGATTCAAAAACACACATACCCCCACACAACCCCATGGTCATTAAGTCTGTGTAGCAGGGAGAATAGTCAGACCATAGAATGGAGGTAGTGGAGAGCGTCGGGGACATAATATTGTGCACTTAGTTTTGGCTATACTGAGCCTGAGAGTGGTGAACCATCCAAGATGAAATATGTATATGGGGGGGAGGGGGGTATGCAGGCTGAACAGCAGATGGGCCTGAAGTTGAGATGTATGTTTGAGTCCTCAGCACAAAGTTAATATTTAAAATCTTCTAAAGCACTAAAAGGAAAGTAGCAATGGCACTAATTGGAATGAGAACAAACAAAGAATATACAACTAAGGACCTAACTAAAGTTTAATATTCTAATTTTTTAAAAATAGAACAAAAAACCAAGTTGTATATAAAACAAAAATACATCATGATATTCATTGCTGTAAACCTTGTTCAGGAAGGGGATTTGGGAAGACTTTTTTGGTTAGATATGCAGTGGCATGGCCCCAGTCTATCACTCCAGCAGGGGAGCAGGGTCAGGGGCCGCTCCTGGAAGCAGCAGCATGGCCCCACTCCTACATGTAGGGGCAAATGAGGCTCTGCTCTGCACGCTGCCCCTGCCCCAAACACTGCCCCTGCAGCTCCCATTGGCCAGGAACTGCAGCCAATGGGAGCTGCGGGGCAATGCCTACGAACGTGGCAGCGTGCAGAGCTGCCTGGCTGTGGTTCTGCTTAGGAGCCAGAGGGGGGACATGGCCGCCATTTCTGGGAGCCACTTAAGGTAAGCGCTTCCCAGAGCCTGCACCCCTAAGCCACACACCCGCCCCCAACGTCCCAACCTCCTGCCCCAGCCCTGATCCTCCTCGATCCTAGCCCGGAGCACCCTCCTGCACTCCAAACCCCTTATTCCCAGCCCCATCCCAGAACCGCACCCCCAGCTGATACCTACACCCTTTCCTGCACCCCAAACCCCAGCCCTGATCCCCCTCCCACCCTCCAAAACCTTTAGTCCCAGCCCGCAGCACCCTCCTACACCCCCAAACTCGTCATTCCCACCCCAGAGCCCACTCAGGCACCCTGAATTCCTCATTTCTGGCCACACCGCAGAGCACGCACTTCCAACTAGAGCCCTCACCCTCTCCCACATTGCAACCCCAACTTTGTGAGCATTCATGACATACCATATAATTTCTATTCCCAGATGTGGTCCTCGGGCCAAAAAGTTTGCCCACCCCTGCGATAGGCCTTCTGCATTCTTTCCTCACCACTTCCATTCTCTCACTTGCTGTCACCTTTATTTTTCTCACATTCCCACCTCTGTGTCATAGAATCATAGAATATCAGGGTTGGAAGGGACCTCAGAAGGTCATCTAGTCCAACCCCCAACTAAATAAACTGTGCCTTCTGTGCATGTTCTCCTTTGCATAGAATCGTTCTGCAAACTTGTTAACCAAGTCACATTCCTTGCTTTCAGATCTGTCCTAAAAATTCAATTCTGCTTCATTTCCTATAAGATGCGAGTTTAAAAAAGGGGGTGGGATTTAAAAGTTAATGGAACCATCAAAATTCAAAAATGCCTTAGTCAGTAACAATAATCTTACTTTTGTCACTTTTGGCCCCTCTGTCACTTTTTCTCCCCTGCTTTTTTGTCTGTTCAGACCTTCTCGTAGTGTCCTGTAGAGTGTAAACTCTTTTGAGGCAGGACTATGGCTTTCATTTTTTCCCCTTAGGCTTCTAATCTACTTCTGAGGTTTGAAAATAATAAATAAACCCCACACTTTACCTTGCCATTTTCCTCCACTTCGGCACTTCCTGCTTTCCTTCCCCTCCCAGCACATCTAACCAATTATTTTTTTGATTGATAGTCCCTATATGAATTCCGCTGTGGGTGCACATGTGGTCCACATGCCAGAAACTGGAAGATTCTTGCTGGTAGTTTGTTGGTTCATGCCTGCACTACTCATGCGCCAAACTGAAAGTAGAAGGGGCTGCCTACACCAACTGCCTCTTCAGTTCCTTTCCACAGCCCATGGTCTGAGGTAGAACCTCTTCAATATCTGCAGTGTTTCCTAGTTTCTTCTGTGTTGAACTGTAAATATTTCTGAATAATTTTTTAAATATTTTTTATAATTAAATAAGCATAGTTTTTAGTAAATAGGGTCTTGGGGTTCTCCCTCGATATGCCCCTGCCCAGGCTCATATGAGATGACTAGTATGTCCAAGATCCCAAGGTTTAAGAACTGCATTTCCTGCCTTCTGGCCTTTGCTGTCAGTGACAACCACATTAGGTGCCTCAGAGAAGCTCACATCCCCTTGAAGTGCACTATTAGTCAACCCTTCCCGAGCTGAGCCTGTCAAGCCCATGAATATAGGCTTTGGAAATTCTTGATGAACTGTGCTATATGGTTCCAACTCTGGCCTGGCATATGCTCCTGTACATTAGGCAGAAGCACCGAGAAGCACACCTCCAAGCATGGCGATATCAGACTCTGAGGCCAGTGGGAGTAGAGGTAAGGACTTCTCCAAACAATGGCATGAGAGAGGAGAAACACTTTCACAAGAAAGAAATCCCTCCCCCCCTCCCCCCCCAGGTCCTCATCCAAGAAGAGGGCCTCTGCTCTGCCATCTTCTATGTTGGATGAGACCACTCATCCTGGTGCAGACATGTCAGGAGTGCACAAGGAACATGGTACAAGTCTCCCAGTTCTGAAGAGCAAGAGCGCCTGAAACGTAACTAACTGCAGGAGCAGGACCATCCTTGGTACCAGTGAGAGAGAGAAAGAAGTGGATACCTCCTACATGAATGGTACCATTACACCATGGTAAGACAGGCACAAGGCCAATACTGCCAGTCCTTTGGAAATAAAGGTGTCCGTTCCACCCACTTCCATCTGGGGATAGTTACATCATCCCTAAGGGCATTGCTGTCCTTTTGGACCTGGAATCCCCAATCTTGTCAGAACTGATCATGACAAGGGAAGTCCCCATACTGTTTATCTAATGCATACATGCAAGTGTTAGTTGCTCACTGATAACCTCTACTAGCTGGGGCATAACTATACCCTGGTACTGACAGCATTGCCCTTGGAGTCAGAAGCTGCCTTTTTCTCTGGCAAGTCAGGTGTTAGTGGGAGAGCATATCCACTCCCATTGGGTCATGGAATCAGTCCAGACAGAGGATCTAGAGCTGGAGTGGCCAACCTGAGCCTGAGAAGGAGCCAAAATGTACAAATGTACATTGTCAGAGAGCCACATTGATATGTCAGCAGCCCCCATCAGCTGCTCCCTCTGCTCCCAGTGCCTCCCACCCACCAGCAGCCCTTCCGATCAGCACCTTCCCCTCCCTCCCCACACCTCCTGATCAGCTGTTTCGTGGCATGCAGGAGGCTCCAGGGGGGAGGGTGGAGAGTGAGGACATGGCAGGCTCAGGAAGGGGTGGAGTGGGGGCAGGGCCAATGGCGGAGTCAGGCGTTGAACAGTGAACACCCCCTGGCACATTGGAAAGTTGACGCCTGTAGCTCCAGCCCTGGAGTCAGTGCCTGTACAAGGAGCTGCATATTAACTTCTGAAGAGCCGCATGTGGCTCAAGAGCCATAGGTTGGCAAGCCTGATCTAGGCCTCTTACACACCATCCCCATTGCATAGGAGAAATAAATCATGCACCTCAAGACTAGTGGTACACTAGTCCCTGGGGACCACCTCAATTTCCTTTTGGCCCCTTGCACTGACCTTTAGGTTTGTGAGACCCGTGCACGTTATATCCCAAGTCTTTATGATCCTATCATGAATCCAGACAACTTTCCCCTCCCAGAGAGGAGCCTGAATCTCCTCAGGAATTAATGGAGGAAGAGGAAGGACTGGATCCAAGAAAACAACCAGCTCTGTTGGTGTTATCATCATCATCCCCAGATAAAGTGGTTGCACCAGTCTCACCTTCGCCAGCTGATGACTAAAGACAATTTCAAGACCTAAGGAGGATCACAAGCACATTCCGGATCCCTGTAGAGAAAGTATTGGACACTCTTCTTAAACTTCTGGATGTTCCCCAAGGTGTTGGCCCCAGCAAGGTGGCATTTCCAATTAAGGAAACAGTCTTAGAACTGGCCAAGATCGTCTGGAACACCCTGGCCATGTGTAACTCTACTCTTGGGGGGAAAAAATGGAGAGGTACTTCATGCCAGCTACAGGAGCAGAATTTTATTTACACACCCTGCTCTGAATTCATTAGTAATTCAAGCTTCACTGAAAGAGGCAGGCAGTGTCAGCTGAGATCCACTCCTCCTAGTAGAAAAGTTAAACATTTAGACCTCTCAGAGAAAATTTATGTGGAATGGGAAGCTGGTTGAAGTAAAATCCTCTCAGGCACTAATGTCAAATGTCACCACATTAATTATACTAAGCTCGAGACTTCACTGATGCACTTCCCTGGAGGATAACCTGCAGTTCAAAGTGTTCATCACAGAGGGCAAACTGCTGGCTAGATCTTCTCTTCAGGCCTCAGGTAATACAGTGCATACAGCCTCCCACTGGCTGGTATCTATATTTATAGTCATCTTTCGGGCATTGTGGCCTTATCCTGCAGATTTCCCAAAGAAGTCCAATCCATGATGGAAAATCTGCCCTTTGAGGGAAACAATTTGTTCAGTGAAAAGACAGATGAGTTGTTATGTTCCCTAAAGGATTAAAGGGCAGTCCCTCATTCACTGGCTAACTACACTCCAGAGCCATGGAGAAATACCATACCAGTTTGGAACCATACAAGCAGTGACCAGCTCCTCAACCCTTTTACCATCAAAAAGGTTACAAGCCACCCAGGAAGGGGCAGAGGGTGCAGTGGAGCAAGCATAATGTTCCCACTTCACCCTCCTTCCAACCCCAACCTCCCATTAGAAAGCACTTATGACAAGATCTTTGAGAGCTGCAAATCAGTCCATCTACCAAATCTATCTTTTCAGGAATCCAGCACCCAATTTGGTAGCTGCCTAGCTCATTTTTGCCAAGCTTGGCATCTTTTAATGGCAGAAAAATGAGTGCTGAAGATCATCTATACTGGCAATACTATAGAATTTCTTCGCTTTTCCCCTCCAAACCTTCTTCCCCGTCTCTCTTTAGGGACTTGTCTCAGGAGAGGATTCTCAGTCTTAGAAGAGCACTCCCTGCACCATCTGAGAACAATAGAACTGGCCTGAATACAGGGGGAAGGTATTTTACTCAAAATACTTCCTCATCCCCAAAAAGAAAGGAGGATGGAAACTCACCTTAAATCTCATATGGCTGAATGTTTTCATCCAACGATTGAAGTTCAGGATGGTCTCCCTGGCCTCAGTAACTCCCTCACTGAACAATGGCAGTTGGTTCTCAGTTGTTAGTTTAAAGGATGCCTACATCCATCTTGCGCACAGAAGATTCCTGAGATTCACTGTAGATCATAATCAATAGAGAGTGCTCCCCTTCGGCTTTGTGACAGTTGCAAGTTTATTCACAAAAGTGTTGTTGAAAGTGGTAGCCCACTTCTGCCACCGGGACTCATCAGCTTTTTCCCTGTCTCAACAACATGGTACTTAATCTTCTGTGTTCATTGGAACCTAAAGTAAATATTGAAGAGTCCATTTTAGTTCCAACATATACTATGTATATTTTTATCAGGATGATTCTGGACTCTCAATGCCAGAAATTACCTACTTCAGGACAGACTAGTCCATAAAGGATCTAGTCACTCAACTTCAGCTGAGTCCATAGACATCAGTTTGCACGTGTGTAGAGTGCCTTATCTGTCTAAGACATATGGCTTTAGTTACTTATGTGATATCCTTCATGAGACTTCACCATCGATGTCTGCAGCCTTGGTTAAGGGCAGTCTGTATGCTGAGCAAACACATTCTAGACAAATTAGTCTTGCTCCCCCCAAGAGTGCGAGAAAAAGGAGGCTGTGTGTGCTTGTGGGAGCCCTTTGTACCTCCTCCACCTGCAAAGAGACTGATCATAGATGCTTCTTTGGTAGTATGGAAAGCCTACCTAGATGAACATGTAGCCCAAGTTACATGAACCGCTCTCCCACAAGAGTCCCAATTGTACATAAATCTCCTGGAGCTATAGCAATTCACAAGGCCTACAGTGATTTCTTCTGTTCATTCGAATCCTGAATGTCCAAGTCAAATCAAACAATGTGACAGCAGTGTTCTACATCAACAAACAAGGGGAAGCAAGGTGCACCCATCTTTGTATACAAGTAGTCAGTCTTTGGAACTGATATATTTATCACCAGATGGTCATCTCAGCAATGCATCTAACAGGGATATATAAGTTATCAGACAGCCTCAGCAGGCACTTGCCTGGGACCACAAATGGGAAAAACGCAATTTGGTGGTTCAGAATGTACTTAAACAATGGAGGTCCCCATCTTGGGTCTTGTTTGCATCTCAGGAGAACAAGAAATGTCCAGCCTTCTGTTCCAGGGGATCTCAAGGTCAGGGCTATAGAGGAGACACATGTCTGGTTCTATTGTCAGGGCAACTAACATAAGCCTTCCCACCCATTCCACTTTTACCTTAGATTTTAAGAGAGAACAAGCAAGAGGGAGCATTGGTGATCCTAATTTGTTCCCAGGTGGCATAGACAATTCTGGTTTCCCATCATTCTCCAGATGTGAGCATATTCATGCATCCATATCCAGCTCTTCCCAGACCTGTTGATCCAAGACAAAGGCAAGATCAGTCATTCCAGTCCTGCATCCATACACCTAAATGCCCGATATTCATTCGTATGGGCAACAAACCTAGAAAAGACATGCTCAGAAGCAGTTCAATCAGTCTATAACAGTTGTAGGGAAGGAGTCCACAAAAAAATGCTACGTGACAAAGGTTTTGTATCTGGTGTCAACATCGTTGGGTAACACCAGAGGATTCTGACATCCCTATCATCTTGGAATATCGCCTCTCCTTAAAGTCATTGGTCTATTTCTTGGCTCCCTACGGATGCACTTAGTTGCTATCAGCATCTGTCACTGTGCAGTTGACAACCACTTAATCTTCACCCATCCTGTTATAGTACGTTTTCTAAAGGGCTTATCGTTAGAACCTTTCTTACGATACTGAAATTTTACCCTGATTCAGGACCTCAGTTGAGTCTTCTCAGCATTAACAAAGACTTCCTTTGAACCCTTACCCAAATGTTCCTTTGCCCACCTATCAGTTAAGCTTGTCTTTCTGATGGCCATTATTTTCGCCAGAAGAGTAGGTGAGTTGGAGGTCCTTAAGACTGATCTGCCTTGCACAGTCTTCCATAGGGGCAGTGTCTCCCTGAGATTACACTCAAATTTCACCCCCAAGATGATCTCAGAATTCCATCTAAATCAGATTATTTTTTTTGCCAATGTTCTTCCCAAAGCCGCAAGCCTCCAGTGAGGAGAAGTGGCATCACTCTGGGTGTCCATCAACCCTTGACATTCTATCTGAAAAGGAATAAGTCTTTTAGGAAATCGCCTAGATTGTTCGTATCCTTTTGGAACTTGTGATTCATCCCAAAGCCTATCCAAATGGATTTCAGATTGCATCATACTCTGTTACAAGTTAACGGCAACCCACTCTCCCGTGAGGGGTAAGGGACCACTTGACTACAACACAGACTGCATCAGTAGCCTTGCTCCAAGAGTTTCCTTTCCTGGAAATTTGTAAAGTGGCAACATGGAGCTCTGTTCACACTTTCACAAGACATTATGCCCTAGTGCAGACTTGTACAGCTGATGCAGCTTTTGGCAGAGCAGTCCTCCAATTAGTGGTAGAGCAGAGGTCCTTGCATGCTTTTCCTCAATGAATACTGCTTGTGAATCATGCATGGTATAATACACATAGGGGCCCTCACTCAGAGAAAGAAAGATTGCTTGTCTTTAAGAACTCCAATTACTGTAAGGTGTGTGATCCCGTCCACTATACGCCCTCTTTTTTCCCTCTGATGCAGAGCATTGTCTAAGGTTTTCCATGGTAGAAAGGTACTGGAGAGGCAGTCGGTTGGTCCACACTGTCTCTTATGCCCTTGGTTTGGATCATAAGGAGGATGGGGCACAGGTGCACTCCAACAGATGCTACTTGCAAGAATCTCCTGGTGTCAGACGTGGGAAGCATGCATTCCTGCAGTCTAATACAGATAGGTACCACACATCTTGAAGAACTCTAGTTACTGTAAAGTAAATAACCTTTCTTTCTGTGCCTGGTGCTAGAACAGCTAATATAGTTCAATGACTTGTGTTTCCAAGAGGTCCTATTGTGGATGCTCAGTGGAACAGCAATCTGTATTGCCTAGGTGGAATAAAAAGCTATACCTGGGTGTCAAATATTTCAGTTCAGACTTTCTACACACGTTTAGAGTAACTCTTTGGTATTGGACTCCATTTCTTAATGTTAGACATTCAGTCCCATCTCTCTTTAATTCTCATTCTCTTCTTAGTGGCATCAGTTGATTCTGGTCACAGGTTAGGATGCCAGCTGACAAAGCTACAGCCCAATGGTGTTTCATAGATTAATTTACAGGGAATATTCTAAAAGTGGAAAGATTATTTTTTCCCCTTTTGTTTTGGTCTACTTTCTGATCTGTGGTCTTTCTCTTAGCAGTACTTCAGACACTCACTGTGCTCCTGTGCTGGTTGGGTATATTTTTGAAACTGTACCATGTTATAATAACTTGATCAAATTACTGGTGTGCTCTCTGCATTTGGTATTCTAATTACGCACCTTTTGTTGTCTGTTGCTGAATTAATTTTGCACTGTTTAACAGATAATATATGACTTCTCATGTTACAGTTCTAATAATTGGAACTACATTATCGTATAGTGAATTTTCAGGAACCAGGACTAAAGGGGAGGATATCTTTTGCCATTATAAAAATATTTGTAAACTTTTGTTGGACATCTCTTGACTAAGCAGGAGAGGTAGAAAGCTTAAGTTAAGCAGAGAGATGGAGTTTGTCAGGTGCTTTTCAGTGGCCTGAAAATCTATTTTGATTTTACCACTTTACAGTTCCACATTGTTTTATTGTTTGTTTTATCTATCAATAAAGGCTTTATACTTCAGTGGAACTCTTTATTTTAGGTCCTGATTCAGCAAGGTACTTAAACGTGCTCAAGTTTAAGTTTGCAAGCAGTCCCTTTGAAGTCAATGGGAGGGAATGCTCGTGTGCTTAAAAGTTAGGCACATGCTTCTCAAGTGGGCCTTAAAAGGGCTTCAAGGTTGGACCTAAACTATACTTGAACGTTCTTCTTGTTCGATAGGGGATTTTCTGTCCTTCAGGATACATTCAGTTGAATCCTAGTGAGTTTCTGTTGCGGGGACGAAGAGATCTTCCTTTTCTACAGAATAGGGAGAATTTTATGGCTGCAAGGGGCTCGACTGGTTTTTTTTCATACATACCATCATTCATTTTTGTGTGTAACTTCTAAAAGTCTGTATTATACGTAAAAATGCTGAGTTTTTTGTATATTGTACTTTTTTTTTGCAGGATGAGTGTTACCAAGTTAGACAAATATTTGCTCAGAAACTCCACAAAGGCCTTTCCAGACTACGGCTCCCTCTGGAATATATGGCCATTTGTGCACTGTGTGCAAAAGATCCAGTGAAGGAAAGAAGAGCACATGCTAGGCAGTGCCTTGTGAAAAACATCAATGTGAGAAGAGAATATCTGAAGCAGCATGCAGCAGTGAGTGGTAAGAAAAAAAATAGAAGTAATTCTCAGCAAATGCAAATACAAGTCTGCTACCTTGTAGGCAAACCCTGAGTAGGCTGTAAAAATATTGACTGATTTTTCAGTAAATAAAAAGTAACTCTAAATTTGTAATAAATTTCATGTAAGAAATATCTCAGCTAATGAAATGTTATGCACATTTTACAACTAATTTTGCATAACAAGTTGTTAAAATAGGGTATACTGTTACAAAATGAAGTATTAGAACCTTTTTATTGAGAGATGTTTGCTCAAAGTTAAACCTGTAAATTAAAATTCAAGAGCTAATGTAAAGGTATACTACAGCATTATGAACGGAGTGTTCATTTTAGTTCAGATTTAGTTTAGATTTTAGTTCATTGGTTAACAGGAAACAAGATTAATGGTTTAAAAGCACATGGTGTCAAATTTGTCTGGCCCTTGTGCTGTTGTGTTCCAGAGCCTCCCCTCTAACCCTCTGTGTGTCCTAACAATTGAAGTCTCCAGCACTAAGGGAATTACAGGGACTAGTCCTTCCCCCATACACCGTGGCAGTTTAGTGCTTAATATCATTACAGAGAGAGACTAATTCAGGTTGTAGCTAGTTTTCAATTATAATTCCAGTTTTGGCCCATATGCCTAATTTCACCAGAATTAAACAAACACACATGAAAATGGCCATAATAATCTGTTTCCAATGCACGACCTTTTTAGAAATTTTAAGGCAACTTGGATAATTTTAGATAATTTTTTTTAAAAGTTGCCCTTTGATTCTTTGATTTGTCCTGTGATAAGCCAAGTCTTTTTGGCTTGGCCGAAGATTGGCTAAATCTATTTTTCTGTGTGTTTCAGTGGCAACTGGTATATTAGACTAATTTAGGCAAATTTGGTGGATTAATAATTTATTATATACAGTGGTCATAAAAAATATGAGTCTTATGTAGGTATTGTAAACTCTACATTGGGCATAGGGCTGCAGATTATGCTGTTTGAGTTCTGTAGACTTCAGAGTGGGAATTAGTAACAGATGGATTCCTGCACAACAGCAATCACTGGAATGTTTTATAAACATAACTTTAGAAACCTAAAGAAATTCTAAGACCAGTATATTTAAGGCCATAAAAATATGTATCAGTAATGTCAGAGGAAAATGTTAAAATAAGTCTGTGATTAATGAAAGCTAATCCGTTAAGAAATTAGAAAATGCAAAGCAAGATTATAATTTAAAAAAATGTACTAGTATGTAAATCAATATCAAGCTCAACTAAACAGCCTTTGTTGGGCCAATATCTCCACCACACACCACTCAAAGTCAATGTGCACCCTGTACCACCTCATGCTTCTGTACAAGAGCAGAAAAGGCAGAACAGCCACCACCATCCCTCAATTACCTTTTCCCTCCCAGGGCAGCGAGATGAAACTCTAGTGGGGGGGTTTAGGCTAGATATTAGGAAAAACTTTTTCATTAGGAGGGTGGTGAACCACTGGAATGGGTTACCTAGAGAGGTGGTGGAATCTCCTTCCTTAGAGGTTTTTTAAGGCCCAGCTTAACAAAGCCCTGGCTGGGATGATTTAGTTGGGGATTGGTCCTGCTTAGAGCAGGGTTTGGACTAGATGGCCTCCTGAGATCTCTTTCAACCCTGATATTCTATGAATGTCCAATCTGCTGGTTCTGAAATCAAGCTAAACTTCTTTGAAATATTCTTCAAATCGTTAGAACCATTTTTGAGATCCTGTTTTGACTGACATGAACTGATAACCAGCTTTCTGGATCAAACTTTGTTTGATCTGACCCTCCCTATTGCAGGGCTTTTTAAATGGTGGATTTGAAACCTGTGGGCTTGAAGCCCATTGATTCTATGATGGACTAATCCCTCTGTAAGAGACTCAGATGCTTACAGGTTCACTGTCTGATACATGAGCTGGCCTTAGATCTTGCACCAGGCCCAATGCTCTCTTCTACGATAGTTATTTCATCTAGGCCACATTTTCCTATTTTATTTATAAGAATGTCATGTGGCACTGTGTCAAAAACCTTATAAAATCAAGATAAGAACATAAGATATGTCTACTACTTTCCACCATTCGCTGGGCCAGTAACAATGTGAAAGAAGAAAATAAGGTGGGTTTGGCATGATTTGTTCTAGTCCAGTCTATGTTGGCTTTTACTTATTACCCTATGAGCTTCTAGGCACTTAAGACTACTATGAAGAAGAGACACCAAGAAAAGACCCAGCACTAATTTCAAAACTGACACCAGCTTTTGACCCTAAACCTGGTAGTAACATCTCAGGTGTTGAAGTCAAGTGCTTAAAGCGGACAATCTGAGCACAAAGGCAGAAACTCAAGAAGGAACTCAATGAGCTCCTGTGTGGGGACAGATATAGCCAAACTTTCAGAGTAAAATTGTCCAGGCCCCACAGAGCATCAAGGGATGGCGTCAAGGAGCAGACTGCAGTGTAGCAGACTCTACCGCAGTGACCTCCGTATTGATGCCGGCCTGGGGGCATAAGACTTGTGCAAACCCAGGTCCATTGTTGGCACCAAGATGTCTGTCAGCACCAGTACAGAGTTAGTGTGTTGTACGTTGATGCCATCCCTAGAGGAATTCTACTTCTCCAAGCCTTCACCAGGACAGACATTATTTTCCATATCATCAACCAGAGACCCTTCCCCTCTCAGGTGTGCAGTCAGTGCCATTGAGAGACCTGCAGTCCTCAGCCACCACTGGCCCACCAAGCCTGCTGTTGGTCCAGCCAACAGCATGGGGTCATCTGTACTCATACAGTGTATCATGCCTTGTTGGGAGTAATGGGCTTGTCTGCACAGGCATCAAGGAAGTAATCAAGGGGTCAACAAACATGTGGACAAAGGTGATCTCATGGATATAGATTTTCAGAAAGCCTTTAACAAGGTCCCTCACCAAAGACTCTTCAGCAAAGTAAGCTATCATGGGATAGGAGAGAAGATCCTCTCACAGATCAGTAACTGGTTAAAAGATAGGAAACAAAGGTTAGGAATAAATGGTCAGTTTTCAGAATGGAGTGAGGTCAATAGTGGTATTCCCCAGGGGTCTGTACTGGGACCAATACTCTTCAACATGTTCATAAACGATCTGAAAAAAGGAGCAAAAAGTGAGGTGGCAAAATTTACAGATGAAAAAAAGCTACTCAGGATAGTTAAGTCCATAGTAGACTGCAAAGAGTTACAAAGGGATTTCACAAAACTGGATGACAGGCCAACAAAATGGCAGATGAAATTCAGTTTTGATAATGTAAAGTAATGCACATTGGAAATCATCATCCCAACTATACATATGAAATGATGGAGTCGAAATTAGCTGTTACCACTTAAGAAAGAGATCTTGAAGTCACTATGGATAGTTTTTTGAAACTATCCATTCAAGGTGCGTTAGCAATCAAACAAGCTAACAGAATCATTAGGAAAGGAATAGATGATAAGACAAAGTATGATATTGCCTCTATATAAATGAATGTACGCTCACATCTTGAATACTGCATGCAGATGTGGTCATCTCATCTCAAAAAAGATGTATTAAAATTGGAAAAGATACAGAAAAAACAACAAAAATGATTAGGGGTATGGAATAGCTTCCATATGAGGAAAGATTAATAAGACAGAGGCCTGGTCTACACTACGCGTTTAAACCGATTTTAGCAGCGTTAAACCGATTTAATGGCACACCCGTCCACACTACGAGGCCCTTTATATTGATATAAAGGGCTCTTTAAATTGGTTTCTGTACTCCTCCCCAACGAGAGGAGTAGCGCTAAAATCGGTATTACCATATCGGATTAGGCTTAGTTTGGCCGCAAATCTACGATATTGGCCTCCGGGCGGTATCCCACAGTGCACCACTGTGACCGTTCTGGACAGCAATCTGAACTCAGATGCAGTGGCCAGGTAAACAGGAAAAGCCCCGCGAACTTTTGAATTACATTTCCTGTTTGCCCAGCGTGGAGCTCTGATCAGCATGGGTGGCGATGCAGTCCCAAATCCAAAAAGAGCTCCAGCATGGACCGTACGGGAGATACTGGATCTGATCACTGTATGGGGAGACGCATCTGTTCTATCAGAGTTCCGTTACAGAAGACGAAATGCCAAAGCGTTTGAAAAAAATCTCCAGGCTACACAATGCTGCATGACAAGCGTAATGGAAAGCCAAAGAATCAAATGGACGCTCATGGAGGGAAAGACGGGGTACTGAGGACTCCAACTATCCCACAGTCCACAGCAGTCTCTGAAAAGTATTTGCATTCTTGGCTGAGCTCCCAATGCCTGTAGGTTCAAACACATTGTCCAGCGTGGTTCAGGGTATAGCTCGTCAATTTACTCCCCCTCCCCCCCCACCCAAGTGAAAGAAAAGGGAAAGAAATCATTTCTTGACTTTTTTCAATGTCACCTTATGTCTACTGAATGCTGGTGGTAGACGCGATACTGCAGCAGTGAAGAGCAGTATCCGCTCTTCTCCCCTCCGTGGTGGCAGACAGTACAACATGACTGCTATCCGTCGTTACCATCAGCCCGTGAGTGCTCCTGGCTGGCCTCAGGTGAGGCTGGCCGGGGGCGCCTGGGTAAAAATAGGATTGATTTCTGGTCATTCCCAGTAGATGGTGCAGAACGGCTGGTAACCGTCCTCATCATAACAACTGGGAGCTGAGCTCCATCGGCCCCCTCCCTTTCATGTGTACAGAAAAGATTCTGTCCTGCCTGGACTATCATAGCAGCAGGATGCTGGGCTCCTCTCCCCCGCACCGCTTAATGTCCTGCCTGGACTGTCATAGCAGCGGGAGGCTGCCTCCCCCTCATTTTATCTCACTAACAAGTCACTGTTTGTTATTCCTGCATTCTTTATAACTTCATGACACAAATGGGGGGTACACTGCCACGGTAGCCCAGGAAGGTTGGGGGAAGAGGGAAACAACGGGTGGGGTTGTTGCAGGGCACCCCCCGTGAATGGCATGCAGCTCATCATTTCTGCGGGATCTGACACGAAGCAGCTATGCTCTCTAATACACTGGTTCTCTAGTACACTTGCCCCATATTCTAGACAGGACTGACTCTATTTTTAGAAACCATAAAGGAGGGATTGACTCGGGAAGTCATTCCCAGTTTTGCCTTTGCGCCCCCGGCCGACCTCAGCCAGGGACACCCATGATAGCAGCAGACAGTACAGAGCAACAGATAACTGTCATCTTATTGCCAATTTACAATGGCAGCAGATGGTACGAAATGACTGATAACCATCTCTGCTATCATGCAAAAGCAAATGAATGCTGCTGTGTAGCACTGCAGTAACGCCTCTGTCAGCAGCATCCAGTACACATACAGTGACAGAAAAAAAAAAAAAAAAAGCTAAACGGGCTTCATGGTTGCTGTGCTATGGCGTCTGCCAGGGCAATCCAGGGAAAAAGGGTGTGAAATGATTGTCTGCCGTTGTTTTCCCGGAGGAAGGAATGAGCGACGATGTTTACCCAGAACCACCCGCGACAAGGATTTTTGCCCCATCAGGCACTGGGATCTCAACCCAGAATTCCAAGGGGCAGGGGAGACTGCGGGAACTATGGGATAGCTACTATGGGATAGCTACCCTTCAAGCTACAGCTACCCACAGTGCAACGCTCTGAAAATCGACGCTAGCCTCGGACCATGGACGCACACTGTCGAATTAATGTGCTTAGTGTGGCCGTGTGCATTCGACTTTATACCATCTGTTTTACAAAACCGGTTTATGTAAAATCGGAATAATCCCATAGTGTAGATGTGTACCCAGAGACTTTTCAGCTTGGAAAAGATGACTAAGGGGGGATATGATAGAGATCTATAAAAATCATGAAAAATAAATAAGGAAGTGTTTTGTACTCCTTCTCATAACACAAGACCTAAGGGTCACCACATGAAATTAATAGGCAGCAGCTTTAAAACAAACAATAGAAAGTATTCCTTCACACAGTGCAGAGTCGACCTGTGGAACTCTTTGCCAGAATATGTGAAGGCCAAGACTACAACAAGGTTCAAAAAAGTACTAGATAAATTGATAGAGAATAGGTCCAGGGCGGGAAGGGATGGTGTCCTTAGCCTCTGGTTGCCAGAAGCTGGGAATGGATGACAGGGCATGAATCACTTGATGATTACCTGTTCTGTTCATTCCCTCTGAAGCACTGGCTTTGACCACTGTTGAAAGATAGGATACTGGGCTATATGGACCTTTGGTCTGACCCAGTACAGTAGAACCTCAGAGTTATGAACACCTCAGGAATGGAGGGTATTCATAACTCTGAAATATTTTTAAATCTGAACAAAACATGGTTCTTTCAAAAGTTTACAACTGAACATTAACTGTATACAGCTTTGAAACTTTACTATGCAGAAGAAAAATGCTGCCTTCCTTTTTTTATAGTTTACATTTAACACAGTGTGGTAGTGTATTTGCTTTTGGTTTTTTTTTTATTTTAATTTCTGCTGCTGCCTGATTGTGTACTTCCAGTTCCAAATGAGGTCTGTGGTTGCCTGGCCAATTCATAACTCTGGTGTTTATAACTCTGAGGTTCTACTGAATGTCCGTTCTTATATGTACATTTACATAGCCTCCACTCAGCTCACAGGAAGTACCTAAGTTTCATGGTGGGGCTGAATCATTACAATACAAGGTTCTGCCCTTCAGACTCTCCACTGCACTGAGAGTTTTCATTGGTGGTTGTGTAGCACATTTAAGGAAATGGGTATGTATCCGGACAACTGACTGATCAGGGACAGGACTCAGCATGTGATTTAAATAGCCTCAGATTGTGTCCTTTCACTTTTATCTCAACTGGGATTCCTTGTGAACTCTGAGAAATAATCTCATACCATCACTGAAAAGATTTTGTAGGAACTTTGATCAGCTCTAGATCAGAAAAAGCCTAACTGCCGGATGACGGGTTCCAGTCTCTTCAGTCCACCAGTATATGACCTACAGGCAAGATTATGTATATGACCTACAGGCAAGATTATGACTGTGTTTGTGTGTCTGAGACTCTTAGAGCCCCAAGTACATGCCAACACTTGCCAGATTTTACCTTCAACACTTGTAACTGTGGCTGAAGTTCATGTATTCCCCTTTCACACATCACATGAACAGGATGATCATACTCTTACCTCAAGTCCTGTGAGAACTTGCTTTGAGGAAAGGGTGACACCTTCTGTCCCTCTCTCCAACAGTAAATCTTTTCATGGATGCTGCAGAGCCGACTGAGATGTTTACCTGAAGCACCTTCAGATGCAAGGCACATGGTCTCAAGATGATTTCAAACTACACATGGATGTCTTGGATCTGAGAGTAGTCAGATTAGCCTGTATAGCATACAGCATCTTGCCCATTCCGTGCAACTCCACAGTTCAAATCTTGATCAACACCACATTGATAAAACACTACATAACTAACAAGGAGATGCTCAGTCATCTCGTTTTCGCCAGGAAGCCTTCAAGTTCTGGGACATGATCCCACTAACTCTACACCTGTCAGGAGTCAACAGTAGATTTCCTGAATAGAAATGTGGTAACCAGGCATGAGTGGTCACTGCCGAAATTCTATCGTAGACTCAATATTCTGTCAGTGAGAAACTCCCACCACAGACTTGTTTGCCACAGTGAACAACATCGTGTCCAAATCTCTGCCCTAGAGAAGGTGAGAGCCCTGGCTTCCTCCTAGATACCTTCATCTGTTTTGTGGTCTCAGGGCCTCCTGTATGCTTTACTGCCAGTTCCCCTGATTTCACCCAAGACAATGAATAATATCTAAAATCAGATGACAGGACCTTGATCATCATGGTAGCCCCACACTGATATTATAGCCCAGGTGGTTTTGGTTGTCGGACTTGTTCTAGATATCCAAGCAGCCTCCCATACTCCACCTGTCTTACCTAGATATAATATCCCAGAAACACAGTCAGATGCTGCACCTGCAGTCATTGTACTTGATGGCTTGGATGGTGACTGACTGACAGCACTATTGTAAAAGGTTGTGCCCTGCAAGTTCAGGAAATTCTTGTGTGAAGGAGGAGAACTTGCAGCACAAAGACCTACTTAAATCTTGGATTACATAATACTTCTGAAACAAACTGGGCTAGCATTTAACTCCTTTAAGGTTCACCTTGCCACAGTATCAGCGTGTCACACTCCAGTTCATATCCTCTGGTATCGAAATTCCTTAAGAGCCTTCTTCATACTTGTCCTCCAGTCAGAGACCCAGTTCTCATATGGGACCATAGCATCATCCTTTTAAAGTTTATAGAGCCTGCCTTTGAGCTGCTGTTGAAATGTTCAACATGCCCTCTGAACTATCAGAATGTCTTTGTCATGGCCATTACCTAGGCATGGAGAGTCAGCGAACGCCAAGCCATTGCAGGTGGCACTTTTCACAGGCACTTTTCACAGGATGATGATGACCACATCCCAAGTTCATCCTGAGAATGGTCTCAGAATTCTACCTGAACCAATTCATCACCTTATCAGTCTCCTTCCCAATCCACACTCAACACCAGGAGAGAAGAAGCTGCATAGTTTGGATGTCTCCAGAGCCTTGCTTTATTACCTTAATAAGACCACGCCTTTCAGGTTCTCTCTCTGCCTCTTTGTAGCCATATCAGGCCAAGCTAACCCAGAGACTCAGTGTGTCACCCACTATATTTCCACCTGCTATCAATTGGGCTGCCAAGCCTCTCCCACTGAATATCAAAGCACGTTCCACCAGGGCACAGGTAGCATCATTAACCTGCTTCAGAAACATGATATTTTCTGAGACCGGCAAGGTAGCAGTACGTGAAGCAACCTGCTTACTTTTGTTCAATATTATGCCCTTGACATGGCAGCCAGGTCAGACACCTGTTTAGGAGAGCAGAATGCAATCACCATTTGACTGATACAACTGAAACTCCTCATTCCCACCATCCAGGGAGGTTACTGCATCCCAGCCACTTATGCTAGAATCCACACCAAGATATATTTGAAGAAAGAACAATTAATTACCTTACAGTAACTGGTTTCTTAGGATGTAGTTATTGTAGATATGACAATTTTTCCCCCTCTGTCACTGCTTTTCAGAGTCCTCAGTAACATGGGGTTTGAACTCTGAGAGAACTTAAGGAGGGTCACGGCTGTCCTGCCCTTTATGCCCTCATACAGGAGAACAAGGGAGGCACAAGGCACGTGTGAGTCCTCAATAGACAGTTAGTCAAAATATCAGTTCTTGTGAGCATGAGGCACAAGTGCACTTATTGTAGGATCCATACAGACTACAGTATCTCAAAGACGCACAGTTAAAGTAGAATAAATAACTGTTCTTTATGTCCACCAAACCAGAACCAGCCTATATATTATTGCTGACTGACTCTATAGTGCTTTTTGAATTTTATGTAAAGGCCAAACAAAAAAAATCCTGAACTAATATACAGATTTCTAACACAACTGTTTTCTTTTTTTTTTAATTCTATTCTATACTTTCAGAAAAACTATTGTCACTTCTACCAGAATATGTTGTTCCATATACTATCCACCTTCTGGCACATGACCCAGATTATGTGAAAGTCCAGGATATTGAACAACTTAAGGACATTAAAGAGTAAGACTATTTCCTTTGATATTCTTTTTCCTGAGAATTTCTTAGGCCATGTCTATGCTAACAAGTGTGCCAGCAAATCTTTTGTCGCTTATGGATGTGGAAAAAAGTAACCCCCCTGAGTCACATGAATTTTGCGGCATACGCGCTTGAGTGCACAGTCCTGTGTCGGCAGGAGAGGCTCTCCTGCTGACATAGCTACGGCCTCCGGTCAGCATAACACTGCTACACAAGCGATTTTACAGTGGCACAGCTGTATCAGTACAGCTTTGCTGCTGTAAGCTTATAAGTGTAGACATGGCCTAAGATCTAACTTGTCAGTTTCTGAGATAATTCCGTGATAGCTTTTTAAGTTACAGATACCATGATAAATTGTCCAGTACATAATTATGAAGAGTAATTATTTTCTTAAATTGATATAAAAAATAATAAATATTTCTAAATCATATTGGCTGTTTAATTCAATGGTGTCAGGCATTTGGGGACCGTTCAATGTCAGTAATGCATTTTTCCTGTTCTTGTATTTGGTTATTCCTTCCCAGTATCTTTAGAAAATTTGAAGATGAATTCATTCCCAAAAGCCAAACTGATCAGTGGATGAATTCATATTAAAGTAAACTGTATTCTTAAACTAGATCTTTTCAAGGTTTCTTAGACTGTTTTTCTTACTGTACTTAATAAGGAAAACCATTTTTCCCCTTAGGTGCCTGTGGTTCATACTGGAAATATTGATGTCTAAAAATGAAAATAATAGTCATGCGTTTATCAGAAAAATGGTGGAAAACATTAAGCAGACAAAAGATGCTCAAGGACCAGATGATCCAAAAATGAATGAAGTATGTTTTACCTTTAGTGAAAGTTGTTTGTTTATTCCAATATCATGAAACTGAGACATTTTTAGACGCCTATTTAAAATATGTATATTTCTCAATAGAATTATATATAGAAGGCAATAGGTGTTCTGTACATAAGAATCAAAACTCTGGACTTCCTTTAGGTTAGGTGTCCTGTTACTTTATTTGGCTTCAGTAGATGCCTATATTCTTCAGAAGCTAGTTGGAATTGTCAGGAGCCTTTTATCTTTCTTTTAAAAAAATAGTTTCAGTAAACCATTTTCTTTAAATATGCATAAAATATCTGGTATATAAGTTTAAGTTCTGGCAAGTTAAGGTTAAGTTCTATAATGTGAGGCTTTTCTACTTTGCAACAATATTCAAAAATTGCAATGTAGTACCAGTAAGCAGTTTCTTGAACATTTATTTTAAAAATATGCACAAACCAAATTTCTCTAACTTGTATTAATAACACAGACATGTCAGATATTTGGATTGCTTCATGTGTTTATATAAATCATGTGATATATTCAGATTCTGAAGAATGTAAGCTTTTTTTTTTCTCCCTAAATAAGCTTTAACTCTCGCGGTTGCACAAAAACACCCCACACAACACCTCACCTTCCAAATGAACTGAGTATAAGCTGATTGTGTCTTTCTTTTACTGCAGGTAGCCTGAAACAGTGATTGAGAGTTGCAGACTCCCAGTCACCCTCATAATCTCATTTGGGGTATTAACACTCATGCCTAATAATGACATTTTAAATTTTAGTATTACTATACAATTCTAATCATTTTTATGGATGGATTGAGGAAGGATGTAGGAATGAACCCCATTTAGTCAGTGTGTGTCACTGAACAAATAAACTTTGTACTTTACATTTATTAGGCATAACGTAAAGCCAACATCTACCCTTGTTTTTGTAAATATTTCCCATTGACACAGTGGGAGATCTTCTGTGGATTGAGGAGTGGGTATACAGTCCTAAATATGTTTCCCATGCACCCTATGGACCATAATTGAAAATGGAATTTAGTCCTCCCCAAAGTAGAAGTTTGACACCCCTTCTACGAAAACTTTAGTATTCCTGTTTATGTAGCTTAGACATGCCCTAGTTAGGTGTGTGATGTGTTATGTCCATGCAAAAAGTGTGAGGTTACTATTAAGGTTTTGTGTTTAGAGTGAGAGATGCAGGAATTTGGTATGTATTGTTTCTGTCGGAATTTGGAGAGGTGGAGCCTATCACAGAGTATTTAATGTGATGTGTGGATAATAAGATATGTTAAAGATAATTCACTTAACAGGACATTTCTTTACTTGTAAGGAATTTTGTTGGGGGCGGAGGTTGTACTTCACAACTTATTACAATGATAACATTGTTTTTCTTTGTGGGAATATATGTATTATATACTAACTACATACATCTCCCAGATTATTGTGTTTATTATTAGCATTATAGTAGCACCAAATATGTTGTAGACATATTGTAGGCTGAGTTAGTAATGATTCTTACACTTAAGGTTGCCTAACACTTCCAGCTAAAAACTCCTGTTTTACTTGCTTATAAATTTTGCATGTTTGATATCTACTTGATACGAAGTTTTTTAAAGTTCCATTGGAAATAGTTCAGCCCTCTCTGAGAACAAGGTTAAGCATTTTTCCCCTCAGTCATTTCTCTGAAGAGCTCTAGGGCTTCAAGCTTTGAAATGGAAACTTGGAATTTGGCTGAGACACTCTAGTATCAAGGAAGTACCTCTTGCTGTTCTCATGAAAAATCCACACAGGTTACTACAGTGCATGGGTGCATCAACAGAGTACTGTTAAATGGATGGTTTACACAAGCCAGACTAATTAGTGTAGACTGAATATTTTCAGAAATTACATTTAACTGTACTGTTTTAATCTTGAAATGTACAGTTTTCTAATGTAGAGACCGCACAAGAACCAGCTCCGTTTGACCAGATAGTTTGATCACTCAGGTAGCAAAGGAACCCTTTGGACTTTGAATGTTTTCCGGTATGCCTATAAAGTGGCACATCAGAGCTAAAAGTTTCAAATGAACTTATACGTGTTACTGTCAAAATTGAGGGTGATAACAAGTCTGTATTAAAAAACACCTCATTTTTATTTTGTAACAGAAACTCTACACAGTTTGTGATGTAGCAATGAATATCATTATGTCAAAGAGTACAACATACAGTTTGGAATCCCCTAAAGATCCAGTACTTCCAGCTCGATATTTCACGCAGCCTGACAAGGTATAATTTAGGTTTTTGGTTGGATTTTTTTTTTCAAATTAAATTGCACTAAAGATTTTAAATAGACTGGTTGTTTTCATCTGTTTTATTATAATAGAGCTCTTGTAATTTACATAGTTTCTTTTTACTTATGACTCCAATAATGTCTCAAGTCAGTGCACATGTAGTATCTTAAATATTCAGATTTAGCATTTAAAAAACATAAATGGTTTGAAAAATTATGTGTTTTTTTTTTAAATTGCCTGTTCCACTTCATAAACCTATTTTTTATAATTTGTTTATTGATTGACCTTGCTTTCCTTCTTTATTCCCTTGCTTGCAGAATTTCAGTAACACCAAAAATTATCTCCCTCCGGAAATGAAATCTTTTTTCACTCCTGGAAAGGTGCGGGGTTTTTTTTATTATTACCTATCTGTTTTTTCAGCTAAACTCTCCCAATAGGCTAACTGTTGCACAGGCACAAAAGGAGGCATGGCCCCTTCCCCAAAGGGCTTAAACTCTTTAAAAAACAAAAACAAATCCCACAAAACAGGGACAGAAGCTGGGGAGAGAGGGGGGGAGAGAAAATATGTAACAGTAAGGTGGTTGTCTCCTGATAATACAAAATTCAGCAAACTTGTAAAATGTGTTGGGATTTTTTTTAACAATGTTATATTTCTAAAAAAGTTTATAGTAGACTAAAACTGTATGAAATATGAACTAGAAATAAGGACAACAATGTTAAGAAAATATACAGGGGAATCTCAAGTTGGAGTAAGGAGGTTATATTACTTCTGTATTTGGTATTGGTGCAGCTGGAATACTCTATCCATTTCTGATCTCCACCAGAAGGATGTTGATAAATTGGTGAGGGTTCAGAGAATGACTCAAGGATTAGAAAACATGTTTTGTAGTGATGGACTTTGGAATCTCAGTGTAGTTTAACAAAGAGAAGGTTTAAGGATAACTTGATCGCAATCTAGAAATAGCTACATGGGAAACAAAAATTTGATGATGGGCTTTTCAGTCTAGCAGGCAAGGTATAACAAAATCCAGTGGCAGAACATTGAAGCTAGTCAAATTTCCATTGGAAAAAGGTGCACATTTTTAAGTTATGGTAATTAGCCATTGGAATAATTTACAAAGGGTTGTAGTGGAGTCTCCATCATTGCAATTTTTAAATCAAAATGGGATTTTTTTTTTCTAAGAGAGATGCCCTAGTCCAAACAGGAATTAATTCAGGGACATTTTATGTCCTGTGTTATGCAGGAGGTCAGAGTAGATGATCACAGTGGTCCCTTCTGGCCTTTATACAATGGTCAGGAATGGTAGAACTGAAAATGGGCCGGTATGGCATACTGGTAAGAAGTGACCGTCAGTATGGGGTCGCACACAGTCCCCGGTAGGGGGAGGGGAAAAGGAGCAGCTGCCCTGGGGCCTAGCTATTTTAAATCGTAGCCGGAGCCCCTGGCGACGCGGGCTGGGCACCACAGAAGGTCTGGCTGGGAGAGGCTTACTTTCACCCCTGAGGAATGGTCTAGGTATATTTGGTCTTGTGTGAGTGCAGGGGGTTGAACTAGATGACCTCTCAAGGTCCCTACCAGCCCTACATTTCTATGATTCTGTAATGTAGGAATCTAAAGTCCAGTTTTGGATTGGAACCCAGTCCAGCCCCTGTAAGGCTCCCTTGCTCTAAGGTCTGCCTTTGTGTTTCTGCCTGAGTTCCCCAGGCAATGCTGCATCTTGCACAATGGAATCAAGACACCGATGCCCAAACTAGCAAGTGATCATAGTAGCGACAGTTGGGGCCAAGTAACAAACCAGTAATAACTTCTGACAGGAGTCCAGTCTCTCTCATTACAATAGATAGAACTGTTGCGTGCAAATTGGGTGCAGATGAATGACAGTGTTTAATTGTGTTATCTCTAATATCTGAGCTGTTGGCATTGCCCTGTCCATAATCAATTATAACTATGTGTCTTCAAAAGTAGCCTATACACTAGGTTTTAAATGAGTTTTAACTCTGAGAAGTTTGAAGAGTTTTTCTCATTACTAGGATCATTCAGGACAAAAGGGGGTCTGAAGTGGTGCTAAATTTCTTAAAGGACCTATTTGTTGATTGACGTTCAATAAAGTAACAGATTTACTTGTACATTCTGAGAAAAATTAATACTATATACAAAGAATAACTCAATTGTGGGAAGGATATTTTATGTTCATACACAACAGAGTGAATCCCTTCTGTAAGTGTAAAAGTGAGTTCAGCCTTAACTCTGGAGGCACAATGAGCACCTCCATAAGACACACACTCTGTCTACAGAATCACTGATAACTGTCTTTGGTAAAGCTTGCATGTTATACAGCTTCATCATTCAGTATAGTCAGCTAGAGTCAGGGAGTGGTTTAATATTAAACAGTCCTGTAATGAAAAAGTAAATAATGGATTATACTGTCATCCATAAGAGAGTAAGAATAGTTATGTTCTTTTATATGCATAATCTCTAGCAGTTTTTCAAATTTGTCTCTCTATTTAGGCATCTAGGTATGTGGCTTAATACTGAGAGTGACTTAACTTCTTAAACTTATATTAAAATCAGTGGGAGCTGACGGTACTCTGCCCCTCTGAAAATCAGACCATTCTTTATTGAAGTGCTAAACTAAGATCCAACCATGTTTGGAAATTTTGGCTCCTCAGGTGAAATCTTAATCTCATTGAAGTCTGTAGCAAAAATCCCATCGATTTTAATGGGGTCAGGACTTCATCCCAAATGTTTTGCTTCTGAACCTATTTTTTCTCATGGAAATCGTAGTTTCTGCCACCTTCCATTTGGCTTCAGTTGTAACTTTTATGTCTTTTTATTTTTGCTTTTTAAGTAAATTGTGTTCTAATTAAAAAAAAAAGACACTGGTGATTGCAGAATGTGTGCAGGTTGCATGCAAACATTTTAAGCTTAGTACATGTTATTTCAGACTAGGTATGAAACATACTAAATATATAGGTTAAAATAAAAAAAACTTTTTTTTTTTGTTTCAGCCCAAAGCAGCCAATGTTCTTGGAGCAGTTAATAAGCCTCTTTCAGCAGCAGGCAAGCAGTCCCAATCCAAATCTTCACGAATGGAAACTGTAAGCAATGCCAGCAGCAGTTCAAATCCAAGCTCTCCAGGAAGGATCAAAGGGAGGTGGGTATACAGCAGTGCAGCTTTGATGCTCAAGTATTTTTATGAAAGCTGCAAGGGTTTCTGTAATATTGGTTAAAAGTGCTAGACTGAATTCTATTATCTTGTGTTGGTGAACATCCAGAATAACCAGCACACTAGTATAACTAAAACCAGAATTTGGCTCACTGCCACAATAAAAATAGAAAAGCTTTTTAAAAAGCAGTCCAAACACATTACCTGAAAGCAAGCTAAATTCAAATCATTATGTACAATGTAAAATAAAAAGCAACCCACATTCTGTTATAGCTCTGGGGTTCCCATCAAGCTTATGTAGTAAACAGTAATTCCAGCTACATCATCTTCATCTCCCATTGAGTCTGAGAGTTTAAGAAAACATGAGCTCTCTCATGATCTAAGATTTTTGGTAGAATATCCTGTGGTGGTGAATTAGGTTGCCTCTGGACACCTGACAATATATCACCTTTTAATTTGTAATACTAGTTTTAATGTAACCAGTGGTTTGTAACTAAAGAATTTGGGAGCGGTTGATGAAGGCGATTGATTGCATACATTGGAGCACCTGCTGGAAGCAACATGCTGAACAATAATTAAGAGAGAATACAAGTAGTATATGGAAATAGTTATTCACTGAAGACAGACTGGAGGCCAGTTTCTTCCCTGCTCCAGTGAGTAAACTCAGTCTGTTAGGCTAATAATATAGCTAGATTCAGATTGTTGAGCAGTCTTCTCATTGTTGCAGTGCTATAAAATGTATAGCCTGGGCTGTAATCTCATCAGATCTTACAAGTTGAACAGGATCAAGCTTGGTCAGTACTTGAATGGAGACCTCCAAGGAAAAAACAAAATTCTGCACAAAAGGATGATGATGACTCAATAAATGTCACTCCTCTTTGTGATCAGTACTGAACCAATCTACCCACATGATGGCAGGACATTACAACACAGTATATGTATATAGTCTTTGAGATGAACTATAAAACTGAGCTCTTGATCACTCCTGTCCATTAAAGATCTCAGTGGCACTTTTTTCTAAGAGCAGGAATAACTATATTCCACATACCTAAATTATCCATTTGCTCTATTAGATAAGATAGTCTTCACTTCTTCTCCCTAAACAATTGTGCAATGTTTTCAGTCTTAAAATGCCTGCCTCATTCCAGCCCCAAGGTAGATGAAACAAAATGGTCCTTCATATACTATAATATTCATAGATTCTAGGGTCAGAAGGGACCAATGTGATCATCTAGTCCGACCCCCTGCACAAAGCAGGCCACAGCTCTTATATAATGCTTTACTTTAGTAAATCCAAAAGTGCTTTACAAAGAAGGTAAGTATCATTATGAAATAGAGTCACAGAGCAGTGAAGTGACTTGCCTAAGGTCACCGAGCAGACCAGTGGCAAAGCTGAGAATAGAACTCAAGTCTCCTGCTCCCATTCTGGTGCTCTGTCAACTAGGCCATAGTGTACATACACACACAGTTTAAAAAAAAAAAGTGTGGGCATGTAGTTATATACACACTATATCACTTGTATTTTTGCAAAAAGGACTGTGTACATGTTTTTTGCTTGGACTTTGAAAGAGGTACAGAATCCTGTCCTATGATTTAGCCAATCTGCCCCAATATCTGATATGTAAATAATGAAATAATTGCCACCTTAACTGGGGAACAATCTTAACAGACTTACTTGAGAATCTATGTAAAACAGCTTTAAAGTTACTGTCAGGTAACAAGTATCCAAACACAGTAATTGTAAAAATACTGTCTCTAGGTGTCTTTCTCTTTCATTTTGCGCAATTATATGATATATGAACTATCCTATTTTTCTATGGAATTGTTTAACAAGTTTATGATGTTTATCATCTGTGAAGCTAAATGAATTATCTATTCCATCATTTAGATGGTGCAGGATTAAGAATTTTAAATCTTGAAATTATTATTTTTAAAAATTCTCATCACTATGTTTCAGTGCCCCCCAGTTTGCCATCAACATCTTTGTTTTGGCTGGGAGTGACAATTTATGCTATGATGTGACGTACTGCCATGTGTCAGCTCCAAAAATGGAAGTTGAATGACTTTGCCAAACCTTTTCTGGCTTAGGGCTCACTCGTCTTCTGAATTCTAGTCTTGTTGATTGCTGTATTATGCAGCTATTAAGCTAAATTCTTATTCTAGAATTTGAATTTTTATGTGTGGTTTTAGAGGAATTTAACATGAGGAAAACATAGGAAAAAAAGTTGATCTTTTTATTAACAGAATACAGCACAGGCAGGAACCATTTGGTTACATTGTTAACCTCAACAATATGTATGTAAAAACACAAACATTATCTACCAATATGTCCCTAAAGGTTGGATTTGGGTCATTTATACTGCACGATGCTTAATCTTTTCTGCGACGTGTCACAGAAGTATTGAATTTATTTGACATCAGCCTGATTGGGATGGCATAAACTGAGCATTATGTCTTTGCTGCTGAATCAAAGACAGAGGATGACCTAGGTGATTGACTCTTATTAAAACAGATTTCTTCAGTAATTGTAAAAATGCTGAGGAAAAGCCATAAAAAAATGTTTTATAAGTCACCTGTTAATGCTATTGCCAGTGATAGATGATCTGAAAAATATCTAAAGGTATGCTCAGTTTGCTCTTGCTTGTTTTTTAGATTTATTATGTAGACAAAGCTGCTGCCAATTTGACAGTTTAGATCCAAGCAATAACATTAAAATTATGTTACTGCATTCCTGATATTAAGTAATGATAAATGTCTGCGTTGATAGGCTTGACAGTACTGAGATGGACCACAGTGAAAATGAAGATTTCACAATGGCTTCACCTTTACCAGGAAAGAAAACTGACAAGAGGGATGACTCTGATCTTGTAAGCACGAGCTGCTTGGATGTATTGCAGCTATTTTAATTAAATTTAAAGTTAATTAACTAAACATTGAACAAATAAGCGTATACAGTCCTTATAACAAGCATTAACTAATATAATTTTGTAAACTCCAACTTTTACATGGAGTTGAGCTAATGTCCATGATGGTCAATGTGGTTATGATACGCAATAGGACTGTTTAAAAAAAAAAAGAAAAGAAAAAAGCACCTCCTTACTTAACGTATCTATTTCTTTTGTGTGTGTGTGAGTTGTCTTTGCTTTCTGTTACTAACCAAACCATAAAGGCTAGCAGTAAAATTTGCAGATTACTAATGAGTTGGGACTGAAGGCTTTAGAGGAGCCAGACTAGTGAGAATTAGTACATGATTTGCCTTGTGCTCAGAACATGCTGGAAAGAAATTGGGCAGGTATGTGAATTGCAGATTTGCTCAGCGTCCCTAGCAGTTGCTTGCTCTAATTTGTGCTTAAAGGTGACCCTAGCTATTGTTAGCGCTCCACAAGTCCAGCTATTGGAGATTAAGCTTGATTACCTTGCAAATCAAGGAGAACTCCCATAAGGTTGGACCATATGTTTTGACTTGGCTTTGGGTGGCAGAGATACTGGCTGGCAGAGATACTGGGTAAACCCTACTGAGAAGTTTGAAAATGCATCCCTTGTCTGAATTTAAAAAAAAAAAAAAAGTGGGATATTTCATATCCATGTTCCTGGTATTGATTTTTATTACAGTCTTAATGCTTTATTATCGTATATTTTGGTTCTCTTCATTGGTGATGAGGCAAATCAGGCCTCCCTTTCCAGGTAACAGCTTCTATCAACTGATTGAGTTGATAGGACTCTCCAGTACCTGCTGTGTCCTGGCTGTCTCAGGTGCCCAAAGGGCATCATAGCTTATCACAGAATTTTGGAAGTTAAAACAGCTAAGCCTTGTGAATGGAGAAGAGTTGGCTGAAGAGCTACTGAGAGTCAGATCATCTTTTGTATAGATAATTTGTACTGCTGCACAGAAGAGGTATGACTGAAGCCAAGAAATATTATTTGGTCTCATCCTTACACAGCACAAGTAGTCATCTGCCTGAAGACTTTCATGTGGTATGAAATCTGATTACTCCAGACTGCCTTGCTCTCTTAATTGAGCGCTGATTTTTCAGTTTGCTTTGTTGTGGGGAGAACTGGATTTCAGGCTTGTCCCAGAGCATTTTGAGCAAAAGCTAGGTGCTCCTTATTGACTGCCATCCATTCTTTGTCTTTGGTTGGGTCTCTGAGAATGCCTGTTGCTATCTACGTTGATTAAGGCAAAGTTAGATAGCTGTGGTTTTCATTGACATGCGTTCTCAGAACTTTGCTTTTTGTGGAGAGATTGCCAGCTAAAACATGTACGTCTGCTGTCTCCGCAGATAATTGTACCTTGATGATAGAGTGCTTGTCAACTACCACCAAGTTTCAGAACACCTCTTTTACTATAGAAGTGAGGGAGAAAGCAACGGCTATTAAATTACATGTGCACTTAAACATCTACATACAGCACACGTAAAAGTTTGCATTCTGGTGTGGACGCTGCTCAAGCCCGAGTCACAATCTTCCACTGATTTTGTAGATCAAAGTCAGTTGGCCATTTTAGTCATGCTGGATCTCTCACCAGCTTTCAATATGATTAACTGTTGCTTGTTGTTTTGGAAACTAAAACATTGCTTCCTTTCAGTGATTTCAATCATATCTACAAGATGGAAGTCAGTCAGTGGTGATGAACATGTGTTATCACCAAGGGATTTGATGTTTGTCCAGAATAAAGGCTTTTTCCTGTTGTTCAACATATAAATGAAACTTCTCTGTGATATCACTGCCAAATGCAGGATACGGTAGAGTAGTGTTGCCATTAGGCTGGGATACACATTCTACTGTAGGAACGGCATTATTACCCTAAAGGGGACCCAATTTGTAAGAGCTTTTGGGGATAGATGATCAGTCATTTATCAAAGCTCTCTGAGAACTGAGATGGAGATTAGCCCGTCTGTACTAAACCCTGCAGGTGAAACACATTCTTATGGTCAGTGGTATTAAAGTCTTCTAATAGATCTGAAAACATCTTTCATATTTATGAACTGAGCATGTTTGATATAGAGATCCAAAACAGGATAAAAATGAAACCTTGATATATATGCTTTCACTTTTCTGATTTAACCACAGTTTAAAGATGGCTTCCTTTCATATAGCACAGAAAATTAGTGCAGGAAAAAATCAGTGCCATTAGTAATGATTATACAGTTTTTTTATACTGATTATACCGTTTTTCTTTTGTTTATAAAATAGTTCAAATAGCTCAGTAAAATTTTCACATAGTGACAGTAACATTAATTCTCTGCATTTCCACCATGAAGAATTCTTCTACCTCAGTTTGTTTTTTAACAATATCTGACAATTTGTCTAAAACATAGTCCAAATAACACCACATTTACTGTAATTCACTTCTCTGAAAGCAGTGCATCCAAGAGATATTATTTTTTGCCACTGCCTCTTCTGTTCCATTGTCACCTTGCTAATTTTATCTCACTCACATCTGCTGCTGCTCTTCTGCTGGGGTGGATTGCCCCAGGTTGCTTGGAATGCTGAAAGCTTCTGTCAGGTAAATAACCTATATTTTGCCTGGTCTGAGGCACTAGTAACCATTTTATGTTATAGTATCTGTGAACCACCAGGAAAATAAACTAATGCACCATGCTACTGGAAAAAAAAGGGAATTCCATTTCCAGATGAGTATAGTGGTTTTTAAGCCTTGTGGTAACTCTCAAGATAATGGACCTTGTGGTTGTGTCGTTCTGGTAACCATCTTGCCTTTCCCGTTTACCTTGAATTCTGACCCAGTTTTAGTCTTTATCTCACAATGTCAGAGCTAGAACGAATTCCATATGCCATCTGAACAGACATAATCCCATTTTAAAAGTGCCATAAAGTATTGATTTCTTACTACTGAAGTTCTTGAAAATACTTGCTGTTAAAATGATTGTGGAATTGAAGTGGGGAAAGGGAAGCAAAACAGTAATTTTGATGAGGTGACCTGATTTTAAATCATGGGCTGTCATTTTATTTATTACATGTAATCAATATTTAACTATGTAAAACTTTGTTTTTTAAAACGTTTATATGTATCATGGTTGTGATTCTCAACCAAGTCTGAGAGACTGAGACCCATACAGCTGCTGACACAGTATTTAAGAGGATATATGAATGACCAATAAAGTTAAATGGAGAAAATAACTGACCTCCAGAATAAAAGTTCAGTATTTTATATTTCTGCACTTTTTAAAGGATTTATATCTCCTCTTGAACATGAAAACAGCAAGATGTTTGTGATAATAGCAGTATAGAACTGATTTTTCTGGGAGAAGGATTGTAGTTGACATTTAATGCTGTCAAGTACTTGGATTTTAAAGGTGTCAATTCAGTGTTTGTCCAAATCACTTCAAATGTAGTTGAAGAATTGTACCTCAAGACATACCTAATACGCTAGTTGTGGGCTTGGTATGACTGGATTTGAGACGGTAGCCCCAAACCAAAGTTTTAATGGAAACTCAACTGCAGCCTTAACTAGCTGGTAAAATTAGATGTGATCTGACAAGTGTGTATAGTAAACGGTAATAGTAATAGGAGAACAACATGTGATTGCACATGTCTGTTCCACTGTAAGCATGCATGCGCTCCAGTGCATAGTTGTTGGAATGTTTTTCCCTTAGAGGTACCTATTGGGATAGTATGAGCACTCCCCACTGCCTAACAGACGGCACTCAGGCATTAGGCCACCCCAATCCACCTCAGTTCCTTCCTACCACCTATGATGGTTGTTGGAGCTCCTGTTCTTACCTGTGCACGTCCCTTCTTTCTTTGGTAGAAATTGTAGTAGTCCCCATTATTGCTATAGAGTAGTTGTATAGTTAGCTTAGGTTAGCTAAGTTAAAAAAAAAAATAGTAGTTTTCTGTCACTAGCTCCCATCTGGGTACTGGTATTGGTACCATACTTATGCCATGTTCTCTTGGCTTCAAGACCTGCCACTCTTGGGCAAACCTGAAACCTGTGCCAGTTAGTGACTGTCACCTAGGCGGCCTTAAGTGCTTGGAGGAGTCTCATGTGACTGACTGCAGTATGTGTAAGGGGTTTAAGCCCTGGTCCAAAAGGACAAGGCAGCCAGACTTAAGTACCTATTGGAAATGGTGCTCTGCATTCCTTTGGAGCCATCCTGCTCAGTCTGGGTGCCATAAGTCAGCAGTGATCCTCTGGCCTTGCTGGTACTGAGAGGCAGGCTGATTAATTTTACTGATGCCAAAAAAAAGAGGTACCGCAAGTCATCTAAGGACTTAGTACATGGCACATCAAAATTGAGGGCAAAGAAGTTGAGCTCTACCAAGGATTCGGGTGTGGTCAAAAAGGAAATGCTGCCGAGAGCACACTTTAGAACAGGAGTTTGTTGACTCCAGAGGACAGTTCAGGCCAGCTGAGACCAATTTCCGAAGGGCAAACTTTATTGCTGTCACCTCAGGTTCCAGTGTTGCAAGATGGGAACACTTTCCTAGTACTGTCTACTCCTAAAATGTTTAAAGCTCTGAGAGCGTTGTTGAATTCCTTGGTACCACCCCTGGCAATTCACGAGTCTCACCTAGCATTAGCACTAAAGATACTGATTCTCATTGCTTCGCCTCCACACTGTGTGGGATTGTCGGATTCTGGAATTAGTGTACCAATTCAAAACAGTATCATCTAGGGGAAAGCTGCAGATGATCTTGCCAGTGTACCCCCTTCTCCAGAATCTGAGACTCCCTCTACCACCTGCTGCAAAAAGGGTGGAAAGGAGGCCAAGTTCCCTGTAAGGCGCACAGCAGCCTTCTTAACACTGCGCAGGCGATCAGGGAACCCGCCACTCCCCCAGCCCCAACTCTGTTAGGGCCAGGGTAGGGGCGCCTCGTCAAAGCCGGGGCATCCCAGCCCAGACTTGGCTGGGGCGCACACATGGCCCAAACCCAGCTCTAGTCCGGACCTGCCCTGGGAGGAGCACCTATTCTGTGTCCACAGCCCCAGAGCTGCCATGGAGGGGAGAGGTGCCTCTCGCCCAGCCCAGGTGCTGCTGTGGGGGGAGAGAGCTGGGGAGAGTCCTCTCTCCTGGTCATAGCCCTGGATCCTGCACCCCAAATCCCTCATCCCTGGCCTCACCCCAGTAGCTGGAGCCCTCACACCCTGCATCCCAAACCTCTTCCCCAGCATTGAGCCCTCTCCCACACACCAAACCCTTCAGCCCTACCCGCACCACATAAATTTTGTTATGTGCACCAACATGGAGGTGATGTCTGACATCACCGCCATGTTGGTGCACATAACAAAATTCATTCCGCACATTGGTGGGAAATATTAGAGGAAACATGGATAGGAGGTACTATGTTCCCCCCTCGGGTTCAAACGCTTTTACAATAATGCATCACTGAGCTCCTTAGTAATATCTGCAGCTAACGAAAGAGAGAGGCATCGTTACCAGGCATCAACACTGAAGAACAAGGAAGCTAAGAAATTAGACTTGTTTGGAAAGAAGATTTTTTCCATAGGAGTGTTATAGCTTTGTACTGCAAACCAGCGAGCTCTGTTGGGGATGCTACAGATTTACCTTATGAAATATACTTTCAGAGTTTAAGGACAAGCTCCCAGATGACTTACAACTTTGAAACAGAAGATTAGAAAGCAGGAGATAGAAAAATCCTTCCCATAGCCCAGAGGGACAGACACAGGACAAAGAACTCAGACACAAACTTCCCTCCACCCAGATTTGAAAAAGTCTTGTTTCCTGATTGGTCCTCTGGGTCAGGTGTTTCAGGTTACTCCTTTCCAGGTGAAAGAGACATTAACCCTTAGCTATCTGTTTATGACAAAGGACAAGCTCCCAGATGACAGGAATTTCAGGTGGTGGTGGTGAACAGGTTGGTTTCTATAACAGCTTTGCAAGCTAGTCTGGATGCATCTGACTCTGCAGTTGCTGCATGGCCTCTGCCATTACTATGTGACAGTCTTCATAGTTGCAGTCTTGTGGTCTTCTCATAGACTCATAGGTCAGAAGGGACCAATTGATCATCTAGTCTGACCTCCTGCACAAGGCCTCTCAGAGGTACGGCCAGCAATCCAAGACCTTCCCTTTGATGGGCCATCACTCTTCTTGGGAAAGACTGGTGAGACCCTGAATAGTCTTCAGAACTCAAGAGTGATTCTGAAGTTTCTAGGGATTTATACACTGGTGGAAAAGAGAAAGTCCTTCCATCCAGATCAGACCCAGTGATTTCCAGGGTTTGTTTCTTAAGCCCAGGACCTACCAAGGAGGAGTAGAGGTTACAAAAGACATCCACCACTATCCTTTGCTTCTGCAGCTGCCAGTTCATCAAGGCAGGCTGCACCCTCCAACAGCACGTTTTAACAGACTGGTCGAGGGCAGAGTACCATATCCAAGAATGCCATTTTTCTTCTTCGAGTGATTGCTCATATCCATTCCAGTTAGGTGTACGCGCCGCGCGTGCACATTCGTCGGAAAACTTTTACCCTAGCAACTCAGTGGGCCGGCAGGTCGCCCCCTAGAGTGGCGCCACCATGGCGCTCCATATATACTCCTGCCGGCCCACCCGCTCCTCAGTTCCTTCTTACCGCCCGTGTCGGTCGTTGGAACAGTGGAGCGCGGCTTAGCTGACCTCCACTTCCCTAGCTACTCGTTTTCTCGTATATAATATGCAGTTATAACACTTTTATATATATATATTTGTATGGTTATACGTTTTTCCTTTGCTAACATGGTTAGTTTAGTTAGCGGGGTTCAGGAAGTAGCCCTTCCATGAGCCCAGTGCCGGAGCCATGCATGGCTCACCAGATTTTCAAAAGGGGCCCGGCTTACCAGAAGCCGCGGCCGAAGAGAGATCTACATGACTCCTGTTTGAAGAATCACACTTGACAGATAAGTGCCCCATTTGCAAGGCTTTTAAGCCGAGAACAAAAAGGTGCGGGACTTTCACTTGCCCCTCCACCTTGGGCGCGGAGCGATGTTCAAGCGGCGGGCAGAAGCGCCTCCTCGGCACCGGACCCCGCCGGTACCACCAAGGCCTTCCGGCACCGACCGTCGCCGGCAACCGATGTCGACTCGGCACCGTTCCCTTCTTCCGAGGTCGAGAGAGTCTACGATTCCTGCTGGTGCCTGGCGGCTCCCCGGCACGCGCCGTGGTTGAGCCCCCTGCTCCCGCTACTTCCGTGCCACCTGCATCGCAGCCAGAGAGCTCGCCTCAGTTGCGTTATCCGGCCTGCAGAGGCACCGATGACTTCGGCTCCGTCGATTCCAGTCCCCCAGGACCAGGGAATCCGGTGCCTGGCAGCTCCCCGGCTCGCGCCGTGGTAGAGCTTACTGCTCCTGCTGCTTCTGTGTCAGCTGCACCACAGCTAGACAGCTCGTCTAAGATGGCTCGCCCGGCGCCGACGACGTCGGCACCGTCGATCCCGGTCCCACGAGGGCCGTAGAATCCGGTGCCTGACGGCTCCCCGGCACGCGCCGTGGTTGAGCGTATTGCTCCTGCTGCTTCCGTGCCAGCGGCACCGCAGCCAGAGAGCTCGTCTAGTCGGATCGCCATGCGCTGACACCTACTACGGCACCGATGACGTCGTCACCGTCGATCCCGGTCCCATAAGGGCCGTAGAATCCGGTGCCTGACGGCTCCCCGGCACGCGCCGTGGTTGAGCGTATTGCTCCTGCTGCTTCCGTGCCAGCGGCACCGCAGCCAGAGAGCTCGTCTAGTCGGATCGCCCGGCGCCGACGCCTGCTACGGCACCGATGACGTCGTCACCGTCGATCCCGGTCCCACAAGGGCCGTGGAATCCGGTGCCTGACGGCTCCCCGGCATGCGCCGTGGTTGAGCGTTTGCTCCGGCTGCTTCCGTGCCAACGGCACCGCAGCCTGAGGGCTCGTCTACGTCGGATCGCCCGGCACCGACACCTGCTGCGGCACCGATGGCGTCGGCACCGTCGATCCCGGTCCCACACGGGCCGTAGAATCCGGTGCCTGACGGCTCCCCGGCACGCGCCGTGGTTGAGCGTATTGCTCCGGCTGCTTCCGTGCCAACGGCACCGCAGCCAGAGCTCGTCTACGTCGGATCGCCCGGCACCGACACCTGCTGCGGCACCGATGACGTCGGCACCGTCGATCCCGGTCCCGCAAGGGCCATAGTATCCGGTGCCTGACGGCTCCCCGGCACGCGCCGTGGTTGAGCGTATTGCTCCGGCTGCTTCCGTGCCAACGGCACCGCAGCCAGAGCTCGTCTACGTCGGATCGCCCGGCACCGACACCTGCTGCGGCACCGATGACGTCGGCACCGTCGATCCCGGTCCCGCAAGGGCCATAGTATCCGGTGCCTGACAGCTCCCCGGCGCGCGCCGTGGTCGAGCTACTTCTCCGGCTGCTTCCGTGCCCACGGCACCGCGGCCAGAGGGCTAGTCTAAGTCGGATCGCCCGGCACCGACACCTGCTTCGGCACCGTCGATCCCGGTCCCGCAAGGGCCGTAGAATCCGGTGTCCGACGGCTCCCCGGCACGCGCCGTGGTTGAGCGTATTACTCCCGCTGCTTCAGTGCTGACGGCACCCCAGCCAGACGGCTTATCTAACTCGGTTCTCCCGGCACCGGCACCTACCGAAGCTCTGATGACCTCGGTACCATGGATCCCGGCCCCACGAGGGCCGTCGAATCCGGTGCCTGACAGCTCCCCAGTACGCACTGTGGTTGAGCCTGCTGTTCCCTGCGCGCCGGAGATGTTACCAACGGCGAGGGCTCTCAGTGCCATGACGGAGTCAGTGCTGCCTGACCCGGGCACCGCCGGTACGGGTAATACAGTCTCTTCAAGGGACTGTCCCCTGTCAGTACAGCAGAGCGGCACCGTCTATGATCACGGTCCCGCAGACGCGCCAAGTCCTGTCGGCACACCGGACACCACTGGCAGTCCCGGTACTGTTTTCCTCGGTACGGGTCACACTCACTGCACCGGTCGGTATCCCGTTCGCCGACCCGCTATCGGCACCGTTCCGACATCTGGCACCGGGGCAGGTACCTTGACTCCTGTAGCTCTTCTCCGAGCCTCGAGATCTCGGTCGACCTCCCGACACCGTTCTGGTTGCGGGTCTGGATCTCGTTCCAGGTACCGATACGCCTCCCGATGCCGGTCCCCGGTGCCGAGTTGGGCAAGGTCCGAGTGAGTCAGGGACTCGGCCCGTGCCCTCTTTAGTACCTCCATGGCCGTCCGGACACGCATCCGTGTCACCCCATATGCGCGGATTTTATGCTCAGGACCACGATCCTGATATCATGGCCAGCGGGCGCCAGCCCCGAAGCGGAAAGAGCCTTGGCGAATGCAAGGTGTACTCTGCAGGGGCCCTGCACCTCTGGGGTGCGAAGCAACAAGCCTTGCTTAGCTGCGATACTTATAGCACCTGGGTGGAGGAGTTTCTCCCTCGAACCTCCCACCTAGAGTTCGCTGCCGTCTTGGAGGACGGGGGAAAGGATTTACCCTTTGTTGGTAAAGGCATCTTCGCGGCAGAGACAGCCCCAGACTGCGAAGCCTGCTGGACAATAGGGTCCTAATGCGTCTCAGCATGTATACGCCTGCGACCAAACGCAGGCCTTTATGGCCCCAGCCGCCATACTCTGTGCCTAGCCAGAGGCAGAACTCTGGAAAACGGCAAGGCCAAGGTGGTCGCAGACAAACGTCAGGCCCCCTAAAAAGCCAAAGTCGAGGTCCCTCGCAATTACCACTGGGACCAAAGACGGACCTTCCAAGGTTCACCGGAGGGCGGTGTACCAGTCGCAGGACGGGATCCTGATCCCGCTTTCTCCTGGCATGGCCCCAGTTACTTTTAGGTCGCTGGGTCCTGCGCACGATGGAGCATAGGTACCACCTTAAAATTGCTCCAGCCCTGTCCCCCTTCAGCGGACAAAAGGGGCTAGCGGTTTTACTCCCGTTATGCCCTAGTCCCCCACTCGACCACAGGTCAGACCTTCCTGGTCCTGCATGGACTCAACCGGTTTGGGATAAGGTTGAAGTTCTGCATGGTATCCCTGGGAACCATTATTCCATCCTTGCCTCCGGGGGGCTACTATGCCGCCCTGGATAGGAAGGACGCGTACTTTTGCAATGCCATCTTCCCTCCGCATGGGAGATGCCTCCGCTTTATAGCCAGCGGTGAATACTCCCGGTTTACGGCCATAGTCGCCGCCTACCGTAGCTATGTCGGATATGCGTTTTTCCGTATTGGGACGATTCGCTTATCCGAGGAGACTCTGACACACAACCCACTCAGCCGTGGGCATCGTCACGGTCTTATTCACAGATCAAGGCCTGATGATTACTATAGAGCAATCCACTCTGGTTCCCACGCAGAGGTTGGGCTTCCTAGGGGCTATCTTGGTCTCCTACCTAGCCGGAGCCTGCTTATCGCAACTGCGGTTTTAGGCGATGGCATCAATCATCTGAGGTCTGAAGGCTTTCCCAACGACCTCAGCTCGTTCTTGTCTCAGTCTCCTGGGTCCATGGTTGCCCGCAAGTTTGTAACCAAACACGCCAAGCTCCGCCTCCGTCCTCTCCAAGTCTGGCCCACCTCGGCGTACCGCTTGGACAGGGAGCCAATGGTCATGGTAGTCACCGTTCCCTCGAACGCCTTAGGCTCCCTAGAGTGGTGGCTAACCCCCTCCTTGGTGTGGACAGGATGCGGTTTCATCCGCCCCAGCCCTCACTGCCCCTGACGGCGGACGCATCATCTCTCTGCTCGAGTGCTCATGGTCACCTCCGAGCTTAAGGCCTTCGGTCTTCTAGAGAGCTGGCATTCCTCATTAATGCCCCAAAAAATCAGAGTAGTCCGCCTGGCGTGCCAGGGGTTCCAGCGGCAGCTGCGAGGCCGTTGTATCTCGGTGTTTACAGCCAACACAATGGCCAGGTGCTTCATAAGCATTCAGGGGGGACATAGTCCTCCCCCCTTTTTTGTCAGGAGGCCATCCATTTCCGGGTCTTTTGCATGGCCCGCTCGATGGAGCTGGCGACGTCCTTTCTCCCAGGCGTTCGGAACGTCTTATCTCTTTGACTCAGCAGGTCTTTCCTGTCTTACGAGTCATCACTCTGCCCCATGTGAGGCGTCCCGCTTTCCGGAAGTGGAAATGGTTCCTCACACAGACCTGTTCGCTCACCGCGAGTGCAGGAAATGCCAGGTGTCCTGCTCCTTCCAAGGTCTCTCCTCGGAATCGATCTTGGACGCATTCCTGATACCGTGGAACGGCCAACTGCATTATGCCTTCCCGCTGTTCCCACTGGTTCGTTACATCCTGCTCAAATTCCGCAGGGGCGGAGCGTGCGTCATCATGATCACTCCAGAGTGGTCCAGGCAGCACTGACATACCACGTTGCTCGGCCTGTCAGCCCAGACCTCATCACTCAGGGCAATGACAGGCTTCGTCACTCGGACCTGCAGCCTCTTCGCCTCACGGTGGCTCCTGCGTACCTGAGTTGGGGTGACAGGCAGCCTTCCACCTGGTCAACGTACCGAGCCAGGTGGAAGCGTTTCCTTTACAGCTGCAGTACGCTCGATCTTGCTCCTGCTGAGGTCTCGATCCCCTCTATCTGGCCTGCCTCTGGCCTTCAGCGGCAGGATCTGGCGGTATCATCGCTGAGGATACGCTCAGCAGCCGTCCCTACCTTCCAGCAGGCTAAGATGGACGTTCAGTGTCCCACGCTCTATGGGTTCGAGGTCCCTCAAGGGCTTGGAGCGCTTGCACCCTCGGGTGCGCCGCCCAGCCCCGCCCTGGGGCCTCAACCTAGTCTTGGCCAGACGGGTCTCTGAGATCAGAGCTCTTACGAAGGTTCCACAAAGACAAGGTGCAGTTGTGACCGCACCCGGCTTTCCTCCCTAAGGTGTTTTGGCCTTTCATGTTACCCACAGCTCAACGCAATGGGCATAACCTTTGCACTCCTTGGACATCTGTGGAGTGCTCGCATTATCTTGTGCTGACAGAATCATTTCCTAAGGTGCCCCAGCTCTGCCCCGGTAGCGGGCCAAAGGGAGGGCTTGCTTGTTTTCCTCTCAGAGGATCTCATCTTGGGTGATGGCGGACATCCCCACTTGTTCTGATTTGGCTCATATTTCACCAAGCCACATCACCGTGCATTCTACCAGGGCTCAGGCTTCATCTGCCGCCTTGCTGGCTCGTGTTTCTACCCACGAGACCTGTCGCGAAGCTCCATTGGTCCTCGGTCCTTACCTTTGCTTCGCAGTATGCCCTGGTTCAGCAGTCAAGGGAGGCTGTAGCCTCTGGCTCGGCAGTTTTATTCTGCCATATTTCACTCCGACCCCACCGCCTTTGTAAGGCTTGGGATTCACCTAACTGGAATGGATATGAGCAATCACTCGAAGAAGAAAAGACGGTTACTCACCTTTGTAACTGTTGTTCTTCGAGATGTGTTGCTCATATCCATTCCGCACCCGCCCTCCTTCCCCACTGTCGGAGTAGCCGGCAAGAAGGAACTGAGGAGCGGGTGGGCCGGCAGGAGTATATATGGAGCGCCATGGTGGCGCCACTCTAGGGGGCGACCTGCCGGCCCACTGAGTTGCTAGGGTAAAAGTTTTCCGACGAATGTGCACGCGCGGCGCGTACACCTAACTGGAATGGATATGAGCAACACATCTCGAAGAACAACAGTTACAAAGGTGAGTAACCGTCTTTTCCCTTCCCTGCTTTTTGCAAACCACCTGTCCTACTTCCTACATGCTTGGGCTCACATCACCAAGGATCAGTGGGTTCTAAGCACAGTGGAAGTGGGATACACCCTTCAATTTGTCTATCCCATACCTCCTCTGGGACCTTCTCCCATGAAGCCGTGTTGTTGTGAGACATTCAGTTACTACTTCTTGTAGGAGCTATAGAAGTGGTCTCTCCATTGCTCAGGGTAAAGTGGTTTTATTCATGATACTTCAGGATCCTGAAAGCAAAGGGGGTATGTCAGGCCTATTTTAGATCTGAGAGCATTAAATAAGTTCCTAATGCAATGAAAATTACGGATGGTCACTCTTACTTCCATTAGTCCTTTTTTGGAACTGAGGATTGGAATGCTGTCCTTGATATAAAGGACACTTATTTCCCTGTGGCAATTTATCAGAGGCACAGAAAGTTTCTAAGCTTCACAGTCCTGCCCTTTTTTCGTTGGCAAGCTGTTGCTCCAGTATTCACAGTGCATGACAGTGGTAGCAGCATAACTGTGGAGATCAGAAGTCCATGTCTTCCCTTATCTGGATGACTGGCCAATAAGAGGCTGTTCTAGGTTGCAGTTGTTGTCCAGCATAGAAGTTATCCAGTCTACATTTAATGCGTTGGGCTTGCTGATAAACACAGATGTCTGTCCTGTCTCCAGTACAGAAAATAGAATTTGTTGGAGCAGTCCTGGAGTCCATGAGGGCCAAGGTCTTCCTTCCACTGGCAAGATTTCACATGATGGCAAGGCATTGTTTTAGATTTAGACCTATTCCCTCATCACAATAAGAAGCTGTTTGAGGTTGCTAGGGAACATGGCAGTGTGCACTTACTTAGTTCAGTATCTACATTTCAGAGAGTGAGAGGGCTGCTGAGGTGTATTCACCAAGGAAGCACCATATGGCCCTGACAGTTTGGATTCTGAATCAAATCTTATCCTCCCTAGATTGGTGGACAGATCCTGCCAAAGTTTTGTAAGGGAGTTCCCTTTTCCCTGCCTCAACAATCTCTTACTTTAGTTATGGGGGCCTCAGACTTAGATTGGGGGGCTCACTTGGGTCTCATACAGCAACAAGGTCTCTGGTCTCCCAAGATCTAAGGATACATATAAATGTCAGGGAATTGAGAGCTACCCAGTTAGCTTTCATGGCATTTCTTCCACACATCAAGGGGAAGGGGCTTGTTGGTTCTGACTGACAATATAAGGGCTGTGTTTTATGTAAACAAGGAAAAGCCAAATTTTCACTGCTGTCAGGAAGCGATTCTACTTTGGGACTTCTGCATTGCTTACTCTATACTTCTGAAAGCAGCTCTCCTTCCAGGGATCCAGAAAACCCTCGCAGACCACCTAAGCCAGTGATCCCCAACCTTTTCATCACCGAGAGGCGTCACCACCAAAATGCCGCTGAATTTCAGCGGCATTTCGGCGGATGCTTGACCGCTGGCCAGGACGCAGGCACATTTAGATGCACCTGCAAGCACCGCATTGGGGACCCTTGACCTAAGCAAATTGTTTCAATCACCATGAGTGGTCCCTTTGTCTGGATATAGCATCTCTGTTTTCTAGTTCTGGGGAACTCCTCAAGTGGATCTATTTGCAATAAAACAACTGTAAGTGCCACTGTTTTGCTCTCAAGTGGGCCCTAGCCCTGGTTTACTAACACAGACTTTTCTACTGATGTGGTTAGATAGTCTTATGTAACCTTTTCCTCCGATCCCTTGCATCCCTAGAGTTCTGTGCAAAATCAAGTAGGGCAGGGCTAATCTTTTACTTATCAGCGCCAGAGCTTCTGGCGCCATAGGCAGAATTGGGGGGGGGGGCATTTTGTGCGCTCCCCATGGGGCGTGCGGGAGCTTCCAGTTCCGCTCCCATCGCGCCTCTGAAGGACTCTCTGCCGAAATGCCGAAAGCGACAGCGGCAGTCATTGAGCTGCTCAGTTGCCTGCCACTGTTTTCCACGGCATGTCAGCAGAAGATCCTTCTTTGGCAGCGCGACTGGAGTGGAACCAATAGCTCCTGTGCGCCCCGTGGGGAGCGCTCAAAATGCCGACCCCCGAATCCTGGAGCCCTAGGCAATTCCCTAGGGTTGCCTAATGGAAGCACCGGCCCTGATCGCCACAGTATGCCCCCATCAGTACTGGTTCTTGTAGTTGTTAACCTTGTCAATTGACCCCCCCTATTGTCACTCCTGCTACGCGAATTGTTGATTTTGCCTAATCACAACCGCCTCCTTCAATCCAGTCTACAGACCCTTCATCTGACATTCTGGAGGCTTCATGGCTAACATCTGCAGAGTGGTCCTGGAAGTGCTTCTAAATAGTAGTATTTACTTAGCTAAATGAAAGAGGTTCTCCAGCTGGTTCAGAGTGAAAACAGTTTTCCCAGGCCTTGCTTTTATTCAGCATGTTTTGGACTATCTTCTGTCCCTAAAGCATCAACAATTAGCAAGTGCACCTCACAGTTGTCTCAGCCTTCCTCCGGCCTATTGATAATCACTCTTTTTCAGATCTGAAGTCCATTAAATTTCTGAAAGGCTTGGACAGATTTTTTCCACAGATGCAGGATCCTGTTCCCCCATGTAGCTTTAATCTAACCTTAGTAAAGCCAGTGGGTCCTCCTTTTGCACCTGTAGTGACCTGCTGTCTTTTGAACCTTTCTATAAAGATTGCATTTCAGGCTATTACGAAAGCCACCAGAGTGGGGGAACTGAGGACATTTAGTATCAGATACAGTTTTCTTCACAGAGCATCTTCATCCTCACCCAAGGTTTCTTGCTAAGGTGGTTTCCAGTTTCCATTTAATGAAGCAATCTTCTTGCTGACCTTTTTCTCAAAGCTTCATGGCCATAAGGTGAGGAGAGGCTTCATAATCTAGATGTTAGAAGAGCTTTATCTTTTTATCTGGACTGGACCAAGCCTTTTTAGGTCTCTGACATAATTATTCGTTGTGTTTGCAGATGGAATAGAAGGCTGCCCACTATCCACTCAAAGGCTCTCACCTTGGATTTCCAGTTGTATTCACTTATGCTGATGTGATGCCTCCAGCTAGAACATTAGGTCATTCAACTAGGTCCCAAGCAGCTTCTGCCGCCTTTCTGGCTCACATTCCCATATTAAACATTTGCAAAGCAGCAACCTGGTCTTTGTGTCATAAATTTACCTCTAATTACGCAATCTCTCACCAGTCTAGAGACAATGTCAGAGTTGGACAAGTAGTCCTCCAATCCCTGTTCAAATAGACTCCACCTCTGTTTTGGAATTTGGACTGGTAACTTGAACCACAACTAGATATACATGGCTAAGCTGAGAAAACGTGATCTGGTCACTGTAAAAAATGGTTAGTAAGCTTTCTCTAGCTGCTGTTGCACATATCCCTTCTATGACCCTCCCTTCTTACCCTCTCTATCAGAATCTATCTGGTAGTGAGAGGTGTCAGGGCAGCTCTGCCTTTTATGCATGTGCACTGTGTGTGAGGCACTGGGGGGTGCTCATGTTGCCCCAAATGATACTGCAAAGGGAAAAACTCGAACTGTGCACTGGTGCGCACATAGAGCTACAATAGGATGAACACGTAAAATACATCTCAAAGAACAATAGTTATGGAAAGGCTAGTAACTTAAAATAAATAAATAAATAAACAGTAACCAAGTCATTGTCTTCTAGTTAATATCTCGTCCTGTAGGCTTCCCTGTTCTTTCTCACAACTCCTTCTCACTGACTGGGCTTTCCAGCTTTTTCTTGAGCAAAGATTGGGTACCGGAGCAGAGACTTCTCTTCTTAAACTCTCTGATTACTAATTTAAGTCTTCACTGGGTAGTTTGAAAGGAGAAATGTCCAATCTGTATTTGAATGGCATACTGGTGAACATGTCTGCTTTCAACCAAATAGGGACAGAGCAGATGTCAGTATGCATTTAAGCATTATATTCGGATTGCAATATATTGATGATGCTTTACTAAATGTATTATTGGTGTAAAATGATGTAAATTTTCCTTTTGGACTGCTCTCCCTTTTGTGTGTAGGGGGTCTAAATATAATATAGTCTTGTGTATTGGTAGGGAGATCAAGTGTTATAATTTTTCAGCTATACTGAGCCCAACACCAAAAGTATCAAACTGGGAATACTGTATTTAGAGAACATAATTTACATATTATTTTAAGTAACCTATTTTCTGCAAACTCCTCCTATACAAAACCAGACAAGATACTATATCTTGGTCCTTTACCACCATTAAAGAATAGGATTATGGGTATTTTTGCAATGTCATAGTTATCCAGTTACTTGCATATTTTCACAAATGAGAATCCAAGTGAGCAAGGCCCCACATGTTAGTAAGCCTTAATAACCAGCTTCTTTAGAATATTTTCTGTCATCTTGTCAACATTTATGTATATATGTATATGTTTGTACCCTTGCAAAGGTATTTGAAGTGTGGTGCAAGATCTTACTCTAATACCTTAACTTTAAGGCTTTATTTGTTGAGGATGAAAAATTTCCATAAATTACTCTCCTTTATGGATTGAAAATCACTTTAGTCAAATAAGATCATTAAAATGTTTCATTAAAAAAGGTAACCTAATCTGTCTTTTCAGTCAGAGATGGAGAAGCCCAGGGGCAGAAAGAAAGCAACCATCACAGACTCAGAAGAGAAGTTGGGCATAGATGACCTGAATAAATTGGGGCAAGAACAGAAACTTAGAGGGAGTCAGCGGGGGAGGAAGAGAGCTGCAGTTGTTTCAGAATCTGATGAACCACAGTGGCCAGAGGAGAAGAGGCTAAAGGAAGATGTATTAGAAAGTGAGGATGAACAAAACAGTCCACCAAAGAAGGGAAGAAGAGGACGACCTCCTAAAGCAGCTAGTGGGGGTACACCAAAGGAAGAACCAGCAGCAAAGACATCTAAAAGGGGCAGAAAAAAAGCAGTGCCTGTAGCATCAGTAGTGGAGGAAGAAGAAGAGGAGGAGGAGGAAGGGCAAAGTGAAAACGTGGAACAGAAGCCAAAAGGCAGGCAATACAGGACACCAAGAAGAGCGCAACAAAGGTGTGTCTCTTTTCTTAAAAGTGCATTCTTAAAAAACAAACAAAACAAAAAAACACACACCTTAGATATTAACTATAATTTGATATTTTGCAATTTGGGTCTCCCTCAAAACAGAGTAGAACCGTCTGAAACTAGTGCAGTTGAATCAACACAGTCTACACCACAGAAAAGACGAGGAAGGCCACCAAAAACACCACCATCACAGCAAAAAAAAGGGTAAGTTCTGAATGTAACCTTCAGAATTTTCATCTAGCCTTCCTATTGAAAGGTCAGGCTTTATCTACTTGGAGACCATCTCAGTGGTTAATATTTTTTATACAAGATGTGCTACAGTCTACAGAGAGTTACTATTCTTGAAGGTCTTAGGCACATGGTTTGCCTCACTTCTCCGTAGTTACCTGTAGAACTGTAGATATCTGAAGCTCAGCTGGTGGTTTCTCTGCAGCTTGAGGTCTTCAAACCAATTTTGAAGATTTCAATAACTCGATCCTGGGATAGGGGGTGTTATAAAATTGGATGGGTGGGGTTCTGTAGCCTGCCTTGTGCAGGAGGTCAGACTAGATGATCAGATTGGTCCCTTCTGACCTATGAGTCTATGAGTCAATATATATGACAGGAGTATGGTGAATAAAGAGGAAGAACTGGAAATATTAGTACATAAGCTAAATTGTTGTTTAATTGGCATCACGAAGACTAGGTGGGATAAGTTTAATGACTGGTATATTGGTATAGAGCAGGGATGGCCAAACCCTGGCTCATGATCCACATGTGCCTCTTTAACAGTTAAAGTGAGGCACGCAGAGCCCGCCATGCCCCCCCCCCCACACACACACACCATTCTTTACCTCCTAGACTGGCAGGGCTTCTGCCATGCAGCAAGGTGGTGGGGCTTGGGACTTCAGCCCTGCGGGGTAGCCTCAGCTCAAGCCTCAGCTAACAGTCCTGAGCACTGGCAGGTGTGCCCAGCTCTTGAAGTTCTGAAAATTATCATATGTGGCTCAGACATTCAGCAAGTATGGCTATCCCCTAGTATAGAGGGATATAGTTTGTTCAGAAAGGACAGGGATGGCGCGTTGCATCATATAACAAGAATGTATACACTTGTCTCAGATCCAGAAGAAGGTGAGATTGATAAAATTAAAAGGGATCAAAGATGGGTGTGACATCTACTGTCGACCACCAAATCAGTACAAAGAGGGGTTGATAAGGCATTTCTAGAACAAACAGAAATAGCCAAAACATAATGCGGGTCTTTAACTACATAGACATTGGTTGGAAAAGTTGTATGGCAAAATGCAAAATTTCTAGTAAGTTCTTGGCATGTATTGAGAGCAACTTTTTGTTCCAGAAAATGGAGGAAATAACCAGGAGGGCAGCCATTTTAGACTTGAATCTGACTAACAAGGAGGGATTGGTAACGAATTTGAAGAAGGAAGGCAATTTGGGTGAAAGTGATCGTGAAATGATAGATTTCGTGAGTCTAAGGAAAGAAAGAAGGAAGAACTGCAGAATAAAAACAATGGCCTTTTTAAAAAAAAAAAAAAAGGGAGAGGGGGCAGGAGGGGCGCAAACTGGAATGTAAGGTCCCATAGGAAGAAAATCTAAGGGATGAAGGAGTTCATGAGACTCCGCAGTTCCTCAGGTTAAAGTTAAAGTGTTAAAGGCATAACTGCAAACTATCCCAGTGTGAAGGAAGAATAGTAAGAGGCCAATATTTCTACATAAATAGCTCTATAATTACCTGAAAATCGGAAAAGAATCCTACAAAAAGTGGAAACAGATGAATTGCCAAAGAGGAGTACAAAAGAATAGCACAGGATTGTAGGGACAAAATGAGAGAGGCTTGAGCATGAGACATAAAAGGAAGTAAGAACGAGTTCTTTAAATACATTGGAAGCAAATGAGACTAAGGAAAGTGTAAGTCCTCTACTCGCCAGGGGAGGAGAGCTAATAACTGATGACATCAAGAAGGCTGACATCAAGAATGGTTGTTTTGCTCCAGTCTTCACTAAAAAGGTTAATATATAAATAAATAAATATATGGAGATATAGAACTGGAAGGGACCTTGAAAGGTCATCGGGTCCAGTCCCCTGCCTTCACTAGCAGGACCAAGTACTGTCCCTGACAGGTTTTTTTTGTGTTTGGTTTTCCTCAAATCCCTAAATGGCCCCCTGAAGGATTGAACTCACAATCCTGGGTTTAGCAGGCAGCGAACATAATACCTGTCTTTAAAAAGGGGATGAAAGCATACATGAAATTATAGACCAGTGAGCCTGACTTCGATACCTGGGAAGATACTGGAATAAATAATTAAACAATCCGTTTATAATCACGTAGAGAATAATAGTGTTATGAGGAATAGCCAGTATGGATTTGTCAGGAACAAATTATGCCAAGCTAATCTTTTTTGACAGGCTTACTGGCCTGTTGGATAGGAGAGAAACAGTAAACATGGTATATCTTGATTTTTAGTAAGGCTTTTGACACAGTCCCTCATAAGCAAACTAGGGAAATGTTGTAAATGTAAGGAAATGAAATTACTAAAGGTGGGTGAGCAACTGGTTGAATGACCATACTCAAAGAGTAGTTATGGTTCACTGTCAAACTGGGAGGATGTATCTAGTGAGGACCTGCAGGGGTGAGTTCTAGGTCTGATACTATTCAGTATTTTCAAAAATGTCTTGGATAATGGAGTGGAGAGCATGCATGTGTGGATGACCCCAAACTGGGATGGATGGCAAGCACTTTGGAGGACAGGATTAGCATTCAAAGGGACTTGGACAAATTGGAAAATTCATATGAAATTCAATACAGAGAAGTGCAAAGTACTTCACTTAGGAACGAAAAAATCAGATTGCTAAGCAGAAGAGTTCATGCATTTTGGATGTGGCCACTCAAAATGTGGGCAATTGGGGGTTAGTGTTATGCATAAAGGGTTTGAAGTGGACAATTAAGGGTAAGCAGGCCATGTAGTACACCTCTACCCCGATATAATGCTGTCCTCAGAAACCAAAAAATCTTACCACATTATAGGTGAAACCATGTTATATCGAACTTGCTTTGATCCGCTGGAGCGCGTATGTGTACACACGTGCATGCGCTGCTTTACCGTGTTACATCCAAATTCATGTTATATCGGATTGTGTTATATCGGGGTAGAGGTGTATATTACAAAGTGTTATAATAAGCCACAAAACCAGTGATTAATTCCATGTTTTTTGGTGTCTAGCAAAGTTCCTAAGCATACCTTTTGAAGGTGTTGTGCAGGTTTCCCTTGAGGACAGGTATTGAAAGATCAGATATGGAGTGACTGCTTTGTGAAAAGTGTTCTCCCATGAGAGAGATGGTGCTTTTGTCTTTCATTTTACCACAAAACCAGTGTTGTACCTGAGAACCATGAAACCCAACAATATAACTGAGCTACAGCTATCATTTCTTAAGGGTTATTGATATGAAAAAAAACAAACACCCCTTGGCCTGCAATTTGACTTAAGGTGTTGGGAAGAAACATATATTCAATTTAAGCTCGACATAAATAGTCCTAAACATATTAACGGTCTGTCCTCATAAATACCTTGAACTCCTGATATATTATCCTGGAGTAATTTTGGTTGCAAAATCACTCAGCCTAATAGAATCTCTACCCTCTGGTTACAGATAAAAGTAGGTGGGCACTTATAGTATAAGTTTTACAGGAAGCAAATTAAGAACAACTGTTTAAAAGGCTAGCTGGAAGTTTTTTTCCATTGCAGAGTTTGTGTGCTTAAAGACTATGTGCTGTAAAATTAATTTATTACGATTTTTAATTTTAGTCGTGCTGGGCGCACCAAACAAACAGCAAGTAAAGAAAATGAATCTAGTGAAGAGATGGATATATTTCAGGGTAGTTCTCCTATCAGCGATGACATTCCCCAAGAAGAAGTAATGGAGGAAGAGGAAGTTTCGACGCTCAGTGTAAGATACATGTTTGAAATGTATTCTGTTGATCTATGTGGTACCTCTATTCCTAATGTTGATAAGCAAAAACTCACTTTTCAGATTTTGATAGTGTATATTTTGGCTCTAAAGATATATTTATAAGGAGAGCTGGTGATAATTTTCCATGAGTGTTTTTTGGTGAAAAATAGGAATTCTGCAAAATTGAAATTTTTGTATGGGAAAATTGTCTATTTTTGTCAAGACACTTTCAGTTTTCCGTAAATTTCCAAAAAATTTGTTTCAAGACCGTACTTCTCTCAGCATTTTCCTGAGCTGCTGTGATGACTCATGGGGGTTGCAATTCATGTGCTTCTTACTTCCATTCTTCAACATGGGCAGGACACCCCAGCCAAACTGCATCTCTCGTGATACCTCGCAGTCATGGAATTCCTATGATGCACTTGGGCCAGAGGGGAGGAGAGATTGTCAGACATCCTGGGAGTCCTGTGATTATGGGGATGTGGTTCAGTTGGGGAACCTAGCCCCTGGGAAAACTGGGGACATGATCTGACCAATAACTCCCATGAAGTATTGCAGTGGCTCGGACATATGCAGATTAATGCCCTGAAATGAAACATTTTGACATTTCTGAATAAACATTTTCAGAATGTTTTTTGTTCTACTATAAATTTCAACATTTTGACTTTACATCCAGATTTGGGATGAAGACAAATGTTGAAATTCAGAATTTCCCATACAATGGAAATCTTGTTTTTCAATAATATCCTTCAATATAAGCCTCTGCCTCATAAATATTCAAATATGTACCTATATTGGTGATGTATATTTTTAAGTGGGTGTGCTTGTTTGCCTTATGTGTAAAAGGATGTTTTAAGGTGGTCTTTTCATGATCAAGGTCACTAGCTGAATGTCTGAAATATAAAAGTAATAGAATATTTGTGTAATTTAGCTATAAACATTTTAACTTCGTATTTTTTAATGATAACACTAAAGCATGTATATTTGCATAAGGATTGTATTATTTAGGCAACCTTATCTCTAAGTTAACAATTTTTAAATCGTATTTGCTAGTTTTTTGCCAGGAAAAAAATGAGCCTTAATAGTTAAGATTAGGTATACTGGGGACATCAAGTTTTGTGTGGTGCCCGGCTCCTAAATTCTGTGGGAGATGGAGAGGTTTTTCAAGTTAAATCCCGGACTTCTAGAAAGAGAGGAGTTAGTAATTTTTGAGCTGAAATAAAGGTCTTTCAGGACTGTATAATTTATTATGGAAGGTGGACAATGAGTGGCCAGAATAAAAATTGAGATAGGAGGCACTCCCTGGCTCAGTGTATTTCCTTTTATTTTTTTAAGCCCCATTCCTTCATCTACATTCTATGTTGCCTTTTAAACTTTAAAGGAATTTGGCAGTTCTTTCCCCACTACATCTGAAAAACTTTCATTTTCCTTGTCCTGTGAGGAAGTCTGCATAGTTAGGAAATTGTCGTCTACTATGACGTGCCAAGCAAACAGACTTTAAACGAAGATAATTTAACACTTATGGCTTAGTTTTATGTACTTACCATTTTAAATGCTAAAGCTTTTAAGCAAAAAATGCTGTAGTACTTAACCACCTCAGTAAGAATGAAGTTTGCTTGTAGAAGAAGAAAATATTAAGAAGCTCAGTGAAGTCCCAGAATGACCCTAAATTCCAGGGTATTGGGGAGCTACTCAATGTCCTTGAGTACGTGGTTGACTGCATTCATCTCCAGAATTGGGAACCTCATAGGTCGGAAGAAGTGATTGAAAGAGAGATGCAGCCAGCAACCCTTGGATCCTGAAGAGTTTATTGGGTCTTCAGAGATTTGGTTTCTGGGGTCTACTTAGCCTGTTGAACTCAAAGTATAATTTAGTATCTGTACGGCGGTAGCATATAGAAGCCCCAGTTATGGGTCATGCCCCCATTGTGCTAGGCACCGTAAAAAGTCATAACAAAAAGATTCTCCCTGCCCCAAAGACCTTCAAACTAAGTGTGGGACAGGAGGAATAAGGTGGGTACAGACAGCAGGAGCATAAGGAAACAAAGATGCTACGGGTCAACATGATAGGCAGTGGTCTCAGCACGTCAACTGCCCAGCCATTGTAAAGTTCTTTGTAGGTAAAATATAGCTATATTTATATGGTATAAATCATATAGCTACTTTAAGGAGCTCAGTAAATTGAACAAAAGTTCTTCTTCGAGTGCTTGCTCATGTTGATTTCATTGTAGGTGTGCACACGCCCACATGCGCAGTCATCGGAGATTTTTACCTTAGCGGTATCTGTGGAGCCGGCTGTCACCCCCTTGAGTGTAGTATTCATGCACTGGTATATCAAGCGCTGTCGGCCCTAGGCACTCTGTTATTTCTTACTGCCTGTGGTGGTCAGTTGGAGTGCCTTTCCTTGCTCATCAAGGACTTGCGGTTTTCCTTATCTTGGACTTTGTGCCTTTAGGCTTGTACATCATACCATTGTACCTGTTAAGTGTTGTAGTTAGAGTTGGATCCTAGTGGGGACTTCGCTCCCAGTGGGGCATGTCCCAGTCGGGCTTTAAGCAAGGCCACCCAGAGGATGCAGGGGGCCAGGGGCAAAGCAGGGGAGCTGCAGCGCTTGTACTTACCTGGTGGGAGTCTGCGTCTTCGGCAGCACTGAAGGGCCCCCTGCCACCAAAATGTCGCCGAAGACCCGGACCGTTGTCGGGCCAGGGCTCACGGGGCCCCAGCAGGGCCTGGGGCAAATTGTCCCCACCACCACCCAGCCCCCACAGAGCCCTGGCTTTAAGCCCTACAATTGCTGTAACGCACCTATGCCTATTAGCAACCCCGGTGGCAGCTGCCTCAAGTGCCTGGGGAAAGCACACATTAAAGAGAGATGCAAGATTTGTAAGAACTTTTTGGCCTTGCACCCAGAAGGAGAGGGATATCAGGCTCAGGGCTCTCCTTATGGAATCCGCCCAGCATAAGTTGACCAGCACCTCAACATCAGCGCAAAGTGCACCACCGGTGCCATTGCCCACCTGGCACCATTCTTCATTGCTGGTCCCTAAGAAGATGGCTAAAAAACACAGCTCACCAACGAAGAAGTGGCAGTGAGCAAAGAGTCTGCCTCAAGTTGCCCATCCACACTGGAGCCCCATAGTCAGCCATCTCCTGCTGAGGCTGTTAGCCTGGGGAAACGTCCTCCTCTGACTTCAGCGAGTGGTACAAGGCCGACTTTCCTCCCGGCACCGACACCGTCACAAACTCAGGTTCTGAAGGAGCTCAAACCTCTGCCCATGCTGACAGCATAACCAGTGCTGCCAGCCTCGACTAAAGCTCCTCAAGCCAGTCGATAAGGTTCCCCAAGGAGCGGTGAAGCACTGCCGATTCCTTGAGACAACGGCGTGCTGTCCACTTCCACACCGATGGACACCAATACCATCATCTAGATCATCACAAACTTCTCTTCGGTCTCCAGCATCGTGGTCGCCGCTGTTGCGATGTGATTCACCAAGGGAAAGCCACCAGTACCCCTATTATCGAAGTCGGCTACAGTCCCAGAGGTCCTCATCCTGACACTGTTCCCGGTCACCACCGCAATGGGAATAATCTCTCTCCCACTTCCAATTTCCCTGGCACTGCACCCGCTCACCATGCTGTTGGTACCGATCCCCAGGACACGGGTCTCCAGTGTCGGTGGTCTTAAGGCAAACTTGGGCCTGGACAGCCTTCTGTGGTCTCCAGAGGATGGTTCCTCCAGAACTGAGGGGCGTTTCAGCCCGTCGCCCCAACCTCAGTGGCGAGACTGGGCATCCGAGCCAGTGGCAGCATCAGGACAGTGATAATAGGACGGTGGCCTGCTCAGTGGCCATGTTGGAATACGTGGGGGGGGTCCAATCATGGTGTTGTCCCCCTCGGCTTACTTGTCAGTCAAAGCTGTGTAGCAGTGATCATCGGCACCAGGCCCGGGCCGAAAACGCACCTGGTATCCGAGGTTCAGAAGGCTGCACCTACACCTAACTCATCCTCCCCAGCGGAGAGGGAGGAACAAGCCCCCCATCCATGGGTTCAGTACTCCTAGTCATCCCCTGAGGAAGCAGTCGCTGGGCCCTCCAGTGCCAGCCCTCCTGATGACTTCAAGAACCACCATGCCTTGCTCTGGCAGCTGGCTGACGACCTGGGCCTGCAAGTGGAGGAGATGGCTGAGGAAGAGGACACTTTTTAGCGTGCTGTCAGCCTTTACCACATCTGTATTACACTATCCGTGCATGACGGGGTCTTAAAAATTGCCAAAGGCATCTGGCAGACACTCTATAAATACTGTACATAGTGACACACTGTACAAGGGGGAGGTGCTGTATATACACCTCCCACCTCAAAGCAGACTGAGAAAAAGTACTTTGTGCTGGCCAAAAGCTTTGAATAACTATATAGCCCCACTCGCTGGTGGTCTCTACGGCCAATGAAAAAGAGAAGCAGGGGAACACCAACTCCACCCCATGAAATAAGGAGGTAAAAAGATTTGACTTGTCCGGAAGAAAAATTTATTCCACTGCAAGTCTACAATTTCAGGTGGTGAATCACCAGGCCCTCCTGCACCGCTATATCTTCAGTTTATGGGACTCTCTCCATAAACTCAAGGACTCCCTCCCACAGGACTGAGCCCAAGAGTTTGTTACTCTGGTGCAGGAGGGCACCTTGGCGGCCCGCTCTGCTCTTCAGATGGCATGGGTTGCAGCAGACTCAGCAGCTGGGGTGGTGGCATCCATGCCAGTTATGAAGCACAGCTCCTGGTTTCAGGTCACTTTGAAGGGAACGGTCTGTTTTCCAAGCAGACTGATGTGAGGCTGCACAGGGTGCAGGACACCAAGGCCACCCTCCGTTCATTGATATCCACACACTTCAGTTGGCACATAAGCCATTCCGGCCGCCCCTGCCGTCAAGGTCCTGGCGGTCTTGCCCCAGACCTGCAATTAGGAGGGACAGGGCACTGCTTTTAGTCATTGCCACCTTTCTACTTCCTGCTTGCCTGTGCAAGCTGGCCAGACCAAGTGTTCTGCAGGGCTGAAACACTTGTTTTGATGGCACGATTGAGAGCCATGCCCCAGCCAATTCCCTGGGTCCGCTGCTTCCTCAACCACCTGTTCCCCTACCACTTGGCCTGGTTGTGGGTTACATCAAACCTCTGGGTCCTGGACATAATATCGCGGGGCTATACCCTGCAATTTTTGGCCAACCCTCCGTCTCACCCCCACCACTTCCCCGTCCCTCTTCAGGGACCTTTCTCATGATCAACTCCTTGTTCAGGAGGTCGAGAACCTCCTGTGTCTGAGGACTGTGTGGAGGCAGTTCCTCGGGAAAAGAAAGGAAAGGGATTCTACTCCCGGTACTTCATAATCCCAGAAGCGAAAGGGGGCCTCAGACCCATTCTGGACCTGTGCTTGCTCAACATGTCTCTCAGCACCTGTCTGCATCTGGTGGGGCACATGGCTGCAAGCACGTACGTGGTCAACAATGCTCGACTTCATCTGCGTCTGCTGCAGGTGTGGCTGGCCTTGGTCTGTATCCCCAGCAAACACTCCCTGGACAGAGTGGTCACAGTACCAAGCCACATCAACATCCTTCCAGATCATCTCAGTATGACATTCTCGTCTCACCACGAGTGGTCCCTCCATCCGGAGATGGTCAGGTTGATTTTTCCAACAGTGGAGAACCCCCAGGTGGATTTGTTCATGTCCAGGATGAACAGGAAATGCCGCCAGTTCCCCTCCTTCCAAGATCTGGAGAAGGGCTCCCTCTTGGACTTCCTCATTCCGTGGATGGGGGGTGCTCATGTATACTTTTCCGCCAGTGATATTGATCCATAGAGTCCTGGTGAAGATCAAACAGGAGAGAGCAAGAGTCATCCTTGTGGCCCCGTCAGCACTGGTTTGGCATGCTGTTGTACCCATCGACAGTAGCCTTCCTCCTGCTGCCCTTTCAACCAGATCTGCCATCGCAGAACCGCGGCAACCTACTGCATCCGAACCTGGTGGCGCTGCACCTGACTGGGTGGCTGAATGTGGAGGAAAGAGCTTGTTCGGCCCGCGTTCAGCAGGTGTTGCTCGGCTGCAGAACACCCTCGATCAGGGCAACCTACCTGGCGAAGTGGAAAAGGTTTGCATGGTGGGCCTCGGAGAGGCGTGTCTGGGCTGAGCAAGCCTTGCAAGCCTGGATTACCTGTTGCATTTGAAACTTCAAGGGTTGTCCTTTTCCTCCGTCAAGGTCCACCTGGCGGCCATCTCAGCACTGCATCCCCTGGTCCAGGGCGGGTCCCTCTTCGCCCGTCCTATGACGGTGCATTTCTTGAAAGGGCTGGAGTGCCTCTACCCGCATGTCCATTAGCTGGTTTCCCCCCAGGGACCTGAACCTTGTGCTTTCCAGACCCATAGGTCCTCCCTTCAAACCCTTGGCTTCCTGATCTCTCCTCCTCCTGTCCTGGAAGGTCTGCTTTTTGGTCTCTATAACATCAGCCCATAGGGTGTCAGAGATCAGGGTGCTCACTTTGGAACCGCCCTGTACGTGTGGTGTTGGGGTTTGTTTGTTTTTTTTTCCAAGAACAAGGTGAATCTGCATCCTCACCCGGCATTCCTGCCCAAGGTTGTGTCCCAGTTTCATATTGGCCAGGATATATTTTCACCCGTCCTCTGCCCGAAGCCCCATGCATCAGATGAGGAATGAAGGCTTCACACCCTGAACATCAGATGGGCACTAGCTTTCTACATAGAACAAAACTATTCCTTAAGTCAGTGCAGCTGTTTGTCACGGTGGTGGATAGGATGAAAGGTCACCCTGTGTCTGCCCAGAGGATCTCGTCCTGGATCACGGCCTGAATCCATTACTGCTATGAGCTGGCTAAAATACCCTCGCTGGTAATTGTAATGGCTCACTTGTCTAGGTCAGAGACATCATGGGCAGCATTCCCTGTACAGGTGCTGGTGCAAGAAATCTGTCAGGCCGCGACCTGGTCTTCCGTCCACATGTTCGTGTCGCATTATGCACTGACCCAGCAAGCTTGTGACGACACTGGCTTTAGCAGAGGTGTGCTACAATCTGTGAAGCTGTGAACTCTGAGCCCACTCCAAAGATTCTGCTTGTGAGTCACCTACAGTGGAATCGGCATGAGCAAGCACTCAAAGAAGACAAAACGATTACCCACCTTTTCGTAACTGTTGTTCTTCGAGAGGTGCTGCTCATGTCCATTCCATTACCCGCCCTCCAGTCCCTCTCTGTTGGAGTTGTTGGCAAGAAGGAACTGAGAGGGCATATGGCCAGCAGCGCCCAATATACCAGCGCATGAGCATGGCACTCAAGGGGATGGCACAGCTGGCCCTATGGATACCGCTAAGGCAAAAATCTCCAATGCCCGTGAATGTGGGCGTATGTGCACCTACAATGGAATGGACCTGAGCAGCACATCTTGAACAACAGTTACGAAAAGGTGGGTAATGGTTTTTTCCCCTCTAGTTCCCATTTGTCAAAGAGCTGCTAAGCAATCCTTGAGTACCTGCCTGCTGAGTTTAGAAAGTCTGCAAGAGTCCTTACAGGCCTTAGAAGTTGATGTGGAAAATAGTATTTCTTGCTGGTTAGTAATATTTTCTCAGTTTGCTTCTACAGCATACCTTGAAACTTCTATGACAGATAATTCCAATAATTTAAGTTCTGAGATATTACCAGTATCTGTAATTGTGCCAAGTTTAAGGCTTGTTACTTTTATGAATTTTAGGCTTGGCAGGTCCAAGGAACATATGTGATACCAAGTTTAAATTTTAAATAGGTATTTTTCGTTCCTTTAAACTTTAGAAGATTTACTTTTAATTTTCAAAAAATTCGGTCTTTATCTAATTCTTAAGATAAGCACAAAAGTTTTTTGTTTTAAATTTGGGAATGATAGACTAGCATTTTTGTATCTAACCACAGGATTTAATCCCTCATGTAACTGCAAATCTGTGTAAACTGGGGAGCTGCAAACAATGCTTCCATACTATAGAACAGAGGTAATTGCAGAAAAGCACAGTTTATAAGAATCAAAACCAAAAAATGCAAAGTCTTGCCCCAAAAACTATTTAACTAGTAGTTGACTATTTGGGCCAATTCCAAGAACTGCCCATCTATAGTTTTTTGGTAACTGGTATCTCCCAAAAAGGGGTGTTTTTTTTGTTATTACTAGATGGAGACAGGCCTAGGGAGCTCCTATAAATATATTATTTCATAGCTTATGAAGAACTGTGTAAATTCATTGTCAGTTTCAACATTTTTCCCATAATGGAATACATTTACACACAAACTTTTTCAGAATAATGTATGTGCAGCTTTTCTTTAAAATAAATTAATTAATTAATTAATTAAATTCATTTTATAAATTATTTTTTTAAATCTCTTGACTCTCTTTAAATAACAGGTACGTCGCAGAACTTCCAAAAGAGAGAGGCGATGAGGAAGCATGTAATTATCCACGTTCCAAGAATGTTCATAATTTTGAAGCTTGAGGCGGAATGAAGCTGTTAGTGCACAAAATGGGGTTGCTGAAGACAAAAACTTACTTTACATTTACTACCCCTACATTTGCAGTCCCTAGGTCACAGGCTTTAGCCACACACATGTTGATATCATTAACTGTGGATTTTTGTGAAGTGTAATGTGCGCCGCCTTTGTAGACATATGAACTAAAAAAGAAATGTGTAAATAGCCCTTTTTTAATGTTTCTGACTTCTGAAGTGCTTGTATAGCTTTTATCAGTGGCTTTAAACTGACAGTGCCCAACTGTTTATTAGATCTGTTGATTTAAAAAAAGAAAAAAGTTTGTTAGAATGGATCTCAAGCAATATCTGTCAGTGTTCATCTTTGTACTCTCCTTGACATTTAACTGTGAAAAAAAAAATCAGTTGAATAAATAGTGCCATTTTCTTTTGCCACTATTTGTTTGGGGGGGGGAGGGAGAAAAGGAATGATCTTTGTTTCCTTTGTGTATCTAATCTAGAGTTTACTTTTAAGCACCTACCTGTCATCAAAGTGCTAAATTACTTTCTTTTACTAGTGAACGATGTCCGATAGAATAATACAACATATTCAAATTGTGAAATAAGTTGTCTAATTCACTTTACACCTCAGTATTGATGCCAGGCTTTTCTGGACTTCTAGTGGCATTGAAAATTCAGAAAGGATTTAAAATATTTTAATTTTAAAAATGTGTTATTAAATAATGTACTGAATTACCCTATCCATTTTATCTTCCCCTATCAGTTTTTATTAATCTACTGTATCAATAAAATTCTGTAACTGAATGAGTTTTTAATAGTCTAGTATGTTAATGTGTATAGATATTTCCTCCTGAACATTATGTTCACACAGAGCAAATTATTACATTATAATATGAAATCTGATATATAAACATTATGAAAATACAGTTCTTATTACAATGTAAAGTTAATCACAAAGAAAAAAATTTTATTGATGCAGTGTGTCTTTATAAAGCTGTTCTTGAGAGCCAAGTGTTTTGTATTTTATAGTGAGTTGCATGTTTATGAAAAATGTGCTGAAAATAGGATGTAATTTTTTTTGGAAACTCGTATCTAGCAGTAGTATATGGTAGGTTGCTTCATGAGAGCACCTTCTACCAAGAGTTTATTGTACTTATTTTTTGTGAGCCAAATTTTTTTTGGTATGAAGAGCTAAATTGTCATTGAATGACCAGCTGTAGGTTTTTGCAGTCAGGTATTCAAGATTTGAATGAAGCTCGCTTTTATTTAGTGCTACCTTAAAGTTGTTGAATTTTTGTTTGTTGGGTGTAATCTACAAAAAACAGAGATGAAATATGTAAGGCAGTATCCTATGTGCAGTTTTACAAACTATCTTTGAACCAAAATGTATAGGTTGTTGTTTTATGCTTAGCCAAGCACGTTTTTATAATTTCAGGTGCACTTCTCCCTCTGGTTCCTTGCAGTTGACATGAAAAAGATCAGTTTCTAACTTATTAAATCTTTATCTCATTGAATAATGGAGCATTTTCCTATAACCCATCAAAGCATATGTTCCTAAGTTATATTGCAAGATAGCACATAGAGCCATAGGGATGTGAGAGAGGATGATAGTGTTGAAACATGGTTTTACCGATTTCAAGACTACATCATAAGAAATTTGACTGTTTTCTTTTGACTTTTTCAATTTAAAATTTCTGTTCATTGAAAACTTTATTTTCAAAAAGTAGATTCTTCTGCCTCTACTTAAGTTTTACACAGTATTCAGCTATTCTACAGTTATACCCATGAATACGGGGGAACTGCTGCCCGTAAGGGCAGTTAAAGTTGGTTTAAGTGACTGACTTTGAAATTTTCATTAGCACAACTAACCTGAATAGCTTATTTACACTTCAGCAGTGCAAATGCAAGTTTTTTATCCTATAAAATAAAATTTGAAAGTTAACTTTATATTTTCTTCATTGACAGAATTGCACTGAAAACATTTATGGAAGATGTGTCTTTAAGTCCATTTTATACAAAAGATGAAAAACTGGTGTTGAAACTGCTGCGGGCTGTTGGTTATATGTCCATAAGCATGATTAGATCAAATTTCATTGAATATAGATGTACAACAACCAATCATAAAATATGATTAATATAAATTTAAACTATAGTTTTGCAATTTAAATGTTTATTTTTTGGGTTATAGCATGTAATTCATTATTACAATGGAAAACAGGTGCAGCAGATATGACATTCTGATATTCAAACCTCTTCTAGGTTCATCCTCATTTCCACATATAAGTAAAATGAATATTTTATGTACTAATATTGAGAACTGCATACAGTAGCTACAGTAGAGTAAAATTATGTATAAAAATATAAATTGCTAACATTTAGTTAGCATGTTCTTCTGCAATGATAATGTTCAGTTTATAAAAATGTACTGTATTACATTAAAAAATCAAATTGAACTCACTGTAACAAGTTCCAGTATGAAGTTCTTACAAAATTACAGTGAGTATCTTGCTGTATCCTGCAGCAAATTAAGCTAATCTTCATTACATTTCATATTCTTGCTGCAGTCCAACAGGAAAGTTTCTATGCTCTTCACTTTATATGTAAAATATATGCAGTGACTGTAACTCTTCTCTAGCTGTTAAAGGTTAATTTACTTTCTGACTCCATAAGCTTGGTTTTTGATACTTCTTCCTTGTTTCCACCACCACATCTGAGAATGTGAATATTAAGGGCTCCTCTTAATGCTACTCTAAATAGGGAAATACATGAAACTGCTTGCTTGACAGTTGTATCTGAATAATCTACCCACAAAATTAGTAATCTTTAGCTATACATTAATCATAAAATCATAGGCTGGGGGAGAGACCTTCAGAGGTTATCTAGTCTATGCCTCTGGACTGAGGTAGAACCACGTATGCCTAGACCATACCTGACAGGTTCTTGTCTAACCTGATCTTAAACATTTCCAGTAATGGGTATTCCACAACCTCCTTGGTTACTTATTCCATTACTTAACTATCCTTATCATTAGAAAGTGTTTCATAATATCTAACCTAAATCTCTCTTGCAGGAGATTAAGCCCATTACTACTTGTCCTACCTTCAGTGGACATGGAGTTCACATCTTCTTCTTTATAACAGCCATTAACATATTTGAACACTGGTATCAGGTCTCCCCTCAGTCTTTTATTCTCAAGACATGCCCAATTTAACCTTTCCTCATTGTTCACCTCTGAATTCTCTCCAATTATCCACACTTTAGTGTGGCGCCCAAAAGTGGACACACTACTCCAATAGAGGTGTCACTAGGCCCAAGCAGAATGGAACAATTACCTCCCATGTCTTAAGTCATGTCTACACTACAGCAGCATGCCTCCGAGACTGCACCGTAGTTGATTCCTACTTCATGGAAGGATTTTATTATTTCCGTGTCGGTAATCATCCTCTCCAAGAGGTTGTAGCCTGGTCGACGGAAGAATTCTTCTGTCAATCTGGCTGTTTCTACAGTGGTGGTACAGTCAATCTAACCATGTCACATAAGGCATGACATTTTTACTTCCTTGAGCGATATTGCTAGCTTGCTGTAATTTTTTGTTGTAGACCAGGTCTGTCATATGACATTCCTTTTAATATGCTCCAGAATATTAGCCTTTCATAGTTCTGTCATATTGTTGGCTCATATTCAATTTGTGATCCACTTTAATCCCGAGATCCTCTTCTGCAGTACTACAGCCCAGCCAGTTATTCCTCATTTTGCAGTTGTGTATTTGATTTTCCCTTCCTAAATGTAGGACTTTGAACTCATTTTTCTTCAATTTCATTGTTGTTTTCGGATCAATTCTCCAATTTATCAAGGTCTGAATCCTGTCTTCCAAAATGCTTGCAACCCTTCCCAGTTTGGGGTTGTCCTTGCATTTTATAAGCATACTCTACACTCTATTATACAAGCCATTAAATAAAATACTGACTAGTACCAGACCCAGATTAGAACCTTGCAGGACCCCACTAGATGTGTCTTCCCAGTCTGACAGCAAACCATTGTAACTCCTTGTTGAGTACAGTTGTTCAACCAGTTTTGTGGCCCTTTAGGTAATTTCATCTAGATCACATGCCCTAGTTTACTTATGAGAATGTCATGTGGGTCTGTGTGAAAAACCTTATTAAAATCATAAGAATGGCCAAAGGTCCATCTAGCCCAGTACCATGTCTTCTGACAGTGGCCACAGTCAGGTGCCCCAGAGGGAATGAACAGAACAGGTAATCAAGTGATCCATTCCCTATTGCCCATTCCCAGCTTCTGGCAAACAGAAGCTAGGGACACCCTCCTGGCTAATAGCCATTGATGGACCTATCCTCCATGAATTTATGTAGTTCTTTTTTGAAGAATAGCAAGATATTTCATGTCTACGGCTTCCTCCCAATCCACAAGGCCAGTAACCCTACCAAAGAAGGAAATTAACTTGGTTTGGCATGATTTGTTCTTGACTAATCCATGTTGGCTATTACTTATCACCCTATTAACCTCTAGGTCAGAGGTGGACAAACTACGGCAAGCGGGCCACATCCAGCCCACAGGACCCTCCTGTCCAGCCCCTGAGCTGCTGGCCCAGGAGGCTACCCCAGCCCCTCCCCCGCTGTTCCCCCTCTCCTGCAGCATCAGCTCGCTCCACCATGGGCAGGGCTGCAAGCGTCTGGGGCAGCGCAGCTGCAGTGCCCGGCCTGACCCAGTGCTCTGTGCTGCACAGTGGCATGGCTGGCTCCAGCCAGGCAGTGCGGCTGTAGCACCACCAGCCACTAATGCTCCAGGCAGCATGGTAAGGGGGCAGGGAGTGGGGGAGTTCGGGGTGGGTGGGTAGGGGGCAGGGATGTGGATAGGGTCAGGGTGGGCAACGGGGACTTGAATGTGGGCAGGGATTCCGGGGGGGGGGGGGGGGGCAGTAAAGAATGAGAAGAGGGATTGGATGGGGGGGGCAGTCAGGGCCGGGGGTTCCGGAGGCAGTCAGGGGGCAGGGAGAAGGGGTGGTTGGATGGGGCAGGGATCCCAGGTGGGGCCATCAGGAGTGAGATGAAGGGTTGGATGAGGTGGCAGGGGTGGATGGGGCAGGAGTCCTGGGGGGGCCGTCAGGGAATAGCGGCTTGGATTGTGCAGGAGTCCACGACCCCCTCCCCTACCCGGCCCACTATACAATTTCCAAAACCCGATGTGGCCCTCAGGCCAAAAAGTTTGCCTGTCACTGCTCTAGGTGTTACAGATTGTTCCAGTATTTTCCCAGATATTGATATTCTCCAAGATAATTGCTAGTGGTTCCAAAATTGCTTCAGCAAGTTCCTTAAGTACCCTAACACACGCAATTTTGACCCTGTGCATAAAGGCCTTTGAAAAGGCTTTTTTCTAAGCTCTCTACATATTCATGTTTGAATCTGACATTTTACCTTTCCTAACAAAATATTGAACCATTTTTAAGCATATTAATCTTACTGTTTTGAAGTTTTTCTGTTAGTACAAACATTTAAATAATTATTTACCAAAGGAAGAGTCACCAATGCTGAAGAAATTTTCATTAAATACTAATATGTCCTGTTTGTGACTACAATGCAACAAACTTAGAGGTAAAGTATTCACACTTGTGTAATACCATTCATTGTGAGGATCTCAAAACAGTTCACAAAGAAGTTGACTTATTATTGCTATTAAGACTTAGGATTTAAATTGCTTTATGGGATAGCTTATCAAAATCTGTCTCCATGAATGCACACTATAAATTTTAGGGGTCTGACCTTGAAAACTCATATGCATAAATTTTTGCAGAATTGAGATTTAACATATGTACTTGCACTTTTCAGCAACCAATTCCATTAAAATATTTTGAATATTATAACACTTGCTCACAAGACTGCCTTTAAGAAGTGTGTATACCTAAGTGTGCACAATTGCAAACCTGTGCATGCTTCTGGGCTTTGAAAATCTGGCCATTTGTTTTCAAAGCTTTAGGCAGATTAATTCAACTTCACATCAGTGAGCTGGTAGGTATTGTAAGTATTTTACCCATTTTTCAGCTAGGCAAACTGAGGTAGATCTTGAGACACTTGTTCGAGGCAACACAGTGAGTCATGATTAGAATGAGCTCCTGACTACTATCCTGTAGATCTCACGCTCATTATCCCTATTTTATGGATATGAGGCATAGAGAGGTTCATATAACTTAAACACGGCCACACATTGAGTCAGCAGCAGAATGAAGAATAGAACTCAGAACTCTTCACCCTCAGTTCCTTGTACTAGGCAGGCTGACACTCTCTAGTCTCATTACCCTTAATGGACATCACATGCACAAAGACCTTGTCTACACTAAAAAAATTCCACCTTTAATTTAGATGCAACTCCCCTCTTGGTAGCAAAGGTGGATGCTATAATGTAAGCAGAGCATGTGTTTATACTGCTGTGTCCAAATGATTACACAACGTGCTGTTAAAACAAATGCTTTTTTATCTACAGTAGAACATCCACTCTTATGACCAGTGAAGAATGCAAATCTGAACGTTACCAATTGTAGGTGCAAGCATAACAAAAACAGTAGAACCCAAACAATTTGTTCTTAAACTTTGATTTAAATCTTTCCATCTAAAAGTTCTGACTGCCGTCTAATTAGTTCACTAAGTACCATTAACAAATTTGTGAGCAGCAGAGGGTAAATAAATGTGCTTTAGTTATTATATAGTAAATATTCCATATAAGTAGCAACTAAAACAAAGCATTTGATGTTGCATTGTAAATAAATGCATCACTACAAGTATTCAGTCTTGTCTTTAATAGCACATTCGTTTAAATAATTAGCATGTATATTCTTTGGCAGCTGCTATATATTGTCCTTTGTATCTGTATGCTTTGGATTTTTTTCTGAAATAAAAATAGATTTTTCACAAATCCATACTCTTGACATTTCAGAAATCATGCAGTACACCTTTGAAATTGATTTTAACATGCATAAAGTACAGTATCTCACAGGTATTTTATTGGGTTACTTTTATTTTCTGATATTTTGTATTAAACTTTAAATGTAGGTAGACACTTTTAAAGAACTGTATTTTGAAAACCTAAGCAGTGTTATTGAATACATTTCTTATATTTCCCTGCTTATTTAGACACGTCACTGCAGAAAATGTTTTTTCTAATTGTTCTGCATTTCATAAGCTAGTGTCTTTGGTTGTGCACAAAACTACAGAACATAAAATGCTGGGTACTATAAGGTGAGTATGCTCATATTCCCCCTCACTTTATCCTGTGTGTATAGTAGTAGAAGTACACTCTGTTTAACTTAGTCCAATCCTATTCTCATTACTACAAAGCATGTGGGAACCTAATATAAAAGGAAGCTTCTAGATTAGCAGCTATTTCTATTAGTATTTATCAAGTGCCTGACAGTGTGCTACAGACATAGAATAAAATAGGTCCCTGCCTTAAGAGTTATATTTTAAGTTTCCAGGTGTCTACAGTCCCTATAGCATTTGTATTCAGAAAAAATAAAATACATGTAAATTAAAACTATTTGAAAGAACAGAAATGTTTTTTTAAATCTATATTTAATAAAACCATAATGTGCTAATTCTAAATAAATTAGTTTCTTATTTTTAAAGCAATTTTTATAGGTGCAATAACATACCTTCTGGGAATAAATATACTGAGATACCTGCATTTCTCTATGGGCTAGCCTTTGGCCGTCTGCATACTAGGCCGGATACTGCTCAACTTTTCCCTAAAGCAGCTGCTAACCCTCTATTTGTAATGGTTGAAAAGAACTGAGAATTGGAGGTAGGAGAGAATCTTGTCATGCTTCTCCTTAGAGTTTCCCTTTTGAGATGATTTTGATTAAACACTGGTGCATGGAGCGGGTGTGTGGTTGGAAGGGAGAACGGTTGTTGGTGGAAGGAAGCACTTTGAAGATACTAGAAATTTGAACTGAGAATAGGGTAATCTACAGAGATAAATGGCGGTAGGAGCAAGGAGTAGCAGAACATCAAACTTCAACCAGGATAACAAATTTCAACCAAGTGGAGATGGGATTGAGTGCCACCTTTTATATTAACAGAAGGCTGCAAGGTGGATACCTACGTGAGATAGATAAATCTGTATTAACCCCATTTTGCAGATGGGGAAAGCTGGAGAGAGGCTAAATGACTTACCTGTAGAAACTGAGGAAGAAGTGAGAAGGTGGCAGATTACACGAGCAGATACCCACATAGCTTTGAGATATTAGTATCCGAGGTGTGTTAAGAAAGGATTTAATTTGTGTTCTCTCTGTAATCCCTATCTCCTTTTCCTGACTCTAAATGCCAGTTGCAGGGCACTGGGAATCTAACTGAGATAAGAGGTGAAGTACACTAACCAAACCAAGCTAAGCAAAGTCAGAAAAATGCCAGTGTCCCCATCCCAGAAACTGAACTGTTTTCTTGCTTTTTTTCAGATGCCTCCTAGGCAGAAACAAGTGAGGCCAGAAACCAGACTGCTTATAATAATAATATAGGTCAAAGTAACCACCATCTGACCAAAATGTGAAGCAGATGTGGCTAAAAATAAGGACAGAGAGGCCAACATCTCACCCCAGAACAGATGCCTCAAGGTTACCTAAAATGATAAAAAGGCACCACAATTGCTTCCCAGGCCCCTGCAAGTACTGAAGCTAACACTAAGGACACCAATCCATATCACAATGGAGTCCTGACAATCATGGTGACACCTGTGCTGCCATCCATTAAATCTATCTCAGTATTTGTATTGAGCTCCTAATATGCTATCTAACACTACCTTTCAATATCTGCCTTTCTCTGTAATTCAGCTATAACTTATTTGCCAGGCTTCAATGTCCTGAAACATGAATAATCCCCATGTTGCTCATTAGGAATCCAACTTGCCCTCCTTTCCCTAAGAGATACCTGTTTCCACTTCCTACGAAGACACTTAAGGAATGTGATGGGATCCCCCGGAGTGCAGCCTGGGACTTTGGGACTGCTGTGCCCCCTTAACTCTCCAGTCTAGGCGCTCGCTCTCTCAGTGCTTTGCTAGTGACAAGCAGCAAACCCTTCCAGGCACTGTTATCACACAGCAGAACAGCATGTGGAGCCCCACACCCAGCTACATTGCATGAATGCTCCCAGACCACTCATGAGTGTGTCAGAGAAAGGCACCAGCCCAATCTCCCCAGCTCCCAGCCTTGTACCTCAGGAATATACTGTCCTGCACTGCTTGAGCAGTGCACATTTATTAATTGATTCGCCACTTCATCAATCAAAAGTGGATATACACCAACTTTTGTAAACCTGAGCAAGAACCCTTAACAACCCCTTCAGGCAAACTCACTGGTAAAGATAAACTGTTAAATTTATTAACTACAAAAGATGGATTTTAAGTGATAGACAAAAAGTCAGAGTTAGTTACCAAAATAAAATAAAATGTAAGTACTCAGTCTAAACTCTCAACCTATTAGACTGGGCGACATCTAGATTAAGCAGTTTTTCTCACCCCACGGATATTGCAGTCCTTAATATAAAGATTTGTCGATTAAACCTAGGCCAGACTCCTCTGGTGGAGTCTTCAATCTTCGTCTGAGTGTCTTTGTTGCTTGCAGCATGGGCCTCTATGTTCTGTTTTATACCCTCAGTCCATGTGATTGGAGAACATAAGTCCAGGCATGTCTGCTGGGCATTGCTGAGTCCCCAGGCAAGGCTGAGGTGTGGCCTCTAGCAGGTGAGTCATTGAATTGTAGCTCCCTTGCTGGACAATAGCTGTTGATGGGTTGTTTGATACCTGCCCGGGCATTGGTTACTTTCCTTGGCATTGTCTCCAGAGAACTAGTATCTGGGTGCTTCCCAAACCCACAGCATGTTTTACTGATAATCATACAATACAATTCTCTTAACTTTATATGCATTAATGATGTACATATTTCAATAGAACAGTGACTTTCAGCAGATCATAACCTTTCCCTGATACCTCACATGGCCTGTTTTATATGCAATATCATAATTTTATATAAATCAGGAATACAGGAGTTACAGGATGCTCCCCCAAAGTATAGAATGTCACAAGGGACGTCTACATGGCCAGCAGAAACCTGCGACAGCAAGTCTCAGAGCCCAGCTCCACAGACTTGGGCTCTAGTGGCTTGTGCTAAAAATAGCTGCGTCCATGTTTGAGATCAGGTTGGAGCTCAGGCTCTGAAAGCTAGGATGTGCAGGGCAGGGGGCTCTGCTTTCCTCACTCCTAAGGGATATTTTAACTCCTTCCTTCTGATATGTGCTCTTGATTTTATTTTTAAATTACACAAGTAAAAAAAAATTTCATATACTCGAGTCTCTTATTAATAGTCCAATACTCTAATAACCCAGAATCCCCTTTCTCCCGCTTTCTTTTTACATTTATATAAAAAAAATGGGAATGAGTAAGCTTCACAGCACAGATCTGCTAGTACGTGTGAATGTACTTTAGATCAGTTGCTGTCTGCATCACGGGAGTCTAAAACAAAATAAATGTACAGGCCTGTAATATAGCTCACAATATAAAGTGGATTTATGCCATCCCTTGATAAAGCAAAAAATCACATTCTATAGTTCCTGTACTGTTTTCCATGTACAAAGAAAAAAAGTCCTAATGAAAGAATGGTGTCGTCTCTTCTGTACCAGGTTCTGTCTGAGCTGCTGCTGCAGGTTCTGAGAAATATAAAGATGTAGTACACCAAAAAGCAAAATCATAAGCTATGGCTATATATATACCACATTTGTTCATTCTGTTTTGCTCTGTGCCTTTTCATTTCTTCAGCTTCTAGTTATCTTCCTGCTATACCTGTATTCTTCCTGTTCTTTATCCTTCTTGATATTTTTGTCTAATAGTGTAAAAAAAAAAATTTAAAAAACTGGGTATCCTCCGCAAAATTGTCTGGTTTCCCTTTTGAATGTGTTAATTCTGTCACTAGAACACCTTTTCACTCTCTCCACTACTCAAGCAGTACGGTAGCTCAAGTGGCATTGTCATTTTAAGGCTGTTGATGTTCACAAGGGGCTGAATCCTTGAGTAAGCAGGTGCCTATTGAAATTGTTGGAGGTTTCTCCTGCTTACAGTGAGCCTGCATTTGGCTAAGAGTCAGTTCTGTTCAAAAGAGAGAGAAAAGTCTCAACATTCAACAACTGGTAAGGGAAGAAATACATTTTTCAGATCCCAAATATGCTACAAATAATGAGGTATAATAATATGTAAGAAATATGTATTTGCAGATTCTTGAAGGTGTCCTTCTGGTGTAGTACATAGAATGTACATGAACAATAAACATTTTATGTGATGCTCAGGTGGTTTACTGTGAAGATGTCTCCATTAGTAAAAATGTATAAACACAGAACTTGTGCAGAAAGGAATAAGCTCTTTTAATGTTGCACAAACAGTAACATGATTGCCCAATAGCTCTTAGCTTGAAGAGTGTTATGGATGCTAACTGCCTCGAGTGAGGCAGAACCACTTCACATCACTGAAGGAGTAGCAGTAAGGGAGATGTAAAAGGTTAAAATTCTGTTGTATGTGATGGTGTAATTTAAACAATCCCTTCCGACATTTTAGTGCTCATGCTTCCAGGGGAGCCCTTCAACCCCTTCGTTATTTTGTTTTAAACTGAAGAATGAGATTGAGAGTCAAGGTTGGAGAAGTAGCAGGAGTTGCGTGGGAGGCAGGCAAGGATGGGGAGGAGAAACAGCGGGAGTAATGGGAATTTGTGAGGTGGGAGGTTCAAAGAAATTGAAGATCAGTTTGCTGGTTCCATAGCTGCATGCAGAATGCTTCTGGGTAGAGGATTCAGCTTCCCTTTCATTCAAGTGTTCATTTCTGATGTGCCACTTTTAGCATCAGTCAGAAAAAAAGGAGAATGTGTGGTTTAGAGGAAAATATTTGGAAGTTTGATGGATATGTTGAAGTAAAATACCATAACCGCATTAATCAGAAATGTGGGTGCAGGTCTGATGTACCATTGTGGAGCTCTCTATATGGAGGAATCAGAAATCAAGACTTGCATCTCCCAAACACTTTATATGGTTATTGCTGACAGATGCCAGGCTACCAGTTAATGCAGCATTTAGCAAAGACATACTACACAGTGTGTTCTGCCAAGTAGAGCTGGGCAAAAATTTTCATCCGACCCTTTTTTCTCGCTGAAAAATGCAGATTCAGGTCAATCAAAACATTGTGTGAGTTTGTCAATTTTAGCTAATTGTTTTGGTTCGGAAAAATTGGTGAATGTCAGAATGGTTCATTTCTGGAACCCAGCCCTCCCTCCCTCTGAGATGAGTGATCCAAGCACCAGCCCATGGCAAGTCTGGGGTGGGTTGCATGTGTGCTTTCTCTCTCTCCCCTCCCGCCACCCTAGTTGAAGCTGTACCACTTTGTATAAATGATTAAATATTGATTGGGCCAGTAAGTGAGTATAGAGCCTGGTGGCCACCACTGAGATGCAGCCAGGGAAAGAAGACTCTCGCATCCAAAACTAAATTTGCCATCCTTAGTCTGCAGCTTTCATCTATTACATGTAAAAGAGATCCTCTGGGTCTTGACCTCCTTGCACTTAGGTGGTAGTACTGTGGTGTTGGTTGGTGGTTGTTTTTTAACAAATTACTGCATTTTGATGTTAAATTTGTGTCTTAAGTGTGCAGTGTGGCAGTAGGCAACCATAGGCTTGTGGCAAACCGTTGATTACTGTATCCCTATTTAAAAAATGAATTGGTTGGCTTAATGGCCTGATTCTGCTTTCACTGAAGTAAACATGAAAGCTTTCATTGATTTCAGTGGGAGTAGGATTTGGCCATTAGAAGCTTGAATTTCAGTGATGAATCAGAAACCAGGTTTTCATTAAAATGTTTGTTTCTAATTTTGACGTGCGCGCGCACACACATATCAGTACTTAAGAAATACAGCTTGCTCAGGAAGGACAGGCAGGGAAAAAAGGAAGGAGGAATTGCCTTATATATTAAAAATGTATATACTTGGACTGAAGTTGAGATGGAAATAGGAGACAAACTTGTTGAAAGTTTCTGGGTAAAGATAAAAGGGGTAAAAAACAAGGGTGATGTCATTGATAGGAGTCTACTACAGGCTACCTAACCAGGACAAAGAGGTGGCAGAGGCTTTTTTAAACAACTAACAAAATCATCCAAAGCACAGAACTTGGTAGTGATAGGGGACTTTAACTACTCAGACATCTGTTGGGAAAATAACACAGCAGAGCACAGATTATTTAACAACTTTTTGGAATGTATTGGAGACCATTTTTTATTTCAGAAGGTGGAGAAAGCCACTAGCAGAGAAACTGTTCTAGATTTGAATTTGACAAATAGCGAGAAACGGGTTGAGAATTTGAAAGTGGAAGGCAGCTTGGGTGAAAATGATATGAAATGATAGAATTCATAATTCTAAGGAATGGTAGAAGGGAGAACAGCAAAAGAAAGACAATAAATTTCCAGAAGGCAGACTTTAGCAAACACAGGGAGCTGGTAGGTAAGATTCCATGGATAGCAAGTCTAAGGGGAAAAACAATTGAAGACACTTGACAGTTTTTCAAAGAGACATTATTAAGGGCACAAAACCAAACTATCCCACTGCGTAGGAAAGATAGGAAGTATGGTAAGAGACTCTGGCTTAACCAGCAAAACTTCAATGATCTAAAAATAAAAAAAATTCCTTTTACAAAAAGTGAAAACTAGGTCAAATGACGAAGGATGAATATAAACAAGTAACACAAGTATGTATGGACAAAATTAGAAAGGCCAAGGCACAAAATGAAATCAAACTAGCTAGAGACATAAAGGGTAACAAGAATCTACAAATACATTAGAAGCAAAAGGAATCCCAGGGACAGGTTAGGCCTATTACTCAATGAGGGGTGTGTGGGGGGAGACTAACAGAAAATATGGAAATGGTAGAAGTACTTAATGACTTCCACATTTCGTTTTTGACTGAGAAGGTTAGTGGGGATTGGACATCTAACATAGTGAATGCCAGTGAAAATGAGGTAGGATCAGAGGCAAAAATAGGGGAAGAACAATTTACTTAGACAAGTTAGATGTCTTCAAGTCACCGGGGCCTGATAAAATGCATCCTAGAATATTCAAGGAGCTGACTGAGGAGATATCTGAACTATTAGCGATTATATTTGAAAAGTCGTGGAGATTCCAGAAGACTGGAGAAGGGCAAATATAATGCCAATCTGTGCAAAGGGAAATAAGGACAACCTGGGGAATTACATCCCAGTCAACTTAACTTCTGTACCTGGAAAGATAATGGAGCAAATAATTAAGCAATCAATTTTCAAACATCTCTAAGATAAGGTGAAATGTAAGGCAGCATGGATTTTTCAAGAACAAATCATGTCAAATCAACCTGACAGCTTTCTTTGACAGGGTAACAAGCCTTGTGGATGGAGGGAATAGGTAGATGTGGTATATCTTGACTTTAGTAAAGCTTTTGATACTGTCTCACATGACCTTCTCATAAACAAACTAGGGAAATGCAACCTAGATGGGGCTACTGTAAGGTGGGTGCATAACTGGTTGGAAAACCGTTCCCAGAGACTAGTCATCCGTGGTTCACAGTCATGTTGGAAGGGCATAATGAGTGGGGCCCCACAGGGATCAGTTCTGGTTATGGTTCTGAAGTTCAATATCTTCATTAGTGATTTAGATAATGGCACAGAGAGTACACTTATAAAGTTTGCGAACAATACCAAGCTGGGAGGAGTTGAACGTCCTTTGGAGGATAGGATTAACATTCAAAATGATCTGGACAAACTGGAGAAATGGCCTGAATTAAAAAATAGGATGAAATTCAATGGGCACCAATGCAGAGTATTCCACTTAAGAAGGAACAATCAGTTGCACACATACAAAATGGGAAATGACTGCTAGAAAGGACTACAGCAAAAGGAATCGGGGGGTCATAGTGGATCACCAGCTAAATATGAGTCAACAGTTGTAACACTGTTGCAAAAAATATCATTCTGGGATGTGTCAGCGGGACTGTTGTAAGCAAGACATGAGAAGTAATTCTTCCTCTCTACTCCGCACTGATTAGTCCTCAAATGGAGTATGTTTCCAGTTCTAGGCACCACATTTCAGGAAAGGTATGGACAAATTGGAGAAAGTCCAGAGAAGAGCAAGAAAAAATGATTAAAGGTTAGAGAACATGACCTATGATTCCAGATCGAAAAAATTTGGTTTGTTTAGTCTGGAAAAGAGAAGACTGAGAGGGGACATAGGTTTTCAAGTACATAAAAGGTTCTTACAAGGAGGAGGGAGAAGAATTGTTCTTAACCTCTGAGGATAGGACAGAAGCAATGGACTTAAATTACAGCAAGGGAGGTTTAAATTGGACATCAGAAAAAACTTCCTATCGAGCAGTTAAGCACTGGAATAAATTGCCTAGGGAGGTTGTGGAATCTCCATCATTGAAGGTTTGTATGAGCAGGTTGGACAAACACCTGTCAGGGATGGTCTAGATAATACTTAGTCCTGCCATGAGTGCAGGGGACTGGACTAGATGACCTCTCGAGGTCCCTTCCAGTCCTATGATTCTATGATTAACAGTTGGCTTTTATATTGCCAAATGTTAACAAGTATTCTTTCTTTGTGTTCTTTCAGTAAACAGTCAAAAGCAATTATACTGAAAGACAGCTGGAAGTAAGGTTTTGAAGCCATAAGAGGAAAGAGGAGAGACCTCATTGACAGGCTGCCCTCTTTTTTAACAAAGGAAAACCTTGGAGTTAATTGTACTTTGACACAAATATGCTCATTCCAAATTGGCAGACTTATGGTTAGGGATGCAGCAATCTAATTGGCTCAGATTTTGTTTAGCACATAATACTGGTACCTGCATATGGCTTTGAGAATGTCCATTTCACATCATTTCTGTATTTTTAGGCATATAAGGCAATAGTTTGTTTATGGAGTTTTGTTTAGTTGTTTTCCTGAGTAACTTAAACATGATCTGTACAAACAGAATTTTATGTGTAAATGTCAGTGTTTACAATTCATTCAGTCTAATTTGAAATAGAGGCATATTAGGAAGCCAAAATAATTGCATTTTATATGATTTTAAATACAATCTAAACATTATACTGACCCTGTCGTGTGTCATAATATGCCATTTATTATTAATGCTGCTGTGCAAACCAAACTTTTAGAAAGCTTAGGGCCCCATCTTGTTCTCACTGAAGTCAGTGGAACTCTTGAAACTTAACTTCAGTGAGAGCAGGACTGGGCTTGGACTTGTCTAAATGTATCGGAGACAACTCCTAAGGGTACTCATTTTCCTCTTAGGATAATGTATGGATTAAGAGACTTTGATCTATAAACTGCATGAACCACTCAATATTTCAGCTCTATTAGAATCAGGTATGAAGAATTTTCTTTTTACAGGATTCACATTTCTTAATTATTACAGTTGAATATGTATCATGTAATTAGTACTGATTAAATTTTGCAAATGATTTGTGCTATTCCATTTAGTGTCCATACCTATAAATCCATTAGTTTGTGTATATTAGCTTTGGCATTGTTTCTATTAGAGCAGACATTACTTAGATTAATGTCATCGTTATGTATCTATTGAACCATTTTGGGTCTAGAAAATTAATGTTATCTCCAGGAATAACACACGAGTTGAACAACAGTCACACAAATTTGATCAGTAGTGATATCTTGCATTAAAAATAACTTTCTTGTTATCCATAATTGATCTTTGGAGAAAACTGGAGAAAACACAGTAAGAGATAACTAATAGAGGAATAGGGGGCTTGCAGATCTGAGGGGTTGAGGACGAAGTATTTGGTTCCAAAGCACAGTGGATAGTAGGTGTATGTATATTTTTTCATAATTTGTTGAAAAGACTAGTTAAAAACTGGAACCAGATCAGACTTAAGTTGAGCCAAAAACACCTTGTCAGCTCCAGTCACATCCAATAACAATCATGATTGCCCAACAACGATTTAAATACCTCTGAATTTTAATATTTTAAATTAAAAATGTTGGGACAGTACAAAATCTACATTAAAAAAGAACAAACCAGAACTGGTATGTGGTTCATAAGTGCCTAGGGAATACGATCATTTGAGTCTGTTGTTGAGCACCTACATCTCTTCATTGACTCTCCTGGGAGCTGAAAGTATTCAGCACATCTCAGAATCAAGCCAGCACTGGTTACATTATCAAATCTCAGCTACTCCTTGAGCTACAGTGCAGATAAATTTCAGAGTAGCAGCCATGTTAGTCTATATCTGCAAAAAAACAGACTCTAACGAGAAACTGCTGAGCTGGAATTGATATACAAACTCGATACAATCAACTTAGGCTTGAATAGGGACTGGGAATGGCTGAGCCATTACAAACATTGAATCTATCTCCCCTTGTAAGTATTCTCACACTTCTTATCAAACTGTCTGTACTGGCTATCTTGATTTATCACTTCAAAAGTTTTTTCTCTTACTTAATTGGCCTCTCAGAGTTGATAAACAACTCCCACCTTTTCATGCTCTCTGTATGTATATATATCTCCTCAATATGTGTTCTATGCATCTGAAAAAGTGCGCTGTAGCCCATGAAAGCTTATGCTCAAATAAATTTGTTAGTCTCTAAGGTGCCACAAGTACTCCTGTTCTTAGTGCAGATAAAGGAAATGTTAGGTGAGAAGAAGCACAGGCTCAAAAGGTTCAGTACTTTCAATAACTGTAGAACTCACTGACGTTTCCTCCATCACTAAAAAAGTTCTTTATAGAAATTATGTTGATTTTCCTCTTCAAAAAATGAAATTGAATTGATCAGTGTGTCCCATTCCAAGTTAGCAAAATATAGGACAATTTTCTCAAGAAATTTTCATACAAGTGACATGTTCATCTCTGAAGTTAGGCTTTTCAAAGAGATCATTCCAAGTTGAAATTGAACAGATCCTTAGTCAATCTAAATTAGCACATCTCTGCTGAATTACACTAGGTGAGGATCTGGCCCAGAGACTCAGGGAAGGTTATTTGTTACAGGATAATGACAAAATGTGTTCTTCCTAGTGATATGGAGTCTTTGGATAACAATATAGGAACGTACAGTTGGCATGGCATCTTGGATGTGTGCTGTTCCATTAGGAGCTGTATAAGTTGCAAGGTTTGATTATGCCATTAGCCCAAGTTAGTTTAGTTTGAAGTCAGTTATTCAGTAGCCTGACCTCCATTTCTTGTTGAAAAATAACATTCACAAACATGTATTGTCTTAAGTTTCAGTTCATATTTGTGTAATTCAAAAGTGATAGTTTAAAGGGAAAGAGACAACACTTCAGTAGTTGCTTTTCTCCACATTTCTAACTGAATTTGCATGCTTTGCATCTCTGAAAAAATACTAGAATATTTTTCAAACATGTTTACAGCTCAGCAAGATGTTCAAGCAGCTAGTGTACATCTTTTTCTAACCTTCAGTGTTTCTCTGAGTGAAATAAACTTAAAATTCATCCCTTTAGAATTCTGTCATTTCCACACTGCTGGACAGATGGAAGCTTGATCGCATATATTTGTCTGCCTCCAAAGAGGTAATGCACAGCCTCAGTAAATGGCACTGACAGTGATTCTTCTTGGAACCTTAGTCTTTCCAAAGCTGCTTTTATCCCATCCTTGCTCTAATGTCCTCTTTGTCCTTCCAAAATGAGCCTTCCTGTGGCCTTGACTCTCCAAGCAGGTACAGCTCATTCTCTCCCTCAGCCTGCTTGTTAGCACAGAGCTTGTCTTCCACACTGGGAAATGGCCAGTCTTACTTGTGGGGGAGAGCAGGACCTGGCATGGGGAAGGTTGCTCCTATGGAAAGAGCTGGCCAGGGCGGTGATTTTCCTGGTATGCAGAGATGGAGCCATTCAGGACTCTCTCTCATGCAGAAGTTCCCACTTACTCATCTCTCAGCAGTTGCAAATTCCCCCATTCCTCATGAGTAAAGCAGCCTGAAAATTAACCAGCTACGTGTGAACAGCCAACTGGGGAACTGGCCAGTTTCGTAAGGGTTAAATTTGGATCTGCTTGTCCCACATAGGATTAACACTGTTCTTTCTCACCGTTCTCCAAGATGGCACTAGTCTGAACTTCGTTCATACTGGCTGATATGCTGCCCTTCAGTGTCCTATGGCAGTATGGGCAGTGAATGCAGTTAAACAAAGATCTTGCTGTGTGTTAGTGAAAGACCTCGTGAACTAAACAGAAGTTGCCTAGAAAATTGTAATTGTATGCTGTGGTGCATGCATGCCTATAAATGTACTTCTGCATTTTGGGGTGGGCATGTAAAAGCCTTCTGAGTTGCCACCCAGATTCCTTTAAAAACGTAACTGACTTCTTTCCACTCTCATCACACTGTATTAACAGAATATTGGTCCGTACAAACATCAGAAAATGATATTCAAGAGACAATTCTAGTAAGCAAGTGTTCTGGAGGCTGCTAGCACAGGGTTATTTTCCATGTCTCCTTCTCTATTCAGAACTACCATTTACGTAGAAAGCCAGGAACCTAGTCAACTTCTCTTCCCAATTGTCTGTACAGCACCTACTGCACTGTTAGTGTTCCATAAAATCATGTAACAGACTCCAAAGTATCCAGCAATATTAATACAAATGCTCAAATTAGCCATCCTGTCTCTTTTTTGCCCAAAATACCTGCCAGGAAAATTCAGTGACATAAAGAACCATAACTAAATACAACACAAAAGTGCCTTTTTTTTTATTTTCCCATCTTCTATTTCTTTACCCCTCTTTTCTCCCCTTCCAGGTCTGTCCCATTTTCTCTTGCTCTCCTGTCTCTTGCTCAGCATCTCTTCATTCTTTCTGTCATAGTTACTTCCACTGTCTCCAGACCACCCACTTGTCCTCTCCCATTTTACATTTTCTTCATCCTTCCTCCCCTCCTTCTGTATCGTCTGTCCTCTTTACTCATTGCATCTTAAGCTCTGTCTTTCAAGGGTTCCCCATTTCTTCCACTCTCTTTCATTGGTTCCTTCCTGACCTAACTCTAGCGCTCTCTTTAATCCTAGGTTTCAGCATAGCAGCTGTGTTAGTCTGGATCCGCAAAAAGAACAGGAGTACTTGTGGCACCTTAGAGACTAACAAATTTATTTGAGCATAAGCTTTCGTGGGCTACAGTTAACACTTCCGTATTTAGTACTTCACAAACAAGTAGTTACTTGCCATAGCATCCCCATGTGGACTCGATGAGTGATTATACAGATAAGGAGGAGCTAAGGCAGTAAGTTATGGGGGAGAGTTTTCAAAAGGCAATTAGTTAATGGGAGTCGAGAGCCTAATTTTCATTTGTGCCTTTTGGAAATCTCTGCAAGTGCACGAGATACTCTATACAGACCTCAGAGTGCTTGTCAGAGCTGGGGTTAAAAAAGTATCAAAGTCTTTGCTCCTGCTTTTCTCCTCAGTCCATGGGAGCTGTCCCTACTTTGCTACCTGTATGCTGGCAAAATCTGGATTCTTCATCAGTGCAACTCCATTGATGCCAATAATGATGGAAACTTTGGGTAGAATTAGACATTATGGTGGAATAAACGTCCGTCTACACTAAATCTTCCACTCTCGCTACCATCAGTGGAGCTGCCCCAGTTGTGAATTATGTATCAGAGAATTTCTTGGTGTAGACAAGGCCCTTCTGGTTAGAGGCTATTTTGGCTGCTCAGCAGTGAAGCCAGTTTAGATTTGGGAGTAAGTAAACATCGAGGGTAGGAAGCTGACTGCACCCAGGCAACCCCACATGCACAGTCACAAATCACTCTTAGTTCTGTCTCAGATCAGTGGCCCCAGGCTTAACTCAGTCCCTGGGCAGCTGTAAGGGGATTTAAGGAAAAATCACAGCCACAAATTTTCAATTTGAGCAACTTGTCTATATTTTCAAGGTGATATCTGCAACAGAAAGCTCTAGAAGCACACCTTTCATAACAACACTGAAAGTAAGGTGGCAATTTACAGAAACTCCAGCATCAGCCCTGGTGCTTCTACAGATTTGGGTTCTGCAGGCCCCAAAGGCCAGCTCTCACCACACAAATAGGTTTTGCCATATTACTGGCAAGTCAATAGATGGTCAGAGGTCATTATCTTAAGTAAAATGCCAAGGTATAGATGTCTTCTGTAGTTTTATCTTCGAATGTATTCTTCTCTTTCCAATAAGGGGTATTACCTGTTTAGTGTTGCAGGCCGTAGGCTATCTACATCATGTAGTCTATATTTTGATTCTATATTTTGAAGGTAACCGGTTCCCTGTTATGCCAGTCAGATGCACAGCTGGATTTCCAAAAAACAAAGTCTATTCACTCCACTAATATTGTATCAGTCTCTGGTTTACAAAGGATCACTGGATATATTGGGATACGGGCATAGCTATTCCTGGAGTTTTTACAGTATAATGAATTGGTGATTACCAGGCAACCGATGTAATTTAGTATACAAATATCTCACAAAGTCAGCTGGGCTAGAACCCCCACTCCTCTAATCCTTATGTACAGGCCTCTCCCATTTTATGAAGAACACACATAGCTGAAGGTAGCATTTCAGCCCTTATCTTCTCTGTGGAGCAGCTGTCAGAAAGCAATATCAATCATTCATGCATACATATGAAATATTTTTGCACCAAGTTGGCTTGTCAGATATTGGAGTTAGAGGATTTTGCTATCTTGTGGTGGTGGTTGTTTTGGTTTTTTTGTTTTTTAAGCAAAGTTTATTGCAGTGACCAAAAACTTCCATTGTCCCAATATTGTCATTTCGTCCAGTCATCTTGTTATGTTATATTCTGGGCTGGACTTTCCATTTGGATTTATTGTTGGTGTTATCAGGATCATTCCTACTAGTACTGGGTGATGTATGTGCAGTAAAGGCCAGTCCCTGTTGCGAAAACTTTAGTCTTATTAAAGACACAGATGAGTGAAGCGCACGGTGGAGGCTGTTGGGGGAAGTTAAGAAAAACAATAATAGGAACATTAGTTACATAGACTAGTTATGTGCACATTTGTAGTGTAGTGTTCGGAAAGGAAATTTTAATGAATCTCTAAACAGGCTAGGCAGATGGCTTATTAGTGATTCATTAAGGTGGCTTGTTAATTTGCAACAACAATCAACAAGCCCCGTAAAACTAGAAACTTGCAAATTTGCAAGTAGAGATTTTCAAGCATCTAGTCTAACTTAACACTCTTCTGAAGGTAGTTTAGGACTATTCGGTCTTTTGGAAGAGGTGTGCATTAGGAAGGAGAAAAGGCCAGATTAGGGAAAGAGTTCCAGGTAGATGGGCCATCTGGAGGAGAGCCCAGAGATGAGTGGGAGAAGGACAAGAAATTAGAGATGCAGCTTCTGTGCTTTGATGAGTGAGGAGAATAAGGAGATGACGGAGTGCACAGTTGTGTAGGACTTTGAAGGTAAGAATGTGGAACTTAAATTTGACATAGTGAAAATAGATTTTGAAAATACTTGTAAATCCAGGATTATAACTCTAATGTAAGACTGCTCTGTGGCAGTTAACATGGCGTTTTGGTTGCAGTTATTGATTTTCTCAGAGTCACTGGCTCTTTGAGTGTCAACATTTGAGATTTTTTTTAATTCTTGGAATTGAGATGTTGTGATGTATAAATATTGGGAAGGTACAGATCAGTTTAGTATTTTGTTAAAACCAATACTTGTTAGTTGCTTCTTTTTACATAATGGTGTGTCATGTGATGTATGAAGAAAATGCAGTGGCATGTTAGGTAAAGATAACAAAAGGAGTATTTTTTTTATGCAAGGGCTTTTGGTGTAACAGTAATATTGGAAATGTATCACATGAAAGCAATCACAGAAAGAGATCATACAAGTGCCCAAGGTACAGATGGAAGGAAACCAGGACAACCCTTCCCTAAAAATAAACAATATATATATAGACAGGTAAACGATCTAACAAGCTAGAATCTCAAACTCTGGGTGAGTGTTTATAACTAGAACCATTCAACTAAGAACACATGGCTGGATTCCATCAAATATTGTCTCATCAACGTATAGTATAATGGCAATAGCGTGGAGGAGAAACATACACAAGTGAAAAGAGAGAATTGAAAAAAAATGTATGACACAAATTATTTAGTTATATACCAAAGAAAATGTATTGCAATAATTTGCAAGACACAAAGGAAAATGAGTAGTCTGGAAAATAAACACATCTTAAGGAATCTTATGCCAATATGTGTATAGACTAGGAAATCAAATATGCCAGCATTTGGACTGCAGTTACATCTAAAACCCAGCAGATGGTGCAAGAAAATGAGTCTCTAACTGTATGCACCCCATTTTCAAAACTAATAAAATGGAAGAAGGGGTAAGAGGTTGATTTATTATGGATTCTTTTGAATCAAAACATCATAGGATCAAAGGACTGGAAGGGATCTTGAGAGGTCATCTAGTTCAGTGACTTGCACTCATCTTCAAGTGTGTTCTCGTTTGTGAATATCATCCTATAAGGACGTGACCATATTTTATCACTTGCATATGAGTTTGTGGTAGCCTTCATCTACAATTGCAGATCTTTGAGAAGTGTTTTAAATTGTTGAAATTGTGAAAGATTTTCAATACACTACAATTAAACCCTTAAGATTAATTTACCATATGTCAATACAGTTGCATTATATTTAATCTGAAACTTTATTCCAGTTAAATATAGTCACGTCTTTACTTCATATTTTAGAAGGTCATGCTTTCTTACATCGATGGATGCTAAACATCTGGATATCCCATTGTGGATTGTAATACACTATCTAGCATTATAGAAACTAGAGAGAAAATATCTTCTCTTTCAGTTAATCACTTTTCCAATGTAGAATTGCTCCCTGCAGTATAACACTTCACTTTATGTGCTACACAGTACCATCAATTAAAAATATGCATCTGTGATCTCTGAAGTGGGTTTGTGGGAGTTTCCTAACTACTACATTATATTGTGGGGATCTATAGAACTAACCATAGATTTATTTGGAGAAACAGAGAGGATAATTCTTTAAAATGTTGGCAGTATTTTTTCGGTATTGTTATAGATACTGTGAAGGAAGACTCACTCTACAGTCCATGAAGCATTCTGTACTGTACGTTTAAATATTTAAAAGGACAACCTCAAGTTTCCAAGCTTACAACTGTTAGAATTGGCTGTGCATTTGAATGTTGTCCAAAATCAAATTAGAACTTGGTGTGCGCGTGTGTTAAAAGGGAGGGAAATGGTGGTGAAGAGGAAAAGGAATTAAATCCACTACTTAGTGACAGAGAAATTAGAAGAGAGAGAACTTTTACATCTGGCAATATTTATTTTCTCCTCTGCTGCTGCAAACCAACCAGCAGCTGGAGTGTAAGTGACAGTTTGCAAACCTATGCTGACATCCTTGATAATGTTGATGACAATAAGAAGAAAAGGTATACAAAGTGAATGTGTTTCTCTCCATTTGAAACAATGAAGGGAAACTCATTTATCAAACTCAAACATTTCACCAAAATGCAAAAACACAAACATAGAAAGGAAAGTCCCAATAAAAGCAGCAACCTCTGAATATATCGCTAATATTTGGGGGAGAGGAGAGTTCACAGCCGGTGCTGCAGATTGTGTACCAACTGTTAACTTGCCATGTACTGGAAAAAATAAATTTACATACATACCAAAAATTTGGTTTAAAGTGGAGATGCTCATTGGCTCTTGCAGGGCTTATGGCATTGTTGAGTGTATCTGTGGGCCCAGATTTAGTTATCAATGTATTTAGAAGAGCAGCTGAGGCTTTATACCCTATTAGTATTGTTTATAACTGATGACATGTTTCCTTCATCTAGCTCTCTTTCCTTTCTTTAAATTTGACTAAGAGGCCATTTGGAGTTCAATGCCACTATACATTGTTGTCGTGTTTTGGAACTTCTGAAGCCATTTATCAGATAGCATAAAGATAAGTACAGTGTTAAGTACAGCTATAAAAACATTTGGCATTAGAATATGCAAGCACATGACCTGCATTACTTTCCCAAACATGCCCCACATAGTTATAGTCGTAGATTTACTGCTAGTTACTCTTTAAAACAAAACTTTACTTCCTAACTTTTTTTATTCTGGCTTAGTGAATGTGGCCCTGTTCTCTCCTATTCCTTGTGATTCCTGAGGAAAAACGTGGACATGTGTTCTCTTTTTAAAAGGGATTGTAACAGGATGACTTGCCCTTACAGGCAGGAGGGCCTCTGGCTAGCTAACCTTGACTGCAAAGGAGCCACAGCTGGGCTGGATCAGGAAGTTTCCCTATAAATGCAACAGAAAGCTGTAGTTAAGGTGTGTGTCTGAGAATTGCTGAGGCTGCCTGAGGTAGGAGACCTGACAGTAAACTATGGGAGAGAGACCAGTCAGAACAGAACTCAAGACTAGAAGGGTAAAGTTGTTGTTTTCAGCTTTGGTTTGCTGCATTGGGAAAATGGAAAAGAAATAAAAGCCTGGGAAAGGACCTGGGCTTGAAACCTAGCCTGAAGGGCCTATGAAATTGTAATGGGGGTGCCCTGGAGAAGGGAGAAATTGTTAGAGCACTGCAGACACACTCCTGACCATAAGGGAGGAGGTTTCAGAACAAATTGATAAACTCAACAGTAAAGTCTCCAGGACCAGATGGTAGTCACCCAAGGGTTCTGAAGGGACTCAAATGTGAAATTGCAGAACTACTAATTACAGTCTATAACCTCTCATTTAAATCAGCTTCCATACCAAATGACTGGAAGATAGCTAATGTGTGCCAATTTTTGAAAAAGACTCCAGAGGTGATCACAGCAATTACAGGCTGGTAAGCCTGACTTCAGTACTGGGCAAACTGGCTGAAACTGTAATAAAGAACAAAATTGTCAGACACATAGATGAACCTAATTTGTTGGGGAAGAGTCAACTTTTTTTTGCAAATGGAAATCATGCCTCACCAGTCTACTACAATTATTTGAGGGGGTCAACAAGCATGTGGACAAGGGGAATCCAGTGTACTTAGATTTTCAGAAAGTCTTTGACAAAGTCCCTCACCAAAGGCTGTTAAGCAAAGTAAGCAGTCATGGGGTAAGAGGGAAGGTCCTCTCCTGGATCAGTAACTGGTTAAAAGATAAGACACAAAGGGTAGGAACAAATGGAGAGAGGTAAATAGTGGTGTCCCCCAGGGGTCTGTACTAGAACCAGTCCTGTTCAACATATTCATAAATGACCTGGAAGAAGGGTAAACAGTGAGGTGGCAAAATTTGCAGATGATACAAAACTACTCAAGATAGTTAAGTCACAAGCAGACTGTAAAGAGCTACAAAAGGATCTCCCAAAACTGGGAAACTGGACAAGAAAATGGCAGATGAAAATCAATGTTTATTAATGCAAAGTAATACACATTGGAAAACATAATTCAAACTATATACATACAAAATAATGAGGGGTCTAAATAAGCTGTTACAGTATGTCACAGGGTCTGCACAGATTTCCACCCTCTCACCCTGTGCTGAGGCTGGTAAAATAAGACTTATCATGCCTTCTTCTGATGTTTCACCCTTGTGCTTTATTTTAGAGTGCCACCGTGCAGTCCCCTTTATCACCCAACAGTTATCCCCTTTCCAACCTGTTCCAGGGTCTCTTGGCCCTTGAGGCTCCCTTCCCGTGGTGAAGAGACAGAGTTGTAGCCTCCTGTCCCCTCCCAGGCTAGCCTTCTAACTGAGTTTTGTTCAGGGTTTTTATAGCCCTCCCAGCCTTCAGCCCAGCTGCCACTGCTTAGCTCAGTCTATTGCAATGAGCCAGCCCTCGTTAGGGCCGGCAGCTGGGCTCCCTGCTGGCTGCTTTGCACCTCTTCTCCTGGCCTCTCTGCCTGAAAGCAGGGTTTAGCCAGCATTTTAGCAGGGCAATCAAGGTTTCACCCCTGCCCTGCCACACAGCTCAGAAGAGAGATCGTGGAGTCATTGTCGATAGTTCTCTGAAAGCATGAGACAAAAAAAAAAAAAAAAAAAAAAGGCTGGTTCTTTGACAAGGACAACCACCCCTGGTTCTCCAGCTCAGGGTTATTTCTCCCCAGCCATATCTGAACCCATCATGAAGGAATTGATAACTATCACTCAAATCCAGCCAGAGAAAGAGGGTGAGCTGGAGACACACAATTGTGGAGCACCACGATACACAGGTAATGTCAAAGTCAGAAGGTCTCATGAGCATTAGTTTCATAAGAGAGGTGAGCCCACAGGCTGGTTCTTTGGGTTCACCTGAAGAGGGAGCATATCCTGGTTCAATCAGACAACTCAATGACCATGGCAGACGTAATGCAAGTAGATACCAGAAGTTCACATCTAAATGCTTACCATTGTAGAATGTAGGTTCTCTCCTAGCATTACCTGACAGCCATCAGGGGAAGCTACACAGAGGGCTCATTGAACACAAAAGTGAACTGGCACACAGAATGTCCCTGAATCAAGAAGTGTTCCATCTGTAAAGCTGTCACCTGGGCAAACACTTCTATAAAGCATCACCGTCTTGATCTTTGGTCCTCTGCAGAAGTAACCTTTGTCAGGAAAGTGCTCCAAGTGGTAACTCTGGTCTACAATTTTTGAGAAGTCGTCTGCTTCAGAGATAAAATGTGATATTTATTATGTATTTTGATGTGCTGAATTCAAATATGACAATTAAAACAACTGATTGGCTACTGTTTCTAAGATTTTTTTTTATATTTTATGTCTATGTATATTGTGTAGATAGTAGAGTTTTAATTATAAATTGTAAACCTAGGTCTTTTCATGTGTTTATGGTTGCTTTACATGATATTTCACCTGTCCTGTTTATGTAACACTTTAAAAATCAGCAAAAGGGTTATATAAATAAAATTTATTAGGAAACAAAAGGCAAAAAACTATTATGTACATAGTTTAGTCCTATTCAGTATCTACTCGGTGCTTCTTGGCTTGTCTCTTGTATTCATTTAATGGAGCATCTCTTGTCACTGTCCAGCAATAGTCTGCAAGCATTGATGGGTTCCATTTGCCATGATAGCCTGCCAGGAGATTCCACTGCTGTAGTCTGGAGCCCAACAGCTCTGCCCTACTCTTGGGTAGTTCCAAATCCCTGACAAAGTCATTCAGTTCACCTTGTGTTATGAGATGTGGTTCAGAGGAGGAGGATGGGAGAAAATGTGGGTCCTGTGACATTGATGGTTCAGGACAAGAAGTTTCATCCTCTTCCTCTTCCTCATCTGACTCAGGTGAGAATGATTCTAGTGCATCAGAAACTGGCAGCCCTTCTCTGTGGGGTACTGGGCGTATAGCTGATGGAATGTTTGGATAATGCACAGTTCACTTTTTCTTCTTTGACACACCTTTCCCAACTGGAGGCAGCATGCAGGAGTAACAATTGCTGGTATGATCTGTTGGCTCTCTCCAAATCATTGGTACTGCAAAAGGCATAGATTTCCTTTTCCTGTTCAACCACCGGCGAAGATTTGCTGCACAAATGTTGCAGCATATGTGTGGGGCCCACCTCTTGTCCTGATCTCCAATTTTGCAGCCAAAATAAAGGTGATAGGCTTTCTTAACCATTGTGGTTATACTGTGCTTTTGTGATGCAAAAGTCACTTCACCACAAACATAGCAGAAGTTATCTGCACTGTTCACACAAGTACGAGGCATCTCTGCTCACTTGGGCTAAACAGAGATGTGTCCCTTTGCAAAATCAAACACTGACAAATAAGAGAGCACGACACTGTATGATTTCTAGAGCTGTTATAGGGCAATTTGTTCACCAGAGTGATGTAAGCTTCGTTATGATTGCATCATCCATGACTTCTAGGAATAACATGATGCAATTCATATCATGTATGACGCAATACCAGCTTCAGATTGCATCATTCATTGTTTTGCCTCAAAAGCAAGTACTGTCCAAACCCAGTCATAGATTTATTCATAGATCCAGTCAAAGATGTATTTTAGTCATTTCTGGTTTAAATTGAGATCCCTTCCCTTTATAACTCACTTCTCCTCCGCCATTCCCAAGTCAAGGGTCGTATATATTGACCCAATAGCATATCTTGAAAACTAGAGCCAATCAACAATTTTAAGCATCATTTTCGTTCTCAGTGACCAAGAATTAGTAAAGTTGGACTACATTTATTTCAGAAGCATTTTGGCTGTAGCACAGTGTAATCAGAGAATAGATTAACACTGCTAATTTAGGGGAAATCAGAAATCCCTCTCTCCTTCCATTTGATTTATCTCTTTCTCTCTCTCAATTTTTCCTTCCAGCTAGTTGTATCCCAAATGTCTTACACAGTGGCAAGAGATAGGATGTAGAATGGCAAATTTATCACCTGATTTCATTTCTGACCCTCCCCTACAATTTATCCCACACAAGACAAATTTTCCAGCTATCTCTACAGAGATCTCTTCAGGGTTCGAGGGTATGATAAAGAGATGTAAGCTGGCAGTGTTAAATTATTTTACAAAGAAGAAAGTAAAGTTTACATACAGTTTTTGAAGTATTCAGCGGATGTGAGGGTAGAAAGGGAGTGTCCAGCCCTGCAATCTCATGGACAAGTCTGAATTGCCTCTAGTATTTCCAGAAGTACAGTCCAAATTCTCAGACTAGAGGTGAAGTCAGCCCTAAAAAGGAAGTAATTTGGTGACAAACTTTCACAAACACTGCCCATCCTTTTTGTGGGCAAGGTTCTGAATAAGGCTGATCTATTAATACTAAATTGTTTGGCCTCCCGAAACTTCATCTGCTTCTTTCTGTAAACACCTCCTGTGGGAACAATAAAGGGAACTGAGGCCATCTAATTACAATGACTTACTCTGCCTCTCAATTTGTTGGGCTGAGACATGCCTGACATGGCTATAGAAGCTGTTTCATCTTTCAAAGATGTAATTAAGGCTGATCCTCTAGTTCTTACTCTAGCTTCAATCAGCCCAATGGTTGTTTGATTTCACATGCATAGCAGAGCTCTGACTAACATAAGCCAGGACATGAAAGGCCATTTAGCAAAGCCCAGTGAAAAATAAGCTAGAGTCAGATGAGCTCTAACACTGTTTTGTTTTTAGCCATACTGAGAGCAATTGTTTAAAATTTTTCCTAGAAGAAAGTCATTATTTGTTATGTTACTAAATATTTTATCTTTTCAAAACCAAGACCACGCATGTAAGAAAAGAATGAGAACTACAGATGTGAACTGGACTGTTTTGTAAACAAATATCAGATGTGCCAGGTCATCTATCTGCTTCCAGACATGGAAGCAGATTATGATCAGAGTTCCTCAACTGGCTCTAACTACAGGGTTTATGGTTGCAGCTAAACTGGGTTCATCTCCATTGCTGACACCCACTGTCAGCAAACAAGCATTCTTGCAGTATAGACAAGTCTTGGGGTGAGAAAGAAGAGGGCCTGAGAAACTGAATAGAAAATCCAATAGAAGTTGGTCCAGTAAAATATATTACCTCACCTTTAGATTGACCTAGCTGCATCATTTGTGGGTTTGAAAAATCCACACCCCTGAGCGACATAGGTAAGATGACTTAAGTTCCTATGACAGTGCTAGGTTGACAGAAGAATTCTTCCATTGGCCTAGCTACCACCTCTTGGGAAGGTGGATTACCACATAGATAGTGTGCCGCTGTAGCACTTTAAGTGTAGACACTATCTAAGCCCTAGATACACTGTTTGGACCTACTTAGATGAAGCAACCTGGTCTTCACACCATATTTGTTCTTTCATTCAATTTGACTTCTCAAGTATCAATAAGCTTTGTTTTATCTTAAGCTGTTTTGGGGATAACTCACTGTAGCCCATCCCAAGGAGAGGTAATCCTCCAGCCTTCAAGGAGAAGTTACAAAATTGGTGTTGGCACTTAAACCATTCATGGGGTCATAAATTTTTAAGGTCAGATGGGGCCATTATGATCATTTAGTCTGACCTCCTCCATACACAGGCCATAGACTTTAACCAACCAATTCTGGCTTTAAGCTCAATCATTCTGGTTTAGAAATTTAGAAATTTGTCCAATCTTGTTTTTAAAATGTCGAGTGATGGAGAATCCACCACAACCCTTGGTAAATTGTTTTAATGATCCATTACCCTCACTGTTAATAATTTGCACCTATCATAAACATACAATTAAGGGTTAACCCTTTACAGGTAAAAGAGGAATTAAGAAGATCCCATAACCTAGCTGACACCTGACCAGAAGTACCAATAAAGGGACAAGATACTTTAAAATCTGGAAGGGGGAAAAAGTCTTTTGTCTGTGTGTGTTGTGCTTTTGCCGGAGACAGAGAAAGAAGAAGCCATCCCACTCCCATAGGGTAGAGAGTATTTAGAGAAGGAATGTATTAGATTACTTTTATTTTCTTGTTTTTGAGTTCTTTTGCAAATAAGAGAGAGGATAAATGTGGGTTCTTTATGTAACTTTAAAGTTTTGTCCAGAGGGAAACTCTCTGTGTTTTGAATCTGATTGTCTGTGAGGTTATCTTTCATTCTAATCTTACAGAGGTACTCCTTTTACTTTTTTTCTTTCTTTTAAGAACTTGATTGGTTTTTCATTGTTTTAAGATCCAAGGGTTTGGATCTGTGTTCACCAGGACTAAGTGGTGAGGGGATATTCTCAAGCCTTCCCAGAGAAAGGGGTGTAGGGATTTGGGGAGGATTATTCTCAAGCCTGCCCAGAAAAAGCAGGTTAGGAACTTGGGAGATATTTGGGGGAAGGCAGAGTTCCAAGTGGCTCTCCCTAAATATTTGGTTAACACTTGGTGATGGCAGCGTCCAGTTAACCTAAGCAGGTAAAAATAAGCTTAGGGGGTCTTTCATGCCGGTCTCCACATCTGTACTCTTAAGTTCAGAGTGGGGAGGGAACCTTGACAGCACCATATATCCAGTTTTGAATTTGTCTAGCTTCAACTTCTGGCTATTAGATTTTGTTGTGCGTTTATCTACTATATTCATAGATTCTACGGTCAAAAGAGACTTTTGTGATCATCTAGTCTGACCATATGCATAATACAGGCCATAGAACTCCCCCCAAAATAATTCCTAGAACAAATCTTAAAACATCCAATCTTGATTTAAAAATTGTCAATGATGGAGAATCCACTATGACTCTTGGTAAATTGTTTCATTGGTTAATTACTCTTATCATTAAAAATGTACACCTTATTTCCAGTCTGAATTTATCTAGCTTCAGCTTCGAGCTATTGATCATGTTAGACCTTTCTCTGCTAGGTTGAAGAGCCCATTATTAAATATTTGTTCCCCATTTAGTTACTTATAGACTGTAATCAAATCACCCCTTAACTTCTCTTTGGTAAGTTAAATAGATTGAGTTCCTTGAGTCTATCACTGTAAGGCATGTTTTCTAATCCTGTAATCATTCTCATGGCTCTTCTCTGAACCCTCTCCAATTTATGAATATCCTTCTTGAATTGTGGGCACTAGAACCAGACACAGTATTCCAACAGCAGCCTTTTTTTTTCTATATAGGTTTCTATTACCTCCCATCCCCTGTCTTGATTTTTCACACTTGCTGTCTGGTCACCCTAGCCAAATACAGAGGTAGAATAACCTCTCTACTGCTACTCAAGGTTCCCCTGTTTATTCATCCCAGGATTGCATTAGCTCTTTTGGTCAAAGCATTACATTGGGAGCTCATGTTTAGTTGATTATTTACAACAACCCCCAAATCTTTTTCAGAGTTACTGCTTCCCAGGATAGACTCCCCCATTCTGTAAATATGGATTAAAGAGCACTTTAATATCTTATACATTCTCCCTTGATGTAGGTACCTACAGACAATGATCAACTCACTTCTTAGCCTTCTCTTTGATAAGTAGATTGAGCTCCTCGAGTCTCTCACTGTAAAACATGTTTTCAGTCTTTGAATAATTTTTGTGACTTCTATGAAAATTTTCTGATTTTTTTCCCCAGCTTTTTTTTGGAAGCATAGACACCACAACTGGACCTGGTATTCTAGTAATGGTCTCACCTGTGCCATATACAGAGGTAATATCACTTCCCTACTCGTACTCAGTATCCCCCCCATATATATCCAAGGATCGCATTAGCCCTTTCAGACATAGTATCACACCGTGAGCTCATGTTCAGTTGCTTGGCCACTACGAGCAGTGCCTTTCCCTGCTTTCCATGATACAGTCCTCCATGCTGTAGGTAAGGCCTACATTTTATTGTTTCTAGATGCATTTAGCCATATTGATTCTCAGTCAAAGGTGCAGACCAAGGGGCTGAAGCATTGTGACTCTGTCAAGCTGAAGGCATGGAACAAGCCTAATGACCATGGATCAGAAATGAATTTCCAAGAGCAAGATGATGGCTTTAAACTATGTTGCATGATGCCCCAAGTATGTTGGTGGGAGGAGGGAGGGCGCTGATTTAAAAGTAAATCTACAATGAAAGCTAATAAAATGACATTTTCTACTAAATTTTTTTTTAAATGTATGTTTTTTCAATATAAGATTTTAACTCCCAAGAAAATGGAAACAAAATGTATAAAATTCCCCCAGAAAATAACAAGGATAATCACCTTTTTATTTTCGTTTCCAGTCCCACTGTTATGCTCAGCACATGGTACAGCACCAATATTTAATGACAAAATTCTGGGTTCATTTACTACACCTCTACCCCGATATAATGCTGTCCTCAAGAGCCAAAAAATCTTACCACGTTATAGGTGAAATCGCGTTATATCGATCTTGCTTTGATCCACCGGAGTGCGCAGTCCCCCCCTCACCCCCCCCGAGTGCTGCTTTACCATGTTATATCTGAATTCGTGTTATATCGAGTGGCATTAGATCAGGATAGAGGTGTATATAAAATATTGAGAAATATTAAACAATATTAAGGAACTGAGTTATATCTGGCATGACAAACGCCAAGCAAATAATTTTCGGAATCGCCCAATATTGACTTAACTCTGCTCCTACTGAAATCATTGGGAGTTTTACCACTGATTTCAATGGGAGGAAAACCAGGTCAGTACTGAGCACTTTTGAAATTCCCATAGCAAAGCCCCATCTACATATTATAATATTTAGTGGTGGGGATTAAACGCTATGGTTCAATCTGGCAGTGCTCGCTACTGGGCATAATGCTTACTAGAATAAGGAATTCCAGTGAAGTCAAATACTGCATTAAGTCTTTGCATGGTTAGCCACCATATATTTAAGAAAAATAGCTCTGGCCTGTCTCTTTAAATAAAAGTGAAAAACTACAAGGCATACCTCTTGCTACCAGAATAATACATCCTGTAATTGTTAACAAGGTACAAGAACTAAAATGGGGGTGAGAGGGAACAAGAAATAGTGTGACTGACAGATGTAATCTCCTGAGCCAGCTTGTGTAACTGAAGAAGAGCAAGAACGGCAGGAATCCTATTGGAACATAAATATGTGCACATGAGACTAGACTGCTCCTTAGACTGTTTAATAACTATTTACTTGCTCTGTTGATTGCCTCTGGCCAATTTTTAATCTTGAAAGTGTGCCTCCTCTGCTCCCCGCTTTGATCTCATTCCTTCTGAATCAAAATACAGGGATGTGATTAAGATAAACTTGTAAAGACGGCTCAGGAATGGGTGGAAAATGCTGATCGTTTGCTCTACTGGAGATAAAATAATCCCCATATTAAATCAAATCATACTAGATGCACTATTGGATGACTGCTTTGAAAAAAGGGAAAACAATGATAGTCTAGGAGTTAACTGTATTTGTTCTAATTACAGAAGCCCCTTGCATGGAGATATTTAGAAAAGTACTGGAGAGAGTACTAGGAAACATACAGTAGGGAACAGTCTAGCATGGGCTGTAACCTTTAAATGCAAGGCAAGATGTCCTCTCTTTGCACCGGCCTTTCCTCACTAATTATAACTGAGGAGGCCAGATGTGGTGGTGATTGTTTCTCACCAATAAGTGAGAAAGCCATATGTGGTGATGAGAGCTATAGAAATTCTTGTTTGTTTTTTAAAAAAAACAAAACACTAATTGGGAATTGCTGACTAATATTTTCTCATGAAGACAGCCACGAAGAATGACCCATTTCTGAGCAAAATGAGGGAGAGGTGCAGAGTCTTGTCCTTTTCATACAGAAATGCTACTACTTATAATGATGCATACAGGGCCTCCATGCTGAGGCGAGAGGCCTATTAGAAATTCAGAGACTGGTAAACTGAAGCAACTGGCCCAAACTGATGATGTAGAAAACATAGAAATGAATGGAAGGGTCATTCTGAACCTAGGAAAATTAATAGGAACAAGCTAATCCATGAAGACTCCCGCACTGGATGTTTTGAAAGTTTTGGTAATGACTCCATAGATAAGGATGTGTTACGAGTTGGACTAAAAAAAAAAAGTTCAGTCTTAACTCAGAGTATCCATATAATGTGTCAGATCCACTGCTTTTCTGTAATTTCTTGCTCTGGAATAACCATGAACAACAAAGATCACCCATTCACATAAACTTGCCTAAACATTATAGGAAAAAGGTTATCTTGCAGCACACTTATTTACACATACCAGTACAAACCCACATACTGTGTAATTTATGAAAGTTGAATCAACCTTATATAGATCATGGAACATCATTAGTGTATAACCAATACATGTAATCAAATGGGAATTTAGGGTGAGCGTGGGGAGTAGAAAGGAGGTTGATAAAGGGAACTGATGGCTGGGGCATAATACATAGCTGCTGGTTTGTTTGCTTTTTATGGTTTATGTTGCGCTATGCAGGCCAGCAACCTTAACTCAGAGTTCACAGATTTTTGTGTGGGATACTTAACAAAGATTCCCATTTTCCTGTAAGTTTAAAATCTTCAATACAGGCCAGGAAGTGGTATCATTGCTGGAGTGTCAATAAATATAAAGGGAGGGAATCAATTGACATGACCTTTATATCTACAAGCCTCTCGACCCACCCACACTATAAGCCTCACCTTAAGTGGGAGAAATGGGGAATAGTTGTGATTCTAGGTACGTCTTTAGATCTTCCTTTGGCACTTCAGAAAAATGAGGATATAATCTGGATCTAAAACCAGTTGGTCAGAAGAGAAAAGTACTAGATGAAATTGTACTAGTACTAGTAGCCAAAAGGCCAATGGCATGTTGGGCTGCGTTAATAGGAGCATTGCCAGCCGATCTAGAGAAGTGATTATTCCTCTCTATTTGGCACTGGTGAGGCCACACCTGGAGTATTGTGCCCACTACAGAAAGGATGTGGACAAATTGAAGAGAGGCCAATGGAGGGCAATGAAAATGATTAGGGGGCTGGGGCACATGACTTACAAGGAGAGGCAGAGGGAACTGAAGTTATTTAGTCCGCAGAAGGGAAGATTGAAGGGGGATTTGATAGCAGTCTTCAACTACCTGAAGGGGGGTTCCAAATAGGATGGAGCTCGGCTGTTCTCAGTGATGGCAGATGACAGAACAAGGAGCAATGGTTTCAAGTTGCAGTGGGGGTCTAGGTTGGACATTAGGAAACACTATTTCACTAGGAGGGTAATGAAGCACTGGAATGGGTTACCTAGGGAGGTGGTGGAATCTCCATCCTTAGCGGTTTTTAAGACCTGTGTTGACAAGGTGTCATAAACAGATAGCTAAGGGTTAATGTCTCTTACACCTGGAAAGAAGTACCTGAAACACCTGACCAGAGGACCAATCAGGAAACCAGACTTTTTCAGATCTGGGTGGAGGGAAGTTTGTGTGTGAGTCCTTTGTTCTTTAGTCTTGTGCCTATCTCCCTCTTGGCTATGGGAAGGATTTCTCTATTTCGTGCTTTTCTAATCTTCTGTTTCCAAGTTGTGAGTACAGAGATCATAAAAACAATAGGGGTTATTGTTTTTTTTCTTTTGTAATTACATGGTGTAGTTGCTGGAGTGTTTTAAATTGTATTCTTTTTAAATAAGGCTGTTTATTCATATTCCTTTTAAGCAATTGACCCTGTATTTGTCACCTTAATACAGAGAGACCATTTTTTATGTATTTTTCTTTCTTTTTACATAAAGCTTTCTTTTTAAGACCTGTTGGAGTTTTTCTTTAGTGGGGAACTCCAGGGAATTGAGTCTGTGCTCACCAGGGAATTGGTGGGAGGAAGAAGTCAGGGGGAAATCTCTGTGTGTTAGATTTACTAGCCTGACTTTGCATTCCCTCTGGGTGAGGGGGGAAGAGAGATTAGCTCTCGGTACTTCTGTTTTCCAAGGCTGGAAACGGGGAGGGTGGAATCCCTCTGTTTAGATTTACGGAGCTTGCTTCTGTGCATCTCTCCAGGAACACCTGGAGGGGGGGGGAAGGGAAAAGGTTTATTTCCCTTTGTTGTGAGACTCAAGGGATTTGGGTCTTGGGGTCCCCAGGGAAGGTTTTTGGGGGGACCAGAGTGCCCCAAAACACTCTAATTTTTTGGGTGGTGGCAGCTTTACCAGGCCCAAGCTGGTAACTAAGCTTGGAGGTTTTCATGCTGACCCCAATATTTTGGACGCTAAGGTCCAAATCTGGGAATAGGTTATGACACAAGGCCTTGGCTGGGATGATTTAGTTGGTATTGGTCCTGCTTTGAGCAGGGGATTGGACTAGATGACCTCCTGAGATCTCTTCCAACCCTAATAATCTATGGTTCTATGAAATCTTATTAAAAAGTCAGTTAAATTAACTAGATTTGTGACCTTCTGAAGATCACCAAGACCAGACAGTATTCACCCAGGAGTTCTGAAGGAGGCAACAAATATGATCAAGGGTATGGAACAGCTTTCATATGAGGAGAGACTAAAAGGATTGGGGCAGTTTGGCTTGGAAAGGAGATGACTGGGGGCAGGGAATATGATAGAGGTCTCTAAATTCATTAATGGTGTGGAAAAAGTGAATAGAGAAGTTTTATTTATCCTTTCACACAACAACCTCTCTTCACATCCCTTCTGTAGTGGGCACAAGGATCATCTGATGAGATGAACAGGCAGCAGGTTTAATACAAACAAGAGAGAATACTTGTTCACGCAATGCACAACTATTGCCAGAAGCTGGAAATGGGCAATGAGATGGATCACTTGATGATTACCTGTTCTGTTCATTCCCTCTGGGGCACCTGGCATTGGCCACTGTCTGAAGACAGGATACTGGACTAGATGGACCTTTGGTCTAACCCAGTAGGGCCGTTCTTATATTCTAACTAACCTGTAAACTTGTTGCCATGGGATATTGTGATGGCCAAAAGTATAACTGGGTTCAAAAAAGAACTGGATAAGTTCATGGAGGATAAATCCATCAATGGCTGCTACTCAAGATGGTCAGGAATGCAGCCCCGTGCCCGGGGTGACCCTAAAAATTTGACTGCTGGGAGTGGAAGAGGAGACTGGATCACTCCATAATTACCCTATTATATACACTCCCCCTGGAACTGTGGTATGGGCAAGATGGACCATGGTCTGACTTAGTATGGCAGCTCTCATGTTTCTCATGTTGGACTTCAAAGGTGCTAAGTTTTCAAGCACTGGAGATTGTTTCACTAGCTTCAATATTCTACTCAATTACCTGTAAAATGCAGAAAACAGTGCATCTAGTGCAAAGAAAACATGTTTTGATGTGAATGAGTTGGTGGGACGGTGTGGCAGGGCATTGTTAGGGATAGAAGTGGGTTGAAGGACTAGGATTAGGAGAGGACAGTGAAGGAGACACACAGACATAAATACTGTTTTCTCCAATCCTGCCTCAATTGTCCCAGCTTCATTCTTAAAGGGTGAGAGAGAGAAGAGGGTTGTTTTTCCTTCCACTTACCCACAACTTCCCTTATCCTCCATCATAACACTTGCCGATGGTGCCCACAAGCACAATGTACCACGTTTTCACTTTTAAAATACGATCAACCTGTAGTGGAAGAGGGGCACAAGGGGAGTGGGAGTGGGGAGCTGGCTAGTGGCAGCCGCTTGACTTATTTTGGGCACTAGCAGCCCTGAGATGCTAGGATACAAGTCTGATGCTAGTGGTGCAGTACAATTTAAAGGGACTACATCCGTATCAGAAACGACATGACTTTCAAGGAGTTAACTTCTGTGGCTAATATGATCATCATTACGATTCAAATAGTGTGTTTGGTCTAGAGGTCTCAAAGTGCTTTAGAAAGGTAGGTAAGTGGAATCATTGTCACTGTTTGTAACATGGGTGACACTAAAGCACAGAGAAATGAAGTGACTTGACCAAGGTCATGCCAGGAACAAACCCCAAGTTTCCTGTCTCCTAGTCTAGTGCCCTACTTCCTGGATCATGCTGACTAAGGACATGATTTACCCATTCAAGAGAATAAGGGAATGTCATGATCTTCTGCATGAGCTATGTACTTGGCATGCCTAAGTCCCAGGGAAGAGCAGCTTCAGCAGTGCTGATACCTTCACCTCTCAGGCAGGGAGATGGGAAATGGATAGAGTCTTATCTCCACTCACAACACGCCAGCCAGAACAACTAGGCCAGTGCAGACACATAAGCAGCTACTGGTACAAACCAGCAGCAAATTACTGCCTCCTCTAGAGTAAAGTGGGACAAGGGTGAGAATTATGACTGAGTCACAATTCCATCCCTTATCTGCTCCAGAGGCATCACACCTATGTGCTGCACCTTTCTAGGCTGGACTGTAACTTTATGAGCTATCCCTAATTAGCCAACTCATGGACTAAAGTTGAGTGCAAACTTTTTTCCAACAAAGCATTCCCCAGATTTCAGATGGTTGAATGAGGAACTGTAGAGGTAAAATTGCTCATTTAATTCCCTACACACAGCACTAAAAATGTTACCCTGGCATTGTTTGCCAAAGAATTGCATTGTTTGGTTTTATTTTACAGACGATAAAAGGATAAAAAGTGCAGAAAGTGAACTCAACTATTAAAGTGAGATAGTGTAAAGCACTGGGAGTCAGCTGTTTTAGTCACTTATGTACTTTTATTTGGAATAGTATCAGAGGGATAGCCGTGTTAGTCTGGATTTGAACTGATCTCATTATCTCCAGCCTGATTCTTGCTTGCATATATATACCTGCCCCTGGAAATTTTCATTACATGCATCTGACGAAGTGGGTATTCACCCACGAAAGCTTATGCTCCAAAACGTCTGTTAGTCTATAAGGTGCCACAGGACTCTTTGCTGCTTATTTGGAATAGTTCAGTAAATGTGCTGTCTCTGCAGCTGCATGAATTACTTTGTGTTTTTATTCTGGATAATCTGTTATCAATCCTTTAACAGCCCTTTACAAACCATTATTTACCTCCAAAAAATACACACTGTGCAGGGGGGGGGGCCCTAAAACAATGGCAAGTGAGTTACTGTGGTTACTAAGAGACGGTCACTGAAAATGGCTTTTATTGATTCATCCTGGCCATACATTAAAATTTTATTTAAATAAGCTGAAGCTATATTCAAAATATAATGCATCATACTGATTTCTTGTTTTGCATCATGGCACATTTGTACTCCACAAAAAGCTTTCAATTAAACAAGATAGACTTATTAATACTTTTAGAATATTATCATAGTGAATGAAATAGTTTTATAATGGAGATATGTGTTTTGTTTACAGAATTTTATATCCTCCCAGGACTGGTATTAACATTAACATACCTTGTCATATTATAAGCCTCTGTGCCTTATTCTATTAGAAATCTTTACACAGAGTTTACAAAAGCCTTGTTGATTTATTGGAATTGGTTCTCATTTCCTAATTAAGTTTAAATAACTGTCTTAAACTCATTTCTAGCACATCCGTCAGGTTTGCTGATGCTGCAATTTGGGCACTTGGGAATTTGAATGTTGTTGTTTCAAGGTAGAGAGAGAATCCTCACTGAGACTTGAACTCCCAAGTGCAGTCCTTGGTTATCAGACTATCAGGTCATTCTCGGTCAGTGCAATGTGTACGATACGTGCATTCTGAGGTAGCCACTTGTTCTGAAAAATATAGGCCCAGCATGATATATCACATAATATCTATTTTGTAGTGGTTCAAGGTGCTAAATCTCTGGTCCCTACTGCATTCTAGAAACCTTCCTGCCAAACCCTAAACCACCCTGATTCTGAGTTCCAGGCTGCTTGCTTGCCTGAATCATGATTTTGTGATAGTGTGGCTATTTGTCTGGCAGTGCCATTTTGAGCTGGTAGCATGCTCAGTATATCACCACATATCTTGATAATCAGCATTTCAGCAGTGACAGAACTTCAGGAGTAGGCTACTCTTTTGTTGGGAGAGAAATTGATTGATTGACAGAAGATGCAGGATATCTCTCCATGTTTATTTAGGTGTAAGTACATTCCTGAACAGGGAAGTTGGATGGCAGCTGACAGTTCAGATGTGTCAGTAATTTCAGCTTTGTGTCAAAAAGAGCCCAATGTTGCTGGGAACTTGGACGACTACTCCTTCTCCTCTGTGGCTTTGTCTAGGTCTACCCTGTGAGTTATAGAAATGTGCCCCTTGTTCAGTCACCAGTTCAGCTGCCCCAGGAGGAGCTCTGGTGTAGACAAGGCACGGGTGACTTCCAGCACTTAATAAAACTCAAGGAACAAATTTAATAGACAGGGTGGTAAAAAAGCTGAAAGCCACCAGAGCCTTGTTTACATTTGGGCTCCCATAGACACTACCTTCCAATGGAACTGAATTAGCAGTAGCATCTGTGAGAATTTTTTCCTAAAATTCCTTACCATGCATTTTAACATCTCAGGAACACACTGAAATGCTTTTATCAGGGCATTCTCACCGAAAGGATGAGAAGTGGACAATAGTCCTCTAGCTGTCACATTTGCTTGACTTTTTCAATTCATTGTGGCTAATATGCTGAGTAGATTTCTGCAAAGATGAAACAATTTGAAGTGGGAACATAAAAATTTATGGTGATTACCGGCAACACACCCCTTCCCCCTTCTTTAATTGTTGGTGTCAATTTGTAGCTAAATGGTTTCAACATTACAGTGGCCCATATGGTCTTGTATTACTTTAGCAAATAATGGCTCAAAATCTGTAAATACTCACACATTGATTACTTCAGTGTGGGTGGACACCTTTACTTACAGGCATCTGCCTTAAGAGAGTAAATGGAGATATAGCGACTAAGATCATTAGTCAAAGCCTTATTTCTGATTAAAAGCTACCGGTTAGTTATGAAACTAATGATGGGGTCAATCATCTTTTCTAGAGCAAGGGACCTTTCTCATGATTTGATAGAATAATACTTAGCATCTGTATAATGCTACATATTTATAAGGGTTGGAACAAATATTAATCTAATTCACCCTCCTGAAATCTCATTAGGTGCATAACTATCACCCCCATTTTTCAGGTAAAGAAAATGAGGTTTAAAAGTGTGATATTCCTGAGGTCCCACAATATGTCATTGTCAGAGGTGGGATTAAATTCTGAAGTTCTTGTCTGCAGCACTGGAGCCCTGTTCTCTGGACAAATGCTTCTCAACCTTTAAATAAAGATCAGATGTTTTATTAAGCGTGTGTCTTCACTGCAGAATTAACTTGCCCCTAACTCAAGTTCTGTCTACACAAAGCACCTTAATTTGAGTGTGGTAGTGCTTTTAACTTAAGTTGGCTGCCCCATCAAGGGTATAGGCTACAGCTCCAGTGATCACAGTTGGTTGTTTGCTAACATAAACACTATGTAAGGTGAGTCCTGCCACTCAAGTATTGCTAGTACTCCAGTACATTCCCACACTCACTCCACTGACATTGCCAAAAAACGCTGTTTTTATGTTAATCATTCTGGCTTAATTGAATAAGATTTATAGGCTATTAAGAACGCTGCTGTTGTTTCTCATGCTGTATCTCTTGATCACACCTTTAATTTTGAAACCTTCTCCCAGACCTTGGGCATGGTTTACTGGCCATTTCCGTACAATTGTTAAATAAATTATTTTGTCTGTTCTTCCCATGTATTGTTTGAATAGTAATATAATGTCTGTATAATGCTGTAACCAAATGTTCTGCTGTCCGTAAAACAACTCAGTACCTGTCTCTTCAGCTTCATTGTAAATTATGTAACGGGCCTGGCAATCTGGGCTTGCCAGGCCCGAAGGGGGGATTGTGAAAGCTGGCTGACCCCCCTTAATAGATTACAAGCTGCCAGTAGGTGTGTGGGGGGAGTGAGTACTGCTCATAAACACAGTAGCCTAAATTTTTGCACTATCTCTTTTCCTCTGCCTCAAAGCAAAAAGATCCTGCTCCAAACCAGTCAGTACTAGCCAGATAACGAGAGCATGAAATTTTACACTTACCAATCAAGTATTAACACACAAGGGTCTTTGTCTGAATGTGTATAAAAAGTTTGTGAAATTTGTGTAAGACAGAGTCTTTTGTACCAAGGTACAGGCTCTCCTTTTTCTGCAAAATAAAGCATTTTTCCTTATCCCTGTCAGGCTGTTAATTGGCTCTCAGCTAAGCAGACCCGATATTTCAGTAACATTAAGTGTGTGTCTTCACTGCAGAATTAACTTGCCCCTAACTCAAGTTCTGTCTACACAAAACACCTTAATTTGAGTGTGGTAGTGCTTTTAACTTAAGTTGGCTGCCCCATCGAGGGTATAGACTACAGCTCCAGTGATCACAGTTGGTTATCTGCTAACATTAACACTATGTAAGGTGAGTCCTGCCACTCAAGTATTGCTAGTACTCCAGTGCATTCCCACAATTCCTCTAGTGTGTCCACCGAGGACAGACAAGTTCTCTCGCAGTCCATTGGGAAAGAATTCATAGCGTTAGCAGCTCAGCTTACTGCAGTGCTAAGAACCATGGCTTATGCCCCAGAAGTCTTAGTGCTACACATAGTAAGTGAAGTGTCAGTGTGGACAAAGTAATGCCAGTGTTATTTCAGTGTTGCTGCTCAGGCTTGGGCTAGACTAATGCAAGAGGAGAAATTCAAAAGTAGGTAACTCAAGTTAACACGGCAGTGAAGACATTTTCTAGAAGATACGTTCTAGTTCTAGCCCTCGTGGTTATGCTTCATGCAGGAATTAGTGGGGGAGATTCTGGGGCCTGTTAATGGCAGGATCAATAGGTGATCACAGTAATCCTCCCTGACCTTGAATCTAAGAATCTATTAACTTGTTTTTGGTTTGTGACACACAAAAGTCCAGATAGATAGTCCCATCACCCACATATCCCACAATCCTTGGAGGGTGTAAGGGGGTATAAGATTTGAGTCACAGTGATGATCATTAGCCACTTAGTGAGTTATGCATCAAAAAGCAGGTGAGTGGTGGTAAGCTGGTACTGTTGAGGAGTGGAGTGGGGCATCTCTCCCCCAACCTATCCCTCGTCCTTTGCCTGCACTGTACTCAGTTCCCTGCTTGGGAAAGCACCTCTACAAGGGCCTGCAAAGCTGTCTCCACAGCCCTTTGAGGCATTACTTCTCCCACCTGAGTTGAGCCCAAAGTGGGCAGGAGGTGGGGAAGAGAGCTGCTTTTTGCATGGTGGGCAGTAGCAGCAGGAGGAGGAGAAAAGAACAGAAGCTGCTCCTTTCTTCCCCTGCATGTGTAACCCACAGACTTCTTGCGTGTGGTGTTCTGTCCCATCTAGTGGCGCCAAAACCACTTAGAGAGAGAGAGATTAACATGTCTGCTCTACAGCCTTAGTTAACAGCCATATGGCTTTTAGCTCATGCATTTAGTTCTAGAGGTCCCAGGTTCAATGCTCACGACCGGGGTCTGTTGGCATTACACTTGGACTCTGATTGGCTCTTAATGACCAGGGATTTTGCTGCATTCAGCTGGCGGAATGTGCACTCCCTCCTGATCAGTGCTGGATGACATCCCACCAGTGAGCAGGACTGCACAGAGAATGAAAAAGGCTTGTAAGTTTGTACTGGTTACCAAGAAAAGTCAGATGACCCTGCATTCTTCTCCAGTGTGTATATTTTAATCCTAGAGAATATGTAACTAATAGACTCTGTTTAGCTGCCAGCCTTACTAGGTTAATGATACACTTAACTCTGTCAATACATCTCACTTGTTAGTTATAAAGAAAATCTAATTGAAATAATCTACTCCAGTGCTTGAACCTCAGGAAAGGCTTCTACAAACTAGAGAAGGAAAAACACTTGCTAGGTGCTAGGTCAGCTAGTTCATTGCTTGGGGCAAATGCAGAACCAATCCCTACAGCATATTCTTTAGTGTTGTTCAGGCAAGTTTTAAATGTGTGAAGTGATGCTGCCTCTGCCACTTCCTTGGAAGGATGATTCTATCCTTTCATAGACCCCACTGTTAGGACAGATTTTATATTAATTTACTAGACACTGAGTGTTTTCCATCTTCAGAACACTTTACAAACATTAACTAATCCTCAGTGTTGCTGAGCAATAGCTAAAGCTCCACCGCTTTCACTCTGAACCTTTCTGGGAATAACTCTATGGGAACTCACTGGTGTTTTTTTTTATTTAACTCAGACATGTTTTATTGCAATTAAAGTAGAAAAATATCTAGTATGCTATGCTCTAGTTTAACCCCCTCAGGCATGACAATTCTCCTAGCCAGTTGTGTCCATATTTTAAACTTTTGACTTGTGCTGGTTAGCTATTTTGGATGATGGCATCATATCTCTCAGGGATGGTTTCTAATATTCAGCCTAAATTTTCCTTTCCTCAGTTGCATCCCATTATTCTTAGGTCTACCTCACACAAAGCCTCTTCCTCTTTAATGTTTTGTACTATCAAAATGCCTGTAGATGGTTATCCTTCCATGCCGCATTAGTCACTGGGTAGCCTTGTTATGCATATTTTATTCCACCCCATCACCACCCCTTCTGAGCCAGGCTATGCTAACTCTTTCTTCTTTTGCCATGCAGCCAGGTGACAATGCCACCCAGGAGCAGACTCATTTGGCACACACAAGAAGCAGCCCTAACTCAATTGCACCATCCTCCTCTCCTATTAAAGTTTTAAATGGAAGGAACAACCTTAGGAAAGATGGTGTTTACCCTAGAAGCCTATAACACCAGGGGCTTGTGAACTGTACCCAGGTAATAAATAGCAACTACACACAATGGTGAAACTGATGCAAAGAAGCTCCAAGAATTCAAACTTGTGTTGATCACAGCAGTCAACAGACAGAAAACCAGTCACAATCTCATTGTCAGTAAGTCTACAGATGCACCTTGTTTTTCTAAGACCTGGCTAGATGCATACGCAAACTCCGTGCTAGCCCTTCTCATCTCCACAGCTCACTCTACTCATCCAAGGGTACCGGCAGAGAGGCGCACAGGCAGCGCTGTGTCTATTTTCCCAACTCACATACAAAACAAGGACTCGCTAGGGAATTCCTACAAATGGTGGCAGCATCTGAGCTGTGAGTTCTCTGCAGTTCCTGGTCTGAATCCACCTGGAGTCCTGGATTTTGCAGACACAAATCTAGCCCAGTGATGGACCCAGGGGAAAGAGGAGGTTGAACTGTTCAGAGAGCTGACCATGCAGGAGGATGACAACAGCAGGAAAGTAAAACTGTTACTTTACCTTACTGGGAAACAACACAGAGAAGTCTGCACCACTCTAAAATTCACCTCTGCCTCAAGCCTCACAGAAATCTTAGGACCTAACCGTGGAGCGACACAGGTTTTTTTTCCACTAGATGCCAGTTGAAGTGTAGGTGAGGGGATAGACCCCTATTGTTATTTCCTTAAGCATACTGGCTGCTACATGCAATTTTGTGAATTTGACAGACTCCCTGATTTGGGACAGGATAGTTTGCAGTGCTTGGGATCACCACCTGCGGGAGTGGCTGCTCCAGAAAGGTGATCTCACATTAGATAGATGCTTAGACACGCGGCTTGTAGCTGAAGCTTCAAGAGAGAGGATAAAAGCCTCAGAAGAACATGATGTGAGACAGTAGCAAAGGAGAGCAGGTGGCCAGAGTTCATGCCTGTAGTCAGATGCATTTACTGTGGGAAACAGCATGCACAGGTAAAGACGTGCCCCATGCTAGGGCAGCATTGCAAGGAATGGGGCAAGCTGAACCACTTTTAGCAGCGTATGCAAGAGCAGAGGAAGGTCCCAGAAAGATTCAGTCTGGCTTGTATAACAGGGAGTGGCACATCACAGTGGCGATGATATCATGGCTCTCTCCTTGAGTCTGAGAGTTCATCAGATTCAGGTTTTCTGGACAGGAAAGCAACAAGGGACAATACCACCCTCTGACTGTGCACCAGTGTTAATAAGGAAACACTCTATGTGATTTCAGCTGGATAGTGGGGCTTCCTGCAGTGTGATTCCTTGGGGTGAATAAGAATCAAACACTCCCACTACAGAGAGCAGGGGCACTCTAATAACGTACAACAGCATAATGCAGCCCATAGCAAAATGTGACCTCTTAATAACTTACCCAAAAAATAACAGATGGTACTAGCTGCAGTGTGCAGTGGTGGATGGCAAGCACCACAGACTCCTCAGAGGGACTGTCACCATACAAGCGCTGGATCTCATCAGGGTGCAGCATCAAAATTGTATAGCTGCAGTGGAAGAAGCAAAAAGAGGGAGTCCCAGGGAAAATAGAGACCACTTTTAAAACATATGGGGAAGTTTTCAGAGGTGATGGGTGCCTTGAAGGAAAGCTGTGACTGGAAGTAGACTCCATAGAGGAACCTGTGTGCTTACCACCAAGGAAAAGTACAGTGGCACTACATAATCCAGTACATAAGGAGTGTGAAAGTCTGCAGAGAAGGGATATTGTAGCACCTGTACAGGCCACTACAGTCTGGATAAGCAGTGTGCTGGTGGTAAAGAAGCCAGCAGGAAAATTACACATCTGTATAGACCCAAAGCCACCGAACCAGGTATCGATAAGTTGCCACTATTCACTGCCCATATTTGATGACATCTTACCAGAACTTTCCAAAGCTAGAATTTTTGTGGTCTGTGATGTGAGGGAATGGGTTTTGGTACATAAACCTGGATAAAGAGTCCATCATGCTGCCAATCTTTGCATCACCATTTGGTCTCACAGACGGCTGTGCATGTTAATGGGCATAAGCCCAGCACCAGAGGTGTTCCAGAGAAGACTCAACCAAGTTCTGAAGGGCTGCCTCTCTTGAAAATAATTGCAGATGATAGGCTCATTGTAGGTGAAGGGAACAATGATAAAAAAGCTGAATGAGACCATGACAGACAACTACTAACTTTTCTACAGCAACGCAGGACCAAGAACATAAACCTGAACCTAGAGAAAATGTGAGTCAAACAGTGTGAGGCGACACACACTGGACATCTGCTCACAGCAGGGGGACTGAAAGCAGAGTCACAACAAGATCAAGGCAGTCAGAGACATACCAGCTCCAGTGGATGTGAAAGGGGTACAGCACTTTATAGGAAAGTTCTGTCCACACCAGGTTGCAGCAGTGGAACCCATATGTTAGCTCACAAGGCAGGATGTTGAGTGGAACTGGGCAGGTTTCTAACAGCAAACATTTACTTCCAGACCGGAGATACACTGACACTGTAGTGTGCTGCATTGGAGAGAGGATTAGATGTAGCTCTTTTGCCAGAGCAGCTGATCAATTATGCCAACAGAGCCCTGTCAGAGACTGAACAGGAGTTCATCCAAATAGAAAGAGAGTTTTGGCTGTGGTATTTGGAGTGGAGTGACTCCATCAGTACATTTATGGCCACCCAGCAATAGTATAATGAGACCACATCCCCTTAGAGACAATCATGGCAAAGCACCTTCTTAATGCTCTAAAGAGACTGCAGTGCATGTTGATGCACTTCCAGTGCTACCAGGGAGAGATCAGATGTCCAGGATGATTACTGGTGTTAGCTGCCACCTTGAGCAGGGCATATCTACTCAGCATCAGCGAGTTGAGTGAAGGGTATCAGTGCAGCATGTTAATGGATTCAGTGTCCTATCTCCCAGTTTCAACAGCTAAGCTGATGAAAATCAAAGAAGTTAGTGAAAAGGACTTCCAACTGCAGGAAGTCAGGAGACTGATACTATCAGGATGACCAGAAGGCAAAAGATAAGTTCTTATAGTTTATATGCAGTATTGTAGCCCTGTTGATCTCAGGATATTAGAGCGGCAAAGTGGGTGTGTCAAGGTTTTTTCCCCCATTTTGAACTTTAGCGTCCAAAAAGTGGGGACCTGCATGATCACTTTTAAGCTTAACTACCAGCTTAAATTTGGTACGCTGCCACCAGCCAGAAGTCTGTGTTTGGCACACTTCTGTTCCCCCAAAACCTTCCCTGGGGAACCCAAGACCCAAACCCCTTGGGTCTTAAAACAAAGAGAAATTAACCATCCCCCTCTTCCCCCCCCCACCAGACTCTCCCCTCCCTGGGTTGCCCTGAGAGGCTACAGAGATCCAAAGTCCTTGGATCTTAAAACAAAGAGGAATTAACCCTCCCCCTTTCTTTCCCCCTACCAATCCCTGGTGAGTTTAGACTCAAGTCCTTGGATTCTAAAACAAGGAAAAAATCAATCAGGTTCTTAAAAAGAAAGCTTTTAATTAAAGAAAGAAAAGGTAAAAATTATCTCTGTAAAATCAGGTTGGAAAATGCTTTACAGGGTACTCAGATTCATATAGACTCCTGCCCCCACCCCAGCCTGAGATTCAAAGTTACAGCAAACAGAGGTAAAAATCCTTCCAGCAAAAAGACCCATTTACCAGTTGAGAAAACAAACATAAGACTAATCCACCTTTCCTGGCTATTACTTACTATTTTGAAACATGAGAGACTGATTCAGAAAGATTTGGAGAACCTGGAATGATGTCCCGTCCCCTCTCAGTCCAAAGAGCGAACAACAAACAACAAAAGCGCAAACAAAAACTTCCCTCCATCAAGATTTGAAAGTATCTTGTCCTCCCTATTGGTCCTCTGGTCAGGTGTCAGCCAGGTTTACTGAACTTCTTAACCCTTTACAGGTAAAAGAGACATTAACCCTTAACCATCTGTTTATGACAGGGTGAGGTAATATCTTTTATTGAACCAACTTCTGTTAAGAGATACAAGAATGTCATGTAAAATATACATGCTTCGCACCTGGGCATTGACAGCTATCTTTAACATGCTCAAGACTTTGTTCACTAGCTGGGGATGAGTGCACAACCCTGTTCCTTGATAGCAGGAGAACCACCAGCAGAAAGAGACCTGGTTACCAAATGAGCTGCCCACATGACCGTGGGAAAAGGTGGGACCAGTTTTATTTACTTTCAAGAAAGAGTAGATCTTGGTTACAGTGGACTGTTACTCAAAGTTTTGTGATGTCAATGCCCTGCCTGGTATAAGGTGGGCAAACTGAAGGCCCACTTTTTCACATACATACCACACATTGTATTCACTGACAACTGACCATAATTTTCCTGGGAAGCATTCGAGGAATTTGCACACAAATGGGCATTTGACCACCACACCACCTCCCCAGCATACACAGAGTAATGGTAAGGTAAAATCAGCTGTGAAAACAGGTAGACTGTTACACAAGGCTGTTCCTTGTGGTTCAGACCCCTTGTTAGCATCTTTGGCACAGGAATACCCCATCATTAGGGTACCAAACAATCCAACCCATGCACTGATGGGACAAAGGATCCAAACCTTGTTATCAATGAGGGAAGACCTATTGCAGCCAGAAGAATGAAGATACTTCTGAGAGGAGATGGCCAGCAATCAAAGAAAGTAAGCACTAAAGTATGACAAGTCAGCCAAAGACCTACTGGCCTCAGAGACGGGCACTCCTGTGAGGATCCAGCCATAAAAGAAATACCGGAAAGAGCAGAATGAAGATGTTGTAAGGGGCACAGTGGCACCTAGTCATAATGAGGTGATTCTGCAAGATGGACAAATGATGCAAAGGAACAGGTGACACTAAAAAGCCAGTAGAGACAACACCCAGAGAGAGCCTACAGAGATCATCACAGAACGGAATAACAATGAAATATCTAGGATGGAGGAGACTCCACAGAGAAGTAGTTTGCTAGACAGGTGACTCCTGATGTGATCACCTGTTGAGAAGACCAAACTATCTCAAAAACTTGGTAACCAGCTGAGTCTGTTGTAAAGATGAGAATCCAACTCTGCTATGTGCTAGCCACCTCTGCCCAAAGGGTCATGGGGCATCAATTATTTGTTTTAAATGTTTATTTGAAAATGTTTATAAAATAGGAAAGATGCATCATGATAAGTGGGACTGAAGTCAGAGGGCCCATGTTCCCTGGAGGGACTATTATTGACAGGACACTGGGAACAAGGTTGAGTTAGGTGGAAGCAATTCAGCCACATGGATAGGGCAGTGCACAGGGTTTAATAAAATCCCATTTGTTCAACTTAGTCTACATTCAGCTTCATTCTTTGCTAATGAAACATTACTGTTGCTTCTGCTCTGTGTAACCCAAAACAGCTTTGGACTTTTAGCCACCACATGGTATTGCAAGCAACTAATTCACAATAAGTAAACCACAAGGACATGTTACTAAAAAGCAAAACAAGCAGTTAAAACAAGGTGTGTCCAACTAGTTTTTTGATAACAGCTCTTACGTATTTTATTATTGTTTTGAATTTAAAATGTCCTGGTTATTGCACATCTATTGGAGCACTTTGTACTGTTCCATTCTGTTAGTTCATCCACCTTACACAATAAATTTTTATATTCATGTGGCTGTATTTTAAGCCATTAACCTATGATGGTTGTAAACATTAGGATTAAATGATGGTTGATTATTGGCCCCAAATGACATTCAGCCCCGTCAGTAATATGCAGTATGTAAGAATGATTTCCAATAATAGCTTGTTTTTTATGCTTATAACAGGTCTTATTCTGTGTTATGTTCTTATTCAGTTTAACTTGAATAAATGAGAACCATATGTTACTCATATTCATCTGACAAACCAGATCAAGGTTCATTGTGCTGTCGTACTTCAGATCAGGCGGAAAACACATGGTTTTGATCACTCTTGTAAATATTTTTAGGTCAAAATTCAAATTTTAACTCTGGGTCCATCCAAGGAAGAAGGAAACTGAACATAGAGGAGAGTGAAATAGAGACAGATACTCCATGATTCAGGGAAGAAACCATGTCCAGGAGCGTGGATCCTGGACTCCTTAGAGAACTCTGTCTTAAGCCCAAAGAATGCTCAAGATTAGTGAGGACATTGGGGCAGGAAAATGCCAGCCGCTGTTTTATTTTGTCTAGAGCTGCATCTTTCTTTTGCTGTCTACAGTACAGAATGCTTAGTTTTTGGAAACCTAACAAAGCCTGTGTGTCTGCCTCCTTCCACTATCATTTCTACCTTTATGGTTCATCTCTAAAGACAAAGTTCCCACAAGAGTTGAGCTCTGCGGTAAAGTTAGGGTGGCCACTCATGCTTCCCAGCATATCAGACATTCTTGTACTTCTGGGAACAGTTTGGGCTCTGGCCCAGAGGGATTAGAGAGAGGGCATTGTTTGGTGAATACCAGCTGCAGGCACTGGCTGAGATAGTGAGTGGAATTTACTTTAATCTTTTGTCTCAATTTCAATGAGATGTAGGCTCCTAAATACCTAAGCCACTTTTGGGAAATAGGTCTTAAGTACCTAAATCACTTTAGCACTTAAAGGTATCCTAGAAGGATAGATGTTCATCTATCTTCTCTATACTACTCATTATTTGTATACTTTTATCATTTCCTTTTTCATTCTCCTTTTCTAGCAAATATCCCAATTCTTTCAATCTTTCTTCATAGGAGAGTTTGTCCATAACCCTAACCATTCACATTGCCAGTCTCTGAACCCCTCCTAATTCTAATAGACCAAATTATCTTCAGTGACTTTAATGAGATAGGAAGATTATTGGTCAATGTACAAACATATATACTGTACTGAAGCAGGTTAACAATTAAAATGAAGGTTTAAAATTTAGATTTATAGGGGTTAGTGTGTTAATGGTATGATTATTAAAGCATGATAGTGGAAAGTTAGTTATATGTTACATATGTTATGTGTCAGGCCTCAGTAAATACATGTTTAACCAGTAGTATTAAACACATCTTTGTATTCAAGATAGAGAGCTAATTTTATTAGGGAAGTTATGTTGTTCAGATATTCATGAAGACATAGTTAGTGAATTTTTAAACCCAGGCAACAGAAGTTTTGTATTTGTTGCCTGGTTAATCCCCCATAAATACATTTTGATTAAAATTCTTCTCTTATTGAATTTTAAGGCAATTATAAAAGGAAGGTCATAATAAAATAGCCTCCACAGTCTTGTACTGTATGAAACAGCAAAGCAATCACTCCTACTACGTGTACTAGTTACTGCCAAAACCTAACCACAGAAAAGTCAATAGAAACGTTCAGTGAGCTAACTGAAAAAATGGTCAAAGCTAGTCTATCCTCATTGTACCGAGAGGCCACTGTACAGTAGAGAGCATCCTGTAACATCCCTGGGACTGGTGCATAGCAATAATTAAAAGCTATATACTGATATGAGGTATAAAGTGGGGTTCAATCCGGCAAGGTGTGGAACTGCTTAAACTCCCAATGAAACCAGTGGGAATGGGGACTTCTAATTTCTTGGTCTACATAAAGAATTACATTTCCGTGGGTAGAATTATTTTCTAAATCCTCTGCCCATTGCTTGAACAATAATACAGTTTTTCCAATTACATTTTTACCAAATGATTATTTCTTTCTTATTTCATTGGTGTTGTGGTAGCATCCCAATGGCTCAGTTCGGATTGGGGTCCCATTGTGCTAGGTGTTGTGCTCAGACACTTAGGAAGGCCTGGGCCTTGTGTACATAACCTACATCATTTTAAAAATCAATATACTGAAACTGATGGAAGTCCCTATGTGGACACACTTACACTAAATCAGTACATCAGGTGTAAACTACTGTAAGTCAATAACTTGATGAAGTGAATAATCCCTGACTAAGGGGTGTTGTGTGGGTAAATTAATGTTTATAAATTGTACTGAGATCCTTTTTTTGCTTCGTCAGTTTGGGTGGGAGACCACTGCTTTAATAGAAGGTATTGAATAAATGCATTATTATTTACATATCTTTTGCAATAGCGAAGCACTGGGAGTTTATAACGTGTAATTTGCTAGGATCAGACCAAAATTACGGAAATTATATAGCTTTTTAGTTTCTTGGAAACAAAGCAATGTACTTCTGAAACTCTCACTCAAGAGTTTAAACATATTTTCTTTCCTGGATGCTATCTTAATGGATCCGTAATAATTAGTCTAAAATATTAGCTGAAACAGGAACAGCCTAGGCCTGTGCACCTGCACAGGGACCTGTGCTTTGGGGTGCCTTCCTGTTGGTGCACACAATACACATGCACCCACAGCAACACTGCTCCTCCACTACCTTTGCCCACATAGTGTGCCTGGAGATGTCATTTTGATGGTGTTTGTTTAGACCTTAAAAACTGCACCAGACTGTGAGGTGAGACACAGGATGGTCAAAGTGCAGTTGCTGGAGCTGAAATATTGAAGCCCTGACTATGTAGTGAGTATGTGTGCCTTCCCTCTTCTCTTCTCTACCACTGCTAGCTGTTGTTGGAGGACGTGCTGCCTCTACCTGAACACCATGATCCAGAAATTAAACGACTTTCCCAAATTCACACCGCAGAGCTGGGAAGAGAACTCAGATCTAAGTGTCAGGCTCTGCACTCCCGCCACAAATCCATCTTTCTTCTCCAACACATTAGGCAAGAGGCATGTCTTCTGAGTCAAGTGTACTTTCTATACATCTTTCAATATCACAAGTGGCTTTGGCGCCGAGTGACTGACTATGGCTCTGACTTCGGTCACTAGGCCAGACTGCCCTCATCCTGATCAGCTGACTCATTGCTTATCCTTAGTGTTGATTATTGTTCAAACTGTTGTACATCCTTCTGTGTAGCACAATATTGCAGCACTCTTGCTTGTACAATTCTGATTGTACATCACCATGATTTTATTTCACATGCCCGCAACATAGGGAATAGATCATGCCCAGTGGTAACTGGAAAATGCTTAGTTTCTCATTAACGACAGCCAAGCAGAGAAGCCAATTTAAAATAACCACATTGTGTATGAAAAGAAAACTTCATCCTGCACCGTTAGTTTCAGGATTTTTGTCTTTAGTTATTGCTTGTAAGCAGGCTGCAGGCCAAGAGAGAAGCGGGGTTGGATGACAAAAGTTTTCTTTCCAGATTCTGTCCCAAGCACCTATGTAACTGAGATCAGGTGATAAGGGAGGGGAGAACCTTGTCCTCAACTCCCGCACAGGGAATCCAAGTAAACAGATGGGCACTATTTGGCAATTCCCTCTCTAACAGCCAGACAGCGCCAAGGACCAGCGGTAAACTCCCCCTCTCAAGCCTGGGATGGAGGGGCAGGAGCACAGAGAGACTGCTTCAGCTCTGTTACAGGTGCTGCTTATTGTACTTTGGAGGTCAGAGGGATCCAGTTTTTATTTCATCTAAAAATTAGTGAAGGGGTGTGTGGGAGAAAAGCTGACAGATTCCTGAATCGCAGGGGTGGCTTGGGAGAAGCATGGCTGGCTCTGGGCCAAACCTGACTCAAATATTGCTTTCCAAGCAATGAAAGTCTCATCAGGCATGGACCTTGACAGTTTTGCTGCTTGATCTCAGAGCAGAAGCAATCTCATTCCTAAAGCCCCAGCATTTGTCTGTTTTTTCCCTTTTTCTCTGAAGAAACAAAGGGAATTAAGTGATGTTGATGAGCTACAAAAGACTGGCATCATGGGATAATAGGAATTAAAGATGGCAAAGACTGCCAAATCATCCCCATAGGAGCAGCATATAATCCTCCAATGAAAGAGAAGGTATCTGATACCAACCTGAAATTATTCCTGATTAGTTCTGAGATTTTTTTCAGCAGAAACTATTTTTTGGCAAAAAATGCAAATTTGATGACACCAAAGTGTATCACAAATTTGTGGAGTTTGTGTTGAATTGTTCATTTTGAAAAACAAAACAAAGCTAAACAAAAAAATTTGGAAAAATCAAAACAATTTGCTTTGACATTTTCTAAATGAAATGTTTTTACGTTTCAATTTTACATGATTTTCATTTAAAAATGTCAATTTTTTCTAAATTCAAAAATATTAAAAATTGTTTTGTTTTGAGTCTAACTATGTTTAGTTCAAACTAGAACTTTTTTTTTACTTGTTGAATCAACAAAACTTTTGAAAAAATTCATTTTTGGTTCAACCAAAAGGAATTTTTTTCCTGATACTATTTGACTATTTTCAGAATTGTCAAAAAATCAAAAAATCAGTTATTCACCCAGTTCTACTCCTGATCTTCATCTAGTCACCCCAAAAATTCAGAATTCAGGTTTCCACAGAAGGAATGTTCTAGACCCAAGGTGGGCAAACTATAGCCTGCTGGCCACATCCAGCCCACGGGACCGTCTCGCATGGCCCTGAGGTCCCAGACCCTCCCCTGCTGTCCCCGCAGCTGCAAGTTTATGCTGCTTTGAGCAGCATGGTAAGGGAGTGGAGAGGGGGATTGGATATGGGGCAGGGGGTTGCCGGAGGGAGTCAGAGGACAGGGAGCAGGGGGTGTTGGATAGGTGTAGGAATCCCAGGGGGCCTGTCGGGGTGGGGGTGTGGATAGGGGTTGGGGCAGTCAGGGGACAGGAAGCAGAGGAGATTGAATTAGGGTGGGGTCCCCAGGGGGTGGTTAGGGGCAGGGATACCAGGAGGGGGCCGTCAGGGGACAAGGAGCAGGGGGGTTGGATGGGTCAGATGTTCTGAGGAGGGTAGTCAGGGGGTGAGGTCAGACTGTTTGGGGAAGCACAGCCTTCCCTACCTGGCCTTCCATCCAATTTCACAATGCCAATGTGGCCCTTGGGCCAAAAACTTTGCCCACTCCTGCTCTATGCCAACAGGAGAGAGGTCTCCCATAGGCATAATAAAACAACCTCCGTGAGACACAGTAGTTCTGTCAGCAGGATAAGCTCTCCCACTTCTGTCTCCCTGAGCACGTGGCTTCTTGCTCCAGGGGATCCACTAAAGGAAATGTCTCTACTCCTCCATCACTTTCCCTCTTCAGGCAAAGCCTGTTTCAATCAATCCCTATTCCATCTGCACACTAGCAGCCCTTTATAGGTCCTGGTGTAGTCTGGCTCCCTTTAATTGGCTGGATCGGATTCCTGTGCTCCGGTCTAGGGGCGCTGAGCCTAGTCTATCTACAGGGAACAGCTACCCTGTGACAAACCTCTGTTAATGTATTTGTTGCACATTCATGTCCTGTGGCAACTCTGGCCACTTTGCATACCTGTTTTCAGTGTATGAGTCTACACCACTGAGCACAACCTTTGGCAAATGTTCATTTTACAACTATTGGGCCAATTCTATGGAGGTCAAGGAGTGGGATAGGCCTATTCACAATGGGTATGACTTGTTAATGGAGTGACATTCTGCATAAATAGTGGTTTTCTTGCAAAATCTTATATTGTGTTAAATGCTTACGGAGATGAAAAGTATTCATAATGAGTCTATCGTAATCAATATTTTAATGAGGATGCCATCTCATCATAATAGTTACCAGAAAGGGAGACCTCTTTGTTAGCTGCTGCCAATTTCAGACTTTACAGTTTGCGTAAATATATATGAACAGAAAATATTTTCAGATGGTGCCAGATCAGGAACTGTAAATTGGCCATTTGCCTATCCTTGGCCATTTAAAGGGGAATATTATATTTTCCCCATTGTGATGATGTGCTTCACACTCTGAAAAGCCAACAGGTTACTTTACTGGAATATATTCTTCAAAATCGTTATTACTTTTCGTGTAAAGAAGGGAAGTGTGGTCCAGTGGATACAGCCCTGGGGTGGGAGTTTGAGATACATGGTATTATCAGCTGTGCCATTTGACCTTGGGCAGGTCACTCTCTGGGCCTTGTCTTTCCCTTCTGTAGGGATAATAATGCTTAGTACAGTGTTTTCAGGTATACAGCCACAAAGTGCTGGAATGTCTTACTGCTTTAAGAGTAGATCTGGTTTTACTAATTGTCTTTGTCAGAGCCCGAGAGTTTGAATGACCTCCTGATATCTGTGGGCCACCTCTGCTTAATTGTTGTTTGACCCTATTACTCAAGTCTCAAGCCTGGTGCTCTATTTTCATGGCCTGGGTTGCATGCATAGTATTCAATCACTAGGTACATCAATGTGTGTACACAAGTCTGATATTTTCCCTAGTCCTGAGCCTCAGCCAATATTCTATTATGGGTGCGGGGGAACAACTACTTTCAGATCAGTGATAAAAGTCAGGTTGTGCATCAGAGGTCATTTTGAAGCATTTTAGAGTTTTTTTTCTGAAGAAAAATGTTTACTTGTTTATTATCAGCTGTAAAGTAGAAGCTTACTATTCACAGGAATAAATGACTTCTTATCAATGCAATGCTTTTTTCCAAAGCCTGAGGAAAAGTATTTGCAATGGAAATTAGCAAGACTTATTACTGGAAAACAGGGACAAAATGTTTCCTTTTTTATTAATTGTCCTATTAATAGCTACCAAGAAAATTCAGATGACGCAGTAGAAAACAGATAAGATCAAGCCATTTAAAAAATCTTATTTAACCTACCATAATGACAAACCAGAAGAGCCCCTAATTATGCAGTTACATGCCTTGGATAGTCTGGCTACTGAAGATAATTACATTTGTAACAAGCACCGAAAGTGGCAACAGAACTGTGAAGCTGGGTTACACTGACTTTAAGCTTTTCTTTCTTTCTTAATATTTCAGTACACATAGAGCTGAACAGCAAGATACAGACACACTCGTGTATATGCAAATATGAAACAAATTTCACAAATTAAATATAACAACATTATCGATAACACCATATTCTGTAGTTTCAGGATATTGTAAGTGTCTGCCCATACACTCACTGAGTTGAGGAAGCAGAAAAACAATACCTTGTCAGACATATCACCAAAAATTCAAGTTCAGCAAACATTTATAGGTGAAAGGTTTCTGATTTCTAATAACATAAGATTTTGCAAGCAGGACACTTAATTAATCTCCAGTCTGTACCTTCTGTTTCATCTTTGTTGATTTCAACAGTTAGTCAAAGCTAACTTTATATTTTATTTGCTATCATTTTATTCTGAGCAGGGCAGAGTACAGATTTGTTGCTTCATTGTTGTCTTGTTAGAAAGCTTATTTCACCTCTACATCCTCTCTCAATGGGGACTGGGTGGAGGGGCTAAAATCTGGAAAAATGAACCAAAGTTTCCCTTCAAATGCTAAGACTCTGTCTTAATGCCCCTGAATGCTGATAATTTTTTTCTCTCTGTGGTCTGAAATTATGGCAACAATTGTACTTCCTGTTTTGTTCATTGTGACGGCAGCTTGGCAGGAATCCTGCTGCATCTATCCAGGTATATTTTGGAGGGACATCTTGCACTTCTGTATCTAATCTATTCTAATACATTTATAAATTATGTAAGTGCTAATGTTTATGCAAACCCAATGATTTCAGCACACATGCAGTGGAAGCCAAAGAGAAGCATATCCACTCAGCTTATCCTTGCCAATGGGGCTCAATTATCCTTACATAGGGCAGGAGGAACCATGTCCCTATTTTTAAGAGGGAGAAAAAGTCCATGTCCCTTCAAAAGTTTCCTTACTCCAATGTATTTATATGGAATTTAACCATGCATCCTTCCCCGAATGCCCCGCTATCCAGCTCTCAGATGTTGGCAGGTGTGGAGTACAGATGAACTCACATCACAAAACTCAGTCTGATTATTTTAATGCTTTAAACCTGACGTGTGCTCAGATCTGGGGGCTGGTTCAGTCACTTCTCTCAGCTGGCTAATAATATGGAGGCAAAAGTGATCAGGAAGATCCTTGGCACCAGTTACTATGTTACAGCAAACGTTACAATGAAACTTTCAAATGTTCATGGTAACTCAGGGAAGCTGTAATGGAGACAGCATGCTACATTAGTTGTACCAGGTTGAATTTATTTTAATTTCACATGCTGCTTTTCCTAACTGTGCCCCGTGACTCGAGGTAAGAAACAAATGCAGCATTTCAATGTGAGCCAATGAGAACTAAGGGCTTTTCTACATTCACCTCTCCCTGCCATAAACACACTCTATCTCTCCTCTGTTAGGTTGGTGTTGGCATGGCCTCCCAGATTAGCAGTCTTGGAGTTAACATTGGGATGAATGGGGCATCTCTCATATCTACTGTTTCTGGCTTTCTACAGATCCAGGCAATCATCACTGAATTGGGTACACTCAGGTCATACTGTTAAGATTTTCTTCACAATCATGAGGGATGGAGACTTTCTGCTTTAAATTCTGACTTAATCGCACACTCCAGAAACTGGGGTCCCTAGATATGGGCCGGTAGTGCTGATCCCTTAATCCAGCCCTGGACTGATTGAGGCCAATAACTCAATAATTACCAATAGCCTACTAATGCACTCCATGAGTAGTTTACTAGTACTATAATATGAATCATTAATTTGACTTTTGATTTGTGCTGGAATGGCCTGAGCCCTAGAAAGGGGATGTTTCTGGTTTAAAAGTCTAAGCGAAAGTGTCCAGAGACAGAGCTGAAGACCTGGTGATGGCAGACTGACTGTTCTTGCTGGACTCTTTATTAAAAGCCTGACAAAGGGGCTAGACTCAAAGGGCCCAGAGACAGGGTTGAAGACACTAATAAGGGCACAGAAATAGTCTTGTTGGACCTCTGTTGGAAGGGGTTCATTCATTTGTTCATCCATTCCTACTGTGTGTGACTTGGCCAGAGGACTGAGCCACTGAACACCTGCCTAAAGAGGTTGACAGTCTACGGGAGTGCCAGGAGTAGGAAGAGGCCTGCTGGAGCAGATGCAGCAAAAGCAGGTGCTCAAGAAATGAGTGGCACCTGTTACTGTGACATTTTGTGTCTCTGATTTGACTGGAAAATAAACTAGAGAGAGCCCTTGTGGGGGTGGGGTGGGGGGACTAGAGCGAGCCCGTGTGTGTGTGTGGAGGGGGGGAACTAGAGAGAGCACTTTTTTCAGTAAAAACAGAACCTACCTCCTACCCCCAAGTCACCTGGAACTGAAGCACTGCTGAAACCCTGAGGCCAATGTTCTGAAAACTGGTTATGTGAAGGTTAGGCTCCAAAATGAATGATGACAGGCACCTACACAAAATTGGTCTGATTTTTCAGAGGTGCTGAGCTCCCTCTGCTCCCTTGGAACTCCATGAGAGCTGCGCTTGTATGAGCTTAACTTCAGGCATTCAGGTGTCCAGGTGCAGGTTTATAGGTTTCACTGTAAATGCACCAACATCTGTGTGGCTTTATATTAAAAAATAAAACACTGTAAAATGCACAGGTGGAAGGGCAGGGTTTTCTCTTCAAAAAATGAAAGGAAGTTTTCCTTTTATTTTTTTCCCCTCATCCATTGAACATAAGGTGGTCAGAGAGAGATTTTGTTAGTTTTGAGTAATGAGGTCCTGCCTGTGCATCATTGTGAGCTCGTATATGTCTGGGACACTATGGAAAAGGTCCAACCCAGCAATCAGAGTGCAGCTTTGGATGGTCATAAATATGTCCCCAGACATCCTCTAAGAAGGTCTTAAACAACAGGTTAGTGGATGGCCTGTTGCACTGTTAAAAATAAATTGAGTTCTCAGCTGCAACCCTTGTAAAATACGTACTACCCAACTTTACAGAGGAGAGTAGATTAATTTACTGGAATCGTGGTTTTAAGTTTGCCACTAACATCAGAGAATAGAAACTTTTTTTTTTAAAAAGTATCTCTGTGTATTGTTAGAAATAGAAATTCTTGTACCATTAACATTATTGCATGTTTTTATACTTTCCAGACTCCCCCTATTAAAGCAACATCACCTTAGTTTTTCTTGCAGTATTTCTGATGTTTAGGAAATGGGGTTGTTTCCCATTTGTTTATGTAGTCACTTTAGGAGTAGGATTCTTAAATGGGTTTAATAAAATCTGACAGTGCATGACATTCACTAAACATCTGGATGTTTTTGTAAATTTCTTAACTAAGATCCACTATGGGAAATGAGTAGCTGTTTAAGTACGTTGCTGTTGAGTTACTGAAGAATAGTTATCTTTGTCCATTACTTACATATCAGTATTTCTAACTGTCACTGGAATTAAGATTTTACCCGCCTACCACTTAGGATCATAAATATGAAATTATTTTTGTTGTTGTTTTTTGTGCTCATCAAAGCAACAGTAACCACAGTGTCTACAGCCATGCATTGTATGGGCTTGTATTTTGCAACCTCTTTCCCAGAGTTCTGTTCAGTTTGCAATACCTAGCTTGCTTATTCCAGCAGAGGGCATCTCCTGTCTAACAGCTATACTAGCTTGTGCCAAACTGTGCATTTGTGCTGTAGACTAGATTGAGACCACCCAACTAATGTTCATGTATGATCTTGGGCGGAACCCTCACTCTAAGAGTTGAAACACCGGTACATCAAACTTCTGAACAACATAGCCTGTCCATCTTATAATGATTATTTATTTATCATTTATATTGCCATTGTGCCTAGAGGTCAACCAGCTCAGGACTCCATTGTGCTTTGTGCTCTACAAATACAGGATGAAGTAGAGTCTCTGCCCAAAAACCTTAAATGTAATCTGGATTTCATTTACTCATTCACAAGTTGATGTTCAATGTGTGTTTTTTGAACTATGAATCTGCAGTCTGAGCTGCATGAGTGGACCTTTATGCTTGTGGGGAGCCTCATCAAAGTAAACGTGGCCCTGCATAGCTGCACAGGTCTATCTGTATGGATCAGATTCCAGGATTGGGGCCTTAGTGTCTTGTAGTAGTGTTTTTTTTGTTTTGGGTTTTTTTTGTAAAGGACAACTTCTTTTAATTCATGGCGTCTCTCCGGTTTAAAAACTCAAAGTTAGGCTTTGGCATTGCCCTATAAAAAGATTCAGAAAGCAGATAATGAATGACGGAAGCACAGAAGACAGTTAAAAAGTACTTCCTGGGCTATTTTATCCAGGCAAGCTAGAAAATAGTAGGGTGTGTGTGCACACATGCACGTTTCTTTACAATAAGCTAGCTTGTGTATAATACTAAAGACTGAAAGGGAAGCAGTTAAGGAGAGAACTGAAACAAACAAATCATCCATCCAACCCACCAAAACCTACCATGTACCAAGCAGGGCTTTTGCCCCCCAGAAAGGAAGACAAGCCAGAGACTCTATGAAGTCCACTAAGGACTCTGCTGTTAGCATTGATTTTATGTGCTGGGTGGCTGTATAAAACCCAAGAGAGAGATTGTCAGTTAGAAAAATATTCTGATTCCCAGCATCACACATTTTACATTTGGAAGAAAAGATTAATGTTCTTTTTCTTCCTCTACCTTTTTCATATGTTGAAAGCTTTAATGTTGTTCAGTTGCTAAGTAACATGTTAATAGTAATGTATTTTATATCACTTGCTGTTACAGTATCACTAGCTGTTACATTTGAATAATTTCCATAATTATTCAGGTTATGATCCTGATAGTATGACAGGTTAAATAGTAAGAGCTGGGTAATTTTGTATCTGATTGAGGAAATATTTTAGTGATAATGTATATAGACTTTCTTCTCCGGCACAGCGGAAAGCATTGGCTTCACAAAGCTTAACAGCAGCATAAAGTACTTGTAGGAACAGAGGCACTTACCATACTAGATCAGAACTAAAGTTGATTAGGTCGAGCATCCCATTTCTAAGAGGGGCCAGGGTTAGCTGCCTCAGAGGAAAGTAAAACACCACATTAGGCAAAGATGGGATAATCTGCCCGTCGCATAGGTCTCATCCTGATCCCTTAAGACCTGAAGCATGAAGTTAAATACCCTTCAAAATTTGTCGTCATTGATTATGACAACACTGGCTATTCTTGATATTCACAGAAATACCCAATTATTTTTTAAATCTTGTTAAATTCTTGGCCTCAACTTGCAAGTTCTGATGATCTTGGCATTGGAAAATTCTACTTGAAGCACCAATGTCCAAGCACCAATGACCACGTCTTTTGCAGGAACTAAGTGAAATTATTTAGAGTGTATTAAGATCTGTGGTTGTTTGAAGACAGCTTTTCAAATGCACCTCCTTTGCATTTCCCACTGTCTTGTCATTTCTGTCTTTTTGTCTACTAGATTCTGAACTCCTTGACTTGTATGGCACTGCACAGGTTGTTGGCACTTAACAATTAATATACAATGGTGATATGCATGTGCCTGGGTGGAAATTGTTTCTTTTTCTCGCATGTTTAGTATATCTCTAAAGGCAATCTTGGTCCTCATATTGTTCGTTCTGGGCTGCAATTTGCATTGTAGTGTTTTTGGTTTTTTGGGGGGTCGGTGAATCATAACACAATGATGCATTATGTGCTATTCTTTATATTTTGCAGTGTTTTTAGGGGAGTGAGGGTGAATATCCAAGAAAAGAGTGTATTGAATTTGTAATCAAACTGTATAATAAAGATCTTTTTAGGGGATTGTGTATGTGTGGCCAGCATATCTGAATCCATGAGAAGTCCTAGAACTTGTGTGCACATAGCTCATAACCTCTCCAGCAGAAATTAAGGGAGTACAAGTACAATTAAGGGAAGTTTTTCATCTTCGTGTGTGTGTGTGTGTGTGAGAGAGAGAGAGAGAGAGAGAGAGATGGTTTATAATATATGGTAACATTCCACTAGAATTCTCTGCATGGTGAGTGAGGAGATGGTGTTATGAATTGTTTGTGGTATGTGGCTACATTGAAATCCTGCTTCCTATTTCTTTTCTATATGGGATTACTCCTCTCTTTTTTTTCTGCTTCCTTTAGGCTGCACTGGGTTTGGGAATTTGTGCTTTTGTTCCGCCTCTTTGTCTTAATCTTCTCAATTCGTCTTCAGATTTGGACATTAGCTGACACATCTGCCCATTCTGATTATTTTGTGGAAGTGTGGTCACAGCTGGGAATATTTACAGAAATTTGGCATTTCTAGTTTGTGTTTTTTGGTTATTCATCCAGAGTTGTTGTTCTCAGTACATAGGTTTTCAAGTAGTTGTTGATATAATTATCCTCTTTCCAAGAGCACTCATAAATGTATTAAAATACCACATAGTGAATTTAAAGGAGGTATCTGTAATCAAGCTGTATAAAACACACAAAATAAGTGTATAAAACACAAAATAAGAATGCTAACTCTGAGACTAATTCCGTAGTAAACATTCATTTTTTATTTTATGTATTTATTTTCAGTAGCACCCACAAAGTGCCAGGTGCTGTCCAAACTCAAAAGGAGGCACTTTCAGTCCTAGTAGGGGCATGGCTGATGCACCTTTGTGCTCTAGCTATTCCCATCTGCTGGAATGGCCCCCAGGTGTTGCAGCAGCTGGATGTAAATTAGAGCTTTCCACTAAGGACTAGACCAGTGGTCAGCAACCTTTCAGAAGTGCTGTGCCGAGTCTTCATTTATTCACTCTAATTTAAGGTTTCATGTGCCAGTAATACATTTTAACATTTTTAGAAGGTCTCTTTCTATAAGTCTATAATATATAACCAAACTATTGTTGTATGTAAAGTAAATAAGGTTTTTAAAATGTTTAAGAAGCTTCATTTAAAATTGAAGTAAAATGCAGAGCCCCCTGGACTTGTGGCCAGGACCCGGGCAGTGTGAGTGCCATTGAAAATCCGCTTGTGTGCTGCCTTCGGCACGCTTGCCATAGGTTGCCTACCCCTGGACTAGAATATACTAAAGGACACAGACACCGGGGACTGCAATAGTAGCAAACACACCCATGTCCCTTATTCTTTAATGAACCTTAGCAAATCTGATACAGGATCCTACTGATATTTTTCCAATCCAAAGTCATAAATTTCTCTGTTTAACCTGACAGCATGGTGCTGATAGAATGTCTGGAATACTCTGAATTAAGGGCTTGATCCTGCTGGGGATGGAGCACCAACTCCCCTTGAATTAAGGACTCTTTGCAGCTTGCAGGAATAAGTTTTAAGAGCACGTGTAGGTCCCAGACTTCAAGATGATATGCTTGGGGACCCTCCCCCGGGTCTGCATGAACCTGTGTTAAGAACTGGAACTTTATTGGTAAAGGGGCAATACAACTGTGCCTTATGTAGATCAGAACTGGGCTGCATTGGCAGATGTGTGCTGGGAAGCCTGTGTAATGTCGAACGCTAGTCTAAGCAATTAATCCCTCCTGTTCACAAAACAATTAGGCAAGCAATTTACTTTTGTTAGGTGATAGCAATTATTCTTTAAAAAAACCCGAACAAATAAAATGCTATAGTGTAATGGAAGGTATGTCTTGTCTTAGTTTTCTGGGAGTAAAGAGTGTCTGTGTTGCCACACTTCACTGTGAATGTAACTGCACACTGCTATGGATGTGAGACTCAGCCCTGGTTTACACTATGAGTTTAGGTCGAATTTAGCAGCATTAGATCGATTTAACCCTGCACAAGACGAAGCCATTTTTGTTGACTTAAAGGGCTCTTAAAATTGATTTCTATACTCCTCCCTGACTAGGGGATTAGCGCTGAAATCGACCCTGCTGGGTCGAATTTGAGGTAGAGTGAATGCAATTAGATGGTATTGGCCTCCAGGAGCTAGCCCAGAATGCTCCATTGCGACCTTTCTGGACAGCACTCTCAGCTCATATGCACTGTCCAGGTAGACAGGAAAAGCCCTGCAAACTTTTGAATTTAATTTCCTGTTTGGTCCATGTGGCAAACTGATCAGCACAAGTGACCATGGAGTCCCAGAATCGCAAAAGAGCTCCAGCATGGACCAAATGGAGTTACTGCATCTGATTGCTGTATGGGGAGATGAATCTGTGCTCTCCGAACTCCATTCCAAAGATTAAATGCCGGCATATTTGAAAAAATCTCCAAGGGCATGAAGGACAGAGGTTATAACAGGGACCCGCAGCAGCGCCGTGTGAAGCCTACTAAAGAACCAGAGAGGCAAATGGCCACTGCAGGTCACGGCCCCAGACGTGTCACTTCTATGATGAGCTGCATGCCATTCTAGGGGGTGCCCCTACAACTACTCCACCCCTGTGCTTCCCTTCTCTCCCAGCCCTCCTGGGCTACCTTGGCAGTTATCCCCCCATTTGTGTGATGAATTAATAAAGAATGCATGAATTTGGAACAACAATGACTTTATTGCCTCTGCAAGTGGAGATCAAAGGGGGGAGGCGAGGGCGGTTGTCTTACAGGGAAGTAGGGTGAACCAAGAGTGCGGGTTTACATCATGGAGAAACAAACAGAACTTTCACACCATAGCCTGGCTAGTCATGAAACTGGTTTTCAAAGCTTCTCTGATGCACAGTGAGCCCTGCTGTGCTCTTCTAACCGCCCTAGTGTCTGGCTGCGCATAATCAGCAGCCAGGCGATTTGCTTCAACCTCCCACCCCACCATGAACATCTCCCCCTTACTCTCACAGATATTGTGCAGCACACAGCAAGCAGTAATAATGATGGGAATATTGGTTTCGTTGAGGTCTAACTGAGTCAGTAAACTGCGCCAGCGAGCTTTTAAACATCCAAAGGCACATTCTACCACCATTCTGCATTTGCTCAGCCTATAGTTGAATTGCTCCTTACTACTGTACAGACTTCATGAGCCATGGAAGCAAGGAGTAGGTGTAACCGCCCAGTGCTGCCCACTGGGAGAGCAGCCTGAGGCAAAAGCCTCCAGCTGGCATGATATTCCAAGCAGGACTGAATCTCTATTCGATGAAACTTAAAGAAGAGAATGACCTGGAGTCATTCCCATTTTTGTCCGGGTGCCCCCAACCAACCTCACCAAGGTCGGCCAGGAGCACCCACAGGATGATGATGATGGCTAGCAGTCGTATTGTACCGTCTGCCATCTGCAAGGCAAGGCAAGGGGATGCTGCTGTGTAGCACTGCAGTAGCGCGTCTGCCAGCAGCACCCAGAAGACATACGGTGACAGTGAGCTGAGCAGGCTCCATGCTTGCTGCAGTATGTTGTCTGCACGGATAACTCAAGAAAAAAGGCAAGAAATGATTTTTTGCCATTGCTTTCACGGAGGGAGGGAGGGAAGGGGGCCTGACTACATGTACCCAGAACCACCCACAACAGTGTTTTTTCCCCATCAGGCATTGGGAGCTCAACCCAGACTTCCAATGGGCAGCAGAGACAGCAGGAACTGTGGGATAACTACCACAGTGGAACGTTCTGAAACTCGATGCTAGCTTCGGTACTGTGGATGCACACCACCGACTTAATGCGCTTAGTGGGGATACACACAATCAACCGTATCAAATTGATTTCTAAAAATTCTACTTCTATTAAATCATCCTAATTTCATAGTGTAGACATACCCTATACGAGATACACTGAACACAATACATTGAGATAAGAACCACACAAAAAAAAGTCTGTTTGTGTAGATGGTGCAAGTGACTTATCAAATATCAGAGATCTACTGCACGTGAGATGCTAAATGCTGTGTGATATTCAGTCCTGGAGGATTTAAATCATCTGTTCCTGGCAATTTCTCTGAAAACTGATTCATTCATAATAGTGTGAACTTTTTAGATGAGTAAACTGATTAATCATAGGTCCTCTTTGCTGTCTGAATGACTTTTATCTAAAGAAATTTGCAAATTGCAGTGCAAAAGGACTTCTCCCATACAAATGAAGTTCCCTTTCTAATTTGAATGCCAAGTAGGAAGAAAAATGAATGGAGTTTCTCTGAGTCTCATATAAAGCTGTAGTTTTGCCTCTGCTCTGATACCACAGCACCCAGGAGCTGTCCAGTCCATCTCATGCAAAAGGGATACCAGATGCACCCATGCTGAATAGTACATCATGCCTGTATGAGGAACTCATTGGACTTGCCTTTAAAAGGCCCAGAGGACTTGTGCATAAAGGGTTAAGATACATTAAAAATCCCCTCTTTAAAATCTCATTCACAAACAGTATCACACAGAATGTTTTACATCTTACCCATATTTTTTTTCAATCTCTTCTGTCTTCATAGCTGCAACTGTTCATCATATCCAGAACTGCACATCCTGTTGTACTCTGGTTTTCCTCCCTCCTGTACAAATCTGCCCTAAAGTTCTTCTTTTCCTCATTGTAAATTGTTGACTTCAGAAATGCTAATTGGTTGCAAATAAAATAAGAAATTATCAGTTCACATTGATTCAGATTTCCTCCTTTGTTATGATCTTCATGTACGACTTGAAGTATAGCTCACTGAAGTTGTAGGAAAGGCTCCCATTTAATGAGCTTTGGATCAGGGCTATGGCTTTCTGGAGAGTGGGACTGTGCTTGTAGGAATGGTGACATATTGGAGCAGATCATTATACCTGCAGATGATTAGGAAAGAAAGTTATGCTAAGTTGTATGCTAATAAATGCTACTGACCCTCATTATCATCTGTTTCGGAAGCCCTGTCTGAGCACCCTGTGTGTATTTGTGTGTATATCTATTAGGGCTGGTGCAAGGATATTTCGTGCCCTAGGCAAAACTTCCACTTTCCGCCCTCCCCTGCTCCGTGCCCTCACCCTGAGAGCCCCCCCGTGGCAGCTCCCCCCCTCCGCCCTGAGGCACACCCTTTGTGGTATGTCATGCCATGATACACACAAAGCTGTAACATTTGAAGAGAAGAAAATCTTGGCCAAAGCTAGCACAGAGACCCACATATGAGACAACCTCTTCCCTTGATGGGCTGGCAGCAGAGGAAAGGTACTTGTTGAGATTGAGAAGGGGAATTGTGCGTTAGGAGATCAGAAAAATGGTTAGTCCTTCAATGTTGTTTTTCAAGAATCTGCACTGTCAGCTCAACTCCTATTTCTCTTACTGATATCACTTTTTTGTGTGTTTGCCATATTGTTCCAGTGTCTATACTGATTTTACTAACAGAAAATCCAAAAGGTAGTCTTCAATGTGAGTGAAGCTCTCTCTTGCCCATAGTAAAATTCTGTCATCACTGTCTTCAGATTTTTTGTGTTGAACCACTATTGCTGGGAAGCTGCCAGACAACAGAATGCTTGAAGTACTAATTTAGCCTCATTACTGAAATGCATTTTAATGGTAGTGACCATTATATCAAACACAGCTCAGAAGACAGTGATTCTCATTTTTTCTTGTAATTCTAAAAGGAGGCTGAATTATCACCAAGAGGTGCCTTGAAATTTTGTTTTCTTTAGCCAAAGGTGGCTGCATCTACACTGTCTACAGCAGCCAGTCTCAGCATATATCCAGACGTTTTCAGTCCTCATGTTACTGATCTCTGAGGTTCTGCTAAATGACAGAAGTGAACAGATCTATTTTAATTTGTTACAAAGCTAACAACAACAAGAAGTCTCTTCAAGGGGATTACTCTAACAAGCTCCAGGCAAACCTCCCCACACAATAGATTTTAATTGTTTCCAAGCACTAATAATGTTTTGTGTTTTGCTCTGCAGTTTTCAGACCCTGCAGACAGTGAAGGACACGATATACGTACAAGATGTTGCAATTGGTTTCTAAAGGGATGATGCATCAGTCAACAAAGCTGCATCATTCTTAACCGTAAGAAACATTAAGCTATTGTATGTGAAGTATGAAGCCTGTATACTAATGTGAGAAGTATGGGGAATAAGCAGGAAGAACTTGAAAGGCTAGTTAAAAACACAACTATGACATAGTTGGCATCACAGAGTGGGATAATACGCATGACTGGAATATTGGTATAGAAGGGTACAGCTTACTCAGGAAGGACAGGCAGGGGAAAAAGGGAGGAAGTGTTGCCTTATATATTAAAAATGTATACACTTGGACTAAGGTTGAGATGGAAATAGGAGACAGACTTGTTGAAAGTCTCTGGGTAAGGATAAAAGGGGTTAAAAACTAGGGTGATGTAATGGAAGGGGTCTACTACAGAACACCTAACGAGGAAGACAAGGTGGATGGGGCTTTTTTTAAACAACTAACAAAATTATCCAAAGCACAAGACTTGGTGGTGATGAGGGACTTCAACTACTCAGACATTTGTTGGGGAAAATAAAAGAGCAGGGCACAGATTATCCAACAAGTTCTTGGAACGATTCAGAAACCATTTTTTATTTCAGAAGGTGGAGAAAGCTACTTGAGAGGCTGTTCTAGATTTGATTTTCACAAATAGGGAGGAACTGGTTGAGATTTTGAAAGTGGAAAGCAGCTTGGGTGAAAGTGATCATGAAATGGTAGAATTCATGATTCTAAGGAATGGTAGAAGGGAGAACTGCAAAATAAAGACAATGGATTTCCAGAAGGCAGACTTTAGCAAACTCAGGGAGTTGTGGTAGGTAAGATCCCATGGGAAGCAAGTCTAAGGAGAAAAACAATTGAAGACAATTGCCAGTTTTTCAAACAGATGACATTATGGGCTCAAGAGGAAAAATAGGAAGTATGGCAAGAGACCACTCTGGCTTAACCTGGAGATCTTCAGTGATGTAAAACTCAAAAAACAGTCCCACAAAAGTGGAAACTAGGTAAAATGACAAAGGATGAATATAAACAAATAACACAAGTATGTAGGGGCAAAATTAGAAAGGCCAAGGCACAAAACGAGATCGAACTAGCTAGAGACATAAAGGATAACAAGAAAACATTCTACAAATACATTAGAAGCAAAAGGAAGGACAAGGACAGGGTAGGCCCATTATTCGATGAGGAGGGAAAACAATAACAGAAAATGTGGAAATGACAGAGGTGCTTAATGACTTCTTTGCTTAGGTTTTCACCAAGAAGGTTGGTGGTGATTGAATGTCTAACATAGTGAATGCCAGTGAAAATGTGGCAGGATTAGAGGCTAAAATATGGAAAGAACAAGTTAAAAATTACTAAGACAAGTTAGATGTCTTCTGGTCACCAGGGCCTGATGAAATGGTTCCTAAAATACTCAAGGAGCTGACTGAGGAGATATCTGAGCTATTAGCAATTTTTTTTTGAAAAGTCATGGAACACAGGAGAGATTCCAGAAGACTGGAGAAGGGCAAATATAGTAGCTATCTATAAAAAGAGAAATAAGGACAAGGCAGGGAATTACAGACCAATCAGCTTCACATCTGTAAACAGAAAGATAATAGAGGAAATAATTAAGCAATCAGTTTGCAAACATCTAGAAGTTGATAAGTAACAGTATGGATTTGTCAAGAACAAATCATATCAAACCAACCTGATGGCTTGTTACCCCATCAAAAAAGCTTTGTGGATGAGGGGAAGCTGTAGACGTGATATATCTTGACTTTAGTAAAGCTTTTGATACTGTCTTGCATGACCTTCTCATAAACAAACTAGGGAAATGCAACCTAGATGGAGCTACTATAAGATGAGTGGATAACTGGTTGGAATACCATTCCCAGAGGCTAGTTATCAGTGGTTCACAGCCATGCTGGAAGGGCATAATGAGTAGAGTCCTGCAGGGATCAGTTCTGAGTCTGGTTTTGTTCAATATCTTCATCAATGATTTAGATAATGGCATAGAGAATGCACTTATAAAGTTTGTGGATGATACTAAGCTGGGAGTGGTTGCAAGTCCTTTGGAGGATAGGATTATAATTCAAGATGATCTGGACAAACTGGAGAAATGATCTGAAGTAAACAGGATGAATTCAATAAGGACAAATGCAAAGTACTCCAGTTAGGAAGGAACAATCAGTTGCACACATACAAAATGGGAAATGACTGTCTTGGAAGGAGTACTGCAGAAAGGGATCTGGGGGTCATAGTGGACCACAAACTAAATGAGTCAAAAGTGTAATGCTGTTCACTAGAAAAGCAAACATCATTCTGGTATGTATTAGTAGCAGAGTAGTAAGCAAGGCACGAGAAGTACTTCTTCCACTCTACTTTGCCTTGATTAGCCCTCAACTGGAGTATTGTGTCCAGTTCTGGGTGCCACATTTCAGGAAATATGTGGACAAATTGGAGAAAGACCAGAGAAGAGTGACAAAAACGATTAAAGGTCTAGAGAATATGACCTATGAGGGAAGACTGAAAAATTCGGTTTGTTTAGTCTGGAAAAGAGAAGACTGAGAGGGGAACATAACTGTTTTCAAGTACATAAAAGGTTGTTACAAGGAGAAGGGATAAAAATTGTTTTTCATACTCTCTGAGGCTAGGACAAGAAGCAATGAGCTTAAATTGCAGCAAGGGAGGTTTAGATAGGACATTAGGAAAAACTTCCTAACTGCCACGATGGTTAAGCACTGGAATAAATTCCCTAGGGATGTTGTGGAATCTCCATCATTGGAAACTTTTATGAGCAGGTTAGACAAAACACCTGTCGGGTGGTCTAGATAATCAGTCCTGCCATGACTGCAGGGGACTGGACTAGATGACCTCTTGATGTCCCTTCCAGTCCTATGATTCATATTTATTACCCAAGTTCTTTTGACCGAGTGTTGGCAAAAATCCTTTTGAACCTTCAGAGATCCAGAGTTTTAGAATTCTGGCCCAGGTTGGCAGTAACAAAGCTGTAGCATCTGGGGGCTGTTCACTGGTCTGTGTGAAACTTGTGAGTGGAATCAGTTGAATTCCTGTGGTCAAGTATTTACATTAGTGTAACTGACTGGACTGTGGGTGGTCAGGCCTGCAGGAGGGCTGTGAGTGGGGCAACCAGCTCTTAGAAACAATTGATGAGACATCTATGGAAATTGGCACAGCCCAAAAAGTGCTTCACCTCCAGGATGTCCCTGGGTGACCTCCAGTCAACAATGGCTGTCAATTTTTGTGGATTCATGGCGAGTTCTTCAGGGGAGATGATGTAGCTGAAATATGTTACTGTATCCTGGTTGAATTGGTATTTCTCTGGCTAGCCATACAGGTGGCACTGGCAAAGCCTTTCTAAGATACTCCACATGTGCAGGTTGTGCTCTGATTGGTCACTTGAAAAATAAGGATGTCATTGAAATAATAATGAACTGATCCAAAATGTCCCATAAAGTGCTTGAAGGTCACAGAAGCACTACACAGACTTAATGGCATGACCAGGTATTTAAAGTGTTGATATCGGGGTGGAAGACAGTTTTTTCCACTCATCATCTTCTTGTGCCCGCACCATGCTATAGGTCCCATGGAGGTCTAACTTCACAAAAATACAGGCAAAGCATAATCAGTCTAGAAGTACGTGAATGAGGGAGAGTAGTCACCTTGTTGAGGACCCAGTTGTCAATTCAGATCCTCAGGGAACCATCCTTCTTTTTAATGAAGGAGATTGAGGCCTTGCTGGGGAGGTGGCTGGCCAGATAAACCCCCTCTGTAGATAGACACAAAGGGCCTGGAGCTCTGGCTCAGAACGGGTGTACATGTGGCCAAAGGGAATTTTGGCTCCTGGCTGAATGTCAATTTGGCAGTCGTAATTACAGTGTGGGGGCAGGATGTCTGAATTTCCCTTGTTAAATATGACTGCAAAGTCAAGGTGCTTGCAACATATTTCAATGGCAGCAGATAGGACAGTTGGGAGGGCACCCAACTCCGGTGGGCTTGTTCCTTCACAGTAGGGAGTCCCCAGACAATGACACAAGCTGCAGAGAACAGTGGTTCTCTCTCTGTACTCAGGCAGGCTTACTCATTGGCAGTACTGGAGCAAAAGCATACCGTCCCTTAGGGACCTCAACAGATACAGGGGTCATGGGAAGCAAGCCAGGACTAGGATGACCAAATCAACCCAAACTGAAGGGTCTCTTGGTGCCCTTGGAGGGTAATGACCCCTAAGGGGGCAGTCTGTGGGGTGACCAGCCCCAAGGCCAGGATCAGTGGTTTCCACCTGACCTGTGGAATTCTTACACACAACAGGGATCCCATGAGCCTTAGCCACATCCTGGTCCATAAAATTACCTGAAGCCGCTGAATCAACCAGGGCCTCCATGTGAACCATTGGGCTTGTCAGGAGTAGGAGCTGCAATGGCAGTTGCAGATGCATCAAGCATGGATTTGTGGTTGCTTCTTTCCTGACAGAGGCAGGTGGAAATCAAGCATCTCTGGAGGCAGAAAGGGATCAGCCCAGACCAAACCTCTTTATCAAGGCTGTGGCTTGGTGTTTCTCAACCCCAAAGCTGGTCTGACCTTTATAAGGCATCTCAACACAGTATGTCTGCTGCTTTCAAAATACAGGCACAGGTCAGAAGTTCACCATCCGTGTGTGATGGGCTCGGTCACAGAGATCCCCTTGAGACTGTCACCTGACGTGCTGAAATTACCTCTGAGCCAATTTCCCCTGCCAGCTTGGGAATTCCAGAACCCTGCCTTGTTGAGCCAGACAAGCTAGCCTGCTACATCACAGACCCAGGGTCCAGGCCACACCCTCAAAGCTGCAGGTTTAATGAAAACAGCTCTGCAGGTTAACTGACTCCAGCACCCAGACACCCAGCTCCCAACGTGATCCAAATCCCAAATAAATCCATTTTAGCCTGTACAAGCTGTACACAGTATAAATTCATATGTTGTTTGCCCTCTATAACACTGATAGAGAGAGATGCACAGCTGTTTTATTCATTTACTATGGGTTTACTAATAAAAATGATTTTAAGTATAAAAAGTCGGGTTTAAGTGGTTCCAAATAATAACAGACAGAACAATGTAAGTTACCAAGCAAAATAAAGCAAAAACATGCAAGTCTAAGCCTAATACATTAAGAAACTGATTACAGGTAATATCTCAACCTCAGATGTTCCAATGAGCTTCTTTCACAGACTAGACGCCTTACTAGTCTGGGCCCAATCCTTTCCCCTGGTACAGTCCTTGTTAGTTTCAGCAGACATCTTAGGTGGTAAGCAGGGGCTTTCTCATGACGCCACCACTTTGTCCTGCTCCATGCCCTTTTATAGCTTTGGCACAAGGTGGGAATCTTTTGTCTCTCTGGGTCCCTATCCCTCCTTCTAAATGGAAAAGTACCAGATTTAAGATGGATTTCAGTATCAGGTGATATGGTCACATGTCCCTGTGAGAACTTATTCTTCATTAACCATGGGCTGGCCCACACGTAAACAGGAAGGCTTGCAGGTAAATAAATCATTCATAGTTCACTGATTCTGAAGGACCGTTAATGGCTTCCACTTAATATGTTTACAACAGTAATACAAGTTTATATCTTATTCTCCTAACTTCAGACATAGAAATAATACATGCAAACAAATAGGATGAACACACTCAATAGATTATAAGCTTTATAATGATACCTTACAAGAGACCTTTTGCATAAAGCATATTCCAGTTAAATCATATTCATATTCATAAGCATATTCAGCAGCATAAAGCATATGGAGTGCAACGCCACACTGCTCTTCTCTGCCTCAGATATGCGTGGACTGGCCAGTCGATGGGAATGTCTTCTGAATCGGGGGTGCTCTTGTGAGGTCAGAGTACTTGAGAGAGTAGGCCCTGTTCATTGTGTCACTTGGTAAGGCAGTCGTCAATTCTGATACATAGGCCAATCAGGTCATTGAGATGGGATGGTGGTTTGACTTGCACAAGCGCATCTTTTATATCATTGTTCAGCCCAGTCTGAAACTGATAACATTGTGCAGCCTCATTCCACTCTCTGTCAGCAAAGCCACAACAGAATGTGGCGGTGTATTGGGCAGCTGATCAATGCCCTTGTTCCACAAGATGGGAGACCAAGGATGATGACCCCTCCCCAGTGAGCAGACTAATGATGAGCCCTACTCAGGGCTGGTCTGTGGGAAACAGTTAGGGGTGTATCAAAAAGAGGAGCCAGCACTGGTTTAGGAAATCTCAGAAGTGCCCATGATCACCGTTAAACTTGTCTGGCAGTGTGAGCTTTGGCTCCTGGGAGGCCAGAGCCAGGTTTGCTGGCAAAGCTGCCTAGGCTTGTAGGGCTGCATTCTACACCTGCATGATGGGCACCTGCAAGTTCAAGATAGCTCTCACCAGCTCTGCAAGAGAAAAATTGGCCTGAGTGGGATCCATGACATTGAGGTGGGCCTCTAGCCCTTATATCAGGCTGCTCAAACTGTAGCAGACTGGGTTGTGGGGTGGTCAGGTCTAGTGACTGAAAGGAGATTTTGGCCTATTGGTTAAAGCTGGGCCCAGGGTGGGTAGAGTGCATAAAAGAGACAAGGATCAGTACTGGAGAAACAGAAGTTGGAAGCCAGAGCCGGAGGGTCAGCCAGAGTCATAAGCCAAGTGCAGGGACTGGAATCAAAGGCAGAGGCAGGAGAGGAACAGGCTACAGCAGGGAATGGAAGCGGGCTGGAGCAGGGTTGGAACATAGGCAAGCACAGCTGTGGGAGTGGTATTTGTTGAGCAACCACTGATCTGCTGTAGGGGCCAGACTTGTAAGCAGGCCTGTTAAACCAGCCGCCAATAAGGGGCTGTGGCTACTCCATTAATTCCAAGGCAGAGCAGTGAGTTCATTGGTTGTGTCATAAACAGATAGTAGGAGTTAATAGAACAGAAGTACTTTATATATCTTTTGCCTGTAAAGGGTTAACAAAATCAGTGAGCCTGGCTGTCACCTGACCAGAGGACCAATCAGGGGACAGGATACTTTCAAATCTTGAGGGAGGGAAGTTTTCGTGTGTGCTGTTAGATTTTGGTTGTTGTTCACTCTGGGGGCTCAGAGGGACCAGACGTGCAACCAGGTTTCTCTCCAATCTCTCCGATACAGGCTCTTATAAGTTCAGAATAGTGAGTACTAGGTAGATAAAGCGAGTTAGGCTTATGTTTGTTTTCTTTATTTGCAAATGTGTATTTGGCTGGAAGGAGTTCAAATTTGTATTTTGCTGAAAGGATTTTAATTTGTACTTGTATACTTAGGTTAGGAGGGTATTCCCAGTGTCTATAGCTGAAAGACTCTGTATCTATTCCATTTTACATTTATAAAGATAATTTTTGCTGTTTTTCTCTCTTTAATTAAAAGTTTCTTGTTCAAGAACCCGATTGTTTTTTTTATTCTGGTGTGAGACCCCAGGGGACGGGATCTGGATTCACCAGGGAATTGGTGGGGAGAAAGGAGGGAAGGAGGAGAGAGAGGTTAATTTCTCTCTGTGTTAACATAACTTTCTCTCTCAGGGAGAGTCTGGGAGGGGAGAGAGAAGGAGGGGGGAAGGTGAATTTTCCTCTCTGTTTTAAGATTCAAGGAGTTTGAATCACAGTGATCTTCCAAGGTAACCCAGGGAGGGGAAGCCTAGGAGAGGCAAGGGTGAGGGAAAGGGTTTACTTTCCTTGTGGTAAGATCCAGAGGGTCTGGGTCTTGGGGTTCCCCAGGCAAGGTCTTGGGGGGACCAGAGTCTACCAGTGTACCACTGGAATTCCTGGTTGGTGGCAGCACTACAGGTTCTAAGCTGCTAATTAAGCTTAGAGGAATTCATGCTGGTACCCCATCTTTTGGATGCTAAGGTTCAGAGTGGGGAATTATAACATGACAGGTTGCCTAGTAGTGAAGTTAGTCAGGGAGCTGGACACCAGCTGGTCCTACCTAGTCTGGCCCCTGACAATCAAGAAAAAATCCAGCTCTGAAATGTGACAGCCTTATTGGCAGTATAAGCAGTGAGGCAAAGAGTTGATTGGAGTATGGAGAATGAGAGCTTGTCTAGGCAAACAGTTCACATAAGGTGGGTGTAAATTTACTGCTCACTAGCATGCTGCCACTAAGTGTCCTTGTGGACACTGCTACCATGCACTAAATGCTCCCAAGTGCACCTTTACCTCCACTATCTACACTCTTTTCAAATCAGAATAGAACAGAGTGCACTAGGAAACCTTTAGTGCGCAGTAGCAAGGTCCACACGAACAGATAGTATATGGCAGGTCAGATGTAGATTTACATCCAAGCTTGCTGTGAATTTAGTCAAGACAAGTCTTGAACTATCTTCTCTTCCTTGGCTGTTTCAGAACAGGGACAAAGCAAATTTATTGGTCAGTTTGTGGAAATCGGTACTCTCACTGCTTGTGCTCTACGTCTGGTGATAAATAATACTTCTGAAATTCAAATAATTCTTTTCCTTTTGCATTGAGGCATGCACTTTTTTCACATGACTCTTGAATACAATACAAGTTCACATCATCTTCCTCCTTAGAACCCCAAGACTCAGATGCTGTCATTGGTGACTTGCAACTCCAACAACCCCTTCTTATGTCATCTGTGTGGTACTGGTACTCATTTTGGACTGGCATGGTGCTAATGGGCACCGTGATGAAGTTTCATGTTGCTTTGATTTCATAACTTCATTTTACCTTTTGGTAAAAGTTAAGCTTCATTATCAAGTATATGAGCAAAATATATTTTATGATGATGTCCTTGCTTTTTAAATTTTGTTCATTCGCTAATTTGTAAAATTCAGTCTTTTGCAATTGGTCTCCCAATCATTAATGCAAGTTAGGAAGATTACGGTGCATACTGAATTTTATGTAATTCAATATTTTTATGGAATATTATTGCTGTTTTATTAGTATCTTTTTGAGATATTTTCAAGCATATTTGTTTATAATTTATCATGCAGGAGACAGAAATGTCCCATGTCATTAAGTAAGACCAGGTCATGAGGCATCTTGTGCTTTTCTCGATTGTGTGTGCTTTATATTATATTTTTTCATCAAGTCTGAGTATGGAAACTGAAAACTCCTAGTGGATTTATCACCCAGCAGGTATTTAGTGACAGGTCCTGCCACTATAAATCTTCTCTTGTCAGTTCCTCCTTTGAATGGATGATTCACAGTCTGCACAATATAGAAAGTGGCTAATAGAGGATTAAAAGCCTGTATTTTTTTTATAACCCTTATGCTGTCAAAGGAAAAATAATATACTATATTTCCTCTGTCATTCATGGCAATGTGTTCTAAATTAACTTGAGAGACTTCAGTGAAAGACACGATATATTAAACACTCTGGTTTCCAGGTCAGATGCATAGTATCCCCTGGTGGCCCTCTTAATCTCTTCCTGGGAATGACAGTCAATGCTCTCTATTCCAGAAGGTTGACAGCAGACACCACTGTGTTGAGCACTGCAGATATGCATGTATAATGTACTGGCTAATGTGTGTGTATATAGCTACGACTACTGCCTATTGGTTAGACTCAGAACTACTCACCCATGTTTATGCTGCTAATAACTAATGGAGATAATATCCTTTAGCTCAAGTGGTAGAGGCCTCTGCTTTTGGAACAGGAGATGTCCATGGTGATAAAAGTGAAGTTCTAGTTGGCCATACATTTTTGTAACTTGTAAATAAAATACATTGTTCTCCTACTGCCAGATGAAGGTTATTTTTTTCACCCTATCCTTAATTCTACCCTTTCAATGGGAGGAGGATGCTCTTATGTCGCAGGTCTGCTTGTGGGAGGAATATTACTTCTATTATTTATATTACTGTAATGCCTAGGAGAGCTAGCATCCAAGGATCTCATTGTGCTAGGGGCCGTACAAACACCAAACAAAAAAATGGCCCCTGGTTCAAGGAGTTTACTTTCTAAGTATAAGAGAAGAGACAGGAGATGGATACAGACCATATGTGCCAACTCTGTGGGTGCTCCGCGACTGGAGCACCCATGAAAAAAAATTGTAGGTGCTCAGCACCGGCTGGCGGCCTTGCCAATCAACTTCTCCCCCTCCCCACGCAGTGCCTCCTGCCTGCCAGTGGGCCTTGCCAATCAACTCCTCCCGCCCAGCACCTCCGGTGATCAGCTGTCCAGCAGCATGCAGGGGGGCGAGGGGGGAGCGTGCTCAGGGGAGGAGGCAGAACAGGGTGGGAATAGGTGGGGCGGGGGCAGGAAGGGACAAGGGCAGAGCAGGGGTAGGAAGAGGCAGGGTGGGCTCTTGGGGGAAGAGGAGGAGTGGGAGCAGGGCCTGGAGTAGCTGGGAATTCACAATGTCAGGACATCTGATACAGACAGGGGAGTACAAGTGATCAGTGACAGTATTGATCAGCACGATGGGCAGTGGTCTCAGCACACTAGCAGCCTAACTATTGTCAAATTTCTTGTAGGCATAACAGAGGAGGAGGGTTTCAAGGCAGATAAGGAAGCTTAGCAGATGTTTATGGGGAGATCCTCCCTAGCTTGAGGGGAAGGGTGGGAGAAAGTACATAGGTGCTTGTTTGAAAATGTAACGTGTGGACAATGAAGGCTGGCATCATGGGCTGGCTGGAGTTGAGCATCAACAGCTCAACAGTGAATGAGAGATGATAGGTAGGGTGGATTGACTGTGAAAGCCCTTGTATCTGATGAGCTAGATAATGGGAGCCAGTGAAGGGAGGCAAAGAGAGGGATGACATGGACGAAGTGTTGGACTGGGAGAGAATAATCTTTGTAGCAGCATTCTGAATGGATACAAGCAGAGCAAAATCACATTTGTCTAGGCCAAGGAAGGATGTTGCAGTAATCAAGAGGTGAGATTAGAGCTTGAATGGCAATTTTAGCTGAATGAGTGGATAGAAAAGCATGTATCTTAGAAATGTTATGCAGCAAGAATGGACATGATTTAGACCTAGCCTGGTTGTGAGGACTGAGAGAGAGAGTCCAAGCTGATGATGCTCAGGTTAGGGCCTGAGTGACAGGATGGTGGTGTTCTCCACATTGCCTGAGAAGTTAGGTAAAGGGGAGAGCTTGAAGGGGAGGAATAAGAGCTCTGTTATAGCCATGTTGAGCTTGAGTTGGTGGCTAGCCATCCACAAGGAGATGTCAGAGAGGCTGAGGTTTTAGATTGTGAGGGGTGTGTCAGGGTTGGGAGATATAAAAAAAGAACTAGTGATATGCCTTGTCAAACAGCGAATGGCATGGTATAAAGTAGCTGTCTTTTTCTTAATTGGATGTAACAGTTAGTGTAGAAGGGATACCCCTTTGATTGTAGTTGGGGAGCAGAGGAATATTAGATCAGGCATTAAAAAGAACGGTAGTTTCCAGGCGAACTTTGTGGGTGATCAAATGATACAGTGAACAGTACAATATTGTTTCTTTAATAATTCCCTGAAAATGTTTTTAATTCTGGCTTCAGCATTCATCAGTCTTCACTGCAATAAAGTCCTTTCTGAGTAAAATGTGCGAGGCCCTCAGCAGAATGACAGAAAGGGGAGAATTCTAAATTCCAAAGCACAAACTTAATGTGAATTTAAAATACAGGTTGTGTAATTCTATATTCATGTTGAAACAAAAACTTTATTTTCAGCTCAGTCATAGACACTCTTTCCCACTGATGAGTCTGACAGCTACATTGGGGCATATCTTACCTACCTGGCAGCCATCCATGAACAAAGAACATGGCATCCAACAAGTGATAAAATTCTTATGTACTTCCTTGGCCTTGCATATCATCAAAGCCATTCACCTCTAAGCACACAGGAAAGAACTAGAACTAACCCTATCCTATGTTACAAGAGACTTCAGGGACAAGGGCAGAGCAGAGCTGGCCATATAAGGAAATGTGCATCCTTCAAGATCCAAATTTGCCAGTCTAGCCAATGCCCAGTGGTCCTATGAGAAGGGCCAGTGCAACCACTAGGCAAACTAGGTGGCCGCCTAGGGCGCCAAAAAGCGGTGCCCCAAAATGTCTGGAATGCTCACCCGGTTCTGGCTAAATGTGTAACCCTCTTCCTGCCTCTGTGCGAGGAGGTGCTGCAGTTTTGATCAGCTCTGGCCATCCGGGAAGTGATGTCATTCCTCCTCCAGCCGCCGAGGGTGCTGCGCTGCTCCAGCTCTGCCCCAGGGTCCCCACCCCTGCTCAGCCCCGCCCCACCCCCACTCCCCTGAGCTCTGCAGCAGGGCCGGGCCTGCAGTCACCGGCGGGGGGAAGTGCGGAGACCCGGCCCCAGTCATGCCACCGGGGAGTGCTCGGGGGTGGTTCCCTCTTGCCCTCCAAGCCAGCCCGCCCTCCCGGAGGCCAGGGGCTCCCTCACTCCCACCCACCCCCAGGAGGCCTGGGGCACCACACACATCCTCTGGGGGAGCTGCATAGGGCCCCAGAATATCTAGGGATGGCCCTGGTACCCACCACCCTGCCTGCAGCCAGCCCCTGCTGCACCCCCTGCCCTGCCTCCAGCCAGCCCCACACCCCGTCTCCCCTGCCGCAACCCCATGCTTGAAGCCAGCCAGCCCCACACCCGCTGTCTCCAGTCAACTCTTTCCGCACCCCCCTGCCTGAAGACAGCTAGCCCCTCACTCCCCTGTCTCTAGCCAGCCCCTGCTGCACCCCCCTGCCTGAAGCCAGCCCCACACTCCCTGTCGCCAGCCAACCCCTGCCGCACCCCCTTCCTGAAGCCAGCCAGCCCCACACCCTGTCAGGTTATTCACTTATTTTCATTAAATATGTAGACTAAATAATGCAATTAATTTTCAAGCCAAATGTGTATTAATTCTAATGAACAATGCCACATTATGCAGTATTCATTTCTGAAAGTTTATGAAGTGGGAGTGGGAGGTGGAAATTTCGCGTAGGGCACGAAATATCCTTGCACTGGCCCTGCCTATGAGCAGATGGAAAAAACAGGAATCCAAAGTAAATTTTGTGATGTGTTAGAAGGGGTACAACAATCCATTATCTGCCTGTTAGCAGGGGAAGGCTTCTGTCTACATAAATTAGGGATTCTAGCAGAAGTGGGACCAAAGTGGAGCTCTAGATCCAAGCTGCACCTCAAGCTTTGGAGAAGTTTGGATCCTGACTAGTTTTGTGGCTTGAGACCATTTCTAGTGTTTGATTTTTGATTAGTGGTAAGATTAGTTTAGCTAAGTGCTGTTTGTGAGGAGCTTTCTTTTGCTTTCCTCTCTTAGCTCATTATCCTCCTTTGATGCCCACTGATTTTAGTATTTTGTGCACCTTGTGTAATCAAGGATTATCATTTTCAACTTAAAATTCTCAGCTGCAGCAATAAGAATAATATAAATGGACTGTTGGGCAAACATAAGCTGTCATTAAGTATTTTGGATTGAGTGAAAATGTTAGGTACAAAAAACTAACCTGCTCTGGAGTTTTTGTGCACGTTAGTGTCCAAAATGGTTGTAGCTGAAAGAAGAAATTAGTTGAAAATGTAGATTTTATTCTTTCCACTACTTTTGCAGGCTTCACTTTATCTTTAACTGTTCCTTTAAATCCCAGTGATGATTTTCTTAAATGATTTTTCATAATGTGAGTCCCGCCTGCCATTGGGTTAATGAAGACAATTTATCAGTGATAGATTATACTATAGTTCAGAGACCTCCTTTCAGGTTTGTTGGTTTTTTAACAAAGAGTAGTAACTGCTTCTGGTTTGATGCCCTAGTGATAGAGCTCTGCTCTGCCATGTAAGAGACATGGGTACAGTTTCTGGACATGCTATCTTTCTCCACATGATGTTGCTCAAGCTGACCTCCTGGTGTGCTTAGCCCCGGTTGGTAAGAGAGCTACACATTACTCAGCAGTAGAGGGGGTTGAAAAATAGTGAACACTTTTGTCGTTCCTCCCTCTTTTTTGTCCAACGTATTTTTCATTTAAAAAAATTCCAACCAGCTTGTCAAGAAAGGAAAATATATTTTGAGAAAAACTATTGTGGGAGTTATTTCACTGTTTTCATTGAAAAACCTTTTCCAGCCAAGTCTGCTCAGCAGGAACCTCCCTCTCATAGTGGCACAGGAAGTCTATGACAAAACTTCTACAGGGATGAATGTTTCTTGATTGTTTACATTACTTACCAACTGTTCACATATCAATAATGGGAGAAGGTAATGTACTTACTCTTTCTTCTCTGGAAACCTGGGTCTAAATGCTGACTAGATCCTATACATTTGATGGTCTCAACTTAATCCTGAAGTGAACATTTGTCTGTATTATAAGATGCAATGAAAGTGTCATACATTTCAATGTGACCGGCGTTTTCTACTTAAGAGAAGAAAAGAATCTTCCCCAACCCCTGCATTTTGTAGGTAGGAAGCTTGAAAGTCTCTGGCCATTTTGAAGAAAGGATGCTATGGAGCATCTCACTGCCAATCTAAATACATAGTACTTAGTGGCAGCTAGATCTCCTGGTTATTTTTCTCATGCTTCCTTTTACAGAACCAAAGAAACTCTTACACCTTACAAAAGGTTTAAACATAGCCAATTTCACCAACTATAACAGTGAGCAGTTCTTTTTTCATTTCAAGAATTAAAATTGATAGTAGTTGTGAACGAGTGTCGTTTTATAAGAATTAACCTTTCCCTTTGGAAAAGAAGATGAGTTTATTTATTATTAGAGGAAAATTGTTTCCGCGATGGAACATTTACTAAGAGAAAAAGTCCAGTAGCAGTGACTCTGGGCATCCCTCCAGCAGTTCTGTCTTCAGATATCATTCTTAACATAATGCTTGGATAACATAACTTGGATAAATAACCTCCCTGCATTTTGGACAAAGACTCTGATGTGCATGCTGGCACAGCACAGTGATTCAGAAGTGCTGTTTTACCGTCCAATGGAAATGATGACACCTGATTGAAGCTTAAGCCTTGCTATGAATATAGTTAAGTCTGCTTCTCTGGTGTTCAGCCTTACGGTTATCTTAGCTGACATCTTTGCCTTAAAACTGCTTTGTTGAAACACAGCCTGAAATGTTGGCAAGTTGCTCCAGTAAATAACCAAACCACACCAACCACAGTCAAACTTTTGTTGCCAGCTTCAGCATTTCCAATCATTGACAACCCCATCCACAAGTATTTCTCATACATCTCCTGCTCAGAACTGAGAGGTGGTACAAGGTCATATCAGGCAAACTGAAGTCTTATCCGTTCAGCCATACTACTTTCCACAATGAAAGCGCTGTGTCTATGAGGGTGGCTAGTGTATTACTAGCTACTGCTCTGACTACTAGACTACAGTGAGCCAGTAAAGAATCCCAACATTCTACTGTTGATATCGACCTCCCATAGTCCACTGTTGTCTAGCAAATAGTTGTGTGACCCACTGGCAAAGTGTGTGTCAAGTCCCCTCGTGGAGGCAGGTCCCCATAAGAGCTAGCAGTTACTCCTTTAGTTGAAGGGGTAGAAGTCTGTTCTGGAGAACTGAAGGTTAAGGATTTGAATCTTGTTCCCTCCTTATGCTTTGTTTTTTCCAGTTTCCTTTATTAAAAATGGGATTATATAGTTTACACAGTGAGGAAAACCTCTGTGATGGTTACTGGGCAAACTGCACTTTAAACCCCTCTTAGACCCTTTTTAATGCACCTGAGCTACAGGCCTCGCTTCCTGCACCTCACTCTGGTTGGAACCATGTGGTCCAACTGCTCTTAGAAAGGATCTCTGGGTTGCAGCCCCCAGTTTTCCAATGAAGTTCATAGGACTGGCCATCTCTGCTTGGCACCTGTAAGCCTTTTCATTCCAGGGGCCCGTGACCAGCAAGTTGATTAAAGCGACTCAAATCCAACATCTTCAAAACAAAGCATTTATTTATTCATTGCCCAGAGGTACAAAACACACAGAGAAAAGGGTAAATAATAGCAGACCAATATGCCTGGATCTGTCTTGCACCTTATTCTTTCCTTGCCAGGTTTTGTGAGTTTCCCTCAGCCCAGCTAACCTCCGTTTTTGGCTGGGAGAAACAGACTGTCTTGTTTGCAGCTTTCACTGACACTCGCTGGGCAGCCTCTGGTCACTCAATCCCCCACCCCTTGCCTTGGTCCTGGGGTCCTCTAATGTTTTCATCTTCCTTTTGATCTACCAGGCTTGGGACTGAGGAGTTGCCTTTTTGCAGCTATAAATCTGGTTATTGTATCTGAGTGTTTGTTGGGATGCTTCTTATCTAGGACATTGTTCTACTTCTGTACTTCATCATAAACACACACGGAGGCATATACCATCTTCATAAAAAATAAAACAGATTTTTCCCACTTGGTCACGGCTTCCTTAAAAACAATTATAATCTGTCAGTTATGGTATAAGGCCCACAAAATACAGGTGCTTTGCAAGTTGGTCATTTGTCCTACATCTTTATTGCTTATCTCACACATTGGCAAGTTTTAATATTGGGGAAAATGGGCTGGACACAGTGGTTTCTTAGCTGGATTTTCTGTCAGTGGACTGCCTGGTGTGCTGATGGTTTTACGTCTTTGCTCAAGGTAAAGAGGCTTTAAGTACATTTTGTGAATAAAGGTAGAGGAGCAGATAATCATGTGTCTGTGTTACCTCTCTCTCTTTCAACAGAAAAGTAACCCACTGCAAAACCCCAAAATTTGCAATCACTGGGAAAAGGGAGCTGTTATCTAGACTTAAATAACATTTCCCTGACCAATCAGATGTGACAGTAACATTCTAGGTGTATTTAATGAAGCTTTCCTGGCCAGGTTTGCAAAGTTTTCCTAGCAAACCAATGAAAGTCATTGGTGGCAAATGACAGAGACAGAACTTCCCTGAAACCGCTTTACATCTGTACTCCAGTCCTTTCAATCAACTGGGCAATTTTCATGAGCATCACATTCACATAACTAATTTAAAATAAAGAGAGAGGAGATCTTGAAAAGTGTTCTTTGTGATTATCCTGATGTTTGATCTTTGCTAGCTGGTTAGAACCAGTTTTCTTTCTGTTGCAGACTTATTTAATTAAAACAAATCCTTTAAAATGTCACCTTGCTTCACTGTTGCTGTCCCTATATCCATTAATTTCTTCCCACTGAGGTGGCGGCTTCTCTTAACAGCAAGGTAAACTTCAGGAGTCTAAGCAGTGCCTCAGATTACCAGGCTGATGCCAACACAATTTGCCCTTCTCTTTCAGGAGCGCCAAACTCCCAAAGGAGTTAAAAGAAGATATCTTTTGTTTTTCTGACACAATGAAAGGGTGTATGTCTATGGCGGGGGTATTGAGAGGGGATCGTCTCTTACTTTTAAATGAATTACATGTTGTTTAGTAATGCATCAGGTTACATCAAACCATCACTAAGCATCAAAATGATCTATCAGTAGTATGAATCAGATGTCTTCCAATGGTTTCTTAGAAGTGCAGGGATTTTATAAATTTAAACGCCTCTAATTATCTTTAGATTTCTCTTTGCATCACTGTTGTCTTTCTTCAGACTTTCTAGTCTTTCTCCTCCTGTCCTAACCTCAGCTATCCCAGAACACGATTCTAGATGACCACACTGTCAGTTTCTCAAGGTCTAACTGAAAGCTTATGAAACTAAAATCGGCACTGTCATTGCATTAAGGTATTTTTGTCCTTCACTCACTGTCCTAGCTCTCAGCACTTGTCTTTCAAAGCTATGTAGTGACAGCTAAATCATTAGTCTCTCCATTGATGAAAGACAAGGACATCTTAAATCAAGGACACCTTTTATTGGATTCTGCAAGGGAAGCGTAACCAGTCCATGCTTTGGGGAGCATCAGCTTGCTCAGGAAGCAATAGGCCTACTAGGTAAGAGAAGGCAGCTAGTCACACACACGACTGCTGTTCTGCATTTGTCCTATATCCCAGACTGGCTCCTCCCATAGAAAAATAGCAGGAGCAGGAAGGTGGCTTGGGAGGGGTGTGGGTTCTGCTCAGGCAATTTTCTCTAGATCATTCTGTTAGGGGATAGGGACTTTCCCCTCCATTGATTCATTCAGCTTTCGGGTATCTGACAGTGGTAACCACCTTTAGAGAGGCCCTAGCCTGGTTCTGGGGTCCTTTGCCCACCCAGGGCTCCTTGGCAGCAAGTCTCCATTCTCTGGCCCTAGAAACTTTTTAAAGTGGAGGGTCTACAGTGTGGAGAAGACCCCGCAGAAAACCTAATATAGCCCTGCATGTTCAGTGATTCTATACTGGCTGCTTCTCCCTGCTTCCCTCTTCTCTCCCCTCCCTTTCCTCATGAAATCCAAGGTGACTGTGCTACAAAGGCAGCACTTCCTTGCAGCAGAGGAAGATCTGCATGTGGACTGTGGGAAGACAGGGCCTCTGTAATCCATTGTCAGTTTGGCTTTACTTTTGAAGGGGAATGAAAAATGTGAGTTTTTCCTATACTGGGTCCACATGGTTCACAAGTAGTGCTTCAGACCGCCAAGTTGATGAGATAAATGTAATGTAGTTCATGCATAATCATATTGTGATCCATGGCCTGGCTGTCAGGCACACGCTCATCTTAAGTTTTAGTTGAGAATAAGATAAATATTGATTTCCCCTGGCACTGTGCAGGGCTCCCTCCAGAATAGGAACCTGGACAAAAATAGAATTCTGGCATCCAAGGAGAAGGAAGATGAAAAAGTAGCTCTGTGGAAGGACATTAGTGACCATTCACTGTCAAGAAGAGAGGCTAGCACCATGTCTCTCTATATGTTGGCACAGTTCCTTAGTACAAGAGGGCCCCAATCCTGATCAGGGCTTCTGAGAATTACACTGTGAATAATACTCTGCAGAAATGGAATTAGGGTGACTCTCACCTTCAGACCCAGATCTAATTTTTTTTTAACGGCTCAAGCTTGAGGTGTGCTCAGATCTGGAGGTCTATTTCAGACCCTTCTCTAGGATGTCTAATATATGGGGATGAAGGTGATGGTGATAAGAATCATATTCACTCATCTACTATGTTATAGCAAACGCTACAGTGGAAGTTTCAAGTGTCTGCAAATGTTCATCAAAACTCAGTTAAGCTGAAAGGGGCAGCTGCACAAGTGTGGTTTTTTAATTTCACAGGTTGCTTTTCCTGTGTGCAGTGGTTGGAGGTAAGAACAGAATGCAGCATTTCAGTGAGAACCAAGGGCTTGTCTAGACAAACACTTAGTGCCTGGCAGGCTAGTGTGATGTATATTTATGCCCCAGCTGATGCACACTGAAAGTTCTTTACAGCCCTTTGGTGTAACATGCGCATCAGCAAGGTCTATATGGACACTTAGTGTGTGGCAGACTAGAGCTCTGTAGATTTACATGCCAGCTTGCCACACAGTAAGCGCTCATGTAGACATGCCTTTATTCTTAGTCCTGTGACTTAGCAAGGTTCCTTCTAGAGAAGAAGTAGAGTCTGTGGCTGTTGGAAATATGTTAATGTCACATACGGGAGAGTACAGTGATGTAGCCCCTATTCCTGATACCAACTGTGTGAGTGGGCCAATCCTCTGTCCCCAGAGCCCTGGCTGTTCTAGGGAGCTGGGAGGAAATTGCACCTCTTCTTCCTGGGCCCTGATCTCCTCCAACTGGAGGATGCAGATGCCTTCTCAGACAGAACTGTGCAGGTTGCCAGAGATGGCATATGCTGCTGCTGGACACTGCAGGCTGAGAGTCTGAGCCCAGGGCAGGGGGACAGGATCAGGGAGCAGCCTATGTCACTATAAACTTGCATCACAAGTGAGAATCAGTGAGACCCCCGGGTGGAAAGGAGGCACCCTGATCATTGACTGAGCGACTGATGCTAAAAGGGCATTTAGACAGTTTTGCTGGTAAAGGTGATTGTTTCTATATTGATAGAGGTGCAGAAGTGATTTCTGGGTGAATTCCTCCTGCCCCTAAATGCTGCTTTCTCACCTCTAAAACAAGGGGTGGGAGTGTGAAGCTAACTACCAGAGAGGGGAGCCTCTACCTCAGTTTATGCTGTTGAAAATGTACGATGCATAGGTATAAGATTGTTGCGTGAGCTTGAGTGGAGGAAGAGAAGGAAGTGGGATACAGAATTAAGGGTTCCTTAGCTGCCTTTATTCTGCTTTGGCTACTTTCATTTGTCTGCATGTTTTTTTAAAGTGAAACCTTAACTGTGCATTTTCTGCCTCTCTGAAACTTTTTAAAAAGACTGTTGTTTTACGATTTCCCCACACCTCCCTCCCCACATCCTTCTTAAATCTTGATACATATGTATAATCTTCACTCACGTGTAAAGGGTTTTTTAAAAAAAAATCCTGAATTGTTGTTTGTTTTTTAAACTAATTGTCTGTAACACTTTGAACATAATTGATTTCAAAAGATGGAGGCTGAAATCCTGGCCCGGATTTCACTTGGTGTGTGTGTGTGTGTGTCTCTCTCTCTCTCTCTCTCTCCATATATGAGATACTAGTGCATTGTAAACTTTTCCTGGAGGTCTTGTGGAGCCTATTGTTATACCAACTATATTAGACTAGTAAAAACCAGCAGGATCTTATTAAAGGGGACAAGACAAAGATGCCACATTTATTATGATAACAATTTGATTTATGACTAAAAACTAATATCTTAATTCTTATACACACACATTATACCTAATACCTATACACACACGCACACACATTCACACACACGCACACATCCATCAGGTGTTCTGCAGTTGCTGCATAGTTACCAGTCCTGAAGATAGCTTAAGTTCATAGCTTGATTTTGTAGCTTGGGTTCGTAGCTTGTGGCGGCTAACTGGCCAGGAAAGCCAGGCACAAGGACAAGCTGGATCTCTGTTGGGCAGGCACTGATGTCCTTCCATGTTGGCAGTAGAATGTTACCCAGAGTCTCTCATCTCACCCTCCTATTTTATAGGCTTTTAGTTTGGATTCAAAGTCTATAGGTCTTGCTGTGTCACGCTGCCTCTGGGTTTAGATTGATCACCCATCAATTGCAGGCGTGACTTTCAGCCTTGAACCTGGCTTTAATCTTCCTTCTGTTGTTCTGTTGTCCTTTTCTTTTTAGGGTGGATGCTTCTTACTTTGTTTAGGGCTGTTGTCTAGGTCGTCAGCCGTTGGTATTTGAACGTTATCTCAGCAGGACAGGCTGGGACTGGAGGTTGATTCCATCATCCACACATACCTCATTCACACATCTAAACTAAACTAATAAGATTACAGCAGGGTTTGCAAAAATGAAGGTTGGAGGAAGCTTTTACAAAATGGAGTGAGTGTTTTAAAATGGCGTTTGAATTACAATATGGAACAGAAGTTACAGTGTAGGCAAGTGTAGTGAATGGTGAACAGAAGTTACATTAATAAAGTGAACAATTAAAAACAATTTCATTTATCAGTTCTACACTATTGTCCTGCACCAGTCTTTGGAGATCTGATAACATCCTAAAATGGCCAGACCTTTGTTGAATTTTATAAAGGTTGACAGATTGCTTGTATGATCCTATTTTTGAGCTGAATCTTTCCAAACATAAGCACTTCAGCTGCTTCAGAAGGGTGGTATGAACCAGAACTAGTCAAGGGCTCATCAGTTAAAAACATAAAAGTTAGTAGAGCAAGACTTTCTTGAGCTATGACATGACAAAAAAGATGTAGAAGACTTCAAAAGCTGAATTTTGGCTAGTTTTTCCTCCCAAATCCATATCTCAAACTCTGGGGGCTAGATTTAGAGGTAAATCTAAAGCGCTGTAATTTATTCCTGTCTTAAGCATGTAAATTACACTAGTTTACGCTGCCTTAAACAGTTACAGTCAGTGGGCCAAATTCACAGATGATAGATATGTGTGCAAGGTTATACTTCGGTAAATTGAGCCTTGCAGAGTCTGTCTAAAAGATCCTAATTTATTTGCCAAAGGGGACAGAAGTGGGTGTAAATTTATGACCATTTTGATTATCTTTCCTCTGATTTTGGGTCAGTTTGCATCCCAGATTTTGCCAAAAAATTCACCATAGGCCATAGGGTCCTGATTCATGAGCAGAATTCTTAGGTGCTATAGCAATACAAATAAATAATAATAATACACCACAAACATAGTATCTGTGGTGCACAGACTTTTGTGAGTAATTTACAAGTGGGCCAGAAAGTAGCAGTATAATAAAAAGAGACTTGGCTCCTCTCTACAATTTCCAAGGGTCCAGTCTGTAGCACTTGAAGCTACAATATGTATGTTAGAGTACTGTTATAATGGAAGGCATTAATGGCTGCCATCGGATGAGTCTTTGATCCAAAGATGATCCCAGACCTCATTAAAGCCATTCAGTGTGTCAAGCACTCTTTCAGACTTGTCTGAAGAGTTTAGTGCTCCTGGACGACTCTTCGGAAGTGGAGGTTATGCAAGCTGTGTTCATTTCTTCTGGATTGTTGCAAAAGTTTTAATAATATGTATGTTTAAAACAGTAGCCCGGTCGGGGAGCATATCCAGTCCATTTAAAAATGAATCAGTCAATGGCGTTTCCATCCCTTCTCTTGGGATTCTGTCCCATACACCTGCCTGTCAGAAAGGACATCTCTATAGATGGTTACTAAATAAATAGAGCAAAACATTAAAAAATGTAAAACAGGTAACAACAGCAAAGGCAAAGTGGGTTTGCTTTATTTTGCAACATAAGGAACTGGAAAATCAGTGTACCCAATTTTCTTCAATCTGGTCAATTTCAAATCCACTGCAACTGGACTGGAGAATGAAATCTGACAATCAACATAAAGCTGTGTGTGATGGACAACAAGACATTATTTATTTTAGCTGCCAAATGTTCATTAATTATAGGAGCTTTTGAAGGTATCCCTCAATTCTATGCTGCCACTGCCAAGCTGTTTAATGTTGCTACCACTTCTTTGGAGCCCCCTGTGGAATGTGCATGAAACTCCATATTCTGGGCTATTGGAGCAACTGCCTCTGCATGGGTCATTCTTTTGGGAAAGGTATTTGATTACATTAACAGATGTGAATGACAGAGCATTTTTTTATAAAGATGCATTTATTTCACTCTGTCTTTATTTTCTCAGTTTTCTGGGTTGAACAGTGCCCCAGATTTCTTACCTTGCCTTTAAAGTTTACTTCTTAGCCTTTTTTAGAATATAACACACCAGTGAAAGGGACTGGATTAAAGCCCTGGAGTCTTGACTCCCAGTCCTGTGCTCAAATCCTATTAAACCTCTAAATTGCCTTTCAATTTCTCTTTTTATTGTCTTCAATTACTAGGAAATACTGGTTTTCATTTTGTTTCTCAAAAGAACACACAGTTAATGGAGATTAATTAAATAAGAAAGAGGCAATTAAATCAATCATCCAAGGAGCCAGAGTGATGTGCTAGAGGGTGGATATTGGTAGAAACTGATGATAACGTTTTGCATAGTGGCAATTAGAATAAGACTAGGTTATATATTAAAAGAGATACTCTTCCTGGAATGAGAAGTAATATGTATTTTCACATTATTCACAAATATAAAAAAATATGTAACAAATGCACCAGGAAATAGCAGCACTGCTCTCTCAATCTCGTGTGTATGTGTGTTCATGCACATGCACACGTTTTTAATTAGTTTGTTGCAAAAAGGAACACAATCTTGTACCCAAAGAGTTCTTTTTAGTATGACCCCCAGCTGTCTAGACCTTGTATTGCAAACACCAACCTCTTAGCCAGGGAAGGTTGGGTGAAGTTCTTGAGGGTTAGGCATGTAAACCAGGGTACAGCTCTACCAAGAGTTAGACAATATGGTGTTTTAAAAATGCTGGCATCTTGTCTACATTATAGCTTCTACCATTGGTACTGCCTGTGTGAATTTTCCAAGTGTATATGTACCCCTGGAGCCTTATTCTGGCCTTGCACCACTGTAACCCAGCAGTAACTCCTTTAAAGCAAATGAAGTTACAGCCATGTGCAAACAGAATCAGGCCCTTAATTTCTCACATTTTAGCATCTGTCAGTTACTTAGGTAGAGTCTGATCCTTTTTTTACTTTGCTGTCCCCGTTTGTGTGAACTACAAACAGCCAAGATCGTGTTTATTTATGAGGTACAGAATGACACACTTTGCATGCCTACTGTACAAAAAAGTTTGAGCAAGGATTAATGAACAGTCAATAATCTTATCCCCTTACACATAAGCTTTTACTTTATGTAGACTATGCAGCTTTTGTTTGTTGTGATTTTTTAACAGAAAATGAATGTTGTTTGAAAATGCAGACATACTTTACCATTAACAATCCTGAGTCTTCTCTCTTAGTGCTGCCAGCTGCTCCCCTAAAGAGGTTTCTTTTCAACTAGACAAATTCATAGATTCATGTAGCGAAAGGCCAGAAGAGAGCATTAGATCTAGTCTTACCTGTGTATCACAGACCTTTAAATGTCATGCTGTCACCCTTGTAGTGGGCCCACAGCTAGGAGATATTGCTTCCCTCAGAACTCCTGAATATTTCTCACTGAAATAAAATAGCATAATGCCTCCCACTTTTGCTGGGAAAAGGGAAACCCATACTGTGGCTGATATTGGACTCAATTAATAAAGAATTAAGAGGTTAATGTAATTAATGCCAGTCAATGTAGGTTTATGGAAAATAGGTCCTGTCAAAGTAACTTGATATATATTTATGAAATTACAAGTTTGGTTCATAAAGATAATAGCGTCGACTTTGCTAAGGCATTTAAGTTGGTAACGTCATTTTGATTTAAAAAAACCCTAGAAAGATATAAAATTAGCATGATGCGCTGTAAGTGGATTAAAAGCTGGCTAATTGATAGGTCTTCAAATGTAACTGTAAATAGAGAATCATGGTTGGATGGGTCTGCTTCTAATGGGATCCTGCAGGTATCTGTTCTTGTCCCTATGCTATTTAACACTTTTATCAATGATCTGGAAGAAAATATAATCATCTCTGATAAAGTTTGCAGATGACCCCTAACTTGGAGGAGTGGTAAATAATGAAGAGGATAGGTCACTGATCCAGAATGCTCTGGATTGCTTAACTGGGCTCAAGCAAACTATGTGTTTTAATTCAGCTAAATATAATGCATCTGAGAACTAAGGGGAGGGATAGCTCAATGGTTTGAGCATTGGCCTGCTAAACCTACGGTTGTGAATTCCATCCTTGAGGGGGCCATTTAGGAATCTGGGGCAAAAATCTGTCTGGGGGATTGATCCTGCTTTGAGCAGGGGGTTGGACTAGATGTCCTCCTGAGTTCCCATCCAACCCTGATATTCTATGATTCCTAATAAAGGCCATACTGACAGGATGCAGGACTCTATTGTGGGACATAGTCACTCTGAGAGAGATTTGGGGATCATGGTGGATAATCAGCTGAATATAAACTTCCAGTGTGACACTCTGGCCAAAAGAGCTGGTATGCAATCCTGGGATGCATAAACAGGGGAATCTCAAGTAGGAGTAGAAAGGTTATTTTACCTCTGAATTTGGCATTGGTGCAGCTACTACTGAAATACCATGTCCAGTTCTGGGGTCCATAATTCAATAAGGATGTTGATAAATTTGAGAGGATACAGAGAAGAGCCACAAGAATGATTAAAGGATTAGAAAACCTGCCATATAGTGATAGACTCAAAGAGCTCAATCTATTTAGTCTAACAAAGTCAAGGTTAAAGGGTAACTTGATACAGTCGGTAAGTATCTGCATAGAAACAAATATTTAACAAAGGGCTCATCAATCCAGCAGGAAAAGGTTTAATATGATACAATGACTAGAAGCTGAAGCCAGACAAATTGAGAGTGGAAATAAGGCATAAATTTTTAAAGGTAATTCACCATTGGAACAACTTACCATGGGCAGTGATGGATTCTCCATTTTTTAAGTCAAGATTGGGTGTTTTTCAAAAAGATTTGCTCTAGGAATGATTTTGGGGAAGTTCTATGGTCTGTGTTATACAGGGAGTTAAACTAGATGATCACAATGGTCCCTTCTGGTCTTGGAATCTATTTATCTGTATGAAATAAACAAAACAAAACCTTCCATAGCATAATAATAACAACAGCATAGTGGTCTATTAATTTAGTAATAGATGGAATAAGCCTAAACTGCACATACCAAACAAATGCATTCCAAAGATTGTTTTATTAAAGGAGGTGTTCTAAAAGGAGGGAATATAAATCAGGGGGAAGGTAAAATACACTATAATTTGGATTTGAAAGGGTCAGCGTCGGGGTCGGCTCCAGGCCCCAGTGCGCCAAGCGTGTGCTTGGGGCGGCATGCCGCAGGGGGCGCTCTGCTAGTTGCCAGGAGGGTGGCAAGCGGCTCCGGTGGACCTCCCGCAGACGTCCCTGCAGAGGGTCCGCTGGTCTCGTGGCTCCGGTGGAGCATCCGCAGGCACGCCTGTGGGAGGTCCACTGGAGCCGCGGGACCAGCGAGCAGCAGAGCGCCCCCCGCAGCGTGCCGCTGTGCTTGGGGCGGTGAAATGGCTAGAGCCGGCCCTGATCAGTGTCAGCTAAAAATGAGGTAGTCCAGTGGACTGCTGTGATAATCTTTTACCTCTAGAGATTTGAGTTTAAATCTTGTTAGGTTTCAGCTGAAAATGGGTTAGATGAGACCCTATTTGCAGATGTGCTGAAACAATTTTTATAGTGGGGGCGCTGATAATGGAAACCATGTATTTGGTATTTATTACTACATCAATCCAGGGTGTGCGGCAGGACCCCTAGTTCCAGCACCATGGCCTATTTATCCATGCCTCATAAACAGTTGGCAGCCTCTGCCTAGCAGGGTCTCAGGAATAATAGCAGTTTTGCAGAACTAATGAGCATTGGCAGAGGTATGTGGAGAAACTGATAATGCACCTCACTTGACTCATACCTGGCTCTAGCTAGCACTGTTATAGGATAGCTCCATCATTGGCCCACAAAGAAGATTACTATTGATAGGAATTAAATTCAAGTGCTCCCCGAACCTATGGAAATCAGAGCTGCCCTAAATACAACACTGAAAGAGGCAACTTGTCCATGCAAGCAGATCCCATGTTTCAAGATAACCAACAAGTTTCAGCAGTAATCTGATCCCCAAAATATTTAATGCAGGTGCCAAGTTGGAGCCTCCACACAGATGGGCACGATGAGTTTTGCAGGCACTGATCCAATGTCAGGGAACCTGGAGGATTTTCCTTCCAAACTGCATGACTAAATTGAACAAGGTTTGATCTCTGCTGTTTCAAGAGAGCTAATTTTTCCTTTTACTGTACAAACGGTCAATTTCAGTTTGTTTTTAATTCTTAGGATGCTAGTTAGTACCCAGATGGATGTCCTCTGGAGACTGTTAATTTCCAGGGGTTATTGGGAAGAAGAAGCATATGTACTGGTGTGGGAGGGCTTTATGTAATTTTAACCTCCTGAATTTTTGAATGTATGTGCCATATCTGTCTTCACCTACAGTTCTGGGTAGGTGCTGCTACAAAGGTGAATGAGTAAATGTGAAAAATGCTGAGTACAAGCACATCCATACTGATGTTCTAAGGGTTAATACCAGTGGGATTTATTTGTTATAAGCAAAGCCACTGTATGTTTGCTGTTTTCAAAAACGCAGTATCCAATGGGTTATGAGTCTTTTCTTATTTTTAAGGTTAAGAATTCAATATGCTGCTCACTTCTCTTCAAAGGGGGATAGTGTCTCAGACTCTATATTGAAATACACTTTACAGGTAAGTTTCTTGTGTTCTCTGGGTTATGGAATGACAGTCTGTTCACAGAAGACTTTCCACATTTGTTCCTGTATTGAGATTATTGATAGATGTCTCACAAGGTTTGGTTTGGGTCAGAGAAGCCATCACAAGTTTGGATGCTTACCCAGACTTTATCCAAATCTCTTGGTTCTGCAAAATATGGCTAGAAATCTCTGGACATCAGGGTTCATTGTGAGATTCCTGGTTCTTTCCTCTGATGTTTGGGCTGGATATACTACAAAAACAGCCTTTCTCACCTTTTTCTGGGCACTGTTGGCACAGTCCTAATTGCCACCTACAAGTAAAGAGAAGAATAAAACCGAAAAAATAGCAGTAATATAGAAGTTAGTGAGTTTTCTTTTCTTTTTCTTTGCTTTTCTTTTCTTTTTTTTTGTTTTTACACCTAAAAAAAAGCTCTGGTTCAAGCTTTGGGCAAAATTTCAGAGGATAGTTCTGTGGATCCCATGTTGTTTTTCATCTAGTCTGGTTTGCCAGTCACTAATGGGGAGATCCTCTATGGCTTTCAAAGCATTACTTTAGGAATGTGAGACTATGGCATAGTACTATACATTATCTATCATATATTGTCATCACTGAGTTAATAAGGAACTTATATGGCTCCAAAATGAATTGTGAAGAAGGACGGTTTTGTGGCTAAGGCTCTGGACTGGGACTCAGAAGATCTGGATTACCACCTGTTCTACCATAGACTTCAGGTATAACTGAGTAAGTTGTTTAATCTATAGTATCCCCAAATAATTACAAATATTATTAATAATGACTTAATGATGGTGCATTACGGCAGGATTTTCGACGTAGTTAGAGTCCCTTAGAAAAATTAAAGCCTGATGTCAGTTGGCATGATTGTTTTTACTGGCCTGCATAACAGCATAGAAAAATGGAATTTTTTTGATTCTTACAATTGTCTTTGTTACTAAGGAAACTTAAGAGCAGCTGCTGAATTATTGTTAATCTGTTTTGCTAATTACATTTTTCTGGAAGCAGCATAAGAAAACAAGATTTGAGAAACTGGAAAACTAAACTGGGCATATTAATTATTTTTCTTTTTTCAACTGAAATACCTGCATGCCTCAGAAAATTAGTGTTGAAACATCTGAAGTGTTAAAATTAAGAACTTTAATTGAAAATACATCTAATGAGAAGTAAAGTTCTTTCTGCTAACTATTGGCTCAGTTCTCCAAGCATTTCATACCTGGAACTCCTAGTGAAGTCAATTGGAATTCTTGGTCCTGAGGGCTTTCAAACATGAGACATATAGTCTTTGCAGGTACAACTGTGCATTATTATTAAAATTACTTAGTGCTCATAGGCTCTGCCTCATTGTACTTACTGAGGTACAAAAACATGGGAAGAGTCAGTCCTTGTCCTAAAAAACTTTAAATTTAAAGCAACAAAAATACAGAGTGTGAAGGAAATACAACATATGTGCAAAGCAGTCAGGAGGATAATTAGTACATGGCTTATTAGTTCCATTTTATTGTCTATTTTAAAAGAATTGCCTTGCATGGTGACAGGTTTCAGAGTGGTAGTCCTGTTAGTCTGTATCAGCTAAAAAAAACCCAAGGAGTACTTGTGGCACATTAGAGACTAACAAATTTATTTGGGCATAAGCTTTCGTGGGCTAAAACCCATTTGATCAGATGCATGCAATGGAAAATGCAGTAGGAAGATATATATATATACACAGAGAACATGAAAAAATGGGTGTTGCCATGCCAACTCTAGTGAGACTAATTGATTAATGTGGGCTATTATCAGCAGTAGAAAAAAAAACTTTTGTAGTGATAATCAGAATAGCCCATTTCAAACAGTTGACAAGAAGGTGTGAGTAACAGTAGGGGAAAAATTAGCATGGGGAAATAGTTTTTACTTTGTGTAATGACCCATCCACTCCCAGTCTTTATTCAAGCCTAATTTAATGGTGTCTAGTTTGCAAATTAATTCCAATTTTGCAGTTTCTAGTTGAAGTCTGTTTGTTTTTGAAGTTTTTTGTTGGAGAATTGCAACTTTTAGGTCTGTAATTGAGTGACCAGGGAGGTTGAAGTGTTCTCTGACTGGTTTTTGAATGTTATAATTCTTGGCATCTGATTTGTGTCCATTTATTCTTTTGCATAGAGGCTGTCCTGTTTGGCTAATGCACATGGCAGTGGGGCATTGCTGGCACATATATACCAAATTGCTTTCTAATCAGTCCATTAGTAGTTCTATTATGTCCTGGAGCATGAGGGTTTATATCCCATCAAAAAACCCCTGTCTGATGTAACTGTGGCTATTTTCACTATCCATATAAATTCCTAATTTCTCCTTTTTTTTCTCCTTCCCTGCCACACTATATCGGTGCAGCTGCATCGAAGCAGCTGAGCTGCTGTGGCACATCTGGTGAAGAAAACCCTGTCCACAGGTGAGTGCTCTCTCTTCAGCATAATTACTCCACCGCAACAAAAGGTGGAAGCTGTGTTGGTGGGAGAGCATCTCCCGCCGACATAGCAAGGTGTAAATGCTGCTTTAAGTCAATGTAACTTACGTCATTTGGGGGTGTTTTTTTCACACCCCTGAGCGACATAAGTTACATTGACTTAAGCAGTTGTGTAGACAAGCCCTGTCTTTTTCACCAGCAGAAGTGAGTCCAGTAAAAGATATTACCTTCCCAACCTTTGTCTCTTTAAACTAAACAGTCTCAGTCTTTTCCTCACTCTTCATGCTTTTAATCTTTTTCATCACCCGTCTCTGAAGCCCATCTATTTCTTCCGTATCTTTTGGGAGATCATTTGGTTTTTGGTGTTTGTGTCTCATCTGGGTATTGATAATAATACAGTACCTTTATATCATGCTTTTCATCAGTAAACCTCAAAGCATCTTATAAAGCACGGGTAGGCAACTATGGCACAGGTGCTGCAGGCGGCACGCGAACTGACTTTCAGTGGCACTCACACTGTCCGGGTCCTGGCCACCAGTCTGGGGGGTGCTGCATTTTGGTTTAATTTTAAATGAAGCTTCTTAAAATTTTAAGAGCCTTTTTTGCTTTACATACAACCATAGTTCAGTTATGTATTATAGACTTATAGAAAGAGACCTTCTAAAAATGTTAAAATGTATTACTGGCACGTGAAACCTTAAATTAGAGTGAATAAAGGAAGATTTGGCACACACTTCTGAAAGGTTGCCAATCCCTGTTATAAAGGATTTAGTATCATTGTCCCTTGTTGTGCAGAGAGGGGAACAGAGATGTAGAGAATGACTTGCCCAAAGTCACCTGGCAGATTAGTGGCAAAGCTGCAACAGAGCCCAGGTCTTTTCAGTATTAGTCCAGTGCTCTACCCACTGGGCAACATTGCCTCCCATAAGTGTTATTTTAATTTGTACAATATACAGCAATATCTAGTGTATCTTCCAAATCCTGTCATCCTTATCACAGTTTATTGTGAGTGAAACTCATTCTCCCTCACAGAACATTATCACAAAGGGACGTTATGTTGTATTGCTGGGCTCTTAGCAAATGCAAGTGTTATTGAGACTTGTCATAGGGAAATGATAGTTTTCTCTGAGATTAATGCCTTCAGTTTTGGTAGACGGGCAAACCTTATTAGAAGGCAGTTCCAGAAACAAATGCTAAGGCTCTGATCTCAAACATCTGTTTTTTTGACTGACTGGGTTATAATACTGGGAAACTCTTCCCATATATCTAGGTTTAGTTTCAGCTATTTAGGAAATTGGAGTTTAACAGCAAAATCAAAGGAATTAAGAGTGGAGTCTACCGGTTAGAGTCAGCTCTTCTTGGCTTTATTTCCTGCTCTGCTTTTAACTTGTTTTGTAGTTTAGTGTCACTCTTCTTCAATTTACACATTTATAGAATTGGAATAATAGTGTGTTGTGAGGCTTAACGTTTGAAATGTGCTTTGAAATATTCAGCTGAAAAGTACTGTAGAAGTCAATAGTTTTATTTGTTGCTGTTGTCATTGTTATAGTTATACATTTTCTATGACTACCTGAAGGGAAACACTGGGTAACTTGAAGTAGTTAATTCTCCCCCCAATATGTTGTTCCAGACAAAGAAGGACAAATTCAGATTTGTACAAGGCCACAGGAAAAATTTAGCTCTCCTGTTCTTTTATACTTTGCAATAATAAACTCACAATATTTCTTTTGCATCTGTGTATATAATAGGCCTGATCTAGTCTGTTAATTTTAAACAAAAAGAAACTGATTTTCTTTGTTGTTTATGACTCTTCATTTTATCTGTTTTATATATGAAGGAATAGGAAAAATTAACACTGTTAACTAGATCCATTTTGTTTAGCCTCACTTATAAAGTGACTTATGATTTGCAATATATGTCTTATTATTGAAATGTTATCAAAGTCTTTAAGTCTTGAAAAGCCTGTGTTCTTAAGAAGAAAAAGAAATATTATGGAATAGAACAATATGAAAATGTTAGGTGCATGTTAAATAATTTTTGTAGCAAAGTGCCATAAAGACTTATGGCTTGATTCCTTGAGGATGGGCTGAGGTTCAATATGTTGAAGAAATCCTATCTTCAGTGTGGTGTTTGTTTTTTTTTTCATATAAAATCTGAAAGAAACAAACCTGAAGTAGCAAAGGGAAACACGTAAGGGACGCAACAAAGATTGACCTGCAGACGAGATAGCTCTAAAGTTTCTTATACATTTGTGATCAGTGAACCGGGACAAGACTGAGAAAAACAAGTCCAAGCCCTGTACAGATGGTACGTTTGGCTTCAGTGATTACTGGAATTCTGAACTACTGTCTTCATATTAATCTTTAACTTCAGCAAATACATTTTACACTTAAAAATAAAATGCCTCTACTCTTGTCCCAGAACAGTAAAATACATATACTGTCTGTACAAGATTTACAATTGAGCCTTCAGAATATTTCAGGGTAAGACTGATTTAAAAAAAATTAGTTGTACACTTTACTGTCATTATAAAAGGCTATTGCTTGAGAAGAGGTTTTTCGCCTTCCTCTGAAGCATGGGCCACGGGTCACTTGCTGGAGGATCCTCTGCAGCTTGAGGTCTTCAATAACTCAGACATAGGTTAGGGGTTTGTTATAGGAATGGTGGGTGAGATTCTGTGTCCTGTGTTGTGCAGGAGGTCAGACTAGATGATCATAATGGTCCCTTCTGACCTTACAGTCTATGAATCTTATCTTTGTCCTGGTCAAATATGACTATTCACAAATCCTATTTTCTTCTTGCACATACCTACCATTCTCATTTTTCTCAGTGAACTTAAGCTTTGGGAGACTCAAGCAACTGTCCAGTTTTGCCTGTGAATCTAATTGTAATGATCCGTGGTTGCAGTTACACAAAACTCATGCTCTTTAGAATTTACAGGACAAAATTCAGAAGGGAGCCAAAGTGAGACTATGTAAGGTACAACAGTCACAAAGTATGATACACAGTTTATTCTAGAACATGAAATAACTGTCACCTGTTTTAGAAAACGTTGCTGTCTTTGGTACGCAAAGAAGTCTTACTTCTTTGATCTGTCTCAGCCATCTTCCAGAATAGATCATCAGGAGTTGAAAACACACATACATGTCCTGATTTTAAAGGTGGCGAGCTCCCACAGTTGTTTTGACTTCAGTGGGAATTGCAGATGCTCAATACCGCTCCTACATTCAAAGTAACAGGTTTCCAGCTGGAACTTTAAAACATGACAATTTGATTCCAGCGTTGAAATTTCCTCTTCTCCCCCCTCTCCCCAAACACCACTATCTTGGGTGCAGCCTGCAGGACAGAGAATGAGAATAAGAAATTGTCTTACTAATAATAGAACAGGCAGGTGACAACCCCAAATTACAGTTCCTACTCCTAATGGGTAATCAAGGAGAAAGGCTGCAATCATCAAAGTTATTCTAGAGTGACTTGGTACAAATCAGTCTGTGAATGATGCAAAGCTATGTTGCTTAGCAACCTTATTAAGCTTTTGATGCTGCTAATTTGCTATATGCTTGTCACACAGCATAAATTTGAGAAGATAATTATTATAGCTGCTGCTATAGAAAGGACACTCTAAGCATATATATTAGTCTGGTTATCTGATGAGATTGTCTATCAGCTTGTTTTTCCTGTTGTACCATGATGATTCTAAATGATCATTCTAGAATTTGAACATGATCTAGCAGTTAAAGTACAGGACCATTGGTCAGATGATTCAAGTTCTGTTCCTGGCAGTGCCAAGGATGACTTGTGTGATCTTGGGCTAGTCACTAAAACCCTCAGTGTCTGAGTTTCCTGTGGGTTCAGTGGAATGACTACTTGTGATGCTTGCTTCAAAGGGAAGTTTGTAAGGCTTAATTCATTATTGTAAAGCACAGTAAGTAGTTCATGAAATATGGTCTTGGAATATACGTAATTGCTTGTGTGGGCAATTCATTATTTAACTATTATTCATTATTGCAGTGGTTGCCAACTTTCTGGTTGGAAAGAACACTTTTGTAACTGCCTGAGCTCCTGTTTTGCATTTCCCCAGATGCCAAACAGTGTTATGGTTAAAATATTTCTGACCTTTTTGGGCCCATTTTCTCTCTTCCCTCTTTTTTGTCTTGTCACTTTCCCTCCTCTAGTTTTCCTTTCCAGTTTTCTACCAAAACTCTTCTCCACTCTCCTTGTCTCTTTCTCTTCCATCCAATTCTCTTTCTCCTTTCCCTCAGTTTTAAAACTCTTCCAGAAGTTTTCTCCTTCCCTTCCTCCTCCTTTCCTCTCCTTCTCCTCACATTCTTTCCATCACCATTCAATATTTTTAATATACCAGTTGACCATTTAAATACTTTCCTCTGCTCTTTAGTCTGTTTAATATTACAGTTCTACCAAATCGTAGTTATCACAGCAAGGGTGAGCTGTTCTCATTTATAAAGGATCTCAATTTGGTTCAGGTTTTTCCCCCCGCATTGGACTATTGGCCTTATTCGAAGACCCTTTAAAGTGATACTTCTAGAAAAATCAAAGCAAGTCTTACTTGTTATTCTCACCGTATATTTAACATTTTAAATAGAATTTGAGAAATACGCACACACAAAAAAATTGAAAGTATATTTTATAGGAAAACTATGAATGAATTACAGTTGTTGCAGTAATACTGATGGTTAGATATAATACCATGATATTTCATAACACATACTTTGACTACAGTGTAAATATCATGAGTGTAGTTACAATAACTTTAATATAAAAAACATTAATTGTGTTTCAAGATCTGTAATTGCTAGAGATTGCAGTAGCAATTATCATTTACTTTCACTCTGCAATGAACCCACTATTTTGCCATTCCATATTTCCCCTTCCCTGCCTTCTTCTCCTTGGATGAAACTTGTCTGTGTGCAGAGGACCTGCACAAGACCTACGCACAACTTAAGTTCCCTTTAAGCTCTGTTTATAAAGGGCAACTTGATCATAGTCTATAAATTACAAGATTCAACAGCTGGAAGTTAAAGTTACAAAAATTAAAATTGCAGGTAAGAAGTGACTTTTAAGAGGGTTATTAATAATTGGAACAATTTACCACAGGAAGTGGTAAATTCACCATCACATAGAGTCTTTAATTTTGCAGGTCTTTCTGAATATTGGGCTTGACAGTGTTCACTTGCCTAATAGCAAAGAATAATTCCCTATACTACTGGGGAAACATTAGGAGATTTCTCAGACTAGATGATCAGAGTGGTCTCATTTGGTCTTAAGATCTGTAGGCCAAATTTTCTGCTCATCTAACTCTAATCTCTTCACGTGAGCTACTCTAGGAGGGAATTTAGCACTATGATTCTATTTTGAGGGCTTAAGGCAGGGCTGCCCAGAGGATTCAGGGGGCCTGAGGCAAAGCAATTTCGGGGGCCCCTTCCATTAAAAAAAGTTGCAATACTATAAAATGCTATCTTCTCATGGGGACCCCTGCAGGGTCCGGAGCCTGGGGCAAATTGCCCCATTTACCCCCCCCATCTGGGCAGCCCTGGATTAAGGAGAACTTAAGTATTGCATAGGTCACACAGTGGTAAATTTCACTTGGTTTCCTTAATCCTTAAAACCACATGGATGCATGGCATGCAATATATGTCTTTAAACTCTATTCTCATTCTCAGGCCTATAAACCAGTATGGCTCCTGTGAGTGCAAAGTACCCAAACTATTTCCTGATCCTGAAATAAGATCCACCAGTAGGGTTCTGCATAGGTGAAGAGATCTGGTTTTGAATTGCTCATAACTTTCTCAGACTTTCACTTATTAGGCTGATGTTTCCCAGGCCTGATCTCTGTCTAAAATTGATATTTTGAAAGCCTTTTTTTAGTATGAGAAAGGTGAAAAAAACCCACACTTTATCCTATTACATAAATAAATACAAATCTTGCCAACCTTTTTCTGAACAACTCTAGAGCTGAAATGGCTGTGGGTTGACAGTTAGGAGAGAATTAGATCTGACTAAGTAATGGCTTTGAACGTTCCCATGAACCCTGCTTTTGGCTAGCTTATGACTGACTGACCATCACATTTTCTGCATGTGCAATAAATGCTTAGTAATGATAGCACTAAATAAGCAATGTTCAGAAGGAAAGTAAGTCTCTACTGTGCATGGCTAATTTAGCTGCCTAGCAAATAGACACTTTGAATAAAGCAGGGCTATGCAGATACAGTGCATATTGTTTAAAGTGATCTCCATCTCTTTCAGTCTGCCAGGTAGATTACTGAGTGAGCAGAGAATCTTTGCCTCACTGAATGTACACGTTGGGTCTTGTTCAATTCCTGTTGAAGACAATGGACATCTGTCTGCAGACTTCAATGGAAGCTGGATTGAGCCTCTTGCATGGCACTGAGCATTCCTGTCCCAAATAGCCAAATCAATCCAGATTAAGGTATTTATTTTTAGAGTATTGAATTCTTGAATTGTAAATTTTCTGGGGGCAGGGACTTTATCTTAATGTGTGGTTTTTATAGTACCTGGCATAATTGGGTCTTAATCCTGATACGGGCCACCAGGTGTCATAGCTATATAAGTGTTCAGCAATACTGCTCTGAAATGACATTAAAGATCTTATGGAATTTGGCCAAAGTTTTTATCTCCCTTCATGGTTGTGCAGTGTGTTTTCTGGCTGGATGCCACCTCCCCCTACATGCATTCCACATGTAGCTGCATATTAATGTTACTCTATGTATATAGTGCCTCCAGGATGAGAAGCACTGTGTAAATCTTGTTATAATAAAGAATCATTATTGGTTATTGATTAAAGTTGTCTGATTTGGGGTAGGAAGGATATTTGTTTCACTTTGGAATGTGAATTGCTTTTCTATTGTTGCTTTGACCTATGCCGCAACTAGCAAGTGGTAAGTGAACTGTATTTACACTTTGGAGTAGCAACTGTCTGAACATAAGCTATAGAAAGATAAATATTAGGAGAAGAAAACTGCATGAAGCACAATCCTATCATATACTATAAAACCAACCTCTTCTTGTGCACTATACTATCCCTTTGCTGAACAACACGATGGCAGGAATACAGTGCTCCACCACATTTTTTACATTAAGTGTCATTAAAATGAATAGTTCTTCAGTGCTATTTATTGCAGTAGCAGCTCAGCTGCAGAAAGCAACTTATGCAGGGACTGATACTGCATATTATGGAACACATTAAAGTACATGGTGCCACTATTCCACTCAGATAGGAAATTAGAAACATTAAGGGAAATGGTTGCACTTCCTAAGCTTTTGTGACACAATGGCCCATTGGTGGTTCACTAATCTGTGTCAACAACTCTGATCAGGCCTGACATACTCATTACACCTAACACACTGTTGTCGTGATATATTATATGTCACCTTTTGGGTATATATCATTAGAAAACTAGTAACTCACTGACCATTACTATTCTTGTGTGATATATATATACAGAACATGTACAAAGAGTTATAGGTATGTGCTAGAATTACATTCTTAAAATGTGTCTGGCCAGCAGTGTATAAGTCCAGTCTGCCCTAGACAATGGAATGTGTATTTGTTTGTCTGACCTGCCAGATTGTCAGGCACAGACAATGAAAGTACATTTACATAAAAAACCCACCAACTTATTGAGTGGGAGAGAGAGCCTTTGAATGATAAAGATGGAGAGTCTAAACCTCAAATGGTAAGTAATTGATGCAAATGATTGTATACAATATTAGTATATTATAAAAGTGTATCAGGTAAGGTCTTTTATGAAAACTAATGACACACTGGTGATGAATATCATTGAAAAATATATATGTTAACACTATATGTGAAATTTTGCATACTCAGTGCTATTATGCTTTAAAGGTTGTGACCAAACACAGGGAGAAACAGGTTTTCCCCCCAGACATTTGGGAAAGTTGCTATTTAACTTTCTCCAACAAAATTAATCTAAGTGTGACCAAAACTATGGAAGACACATTTATAAATCAGCAGGTGGATGGGAAGTCCATAGGAATGGAAGAACAGCATTAGGTCATCCTGAGTCTAGGGACAACAGAATGAGTTTGGGAAAATATAAGGAAAGAGAAGAAGCTATCTTAGAATCCATCCCTGAATGACAGAGCTCTTGCAAGCTGAGAAAGCTAGGCCATTTGCCCAAGGGTTTAAAGTCTCTGGAAATTGAATATAATTGGAAAATCCTGCTTAGTCAAAGATCTTTCACCTCGGAAGACATGGGAAATCAGCACCTTGTACTTCTGTAGAACATCTTGACTAAGAGAGAGTCAGCCACGGCTGTAAAGAAAAAGACTGGTAAGAAATCTACTCGAACCAAGGCTGTAGCTTGTTGAGTTAAGTCTTTGCCACTGGAAAGTGTATTTTACTTCTATTTGCTTGTAACCCATTTTGTCTTGACTTTAGCCTTGTACTAGAACTCATTTAAAACCTCTCTTTTGTTAAAACCTTTTGTTTTACTTTTAATCTAAACCAATGCAATGCTGTGCTTCAATTGAGGTCATTGTTAACTCCAGTTAAAGCAACAAGCTTCTGGGGGCTTTTGTCTCTTTAAGAAAACAGACTATATTACTCCTCTGAACGTTCCAGAAGAGGGCTGGACATTTCAGGGCAGACAATTTTGGGTAAATTTGGGATGGAGGGTATGTTGTGGTCACCCTGCATGTAATAACCAAGGTTGGTGGTAACCAGCGTGGGTCTGTTGTGTCATAGGTAGGCTGCTAGGTTTGGAGTACAGCACACAGAAATTCAGGGGACTGCAGCATGCTTGGCTGCTGGTATCTGGGCTATGAGCCACAGCAGCAGATCTTTTAAAGCACCTGAGGTTACAAGACAAGAGGTGACACAACCTCTCACTGGTCTAGGTTGAACCCTAGAACTTGACAGCTGTGTCAAATGAAATTAGTTTTGAACTATTAAAAGTGATCGGTCTATTTTAGAGACTGCAAGATGCCAAGGGCCCTCAACATTTATTGACTCTTTCAAGATAAGGCCCAAACTGTGCTCCAGATGTATGCTTTGAACATTTCATATTGTTTGTGAAGATTTCCAGGAAAGGTCTATTTTGTCCTTGAAGTGAGTATACCCCATAGTGGGTGGCGGCTCTACTATCTTCTGCTGTTGGATTTTAACAGGTGCTGGCTGGTCAAGGTAAACTCTTAAGTTCTGCTCTAGGGTTCACCTTGAATGGCTAATGTGTTAAAACACAACATCTCCTGACTAAACTAGGTTGTTAAAACATGTTAGCTAGCGCTCTTTAAAAATATACCTTTGATCCTTGTGTGGACAGCTTCTGGAGAAGGAACAGAGGATAGCATATGTAATCACAACAAACATGAATCTTTAACGTGTATTGCTGGGCCTGTCACTTTCACATCAGCTAAATCTTTAGTTAACCAATTTAAAATATGAAAATATGTAATAAAATGTTATTATTGAATGTAATATTTAAAATATTTACTGTTATATTACCTTTTTGTATTTTTATTTTCTATTTGTGTTACCATAGGACCTACAAGCCCCACTCATGACCAAACACAATAGTGTGCCACACATGATGCAAACACAGAACCAAAAAGATGGTCCCAAGGAGCTTACAATCTTATTAACGTAGAATCTATTAACTGTGCATGCAGTTCTGGTTACCACTTCTCAAAAAAGATGTATTAGAATGGGAAAAAAATACAGAGAGAGGCAACAAAAACGATTAGGGGAATGAAACATCTTCCATGTGAGAAGAGATTAAAAATCTGGAATTATTAATCTTGGAAAAGAGAAAGTGAATGAGGAAGTGTTATTTACCCCTTCACATAACACAAGAACTACAGGTCACCTAATGAAATTAATAAGTGGTAAGTTTAAAACTAACAAAAGGAAGTACTTCTGTGTACAACACACAGTCAACCTGTGGCATTCATTGCAAGGGGATGTTGTGAAGGCCAAAAGTATAACTGGGGTCAAAAAAGAATTTGATACGTTCATGGAAGATAGGTCCATCAATGGCTATTTAGCCAAGATAATCAGTGATGCAGCCCCATGCTCTGTACCTAATCTCTGACTGCCAGAAGTTGGGATTGGAGGATATGGGATGGGGAGTTCAAAGATTGCCCTGTGCTGTTCATTTCCTCTGAAACATCTGGTATTGACCAATGTCGGAAGGCAGGCTACGGGGCTAAAGGAACCATCGATCTTACCCATTATGGCCATTTGTAGGTTTTAAAAACTCTGCTGAAATTAATGAAGTTACTCTGGAGTTATATTGGCACGATAACCTAACTGACCAATTCATTTTATATGTACATAGATATAGATAACGGCTTTAGCATCCCCTCAGAATTTAGGGATTTCATTAATAAACAAACACTGAGTTTGGAACAGAAGTTTGTTTATTGCACTTTATTAAAAGTGGACAACTTGAGTTATAGTGCAAAACTACTCGTTAAAGTGCTTTTCAGCAACTATTATCTTATTATTTTTTAATGCTAGCCCCCACCCCAAGTTATCTGTTCCCCTGACATACTTAGTAAACAAAACAAACGAACAAAACTGCATAGAGAGAGAGTTGAAAAGAGACATAGATATCTGAATTTGGTTAAAAAGTCAGAGTTCAAATCAACACTGAAACGTGTGCCAAACCTGATGTCAGGCACAAGTCTCATAAGGTATGAGGGTTTGTTTGCTGAATATCATGTAGCCACTGTGTCCTCTGCATAGAATATCCACCAAAAGGAAACAAAATGCTTTTCTCATTTGTGTTTTTTGTTATTGCTGTAAGTTTTATATTTTAATTTTTATTTTTAAAGTTATGAACTTCTGTTCTCAAGGATGATGTGTTCTGCAATACATTTTGATAATATGAAACAGATAAATTTCATTGTAGTTGATGATAAGGCGCTTGAATGAGAGAATTATCTGAATTTTTTTTTTAAACATGCAGGAAATCGGAATGATTTGTGAAAAGAAATAGAACTATTGCATTTAGCCAAACAGTTCTTTTCAGGTGACCAAAACATTTAATATATCTGTCAGTCTGGATGTTTGCCATTATCTCAGAGGACATAAACAACTTTTTATGCCAAATGCAGCTTTAATTACATCAGTGCAAATCCACAGAAGTTAGTAATGTTATTCTAGATTGATGCCAGCGTAACTGAGAGCAGAATTTAATCCTTCAGGCAGATATCTTTAAAAACGATGGGCCTCATTCTAATTCCACATCAATTTTACACCTATGTTAATTTTGATTAAATTACTCCTGATTCTACACCAGTGTAAGTAAGAGGAGAATCTATACCCACTGTGTTGTGATGCACACCTTAAATTTTTTCAGAGCTGTCTTCACATATTACTTCTGCTGTTTTTCAAAGTTTTCACCCTGATAGCTTGTCTTGTTCTTATATAGCCTCTAAATTTAGCACCTTTTATTCCATGTAAAAGGGAATCATGGTTTCCAAAGCTAAACAGCAGATGGCTGAAGTTTACAAAACTGCTGGCAAATGCATTAGTTTGAATTGAGTCAAAGTTCTTTGCAAACATGCTTCTTTTCTGTCAGTGGACACAGCCTTGTTTATTTCATGCTTTGATCCATAAGGTCAGGGGGCTAAAACAGAAAAAGATCATGAAAACTCTTAGAAAAAGCACAAATATAATTTTAGTCTCTGGTTAGTTTCTCTTTTGCACATATAAGCAACAACAACAAAAAGTTTGTGTAAAATATTCTTTGCAATGGCTTAAGCTATTGAAAAGAATAGGACTTTAATGCTGTTCGGCTGACTAGAAACTGCAATATGTCACATCATGTACTCTTTTGTTGTGAGGAAATGTGCTGGGCAGAATGTGTCTTGCAAAAGGACTTCCATTATAATGGATGTGGGAGACATTATTTTTCTTTAAAAAAAACATTTAGAAAAAGAAAATAACTAAAGATGTCTTATTGAAAGACACTTGTAAATTCACTCAACATTTTGAAAGGATAAGACAAATGTCATGGCCATAAGCAGAAAAAATGAATGCCTTTAATACAACAGAATGGTGATTATGTAACACATAATTGTTCCTTTTGTGTTCTTTATTGACGTTTGGTAAATTATAAAAAGCCTAGATTGTGACTTACTTGGTTGAGCAGAGTAGTAAGACTCCCCACTCCCCTTAATCAACTGAGTGAGACCTGCCTGGATCTTGGGTCCAGGTCTTGTGGGGTACAGAGTGCACCCCTTGCTCTCCAGATACTCCCCTGTAAACATGACGGTCAGGAGGGGGCAGGACCTTGTCTCCATCATCTGCAATGTGCGGGTGAAGCATGAGAGAGGAAATAAGATGTGCTGTTGGAAGGGTAGTGGTGAAGCATGGATCCACAAACAGACTGAGGTGTTGTGACACTGAGTGTCACAATGCCTAACTTTCAGGCAACTGAGGAAATCACAGGAACAATCCACAAAGCCTGAGTCAGATGCTTAGGTTCCCTCTACAATGAATGGGAACAGGCACCTTGGAATGCGATCCACAAAACACAACACACTAGCCCGGGAGAATGCCTAAGCTAGCCAATGGGAGAAGATGACAAGAGGGGTGTGTGCTAAGCCCTGCCCTTCTCACAGAGATAGGCGCCTAATTCTGGGTTGCAGGAAGGCGCCTGTCTCTGCTTGCTATCCACAAACCAGTGGAAGATGCATGTGAGAGTTAGCTGGAGGAGCAGCAGAGCATGTAAGGACCAACATCCAGTTGGCAAGCTTAAAGGCCAACTAATTACACGCAATGCAGGTGTGGTTAGGATGAGGAGGCTCTCCCTTATAACATTTAGTCCAATGGTTAGGATACTCATCTGGGATGTGGAAGACTGCCACCTGCCTGATGAAGAGAAGGGAGTTGAACAGGAGTCTGCCACCTCTCAGGTGAGTGCTCCAACTACTGGCTATAGAGTAATTCTCACTCTTTCTCTGGCCCATTTAATATTATTCAATTACTTAATTAAAGAGGAACAACTTCAGTAGGAAAGACTGAGGTTGCCCCCATGAATATCCCATAGTCCAGTGGCATGTGAGTTAAGTGGAGGAATGCCTATTGTCCTCTGGTTCATGAATCACTCTGAGGCTTAGGTGGGAGATAAGTGCCCAGATGCTTAGAGATAGACAGCAGTGCACATGCCCAGAGGCAGAAACATGGGCACCTAGAGACCTTGTACTGCAAAACTTGATGTGCTGAGTTTAGGTGCCTAGAGGGTTGGGTGGCTGCCAAGAAGAAGTTTTGTGGCTTGCAAAGATGCCTAAAATGGGACTTGGTACTTAGGTCCAGATCCACAAAGGTACTTAACTAATTTCTTTCTCAGAACAAGGGGAAAAGGCACAATGCTTTCTCGGGCTGTGCAGTTTATGCACTGCACTTGCTCAGGACTAAATGCATAACCTACCCCTAAGTTAACACAAGCTACGGACTAATTAGAGCAACAAGAAGGGAGCGCTAGTACTGAGATGGCTACCAAAGTCCAGTGACCCTATCCCCAGTATGGTTGGAGGCAGCAGGAGACAGATGAAACTGGAAGTCCCTGCTGGGCACAAATAGGCAGGTGTCTGAATAGGGTGATCTAGCTGAACAGTCCATTGGACCAGGGACGAAGCAGGGCGGCACATCCCCCAGCAAGTTAATTGGGAAGGGGCAGATTGACAAAGTTTAGAATTGAAGAGTTATGTCTACACTGCAATTAAAAACCCTCTGCTGACCTGTAGCAGCTGACTTGGGCTCAGAACGTTCAACCTAAGGGGATGTTTAATTGCAGTGTAGATGTGGGGAATCCTCCCATCTCACAGGGCCCTAGAGCCTGGGCTCCAGCCTTATCCTGAACATCTACATCGCAATTAAACAGCCTCGTAGCCTGAGCCAGCTGGCACAGGCCAGCCATGTGTGTTTAATTGCAACATAGACATACCCTAAGAGAGACAATGTGGCTCAGGGAGACTCTGCTAAATTACTACTTCCCTGAAGGGAGTTTGTATCACTCTAAGACTCTCCTTGGAGATATCAGGCAGCTCCAGCACTGCAGCCCCTAGGAGCCAGAGACAGTTCTGACCAGATGGGATTCCAGCCCAAGGAAACCAGTGAGTTGGTTGAAGTCAGGAGAGGACCCAACCCCACCCAGGGGAAAAGTTTGAATGTGAGGAGTTGGAGAATTAGCTTATTTATAAATATTGGTTAATTATTATATAGCCTTAATCCCTTCCATCCTCAAATCCTATTTTCCTGTTCCCAGAAAGTTCCTCACTTTTTGTTATACTATTATTATTGGGGTGTCATTCCTTTGCTGAAGTTTGCTTTGTTTATTTTATTGGCCCCTGGGCACTGGGCTTTACACTACTTTTCAGTAATAGTATTATAAGCGATTTCTCAAAGGACAGCACCCCATATATCGGGCCCAATGAGGGGTCACCTTGAGTAAAAGAACCAGGTACCAAGATAAAGACTTGAGGGACCTACAAGCCACCGCAAATATTGGCTATTCTATGCACCTGGGAGAGAAAAGGGAGGAGACTTATGCCACATCTCAGGGGAGGAGCTATAATTATTACATATTATTTGTATTGCATTAACCTATAGATCCCTTATGGCCAAAAGCTAGGGATTGAAGCCCTATTGTTCTAGGCATTGTTCACACACACAATGCAGAGATCTGCCCCAAGGAGCTTTCAATCCAAGCAAAGTAAATCTAAGCTGAATAGGTCATCTATTAAGGCCTGAAGCTTTTAAAAGCAGAAAACTTGATCAAGATTATGGTTTCTGGAGCATGATTTTTTTCATCTTCATTATCACTTTCAGGTCTGTTTCTAGCAAACCTGGGCCTCTCTACAATAATTCAAATGTCTTTCCTCTCTGCCTACCAGCTACAAGACCCAAGACGACATGTGCAACTTTCCCGCCTCCACTTGCCTCACATTTTTGTCATACTAGCTTGTGTGTGTACTGGGGGCTGAGAACAGGTGATTTGGCAAGGTCAGAGGCCAACTTCTCAGTTCATAGTAACCACTGTAAACATGGAATAATTCCACTGAATTCAGGGGAGTTACTCCTTATTACATGATTGCAGAATTTGGACATGGTGTGCATGCATTTATCGGGGATGTTGGGGGAATTGTAGATGAAGATTTGCTGTTAGTCAGGAACTTCACGATCAGGAAGGTCACAATGGAATGTTTTGAATCCTTCATTTGTCATGTGACTGGATTACAAAGGACCATACCTCTGACTCAACACAGGGTCAGTGGCTAATTACAACTTTTCTTTTAAAACATAAAATATATAAAATGCAAGTATAGTATAATACCAGCTAGCAGTTACAAACCTATACAATCAATCAGTACCTGCTGTGTCTGAACTGTAATAATTTCTGATTACCTGGCTACTTTTTGTTCTCAAAACACTGCTTCGTCATTGCCTTTTTCCACTACTGAGGTGGAGTTGCCACCCGAAGTCTCTGTTTGCTGCTCCTTCACTGTCAGTGACTAGATGGGCTTGTGTTACGTCTACCCGTACACGTGCAAAATCAGTAGCATCCTAAATGTCCTGAAGAAACAGAGCTAATATCCTCCTTGGGTTGGTTTGCTCTCTTCTGTTCTTTGCTGTTTATTCTGACTTGTCTCCTAACCCAAGTGATTGTGCATAGTAAAGGCCTGATGTGGTATGCTTGAACTGATATATCAATAAGAATTGCCAAAATGAGCCATGTGTGAATTATGAACTGTTATCTGTTATTAACTCATCTGCAGTCTCATGATGAGCACAAGCTACTATGATCTCTATATTGCCCGTTCCTCCTGCGCTGAATACAGGGCTCATCTAAACACAATTTTTTTTTTACCAATTTAATTATATTGGTTTAAAATGGCTATAGTTAAACTAAGCAACCCCTTACTTTGGACAGTTCTACTGAGATAAAAGTTCTATCATCAGTAGACCTTATTCCCCAAAATATACAGAAATAAGTTCTACTGATATAAGCACCTTTATTGCAGTATACATGCATCCACACTAGGGAGATATACCAATTTAATAATATTCATTTCTAAACTAATCTAGTTGTGTACATTGTGTGTAGATCAGCCCATAAATGTGGTGGCTGCTCGAAGACTTGCTCTTTCCTCCAGTGCTGGGTGAAGGTAAGGGAGCACAATAAGGACCCTACCAGATGCCACAGTAATGAGGCATTGACCAGGACTCTAGTTCCATGAGATGGGTGTTGTAAACCTGGGATTATACTGATCCAACAGGGGTTGTTATCAACTATTCATCAGGGAAGCTGAAAGAAAATCCTAAAAGGCAGCAAGATATGATAATAAAATCCAAGGGAGAAAGTGACCTCAGCAAGAAGTGGGGTAATAGTGGAAGTGGAAGTGTGGGGGTGGAATTAATGTTGGTTGGTATAGAGGAAGGGGACATAAAAACAAAAGAATGGCCATACTGGGTCAGACCAATGGTCCATCTTGCCCAGAAGCCTGTCTTCCAACAGTGGCAGCTGCCATATGCTTCAGAGGGAATAAACAGAAAAGGGCAGTTTATCTAGTGACCTATCCTCACCCTTCCCCTCCAGTCCCACCTTCTGGCAATCAGAGGTTTCAGGACTCCCACAGCATGGAGATGTGTCTCTGACCACCTTAGCAAAGTCATTGATGGACCTATTCTCCATGAACTTAACATTCTTTTTTGAACCTTGTTATATTTTTGGCCTTTACAGCATCCCGGCAATGAGTACCACAGGTTGACTGTGCGTTGTGTGAAGAAGTACTTCCTTATGTTCATTTTAAACCTGCTGCCCATTAATTTCTTCGGGTGACTCCTGATTTGTGTGTTATTTGAAGGGGTAACTAACACTTACATCACACCATTTATGATGTTTTACACTTCTGTCATATCCTCTGTCAGTCATCTCTTTTCCAAGCTGAACAGTGCCAGTCTTTTTAATCTCTCCTCATCTGGAAGCTGTTCCATTGCTTTAATCATTTTTGTTGCCCATCTCTGTACCTTTCCAGTGCTACTATATCTTTTTTTAAAATGTGGCAACCAGAACTGCACGCAGTATTCCAGATGTGGGCACATCATGGATTTATGTAGTGGCATTATGATATTTTCTGTCTTATTATCTATCCCTTTTAATTTTTTTTACTCTCACTGCACAAAAAGCAGATGTTTTCAGAGAACTATCCATGATGACTCCACAATCTCTTTCTTGAGTGGTAACAGCTAACTTGGATCCCTTCATTCTGTATGTATAGTTGAGATTATATTTCCCAATGTGTATTACTTTGCACTTACCAACATTAATTTCATCTGCTGTTTTCTTGCACAGTCACCCAGTTTGTAAGAGCCCTTTGTAACTCTTCACAGTACGCTTTGGACTTAACTATCCTGTGTAATTTTGTATCATCTGAAAACTTTGCCATGTCACAGTTTACCCCTTTCCCAGATCATTTATGAATATGTTGAACAGCACTGGTCCCAGTACCGATCCTTGAGGGACCCTGTTATTTATCTTTGTCCACTGTGAAAAAAGATTGTTTATTCTTGCCCTTTGTTTCCTGTCTTTTAATCATGAAAAGACCTTTCTTCTTATCCTATGAGAGCTTACTTTCCTTAAGAACCTTTGGTGAGGGACTTTGTCAAAGGTTTTCTAAAAGTCCAAGTACACTATATCAACTGGATCTCCCTTGTTCACATAGTTTTTAATCCCCTTGCAGAATTCTAATATATTGTGGAGGCATAATTTCCCTTTACAAGAAATGGTGTTGTTTCTTCCCCAACATATAGTGTTCATCTGTGTGTCTGATAATTGTGTTCTTTATGATAGTTTCTACCAATTTGCCTGCTACTGAAATTAGGTTTATCAGCCTAGAATTGCTAAAATCTCCTCTGGAGCCTTTTAAAAAAAAATCGGTGTCACATTAGCTATCTTTCAGTCATCTGGTACAGAGACTAATCTAAGGGATAGGTAACATACCACAATTAGCAGTTCTAAAGTTTCATATTTGAGTTCCTTCAGAATTCTTGGGTGAGTACCATCTGGTCCTGGTGACTTATTACTGTTTAATTTATCAATCTGTTCCAAAAAATCCTTTACTGATATCCCAATCTGGAACATTTCCTCAGTTTTGTCACTTAAAAATAATGGCTCAGATGTGGGAATCTCCATCTCGTGCTCTGCACTGAAGACTGATGGAACAAATTAATTTAGCTTCTCTTCAACAGCCTTATCTTCCTTCAGTGCTCCTTTGCCAACTTTATCATCCAGTAACCCCACAGAGTGTTTGGCAGGCTTCTTTTTTCTAATGTACTTATTTTTGTTTTTGTGCCTTTTGCTAGTTGTTCTTTAAATTCTATTTTGGCCTGCCTAATTATGGTTTTACACTTGACTTGCCAGAGTTTGTTCCTTTCTGTTTTGCTCAGTATGGTTTGAATTCCAGTTTTTAAAGGATGTCTTTATGTCTCTAACCACCTCTTTTACTTTGTTGTTCAGCCATGGTGGCATTTTTTGGTCCTCTTAGTGTTTGTTCATTTGTGTGTGTGTGTAAGTAAACATATCATTTTAACCTCTATTATGTTGTTTTTAAAAAGTTTCCATGCAGTTTGCCGGCATTTCCTATTTGTGACTGTTCCTTTTAATTTCTGTTTAACAAGCCTCTTCATTTTTGTGTAGTTCCCCTTTTTGAAATTAAATGCTATTGTGGGGGATTTCTGTGGTACCCCTCCTACAAGGATTTTAAATTTAATTACAGTGTGTTTGATATTACTGAGCTGTTCAGCTGTACTCACTTCTTGGACCAGATCCTGTATGCCAGTTAGGACTCAATCAAGAACTGCTCCCCCCCCTTGTTGTTTCAGGACTAGCTCCTCCAAAAAGCAGTCATTAATGGTGTCCAGAATTTTTCTCTCTGCATCCTGTCCTGAGGTGACATGTTCCTAGTCAGTATGGCGATAGTTGAAATCCCCCATTATTATTGGGTTTTCTGTTTTTATAGCCTCTCTAATCTCTCTGAGCATTTCACAATCACTCTTACCCTCCTGGTCAGGTGGTCAGTAGTATATTCCCACAGCTATATTCATTATTCAAGCATGGAGTTTCTATCCATAGAGATTATATGGTCTTTTCCTATGTCTTCCTGGTCACAGCAGCCCATATCAGATATGACAGCTTCACCAGCTTTTATCATCTCGATGACTGGCTTCTAATTGTCAAGACACGTCAAGAAGCCTATGAGTCAATTTCATTAATGCTTCATCTCCTCTCTTCCCTAAGAATCATTGTAAACCTTGAAAAGTCTTACTCCAACACAGACTATAGACTTCATCAGAGCAACCCTAAATTCAGTCACAGCAGGAGTTTTTCTATTGATGGAAAGATTCCAAGCAATGGACAATAATAGATCAGTTCACGTACAACCCTAGAACACCAATCAGAACTCGTTTTCTTTCCTGGGACATATGGCATCATGCACTTACGTTACACAATTTTCCAGACTCCACCTTTATTGCCAGCAGGCATGGCTTCAAACAGTGTACTCACCAACAAATGGTTCTTGGATATCATAGTAACAGTTCCCACCAAGGTAACGTCATTTCTATTGTGATGGAAAGATCCCCATCAAGTATGTGTGGGTGTTCCCTTCCTTTTCCCCTTACTAGACAGGACAATCATTACGGATGTCTCCCGCTCTGGCTTGGGAGCCCACATGGACAGGCACTTGCCACAGGCCACTTGGATACCCCAAGAGACCTGGATGCACATCAGTATTTTGGAATTATGGGCGGTCTATATTCATCTATGCACACCCACAGTGGAATACAAATAGGGACTACACATCTCGAAGAACCTCCAGTTACGTACTCTTCTGTGGCTTTTTCTTGTTTGGAGGACCTTCAAATATCAAGGCTACTTTTAGTTTTATTTTAAAGAAAAAATATTTGGGGCAACTGAAAAGCATGATGATCTCAAATCCTGGAAAATGTGTAAGATGCACAGGTACTATGCTGATGGGCATAGAACATAGAAGGGTATGCTAAACATGTAAAAATGTTTAATAAGTTGATCAGCTTTTTATTATATCTGTTTTCAATTTTCCTTCCAACTTATATTTCATTAAGGATTTAAAAAGACACATGGCCAAGTTCCTCAGATAGGGTAAATGAGTGTACCTCTATTGATGTCAATGTACCTATGCTGATTTACTCTAGTTGATGATCTGGCCAAGTTAATTATAAAAGACAAAATTAACTTTTGCAGGGTATCTGTTACCAGGCCACAAAGTTAATACTGAAAAGAGTAATATCAAACAATAATTTTGTATGGCCAGGAATTGCACATGTGAAAATCCACTTTAAGGGCATGTTCTATAGATGCTTAGTTAAGTCAATAAAAAAATCTCTTGTATTTCTTGGAACATAAAAGAGAGAAAAATCTTCTAGAAAAATCTTGATTCTTCGTTACCTCGACAGTAAGTGTGGCAATGATGAATCCTTTCCCTATGTTCACCAAATGTATGAGTTTTTCTACACCAAGTAAAGGCAATAAACTTCTTAAATTCAATAGACATCTTGATCTTGTAACCTATGATGGGAGTTTTGTAAGGTCTGCTTTTCATCATGGTCCATCTTTCTCTCTGTGGGTGTATTGTATCTAAGCGAAAGTATTTGTTCTCCAAGAGAAATATAACTTTTATTTTTTTCATTTAGGCTCAGATGAGCAATATCTACACTACAACTGTTAAAGCATACATTCTTCCATAAATCTGTGCAAATATAAAACTTAGTTATACAGAATGCAGTGCATTTTTCAAGCTAAATTTCTGCACAGATTATATTTTGGGCATATGTAAAAGAGCATTATAAATCAAAGTTTGATACCTAGTAGGTGTTAGATTTAGGTGGTTTAGCCCAATGGTAGATATGTTTACTCTACTGTAAGTCTGGAAGTCTTGGAAAAAAATTAGAAACTTTGCCTTGTCAAATATTAAACTGAGTATCTTAAATCTAGTACATGCATCCTTCTATTTTATCTTATTTTGAATGAAAGGTTTATTTATTTTTGTGGAAGTGTCCTCTTCTACCATGCTGCAGGATTTAGACAGCATCTTTGTCCAGAGTTGGTGAATATGTGTTGAGAAGGAAATAAAACTGTTGCCCAAATCCCTCTCCCTGCTGATCTTAGCACCACAGTTGAACCTGCCCAGGACTGCAAGACACCTAATCCTCTGCTTGTGTTTTGAGACTAAAGGTGTACCAAATATGCCTCTACCAAAGACCCTTCAACCAAGACTTGGGTCTTCTCTCCCACCTATGGCAGAGGCAGACCAAATACACTGGTTTGCTGACAGGCATATGGATACCAAATATTTCTAAACTTCACTGCTGAGTAAAGGGGACTAATAATCAGATATGAGCAGGATGTTCATGAATTGTTAGAACATCACAGCCACCTGCTATTTACAGCCTTTGATGCAGTGATCCTCCACAACCCCTCCTTGTCATTCCCACAATTCTCTGTACTTCACATACTTGCAACAGATGAAAAAAGAGGACAAATAATTGTAGCAATGATGGTGGAATATCAGATCTGAATGAGACTGATAGCAACAGAGTGCATGAGGAGGACAGTCTTGCTAAGAGGTTCCTGTTCTGTTCTGCCCTTGCTTTTGCAAGGTCTTGATCTACAGAATTATGCTGGATAGTAGCTACTTCATTTTGTTTCAGACTCAAATATAGTTTTTGATAATCAAAATGGTTTAAAATATTTTGTGTAATACAATAATTATTTATTAGACAGCACCTTATGTGTACAGGCAATTGAATGTCTTACAAGATATAATGGAACATTATGATTTTATGTTTGTATGTGTAGTCATACAAATTTTCTGTACACGTATTAAGGTGCAGTCCATTATAGTTTGAAATGACATGTTTACGAAGTTTCAGCCCAATTTAATTTAAAATTATATAATTCCCGAAATGTAGTTGTTTCATTCAGAAGGAAAATGTGGATGGAACATTTACTGCAGCAATACACACAATGCTACTATACTTTAAAACCATACTTGTTCCTTCTTAACCAAATCTTCCTTTCATAGTAAAATGGACCAATATTTGCATTAACTGTACCCAGCAAGAAACAAATACTTGACCTATGTTATCATTCAGCTGCTCACTATAAAAATGAATTTTTCTAGCAGTTACTTGTCCTGCTGTGTAACTTTAACAAGAGCAGTTCTCATCAATCTCTCTACGGAAAGTGATCTGTAGACTGAGCAGAATTTTACAGATATAAATTATATTGAAAACTCTACATTGCATTCATTTTAATAGTAACTGAAGTAAGACAACATTATCTATTCATTTAAGCCCTTGTGGATCTTACTCATCATAGTAGACATAGCATCTGGCCAGCAGTTTTGAAAGATTAGGACTGTCAACTGTGAATTGAAGTGTTTCAGGTATACCTGAACTAAGGATGCTGTTCTTATATGAAAAGTCACCCTAGGTATTTTTAGAGTGTTGTCACTTCTAAACTGAGCTGGTGGCACACAATCAAGCTTTTGTAGTATCATTTGGAGACCAAACCTAACTGGTTTCAAAATGCTGGTGTGCAACACAACCTGAAATTAAAGGGGAGAATGGCAGAGTACAGTTTTCTCTGCTCTATTCAAAGCAGACTGAGAGCTCATTTAATTCTTCCTCTTACTGGGACTGTGTCCCACAGAGTTTCCCATCCTCTTTGGCTGGTGAAGTGAGGACTCTGAAGGAATATGAACTAGTAGCATCAGGAGGCACTAGAGCCTGGTGGAGAGCTTCTGAGGTCCTCAGCCTTCCTGCCAACAGATGGAATAGTAGCTGAACCTGACAGGAGAGGACAAGATGTCCGAGTCAGGAGAAGTTCTCTACCAATGTTCTGTTCTCTAGAGGAAGATCTGTCCCTCTATTGACTTTCTCACTCATTCAGGGCCAGAGCACAGGAGGGGGACACATCTTGATACTCCCTTACCTTTTTCTCTAGAAGAAAAGATAAACCTAGCTAGATCCCGAAGGCAATAAAACAGACCTGTCACTTCCTTCATCCTTTGTGGAGATAGAATCAAGGAGGAGTGACTGGGGGAAAATGTAAGAGATTGGAGCAAAAGACTTGAAGATGGAAGTAGGATGTGGCCTGACAGAAGACAGAAACGGGGTGAGAGGAGAAGTTGGGACACTAAGAATAGGAGGCTGATGGAGAGAACTATGTTCACTCACAATATTCCGTTCTCATACCCTGGTTGTGAGTGAGTCATGGGAAGGGGATGAGATGAACTCTGTGTGTGAATTGAGAGGATGGTGGGGAGAGGGAAATGAAGGAAATTTAAGTTAAAAGAGGTGGAGGAAGAGAACTAGGGCACTAGAAAAAGTATGGGGGAAATAAGTTAATCGCAGAGAAAACTAAAGATTAATGAAAAGAGAAAGGCAGACATAGGAGTAAGTAGAGGGGGAGGAAGGAATAAATTAAAGGAAGGAAAAGAAAAAAGAAAATATGGGAGACAATGTAAGCTTTTAAAAAAGACACTGTTATATAGAAAGTCTTGTGTCAAAATATTACACTGAAATATATAACCGTTAACTTAGTTTTCAGGGGACATGACTGAGAAGGAGGAAGGGGGTTGAGAGATCTAGTTGTGGATGGGAATGAGCCCAGTATTGGATGCACAGAGTAATAGGATAACCTTCCCTGTTTTTTTGTCTTTGTTCTTCATTTCTACTAACACCTGTCATGGTTTTTATTTTTAAGTGTGCATGACTGACATGAGCCTTGATGTTAGTGGTGCAAACTCACTGGTGTTTTTTTAATAGAATATATAGTTGTCATTGGCAACTATATCAGATGTGTTTCATTTTTCATAAAAGTGCTCTTCTGAAACATCTTCAAAAATGTTGCACCAGATATTTAAAAATTCTCCAAGGGAAACCCCTCCCTTCCCCCATTTGTATTTGTTTCTACATCAGTTCAGAGTTTCCTTCCTGGTTAAATCTATACAATAGGATTTATTGGAAGGGGAGTGGGGAGCTTCAGAGATGCACTATTGCACAGCTCTACACCTTTATCTAGATGGCTTTGGGGCTTGTTTGGGCAAAGGAACTTATGGATACATTTCTTCTCTTCTTGGCATTCTCTTCTTGCTGCATCCCACACCTCAAGATGGTCTGGTGTCATGACCAGAGACAACCACCACCAAAACATGTGAGTTCCCTTTCCTATTTTGATTTACTTTTACCATTGAGCACAGTTTCATTATCAAGATGACTTACAAATCTTCTATTTAAGAAATGCAAAACTGCTTAAGTGGCAACACAGCAATGATGTGAAGGTAAATAAATTAAGAACATTGTGAGGTGCTCAGATATCATGGTATGGGGTAAACGAGATAGATTTAAGAATCCAGGTCAGTAGCAGAATGACCTTCATTCTACACTCATTACACAGTGAAGTCCATGGCAGTTCTGAGATGTAAGTTCTTCAGAATAGGAACTGTTTCTTACCATGTGTTTGTACAGCACCCAGCACAAAGGGCACAAGTATGACTGGAATTTCTGGTCACTACTTTTAATATTAATAATAGTTATCATATGTTCCTCTTCCTTAACCAGTAAACTCATAGGAAAAAAACCCAGAGAACAGCAACATGGCATGTTACACAAAAGAGCATGTTTAAAAGCAATGCAAAACTCATAGACCACACAACAAACAAGGTATTTTCACTGCACAGTACCAGAAAAATTAAACTGTTTTTGCACTGAAATGTTTCATTGGTGTCCAGTCCTAATTTACTGATGGGGCAACTGATTAAGCCTTTTAGGTGCTACTCAGCACAAACTCATAATTGTTTTGTATTGCCCTGTTTGAAACACAATTGTTATTTAATTGGACTGGAATAGAATTTATTCAGCTGTACTGTCTGGTTATCAGCCTGGAAGTACACTCCTTGCAGCTGATGAACCACCATCACAGTATCAGCTCCTACCTACACTCTTACTTGCTTCCATTTCATAAATTTCCTGCACACAGCATTAATGGGTACAGTCTGCCCCTGTACAGCAATCAACTTAAGGCTCTAGCCATCTGACAGAAGAATAAATTAATCAGAATTAATGGAGAAAGTGGTATGATCCAATATAGCAAATTTGGGTTCCTATATTTAAAAAACAAAGCAAACAATCCCTTTCACGTCTAATCAGTGCAAAAAGGGAAAAAGATGGAACACTATCAAAAGCCAAGTAAAATGGCCTGTTGTGCTTGTGAAAGGTTAAAATCAACCTGAAAAATAAGTAAAACCTTCAGCTTCAGCAGCAATTGCTGCTTGAGATACAATGAATTATAAGCAATTTCCTGCCTTTTCCTCTCTGCAGAAGATTATTTTTCTAAAAATAGTTAAATTATCATAATACTTTCATTCTTTGGTTAAATAATAACTTTATCTCCTGGGAACATCTATCTGTAGTTATCAGCCTCTCTAGCAGATGCATATTGCTTTTAGATGCCCCAACTGTTAGAGTTCAAATATTTTAATTTTAAATACTGGCCTTTTCAACTTTTTTTATTTGACTGCTCTAGTCGGATTTTTTTGGTTTAAATGAGATAAGAAGAATAGCTATTTGAAACCTGACCTTTAGAAACAGTCCACAAATAACATTCACACAAGCAATTAAAGGGAGTGACTAAAATCATTAAACTTAAATACACTGTTTGATGGATTTTGCCCTGCGAAGATCTGTGAGGCATTTCTAAGTGAAACGTTTTCGCGTGCAGCAAACAATCATATACCATACTCTTCACCTCCAGAAAGGAAAATAGGATATGTCCTGGGGGTGGCTACCCAGAAACTAGTATATGCGTGGGTGAGAGAGTATAAAGTTCTTGGTCAATTAATTTTTTATTGCATGAATGGAATGGTCGTAACTGCGGTGACTCTTGATATTGTACCATGAAATAGATGCTGGATTGAAAAACATGGGATACATTTATTTTTAAAGTAATTTTCTATAGGATGAGTTTGGAGCCCCTGTGCCTTTGACATTTAAATCTGACAAAGTGCTGTATGTAACTGTACTGCAAGGGGGTTGTGGCTCCAGGGCGTCATAAGTCAGTTCAATTTCTGTTGTCTGTGATGGTCGGCGTGATTTTAACTTCGACTCATTGCGGTCACAAGTATAGCCTTCCAGTTAGCAGCATAAACCTAGTCTACTGAGCGCTTGAAAGCGCTAGTGTAGACAGGCTTGGAGCTAAACCCCTCCTGGAGGTGGATTGCCGGGAGCGCTGGGAGACCTGTTTCCCAGCACTTGCCCGACCACACTCACATTCGCGTCCCTCCGGCAGCGTTTTGAAGTTTCCAGTGTAGACATATATTTAGTTCGTCACAGCCAGGGCCGGCTCTAGCCATTTCGCTGCCCCAAGCACGACGGCACGCCGCAGCGGGCGCTCTGCCGCTCGCCTGTCCAGCGGCTCCGGTGGACCTCCCGCAGGCGTCCCTGCGGATGCTCTACCGGACCCGCGGGACCAGCGAGGGGCAGAGCGCCCCGCGGCCCCAAGCCTGGAGCCGGCCCTGGTCACAGCCAGTTTTTCCACTCTTGGAGCTCCGGTTATGGTATGGTACTTTCCCCCTCTCTTTCCTAATCGTGAAAGGCAATTTAATCATAAATTTGTCTCAAGAGCGCTAGAAGCGTTGGCATTTAGAGGTCTGTTAACACGTTTCTTGAAGACGGTTTTGTGTTGACTTTGGTACAGTTGGTGAAACGCTTACTCGTCACTGCTGTCCACTAAATCCATTCCGCACCAGGGCGTTGCACTTAAAAGCGTGGTCACCGTCACATCCCAAGCCTGGGGCTGGCACACAGAAAGAAGTAAGTGTCTCCCCAGTCAGCTTTGGGCTGATGCGTGGGGGTGCAGAGAGATTCCTTGCCCCCGTACACGATGGCGTACTGCTCCTTAGGAGCCTCCGGTTATTTCTCACCTGTTTTTGTGCTCCATCAATTATTGATTTAATCGGTTCAAAGAAAACATCCCACCGGGGTTTTAAATGGCTCCCTCCAGAGAAGGAAGCAGAGCAAGGCGCCAGCAGCAAAGGGCTCGTGTTCAAAGGCGTGTGCTTAAAGTTAGGCACCGCGGGGGTTTTAGGTATCCAGGCATCCCAGCGCCCCATTTCAACAACGGCCGCACTTCGCAATGGGTCCCGCAGGGTTTGTCTCTGGAGCGCTCCAGGTGCAGGGGAGGGACAGAGACAACCCGACGCGCTGCTTCTCAGGGGAGAAGAGTTGGAGCCTATGGGGCGGCAGCTCCCCGTCCCCTTCCCTGTCCTGGCAGCGCGGACCCTGCACCCCTAAGACCCTCCCCCCCAGTCACGGCTAAGCCAGGGCGCCCCGAGGCTCCAGCTCCCCGCCCCCCCCGCAGGGCGCCGAGCACCTAGGTAATGATTAATGGCCGTGCCCACCCGGGGGGCGGGGAGGGGATAAAGGGGGCTGCGGGGCGGGAGCCAGGCGCTCACACGCGTCCCCTCTCCGCCCTCCCGGCAGCATGACACCTGCGGCCCCGCTCCCCCTGCTGCTGCTCTGCCTGCTGAGCGGCCGCCGGCTGCGCGGGGAGCCCGGGCAAGGCGCGGGCACCTGGGCTCGCTTCGCCCGCCTGCCCTACCCGGAGGACGAGCTCTTCCTCTACGACACCTTCCCCGCGGGCTTCCTGTGGGGGGCGGGCAGCGCCGCGTACCAGGCCGAGGGGGGCTGGCGCCAGGACGGCAAAGGCGCCTCGGTGTGGGACACCTTCGCGCACCGGGCGGCGCCGGCCGGCGGGGACGTGGCCAGCGACAGCTACAACAACCTGTTCCGCGACACGGAGGGGCTGCGGCACCTGGGTGTCTCCCACTACCGCTTCTCGCTCTCCTGGGCGCGCCTGCTGCCCAACGGCACCGCGCCCCCCAGCCCCGCCGGCCTGGCGCACTACGGCCGCCTGCTGGCCCGCCTGCGGCAGCTGGGCGTGCAGCCCGTGGTGACCCTCTACCACTGGGACCTGCCGCAGCGCCTGCAGGACGCCTACGGGGGCTGGGCCAGCCCGGCCCTGGCCGAGCTGTTCCGGGACTACGCCGAGCTCTGCTTCAGGCACTTCGGCGGCCAGGTCCGCTACTGGCTCACCATGGACAACCCCTACGTGGTGGCCTGGCACGGCTACGCCACCGGCTGGCTGCCCCCGGGCGTCAAGGGCGGCCCGCCGCTGGGCTACAGGGCGGCGCACAACCTCCTCCGGGTAAGGGCTGGGCGCCCGCGGGCCGGGGCTCGGGGGAGGAAACGCCTCGGGGTGGATGGATGGATGGATGGGTGCCCACTCCCAGCCGAGCTGCATGGCTGGCCAGCCGGCCAAGGAGTTTGTCCCAGTAGTGAGGATGGAGGGAGTGTCCTCTTCTCTCCTCTCCTGAGTTGGAGAAGAGAGAAAATCCCTCCCCCAGCTGGGACGGAGCGGCGGCTGGACAGGCGAGAGGAGATGGGGGTGCATAGTGGAGGAGAGGGGAACAGAGGAAGCGGCTGAGGAGCTGGGATTTACAAAGTCAGATCTGTTAGTGCAGTTTTCCATCGGCAGTGATCCGGGGGCTTGACCAGGATGGGAAATGCCTGGCAGGAGTTGCTGATCTAAGAAACGTGGAAGGAAGGAGGTTGCCGGGAAGAGCATTGCAAACGATGTACGCCGACTCTAAGAACAGTTGGGGAAATCTGTAAATATATCACATTGACATTTACTGAGACAGAGAGAATATTTTCTAGAGTAGATGAATGGGATTCAGAGGCAGGCAAAGGAGATGAAGTGGAGTTCTACATGTTTGTAGATTGCTTGCAGATAATATCCATCTCCTTAACGTCTATCCACCTGTGAACTTTTGCGTGGTGCGGAGACTTTGTGAATTTATTGCCATCCACCAGAAAAGATAAAATACATTTGGCATCCCTGCTAAAATTGCCACTATATTAAATCTGCAAATTCAGACTATGCCATCTGCAATATAAAAAAAAGTCTGTATGATAGAATGTCTTCTCCACTCAAATAATGTTTAGCAAATGTGTAGCACCTGTTTACACTGCAAGTGCTACAGTACCATAGCGTAGACACAGACTACAGCGACAGAAGTGGCTTTTCCATCACCGAAGGAACTCCACCTCCCTGTGTTGTAGTAGCTAGCACTATGTCTACACTACAGTCTATACAGGCATAATTTATGTCCCTTAGGGTTGTGAATAAACCACTCCCCTGTTGCAATAGTTGGAAGGTGTGTGGCAGCACCATCCCACTCAGTGCACTAAATGAGACAAAAGTCCTGTAGAAAATAATAGTATGTGATGTTTAAAAACATAATGTATATGCGTAAGGGGACTGAATTAAAGTTGCACAGGCATTTCAAAACTTTTGCGTGCTTTATTTTGCAATCTTAATAGTGTTATTTTAACACAGTTTTTTTGTGTATAAAATTCTAGATTTTTTTTAAAGCAAACTGAAACACTCCTCCCGCCCCCCAGACTCCATTGTGTAGCATCACATTGACACCCACATGGGTCATCAAATAGGGAATTTTTAAATCCACACATAGACCCCTGCCACTTGAGCTAACAGAGTAACTGAGTAACATTGATAGGCTGTCATCCTCATTGTGGACCAGCACTCGATGAGGATGAGACATGCACTTCTTCAGCAGCTTTCAGGGATACTTGCTGACAGCAGAGAAATGGTGAGATTCAGGAATCTTGGGTTTCATTCCAAGCTTTGACTTGTGGCCAGTACTTAATTTGTAATGTAATTTGTGTCAGGGCTCAAGCAATTTTTTTTACTTTCGTAACTGACGCTGCAAGCCCAGAGTTGCTGAGGCTATGAAGTGCCAAGCTTAGAGGTGCCGGATCTCAGCTCTGGCAAGCCTCAGCAAAAATTAAGCACTGCTAGTGGCACAGATTCTTTTGTCTCTTACCTTGAAATTTGACCCCTTCTGCCCCATCCAATCCAATTTATCCTCGTGTCAGTCTTGTCTCTTCCCCCAACCCAGCTCCTCGCCCTAGTCCCAGTCTTCACTCCTCAGGCTTCTCATCCCAATCCAAGTCTCCTTGCCCAGCCCAGGCCAGTCTCCCCTTTGGTCTTCCTGTCTGAGTGCCAGGCTCCCCTCCTGCTTCCATTCCCAGTTACCCTGCTCCCAGTCCAATTCTTTTTGCCCAGTGCTCTTCCTTCTTCCCAGTCTCTCTCCCCAACCAGTCACAGTTCTCCTGATCCCACCTCACCATCTGATCTGTCTCCACCGACTGACCTTCTGAGGGTATGGCTACACTTACATTTGTGCAGTGCTGGGAGTTACAGCTGTGTTTGTACAGCTGTGTAGGTACAGCGCTGCAGTATGGCCACACTGACAGCTACCAGCGCTGCAGTGTGGCCACATTTGCAGCATTTGCAGCACTGTTGGGAGTGGTGCATTGTGGGCAGCTATCCCACAGAGCACCTCGTCCCATTTTGGCACCGTGGGTTGTGGGAAGGGGACGGAAGGGTGCAGGTCATTCCGCTTCCTGTTCCAATGCCCCGTGGTGCATCGCTACACATCCCAGCAGTTTGGCGCCATTGTGAGTCTGCAGCGCGATTTCTGTTAGAAATGGAGCCCGAGCTACTGAGGACCTTGCTGATGAATGTTGCCAGCACATCACTTTTGGCAGTTGAGCTATTCCTTCAACTGCAAAGTGACAGTGAGGAGTCAGACGATGATATTGATTCGCCTGACGCGCAAGACACTAAATTGCTTGTGGCAGTAATGGACGTGCTCGGCACCATGGAACGCTGCCTTTGGGCTCGGGAAACAAGCACTGAGTGATGGGATCACATCTTCCTGCAAGTCTGGGATGACGAGCAGTGACTGCAGAACTTTCGGATGAGAAAAGCCACTTTCATGGGACTGTGTGAGGAGCTCGCCCCCACCCTGCGGCGCAAGGACACGAGATTGAGAGCTGCCCTGCCAGTGGAGAAGCGAGTGGCTATTGCAATCTGGAAGCTGGCAACTCCAGACAGCTACCGATCGGTCGCGAACCAGTTTGGAGTGGGAAAGTCGACCATTGGAATCGTGTTGATGCAAGTTTGCAGGGCCATTAATCGCTTCATGCTAAGAAGAACCGTGACTCTGGGGAACGTGCAAGACATTGTGGATGGCTTTGCACAAATGGGTTTCCCTAACTGTGGAGCGGCGATAGATGGGACGCATATTCCTATTCTGGCACCACCCCACCTGGCATCTGAATACATTAATCGCAAGGGGTATTTCTCTGTGGTTCTCCAAGCGCTTGTGGATCACCGTGGGCATTTCACTGACATTTACTCAGGATGGCCTGGAAAGGTGCATGATGCACGCATCTTTCGGAACAGTGCGCTGTTCAGGAAGCTGCAGGCCGGGACTTTTTTCCCAGACCGCAAGATCACAGTAGGGGACGTCGAAATGCCCATTGTGATCCTTGGAGACCCCGCTTACTCCTTAATGCCATGGCTCATGAAAGCGTATACAGGGAAGCTTGACAGGAGCAAGGACCGGTTCAACTACAGGCTGAGCTGGTGCAGAATGACTGTGGAGTGTGCTTTCGGCCGTTTAAAGGGACGCTGGAGGTGTCTTTATGGGAAGCTAGACTTGGGGGAAAGCAGCATTCCCGCTGTTATATCCACGTGCTGTACCCTCCATAATATTTGTGAAGGGAAGGGTGAAACATTCAGTGAGGAATGGACCTCTGAGGTTCGATGCCTAGAGGCTGAATTTGCACAGCCAGAGAGCAGGGCTACTAGAGAGGCCCAGCACAGGACTTCAAGGATTAGGGATGCCTTAAGGGAGCAATTTGAGGCTGAAAGCCAACAGTAATGTTTGGTGCCTTACCAAGGGTGTGAAGTGCAGTGGTTACAATGATTTGCTGTGCCTGTTCTTCCCTTGGGGTACAGTATTTATCACTTTCTGCAATAATAAAAAATGTTTTAAAAGCCAAGAAATCATTTATTCAAAATACAGTACATAAAAGGGCAGGGGGTAGGGTGCTGGACTGTACATTCAGAGGTTTGAATATGGCCTGCCTGGATTGTTGTGCAATGCGTGCTGCACTTCAGGATTAATATGCTGCATGGTGATGGGGTTGAGTGCATAGGGTAAGGGTCATAGTTCTCAGGGCTGGTAGGTGACCGTACAGGTGTTGGGGGCAGCTGGTGGTGGTAACAACCAGGATGCTGGAGAAAGGTGTTTTGAGCAAACAGTGGGGCACAAGGGAGAGAGCTTTGGGGGAGGTGGGGGTGGGTTAGCACGGTACTGATCTGCCTGCATGGCTACGAGAGACTGCATACAGTCCGTTTGGCGTGCCAGGAGGCTTATCAGCTGCTTTGTGCTTTTCTTGGTAGCCAATTCCTTTCTCCTGCTTTGTGTTTACCTCCACTCATGCATTTTCTCTCTTCAGTCCTGCAGCCTCTTACTCTCTCTGGCATACTGATTCATAACTGCTTTCACCAAATCTTCTTTGCTTTTCCTTGGTTTACGCCTCAAGTTCTGTAGTTTTTCAGCAGGCTGTGATAGGGCCGGAGGATTCAAGGAGACTTAAAAAAACAGAAATAGAAACATTTAATACAGAGGCTGCATTGTTTATTATCACAGTGAAGGAGTTTGCAGACTATTTGTAGCATCATTTGCACATAGCAAACATAGCACAGAGAGGCCACAGCAGCGAAGACATGGTAGGTAATGGGGTGAGTGTTTCTGCCGCGACTCACCTGAGAAGGGGAGCTGCTTGAGTCAGGGCTCACTGGCGTTTCTGTGCATTGGGGAAAACAGAGAGCAGCTGGGAGGAAAGTGCACTGAACACCACCCCCACAATTGCCACAGCAGTTACTCCTCTGGGAAGGGGAGCTGCTTGAGTCAGGGCTCACTGGGGTTTCTGTGCATTGGGGAAAGCAGAAAGCAGCTGGGGGGAAAGTGCACTGAACACCACCCCCACAATTGCCGCAGCACTTACTCCTCTGGGAAGGGGAGCTGCTTGAGTTAGGGCTTACTGGGGTTTCTGTGCATTGAGGAAAGCAGAGAGCAGCTGGGGGGGACCTGCACTGAACAGTATCCCCTTTACAACAGGATTTTCTACTGCCAGATATATCACTGCTGCGTGTTACCTGGGAAGAGCGGGAGGGTCTTCTACAGCAATGTGGATTCCGCCCTGGTCCCTATGCAGCTTGCCTCTGTACAGCAATGGTCCCCCCACCCCTCGCGGCACAGTGGCACGGACGAGTTAGCCTGACCGGGACAAGGACCATGGTGGCTCTCCCTATAAACTTGCGCAAGCACATTGCCCACGCTCTGGCTGAAACTTTTGAAGAGATTACTGAGGCCGATTACCGAGACATGATAGACAAAATCAATGGGCTATTCCACATCTAGCCATGCATGCATGCAGCCATAACACCCCCCCCTCCTCCTCTCCCAAAACATTTCCATCCTTAAAATAAAAGCTGCTTACCAGGAACCCGCTCCTCTGCTTCTTCACCAACAAGTTCCAGCTGCTGTGACTGTCTGTCTAGCTTCCTCCTGGCTTGAGAAGAGCTCCTGGCTGCATGCCTCTTGGGACTCCGGGGTGTCTCCCTCCACCCCAGTAGCCTCACTCTCGGCTTCCTCTACACCCTCCCCCACTTCTCCCTGCTCTGAACTCTCCATCGTGGTCCTCGGATTGGCAGTGGGATCACACCTAAGTATGGCATCCAGCTTCTTGTAAAAATGGCAGGTCGTGGGGGCAGCTCCTGAGCGGCAGTTTCCCTCATGGGCTTTGCAATAGGCACTCCGCAGCTCCTTTACTTTAACCCTGCACTGCAACGCGTCCCATTCATGGCTCCTTTGCAGCAAGGACTTTGATATCTGCCCATAGGTATCATAATTTCTACGGCTGGAGCGCAGCTGTGACTGCACAGCTTCCTCACCCCAAACACTGATGATGTCCTGCAGCTCAGAAGTGTTCCATGCTGGGGCTCGTTTGGGGCGTGGAGGCATGGTCACTGATTGATTGATTGATTGCACTCCACACCTGGCTGAGCAAACAGGAAGGGGATTTTTAAAATTCCCAGGGCATTTAAAGGGCGGGTCACCTGAGCCCAGGGCAGTGGAGTGTGAAACGATGAGCAGAGTGGCTGAAAAGGTATGCTGGGATACCTCCTAATACCCTGGAGGCCAATAAAAGCGCTTTTGGTGGACACACTTGGTGACCAGCGCTGCATCACCAGCGCTGGAATCACTACACCCCAAGCAGACCAGGTGTACAGCCCGCGCTGCAGCCAGGGAGTTGCAGCGCTGGCTGTGCTTTGCAAGTGTGGACACAGAGTGAGTTGCAGCGCTGTAACCCCATCACCGCGCTGCAACTCTCCAATGTAGCCAAGCCCTGAGTCTTTCCACTACACCTCTCCTTCGTTACTTGTCCCAGTGAAATCAAGCTTGATATTCAGATATTCAGAAAAACTCCTTTGTTCTCAACTGTTTGGCTATCAACAGATTAACACCCTACCTCTCTAATATACGTGTCCTTTCACATTTACCCCTAATTTACAATATGTACAGAGTTTCTAGCAACTTTTTTTGCTTTTATTAAAACAAAGACCTTTATGAGCAGAAAGAAGCTTGTGCAAGTCTTTTTACTGATGCATTTTACAGAATGTTGATTACTGTAAAGTATTAATTCATGTCCCTCGAATCCTTTAAATCCCACAGATACTAATGTGGATATTGGACTCTGTCTGAGGATAAGTTATTTATTATCTGAATAATTAATCAGATAAGAATTAGAATGTGAGTCAAATTCAGAGTTGGTGTAAACAAGTTAGTGGAATTTCATGCATTTACCTGGGTCTGAATTTGGCTGGTTATGTGTTCATTTTACACTGTTATATGTACTACCTTTTCATTTTTTGAACTTTTTAAATTTACATAGTCACTGTTTGTTCTTCTTTGTGGTTAACATTTTTCAATTTCTGAACTTTAGGGCAAAGGTGATAGTTTAATTTTCTTTTTAATAATGTTGAAAATTCAGTATATGGTTCCAAACTTTGACATGTAGGAATTCTGGAATGAAATATTATAAATGGAGAACTTCTAAAATACATCATGAATACCTGAAAGCATAAATACGTTGATTAAATTTAAGTGCCTAAATATGTGCCTAATCATGTTGCATAGTCACTTGAATGCTTATGGTCATAACCCCTGGCCAACCTACCACTTCTTGTGCTCTCTTTTAGGTGCACAGTAGCTCTCATGCTTTAGTGCCCAATCCTGCAAAATGCTGTGAGCTTCCTGTGAAGTGCTGAGGCAACTTCATCTCCTACAGAAGTCACCTTTGTAGGATTTGTCCAATAGCACCACCTGTTGAAAATGTTGAAGTGCTTGTTAGTGAAACTGCATGCCCAATTACTGTGTGTGAACAGGTGCTAATTTTGGAGAGAAATATAAGCACACATGACCCAGGGACTTCTCAGTGCCAACTGCCAGAGGGCACAGGAGATGCAAAGATTTTTACAGGGATTCCCTGAGTCAAATAGCTGCATAACAAAAGGTTGGCATATGAAGGCTCTACTGAGAGTCCATAGCTCACTGGTCATCCTCATCATTGTGAAATGTATGTATGGATAATACTTCAGAAATTATGTAGCTATACTAAAAAAAAAATGTTCTTAATGTCTGGGAGTTAAGGCAAGTCACCAGGAAGTGACATACCTTGAACATGTTCCTTTCAGGCAGGAGGAAACAGATGCTTATCTCTCTGTCTGGCCACATGTGTATTGTGTATTGTACGTCTCACAGTGGAGGCTTATTTGCACACTAAGCTAAAAGTCAGTCAAAAAATTGCAAAATCTACAAGAGAGAAAATCTACAGGAAGAAATAAAATAGCAGGAGGGTATCCTGTTTATGACAAAGATAAAAGGATTAGTCTGGTATGTCAGGGAAGGCACAACAAATACAGGATCCTTCATTGAGGAGACAAGCTAACAAGTCGTATGAAAGGAGGGTCTCACCCAGACTGTCTGTAAAACACTGAAAAGACTTCGGGGGAACGTTACTCTACGAGACATGAAAGTATCTAGTTAATTAAGTCTACGTTCTAGCATTTTATTTTATATGTAACCATTTGTTTCCAATACTTCTACTTGTTGTTAATTCAGTCTCTGTGCTTTGTTAAATAAACTGATACTTAATTTCACTACTAACAAATCTAAGTGCTGTGAGTTGAGTGGAGCGGTGATCCTGAGGTGAATCTGGTAAGCAGCAGCAGCTTTGAAGTGATAATTGAGATGACCCATAGAAGGTGTGAGGATAGTTTAACACGAGGAAGTAGATTCAATTAGTGTAATGGCCCAACCATTCCCAGTTTATGTTCAAACCTAAGTTAATTGTATCTAATTTGCATATTAATTCAAGTTCAGCAGTCTCTCTTTGGAATCTGTGGAATTCTGTGAGTGTCCAGTGGATCAGGGGCTGGGCCCTCCAGGGATATGCTCCGAAGGCTTGAGGATTGCAGTGTACCTACTGCTAATGTGTAGAGAGACAGTGAGGTCTGCCTAGGCCTAGAGGGACATGTGTTGCCTTTGCTCGTAGAGTTGGGGAGCTGACCAGCAGAAGGCACAGATAAGGCTTCCTCATGCTAAGGGAAGGTATTAGCAAGGTGCCTCACGAGCCGGGGTACCACTTGGAAGCATTACATGTTCTATAAATGTCCACTCACTAATTATAAAGCTCTTTGCAGTAGCCTCATTTCAAATTCTGAATTGATAAAATAAGACACATTTTATCTAAGTAATAAGGAAGATGTATAATGTAGGTGAGTATAGTTTAGATTATTTTTGTTCTTCAAGGGTACGTAGGAAATAAACCACTGGATAGTTCTACTGAGGTCAATGCAGCTATGCTGATTTACCCAAGCTGAAGATCTGGCCCTTAGTTTTAGGGTACTAGGGAAAATTAAAATTTTTCTTAAGCTAACGCTTTGTTTTTGACTTGTCTAAGACTCCAAAATGGGGTAAGAAATAGGTGCAATTATGTGCTTTTATTAACAAAAGAAGTTGAATAGAACAGGTTGAATCCACAGAGGTTGACACTCCCTCATGTCTACAGCCAGAAATCAGAATGGTAGCAAGCTGACACATATAGGATCCATCCTATTCTTATGAGCTCAGTTAAACGTTGTTATGGGCTGAGTTAGAACCTTGTTAAAACTGATGTATGAATGCACCCTTCACTTAAGATAGTTGTAAGAGATAGTTAAGGGGCCGTACCTGGCAAACCAGCACCATGTAGCTGGAGGTTTCCTGTGTGTGTGTGTGTGTGTGTGTGTGTGTGTGTGTGTGTGTGTGTGTGTGTGTGTGTGTGTGTGTGAGAGAGAGAGAGAGAGAGAGAGAAACTGGGGTGCAGATACAGAAAATGTGACAGACAGAACAGAGACAGACTCAGAGGTAAGAAGCAAGAAATCCAAGCAACAGCCTGTGAACATGGTGTATGACCCTGGAAAAAAGCTAGAGAGGGTTTCTGGGTCTAGTGTTGACTCATGAGGCTTGGACTGTAAGCTAAGAGCATATCTATACTTAAAATGCCACAGTGGCACAGCTGTGCCATTGTAGTGCTTCAGTGTAAACACTACCTATGCTGACCAGAGAGATTATCCTGTTAGCGTAGGTAATCCACGTGCCCAAGAGGCATTAGCTAGATCCACAGAGGAATTCTTCTGTCTATTTAGTACTGTCTACATGAGGACTTAGGTCAGCTTAACAATGCCACTCAGAGGTGTGGATTTTTCACATCTCTGATCAGAGGTGGTGCTAGCCCATTGGAGGCCATACATGGGAAAGCTCTGTGGGGGGCTCCCCACACAACACATAATAAAAAGCAAATAGTGGGACCCTTTGAGCTGCTCGCGGCCCTAAGCAATTACTTAGGCCTAGTGCCGGCTTTGTCTCTGACTGCCATAGTTAAACTGACCTAATTTTCTAGTGTAGACTAGGCCTAAGAAGCTATTGTTTTGATTCTAGTTCCTTCTGCATTTGGAGAAACAGGGCCTTGTACATTCCTTGTAAATAAACAAGAGTGCATCAAAGAAAACATGAGATTCCATCATCAGTTTATACTTCCATTTGGAATACCTCCAAGGGTCTGAAGTTTGACTAGTTCCTCGGATTGAAAAGGAACAACGCTATCTTTCAGATAAGAAAGAGAAGAGTCACTGTCTCTTTACCGAGTGACTAGAGTATTGGTGGCCAGTCCCCTTTCTCCTCAAAGAATCAGAGAAATGTTCTGTTTCTGCAAATACATTTTTTCTGTTTCTTGAGCCAAGTGAATTGTTTGTGCATTGAACTGGAGCCAATTTGCACAATATAAACTGCATTTTCAGAAACCAAACAACACATTTATTTCTTCAAGAAGTGAAGAGGAACTGCTGCCTAGAAACCAGTCACATTGCAGACAGGATGCTGACTCTCCTCTCCGTTTCCTGGATAAATACTGTTCTTAGGTGTTGACCTTTTGGGGTTTGACCACTGAACACTAAACCCTAAAAAGTGTGAACAATTACAAATCTAGGAACTTTCTCCTCTCAGTGCATGCACACCACTTTCTTTATATTAAATAAAAGTAATGCATAGTCAGTGCACTACATTCTGTTCACTTAGAAATGCAGGGTAGGTCCGTTGAAGTCAGTTGATCTATTTCTTCTGAAATAACTGAGAGCAGAACTTGGCCAGTTAGAGGTGAATACACCTGATAGTTATTGTAGAAATATATCTAACAATTTTTTTTAACAAGAAGCAACAGTAAATAATCCTGTTTTGCCACATCATGCAGATTTTCCCCTTCATTTTTTTTAATAGTACCATTTACAATGGAAATGGAAACAAATAAGAAAATATCTAATTTCTAGCTTCTAATATCTTTTCCTTTCCTGTTCTTTGATAGTATTTGTTTGCAAATATTTTATTTCAATAGAAATTAATCACTCATGTTTTGAGTCATGTGGCTTTAAAGCATCAGAGATAACGAACAAGTATAATTAAACCAGTAGAGAGGATTCAGACTAGACATCATGATTTCCTACAATGTAATCTTCTTGATATCGGTGGTTCTGATATAGTCACAAATTCTACCATTTGTGAGGTGAGAGACTCTTTGAAGCTTTCATCATGAATGAAAAAAATTAAAAACAAGAAGTAAGAATTCAGTTGTAAAGTGTGCTAAAACAGAAGGCAGGAATTCTTGGCTTGGCTGTACTTTTATAAAAATCAGCTGTAAATACCTGGTGCAGAAAGGATGAAAGTAACCCCATTTTGTCTTCCAAGCATATGATTGCACACTACATTCACATAATAAATTGTTTTCAAATAGTCTGAGTAAATAAAGTCCCAGTTGTACCACATTGCTAACATTATGCAATATCTTACTTTGCAATTGGCTGCTTAGGGCTACTTGTGAAGTAAGATGCTATTCAAGGTGAGTAAGAGTGATAAGGTTAGGTTCTAAATGGATGTCCTTCAACTGTAGGCATATTATGTCTTGATCAGAACTTGAAGAGATAAAAGGAAAAGCTGAAGTTGACATACTAAGATCTACTTACCGTGGTGTCTTCACTACGGTGAGTCGCTTGCTGCTGCTCCCCCGTGGACTCTGTCTGCACCTCTCGCTGAGCTGGAGTACAGGAGTCGATGTGAGAGCGCTCGGGGATTGATTTATTGCATCTAGTCTAGACACAATAAATCGATTCCTGCTGGATCGATCACTGCCTGCCAATCCAACCAGTAGTGAAGACATACACTTTGTGTAAGTTCTCTGTTGTTGCTTTCCTATGTAAGCAGTGGCAATATTTTTATTTAAGATCAAAGTTCTAGTTTGGTATATATTGGATAGGATATTTTCTGCTCGTTGCCAGGAAGATAGTGAACTATTGGTTAATTGCAGTTTAATAAAGATAAAGGGCATTTGGATAGGCACCAAAATAATCCTTCCTAAAACTTTACTAGGCACTGAAGGACTGAAAGTCAAAAGGTATTTGCTCTTTGTTGATATCCTTTTCTATGTTAATCTAATAAAAGATGATAGAGTGGAAGGGACCTCTTGATACTTACACTTCAATCAAGCAGCTCAGAACCTTTGCTTCTTTATACTTGTACTTTTGAGGGCCTGATTCAAAACCCATTGGAGTCAATGGAAGGATTCCCACTAATTTCAGTGGGCTTTGATCAATACCCAGTGCCCAGTTCTACAGCCCTTATTCAAAGGAGTAGTCCCATTGGAAATAGTGGGGCTGTGGGCCCACTTTTATGATTAACGGCTACAGGAGTGGCTGCTTTCTTGACTTGAATGCTTCTACAGAGCGCTCCTTAAATAATTCATGAGGTGCACAGTTCTACTCTGTATTTGTACCAATTTTTATTATTACATTTCGTATTTTTACAAATTTTCTCTAGTATTCCAGGTAAAGGCTGAGAATAATCTGTACCCGTACTTAAACATTTTGTCTAGACATTTGGAATAAAAAACAACTTCAGTTTTTAAAGGGTGACATTGATAGCTTAATTTGAGATAGCATTTATAATTTTGTAATTCCTGCCTTTACTTCTTGACTGAAGACAGCAAAGCTGAGTAAGCTATTACAAAGAGAAGAGCAATGTCTATTCAGCATGTCTTAGCAGAAAGCTATATGGGAACTCTAGGGTAAAAGACATTTGGTGTCCTTATCTCCTACTCAGGATTTGAATCACTGGGGGTCTGATTCTGGTCTCTTTTGCTTTGGTGGAAATGAAATAGAATTGGGCCCAGAGACACTGATGGGTTCATAGGAGTCATTCTGGATTTATGCTGGTGTAACTTGCAGAATCTGGCCCTCAGTGTTCTTTACGACACTAATTTATTCTGTAAAGTTATAAAGTTTTCACTGAGTTATAAAAGCTTCCTTCCACGGAACTATCTACAATAAGAAACAAAAGATGAATTTCCCCTGTCTTCAACTATCGCTTCATGTTAACCTGAAATATGGCCAAAATAATACATGTGTGCAGATAACTAGTTCTGAGAATATTTTTTCTTGCAGGGATAGGGCTGGCTGGTGAGAGGTAGGGTACAATCAATAGGAGTTGGATTCAATGAGCAAAGTCAAAGATGATGTACATTAGTCATTGATTTAATTTGAGCCATAAAACTGGATATGGGGACCAGATTTATGGGCATGCTCGAGGCACCTTACACTGCTTCAGCAGGGAAAGACAGTAGTAAGAATGGCGTTTAAACCAGATTTATGGCTGCTTTGTGTTGTCTGAGCAGCTCAAAGCAGCCAGACTCTGCTGGTGAATCTCACCCATAATTGGTAACGTAGTATAACTTTCACTGATTCAGCAGGCTGTGGGTGGGCAAAAGAATTGTAAATTAAATACTGTGGATCAGATTCTGGAACTGATTTTCTTCCTGCTTAACACCAGTTTTACACAGTATATCTGCACTGATGTCAATGGAGGTATTTTGAATTTTAACCGGTGTAACTTGGTCCAGCATCTGCCAGATAACTAACTTTCAGAGTTTCTGAATTAGCCCAAATTAAAGTATATTGCCTCTCTGACATGCAAAACCCATGACTCTTCATTTCTATGTATTACAGCTGAGCAGAGAATGGCAATTCAGTTTCTTGGAGGATTTCAAAATCTGTTTTTGTTTCAATTCAGACAAAACCAAAAATTTAGAAATTCTCTATGCAACAAAGATTATTAAAAAAAATTATTTGAAAAACCAAAATATGTTGTTTGATAATTTCAAAACAGGCAAGCAAATGGTGAGTTGGGAGCCTAGCAGCTGTGGACTGAGCCAGGAGGCTTGGGGGTTGGGAGCCTGGAAACCCCAGATCTGCAGCATGCCGCCTGGCTGGTGCTCCCAGAGCTTCCCACCTTCCATGCCAGCTGGCTCCCCCAGCTGTCTGACTATCAGAGAGCTAGCTGACTTGCAAGCTGGGGAGCCTGGGCATTCTGGCTCTGTGGCAGCCTGCTAGGTGGGCTGCAGGGGAGGCCCACAAACTGGTAGGAAACCTGGCAGGTTTCTGATGGAGATTTGTCAAAATCAACAGGTTTCCTGAGTGTTTGTTTTGGTTTCAGTGAATTATGTTTTTCTGATGGAACAGTATTGTGTTGGGAAAATTTCCACTCAGCATTAATGAACATAAATTAATTTTGAGACTCCCAGCAGTCCCTGAAATTGAGACAATCATTCCTCCAATTTTAAGACTGTAATAGCCATTGGTCTTGGACTTATGTTTTACTCCAATTTACCAGCATAGCACAGAGCAACAGGACAGTTTAAAATCAGCCAGGCGAGATTATTTTATGGAAATGCCTTGCTATTTTGTAAGTCCAAAAGTCAACCTAGAAATCTGTTTGCAGCTTAATATCCTTAGCAAAGGTTAGGAAACTTTGGCACTACTATAATCATTACATGTCCATCCCAATATAGAATGTTTGCTTTTTCAGTTGGATAGATAAGAATATTCATTTGGTTCTAAAGAAAACAGCGAAAGGTAATCTGGTTTTTGTACCTAGTCAATGGTACTATCTGATAAAAGTCCACAGTAATTATCAGAGCTATTTTAAATCAGCTCTCTTTTTTCAGTTATTGCTCTGTGTATTTAGCAGCTCCATTAGATCACTTGTTGTCCAGAGCTAAGGGCAAAGTTTACCTAATTTGTTTATTTAACTTTTAGCATTTTAAAAAATTCTCATTTTAAAAGCAACCGCAGTAACGCTTGAACCTGGTCACTGATTCATTATACTGATTGTATTGCCTTAAGCCACAAGTATTTGCAAACACCAGCCCCATGCCAATTATTGGTTCTCTTTTGAGAAAGTTGGTTAGAAATACATTGTGTAGTCAGATGAAGTGGTGTTAATTCACTTTATGGACTATAATTAATTATGTCCTCTTACTTAGATTTCAATTTAATTTTCTTTACAAAAAGGTCAATGCTAGAAACCCATTAACTTAAATGGACATTGGATTGGGCCCTTTATTATTATAATGTACTTTACTGTATTGTTGGCATCATATTTTATGTATTATTCAACTATAAATATATCCATATCAGCAAGATGGTCCCCTTATCCTTTTAACCTTTTGTAGGTGACAGTGAGACTGCCCTGAGCTAAAATGGCCAGCATCTCCCATTATTTCCAAAATGGTGGCCTTTCAGTGGCCATGTGAAAGCCAGGCAGGGGACAGAAGAATTCAGAGGTGCTGGTAGTGAGACTGTGAGGAAAACAGCATGAGGAATGTGTTAGGAAACAGAACCTGATCCTCTGAGGAGTCAAGAGAAAGTGGGGAGCAGGAGGCAAACTTAGGGGTAATTGTTGGTAAGTGGATTCCCCTCTGAGTTGCAAACAAGGAGGTCTGCATTTGTGTGATGTGCTTTTAAAGCTTAACATTGGAACCTAAAATGGAATTCAGGGCAATTGGCCTTCCCCAAAGGCAAAAATTATCAGAAGGCGGGCAAACTCCACCATGACTTTGGCTTACAAAGCATAAGATTTTGAAGATAATCTTAATAGATAATAAAATAATAAGATAATAAAAAGCAGCAAAGAGTCCTGTGGCACTTTATAGACTAACAGACGTTTTGGAGCATGAGCTTTCATGGGTGAATACCCACTTCGTCGGATGCATGTAGTGGAAATTTCCAGGGGCAGGTATATATATGCAAGCAAGAAGCAGGCTAAGGATAACGAGGTTAGTTCAATCAGGGAGGATGAGGCCCTCTTCTAGCAGCTGAGGTGTGAAAACCAAAGGAGGAGAAAATGGTTTTGTAGTTGGCAAGCCACTCACAGTCTTTGTTTAATCCTGAACTGATGGTGTCAAATTTGCAGATGAACTGAAGCTCAGCAGTTTCTCTTTGAAGTCTGGTCCTGAAGATTTTTTGCTGCAGGATGGCCACCGTAAGATCTGCTATTGTGTGGGCAGGGAGGTTGAAGTGTTGTCCTATAGGTTTTTGTATATTGCCATTCCTAATATCTGATTTGCGTCCATTTATCCTTTTCCGTAGAGACTGTCCAGTTTGGCCGATGTATATAGCAGAGGGGCATTGCTGGCATATGATGGCGTATATTACTCTGGTGGACGTGCAGATGAATGAACCGGTATGGTGTGGTTGATCTGGTTAGGTCCTGTGATGGTGTCGCTGGTGTAGATATGTGGGCAGTGTTGGCATCGAGGTTTGTTGCATGGATTGGTTCCTGAGTTAGAGTTACTATGGTGCAGTGTGCAGTTACTGGTGAGAATATGCTTCAGGTTGGCAGGTTGTCTGTGGGCAAGGACTGGCCTGCCACCCAAGGCCTGTGAAAGTGTGGGATCATTGTCCAGGATGGGTTGTAGATCCCTGATGATGCGTTGGAGGGGTTTTGGCTGGGGACTGTATGTGATGGCCAGTGGAGTCCTGTTGGTTTCTTTCTTGGGTTTGTCTTGCAGTAGGAGGCTTCTGGGTACACGTCTGGCTCCGTTAATCTGTTTCCTTATTTCCTCGTGCGGTTATTGTTGCTTTGAGAATGCTTGGTGGAGATTTTGTAAGTGTTGGACTCTGTCTGAGGGGTTAGAGCAGATGCGGTTGTACCTCAGTGCTTGGCTGTAGACAATGGATCGTGCAGTGTGCCCGGGATGGAAGCTGGAGGCATGAAGTTAGGCATAGCAGTCGGTAGTTTTTGGTATAGAGTGGTGTTCCTGTGGCCATCATTTATTTGCGCCGGGGTGTCTAGGAAGTGGACCTCCCATGTAGATTGGTCCAGGCTGAGGTTGATGGTGGGGTGGAAGCTGTTGAAATCGTGGTGGAATTTTTCCAGAGTCTCCTTCCCCTGGGTCCAGATGATGAAGATGTCGTCAATGTAGCGTAGGTAGAGAAGGGGAGTGAGTGGACGAGAGCCGAGGAAGCATTGTTCCAGGTCAGCCATAAAAACGTTGGCATATTGTGGGGCCATGCGGGTGCCCAAAGCAGTGCCACTGATCTGGAGATATATCTTGTCATCAAATTTGAAATAGTTGTGTGTGAGGATAAAGGCACAGAGTTCAGCAACCAGTTGTGCTGTGGCATCATCAAGGATACTGTTCCTGGCAGCTTGTATTCCATCTGTGTGTGGGATGTTTGTGTAGAGAGTCTCTACATCCATGGTGGCTAGGATGCTGTTTTCTGGAAGGTCACCAATGCATTGTAGTTTCCTCAGGAAATCAGTGGTGTCACTGAGATAGCTGGGAGTGCTGGTGGCATAGGGTCTGAGTTGAGAGTCCACATATCCAGACAGTCCTTCAGTGAGAGTGCCAATGCCCGAGATGATGGGGCGTCCAGGATTGTGGATCTAGAGTAGTAGACAGAATAACTCTGGTCAGGGCTCTAAGGGTATGTTGATTTGTTCCGGTGTTAGTGTAGGGAGTGTCCTGAGTAGATGGTGCAGTTTCTTAGTGTATTCCTCAGTGCGATCTGAGGGAAGTGGCCTGTAGAATTTAGTATTGGAGAGTTGTCTGGCGGCCTCCTTTTGGTAGTCAGACATGTTCATGATGACGACAGCACCTCCTTTATCAGCCTACATGCATCACTACATGCATCCGACGAAGTGAGTATTCACTCTTTGCTGCTTTTACAAATCCAGACTAACACGGTTACCCCTCTGATACTTGACACCATGCAAGGTTGCTGAACTCTTTGGAATATGGCACTGCAGGCACTTCCTGCTTCAAATTCTCCTCACCCAGGTGTTCTCTCTAAGATTAATATGGCTCAGCCCTCTTGTCTGGGTCACTCTCTGTCCCTTTCCAGGGTAACATTAGTCCCAAACAGACAAAAGGTGCTTTCCACCTTGCTTTGGACTCCACTGGAGTCCCTCTCTCAGTCTGGGATAGAGCCCAGACTTCCTGGCTCTGGGATAGAGCCCAGACTTCCATACTCCTTCAAGACACTACTCCAAGGCCTTCTACGGAAACCCAGCTTGCCCCCTGAGGTTCCTCACTGCTCTGCAATAGAGGTACCCACCTGACTGATGACAATGGCTCAGGGCCTTCCACAGAAGCCTGCTCACTCCCCAGACAGATCTCTCTCCACTCTCCTATAAGGCCCAGCTTTTCATTAAACTATCACCTGACCCCCAGTTAGTCCTGGCCCCACTGACAGAGAAACAATTAATTAATTAAGGCACAGGTGAGGCTGGCTCCATCTCCTGCTCTGCTGGTCCCAATGCATCTGGAATGTTGCTATTGGCCTCCCTCATGTTAATTAGTCTGGCAGAACCAGTGACCTCTGTCCAGTTAGCTGTGATGCTTTTCATGTGGGGCTTTGAAAAACAGCACACCTCTGGAAACATCTTAAAGAAGTTGTGCTGTCTCCAAGTGGCTAGAGCCCCTGGACCTCTCTGCTGGGTTTCTGGCAATGGACAATGGAGTAGCCAACACAAAGGCAGAGTATGATGGTTGCTTCCAGCTTGTCTCTTGTCTTGCTCACTGCCTCAGTCTCGTTGTGAGGAAATTCCTAGGAGGGGTGAGATACAGTGTTGCAGGTGTTGCTGTCAATGGCTGGGAGGCTCTGTGGCCACTTCAGCTAGTCCTGTGCAGTGCACCACAAACTTAGAGAGCTACAGGCGTCACTCAAACTGCTACCAGTTGAAGTAGGAGGTGGTGAGCAGGTGGCTCTCCACCTTTTACAGGATGGAAAGTCTGTATGAGCAGAGAAAAGCAATGGTAGGGTTCCACATCTGTGGGTCCAGGAATGAACACCAGCCTCCAAACTTCACCCACCCACTGGCTCCTCATGAAGAAGTTAACCAACCTACTTTGACATTTTGAGACCACAGGGATGCAGGGACCAAATAAGTAATTCCCTTGCTGTGCCTGCTGGAGAGAGAACTGAGACACATGTTCCAGAAACAGAGTGGGAAATCCCAGAATGGGAGTCATGCAGTCCTTTCTTCTGGGAAATCACCATCTCTTAGACATCTGGGAGAAGTAGCATAACTAGATAGCAACATATCTAGACTGCTGATTCAAAGGACTATGGCTTCCTTCCTCTCATCTGAGAACAGGGAGGCAGGCTTGCTCCAGACGGAAAAACAGCTTGTGCTGCCACCCATGCTGCCGTGGCATCACTGAAAATGGTGTTAGTTACCCAGTGTAGCTTTTATTTATTATACATGTGCTGCAGTCACACCTCTGGCTGTAATGTAGTCACACCCTGAAAGACATAGTGGTTAATGCCATTGATGAGGTGATTCAAGACACTGTCACAACCAAGAGGCAACACTAGAGGCGGGCAGTACGACATGGATTCTGCCAAGGAAGAGAGCAAAGGGTCGTCATCCTCCTTTTGACAGAGGTTGAGGGACTTTGGAATGGTCACATTGCTTCTTCCCACCTTGAGGAGCAGGAGCCTGATGCTGCTGCAGCAGAGAGGATGGTGGAGGAATATTTACAAGATACGATGTTGGTACCTCTGACTCAGACCCTCTTCACTGTTGGCAGCTAAGGAAGGGTGTATGGCCGGCATTGCATAAGCTGGCTGTTGCCTACCATCAAATCTGTACTTGGAGAACCGCTTTAGTGGAGCAGGCCCTACCGTCTCCAGCAGATGCATGTGTCTCTTGACAGGGAATGTCATAGGCCTACTCAGAGTCATCAAGATTAAGGCCAGAAGGGACCACTGGATCATCTAAAGTCTGATCTGCACATCAGAGGCTCCTAGTGGGGTCCCTGGTGCCTCCACAGTACCTCTGAGTGCCTCCTTTGCAGGTGGGACTAGAGAGACTGGTTCCAGAGTCTTTCCCCTGTGCAACTGGGAGCCCCTTTCACAGTGGTGGCAGGCAGCCACCTTTTGACTGCCCTGTCACTACTGCAAAGTTCTCCCATATACTTGAGCATCACCTCATGGAGTGGCAAGAGGCTCACTCTCCTTCAGCTTCCCCCACCCCACCACTCTTTCTTCCATCTCTGCTATAGGGAGTTTTATTTATCTTGCCTTTATTTACATCTGTCAGTCACTAGTACTCCTATCCTCCGCTGGCCCCTCCCTGCCTGGACTAAGTGATGCAGTGAAAATTCCAATTAAACTAGCTGCTACTGGATTTTTCTGTTCTGGATTGAAAAAGGTTGAAATGTTTCATTTCAACATGAAACATGGGGCTAAACAACAGGGATGCAAAAGAGCTATTTAAACTAAAAGACAGCCACTGGCACAAGAATAAATGAGTATAAATTGGCCATGAATAATTTTAAGATGGAAATTAGAAGGATGTATCTACCATCAAAGAAGTGAGTTTCTATAACAACCTTTCAATAGAAGTAATGGAGGCAAAGAAACTAATTGGTTTTAAAATGGAACTTGATACATTTGAATGGGATTATATGATGGGGTTACCTGTAACACCAGGGAACTGGACCTTGATGACCCATGAGGTTTTATCCAGTCCTATATCCCATTATTGAAATGCAATTTTTAAAAACAATTTGTTTTGCAGAGAATTTTGGAACTTTCAAATTCATTCCAAATTGGTACAAAAAATAATCTGTGAAATGGAATTACCATTCTCTGCCCATCTCTAACAGTAATGTACAATGACAATTGGTTCCTGCATCACACCAAGCTCAGCACTCTTTCTGCCAACCTTCCATTACCTGGCTAACATGCCACTAACCTCTACCAACCAACGGCCCTTCCATCATAGTACTGTTCTCCCTGACTTCTTACCACCTTTGCCAGTGTTGACTGTCCTCCCTCTCCCCCCACACTTTTCAACAGCGGTAACAGAACAATCCTATTCCCTTTATGTAGTTTGAGAAAAGAATTGATAAAGAGAAAATAATACATGTAACAATCATGCCTTCTGGCAGTTTTTCACTATATTGTTTCATTTTTATTTTGTACTCCCGTTGCCCAAAAACTTCTACAATGCTTGGGGACCAGTCATTTTGCTCACATTGTTGCCTCTTGCTTGCTGATTCCCAGAATATCAGGAATCATACTGAAAGGTGAACTGTAAAGCTACAAGGAGATTAGTAGTGGAGTTCCTCAGGGACCAATCTTGGGACCAATTTTATTTAACATTTTTATTACTGACCTTGTCACAAAAAGTGGGAGTGTGCTAATAAAATCTGCAGATAACACAAAGTTGGGAGGTATTGCCAATACAGAGGAGGACCAGAATATCATACAAGAAATTCAGCATGACCTTGTAAACTGGAATAATAGAAACGGGATGATATTTAATAGTGCAAAGTGAAAGGTCATGCATTTAGGGAGTAACAAGAATTTTTGTAATAAGCTGGGGACTTCTCAGTTGGAAGTGACAGAGGAGGAGAAAAACCTGGGTGTATTTGTTGATCACAGGATGACTATGAGCCATCAGTGTGATGCAGCTGTGAAAAAGGCTAACACGGTCCTGGTGTGCATCAGGCAAGGCATTTCTAGTAGAGACAGGGAAGCAGAGTGGATAGAAATCAATGATTTTTTTTTAAAAAGCCATTGATTTTTATTTAAATTAGATATTTTAAATTTAAATTGGATTTTTTTTATAAAATGCTTTTTGAGGAAAAAACCTATCTAAAGCTAGTTTTAATTAAGATACATTATAGCTCAAAGATATCTCATCATGGAATAGGGATTATAAATTCTAATTCTATAATATGAGCTAAAATATTCTTGTAATGTTTAAGAAAAGTTTTGTAAATGAATTCCAGTAGCTCATGGATTCGGGACCCAATCTTATAGGGTTTCAGTGGTTTCTGCATAGATTATTTAGGTTAATCTTTCTATCTACTCAATGGGACTGAGTGCTCAGTCTAGAAGATACTATCAGAGATGCTTAGTTTTGCAGTTCTCAAACTGTGGATTTCTGTCTCCAGAGATAACATTCTTGTTAACAGCAAAAATGTTTTTAATAAATAAATAAATAAATAAATAAATATATACAGGTGAGAAATAACAGACCTCAACCCTATTGACCCTCTGCAAATTTGTGTACACAGAATCAATCCCTTACCTCTCTCTAAAAGTGCAAAATTTCAAAAAGTTCAATGAATAGAAGATTGTTGGGGGTTGAATAGATTTGGACAACGAGAAGAAGTCTGGAGATAAATGTGAGAAGGGAGGGACAGGCAGTAGAAACAAAAGTGAAACAGTTTAAGCAGCATATTCCAGACATCTTGAAGTCTTTCTGAGTGTAGCCTTCATTGATTTGAGATCTACCGTGCCATTCTCTCACTAGGAAGGAAAATCTGTAATGGCAACAGGCTGTAAAAGAGACCCAGCTCTGGGAATAAGAACCATTTAAGAAATATATGGTTCCTGCTGATGTTTTAAAGAAAGTCACACCAGTGAACTGGTGGAAGTCACTTCAACGGTCTCTGAATCCAAGTGCTTAAGTGATAATATCACTTTTAACTGCAGTAGCTTTTTCTGCTGGTGTAGAAAGAATATTTTCTTCCTTTGGACTAATTCATTCCAAATTGAGAAATTGTGTGGAACCCGAAAAAGCAGGAAAGCTTGTTTTTTTTTCCAGATTATGAACAAACAGGAAAATGAAGGTGAAGACAACTGAGTTAGCTGCAGAAGCCAATATTTTAAAATTCTCATGTTGACATAGTTAATTTAATTTTTTTTAATTTCATTTAATTTTAGTTAAAAACAATTTTAACAAAAACAAACCTGATTTTAAAAAACTTGAATGTTTAACTATATTCAAAAATTAATATGCTTGTGTCATAGTATAATTCCCAATTCTGAACCTTAGCGTCCAAAATATGGGTACTAGATTGAATTCCCCTAAGCTTAATTACCAGCTTAGATCCTGTAGTGCTGCCACCATTCAGGACTTAGAGTAGAGTGCCTGATAAACTCTGGTCTCCCCCAAAACCTTCCCTGGGGACCCCCACGACCCAAATTCCTTGAGTCTCACAACAAAGGGGAATAAACCATTTCCCTTCCCCCTCCTCCCCTCCAGGTGTTCCCTCCCTGGGCTCCTGGAGAGATATACAGATTCAAGCTCCGTGAAACTAAACAAAGGGATTCCCACTTCTCCTTTCTTCCTCCCAGATCTTTCCCGCCCTGGGTACACTAGGAGATCACCGTGATTCAAACTCCTTGACTCACAACACAGAGAAATCAGGTGGGTCCCCCCCCTTCCTCTCCCTGTCCCTTCTCCTTCCCTGTTAAATACAGACTCAATTCCCTTGAGCCTCAACAAGGGGAAAAATCAGACAGGTCTTAAAAGCAAAACTTTTAATAAAAGAAAAAAAAATAAAGAAAACCACTGTAAATTCAAGATGGAATATTACAGGGTCTGTCAGCTTATAGAAACTGGAGAAAAAGCCTCCCCCCCAGCAAAATACAATGTAAAATACTTCCAGCAACTACACATTTGCAAATAAAGGAAAACAAATAAAAAGACTATACCGCCTTTCTGTACTCACAAAATTGGAATAGAAGATTAGAGAGCCTGTAGGTACGTGTGGTCACTCTCAGAGCCCAGAGAGAACAAAGCAAAACCCAAAAAACACAAACAAAGGCTTCCCTCCACTGAGATTTGAAAGTATCTTGTCTTCTGATTGGTCCCCTGGTCAGGTGTTTGGTTCCCTGTTTGTTAACCCTTTACAGTTAAAAGAGACATTAACCCTTAACTATCTGTTTATGACAGATTGTTTTGTTAAAATATTATATGTTTGCTGTTGAAGAAGAAAATCCAGAATGCATAACATTGTTTTAGTTAAATAAGACAATTTAAATGTCTGTCTGCATGGCAAGAAAATCCTCCAAATATTAATGATTAACCTGATGAATTGGAGATAGTTCACTTCCCAATGACTTCATAAACACATGCTTCAATTACCTTTGGTAGATGAAATAACCAAACAATCATTCATTTTCTGATATAGCAGTAAAATGAATCTGAAAAGTTTTCAAAATAAATCACTTAAAAATGTATAGTTTGTACCTTCTAAAAACGAAACCTACATCTATCTCTGAGTTGTGAAGAATATGAATTAAGGTTAGCCAACAAGAATGCACTTTTATATAGAAATCCATGATTAAATTGAGTCTTCCTGATTAGTGATTTAAATCAGTTTGACTTAAATCAAATCCACCCTGCCAGAATACCTGTAAAAAAGGCCTGCAGCTCACATGGGTGAAAATGAAAATAATTTTTGAGAAAATTCTAGCCACTGGATTTGTCACAAGTTGTTAGGGAGGGAAATTGTACAGATGAGATTCTATTTCAGGGGTCAGCAACCTTTCAGAAGTGGTTGCTGAGTCTTCATTTATTCACTCTAATTTAAGGTTTCGCGTGCCAGTAATACATTTTAATGTTTTTAGAAGGTCTCTTTCTATAAGTCTAAAATGTATAACTTAACTATTGTTGTATGTAAAGTAAATAAGGTTTGTAAAATGTTTAAGAAGCTTCATTTAAAATTAACTTAAAATGCAGAGTCTCCCTGGACCAGTAGCCAGGACCCTGGCAGTGTAAGTGCCACTGAAAATCAGCTCACGTGCCGCCTTCGGCACCCATGCCATAGGTTGCCTACCCCTGTTCTATTTGTTCTCTAGTATTTAGACCAGAGATGTCCCTGCTTAGTCTTTCAGCTGTGGAAGGAGTTTCATGGAGATACCAGAAATGTTCTTACATCTAGGTTTTGAGATAAATTATGGGAAAAACAGATACTTACTCTCTTGCTGTCACGTGCCTTATAAGGAAATCTCATTGAAAATTTCTGCTACTATTGGATATGTAGTTCAATCAATTACCTAGAAACTAGAGCCATCTCATTGTTCACTTTAAACCCTGCCCCTTTAATATATCCACTAATTCATAGATCTCTATAGAGCTAGGTATCAAGATGGCTGCCATCACCCAGGGCCGGCTCCAGGCACCAGCTAAAGAAGCAGGTGCTTGGAGTGGCCAATACCAAGGGGTGGCCCTCTGGCCACTATAGGAGCTGCACGTCCGGGCCTTCGATAGCAATTTGGTGGTGGGACCCTCAGTCCTTCTTGGAGCGAAGAACGCACCGCTGAATTGCCGCAGAAGAGTGGAGCATCGTGATTGCACTGCCGTGACTCTTTTTTTTTTTTTGGCTGCTTGGGGAGGCAGAAAACCTGGAGCCAGCCCTGCCATCACCATAGTGCTATATAAGTTCCTCACAATTTTCAGTGAATTTTTCTTCATGACATCATATGAGGTAGAGAAGCATTGTTATCCTGATTATGCAGTAGAGCAGAGACACAGGAAGGTCCAAAGTCACACAGGAAATCTGTTGCAGAGCTAGGAGTTTCAGTGCAGGTCTTTATTCACAAGACCATGCTTCATCCTTGACTAACTTTTATTATCATTATTTAAATTATAATTGTACTGTGTTATTTAATATTTGCATATTGCACCATAGCAGTAGGCATGCATGGTGTTTTTCAGGATGCAGGAATACACAGCTAACTACTGCCTTCCTTCACATCAAATTTCCACTGGTGTAACTAAGAGCACAACATGACCCCCATTCGCTGGCCAAGGGTCTTAGAAACTAGAATACTGTGAAAAACCTACTTGTTTCAGATCTTCATTCCCCCTTATGTTTCCTCATTCTGTTTTAAAAGATCTCCAAAAAACAATCACAACACTCATCTGGAACAGTGTGTGCCCTAAAGCTAGCCCTGTGTGGCTTCAGCAGGAGAAAGAAAATGGGGACAGGATTGACATAGCTCTGACTAAGTTTAATATTTAGTTTTTAGCTGCACAGTCCAATGTTGATTATATATATATATATATATATATATATATATATATATATATATATATATATATATATATATATATATATATATATATATATATATATATATATATATATACACACACACCCACACTCTTACACAGGAAGCCCTTGGCATTACAAGGTACAAAAGGAGCACACTGTTTTTCTGACTAATTTAAAACATAGTATTGTACCTTGTACTAGTACACAAAAGACAAATTGTGCCACTCAAGTAAATTAAATAGATAACAAAGTCTTTCCCCCCTTGCCCATTCCTTGAGTTCAGACTCAAGGAATGGGCATGCTTCATACATGCTTCATAAAAAAGACTCCTCTGAGTGTTAGCTAAAACTGAAATAATATTTCGTAACTTCTTTGGTGGTGAAGGTCTCAAGGCATAGGTACACTCTCTTCTCATAAATGCCTACTCACACTCCAAAAGAGATTACATATGTGGAAGACTAGTAAAGAAGGAAACGTGAAAAATGTTGGCCTGCTCTATTATAAATAAGGCAGCAAGTTGGTCACGGAAGTCACGGATTCTGTGACTTTCTGTGACCGCTGTGACTTCTGCAGTGGTCGGTATGCCTGGCTTGGGCAGCTCAGGCAGCCCCTGTGCCAGTCACACCGGCTGCTTCTGGGTCAGTCTTGGATCACCGCACTCCCCAGCAGCAGAGTTTGGGTGTGGGAGGGGCAGGGGGTTGGGTGACCGGATGGGGTGAGGTGGGCTCTGGGCAGTGCTTCCCTGGGCAGGGGCCGGGGGCTCTCCAGAAGCAGTGACATCCCCCTCACTCAGCTGCTAGGCGGAGGTGTGACCAGGCAGCTCTGCATGCTGCCTCCACCCCAAGCGCTGGCTTCACAGCTCCCATTGGCTGGGAACCACGGCCAATGGGAGCTGCAGGGGCAGTGCCTGCAGGGGGAGGCAGCATGCAGAGCTGCCTGGCCACACCTCTGCCTAGCATCTAAGTGAGGGGGATGTTGCGGTTTCTGGGGAGCCCCCCAGGTAAGTGCCACTCAGAGCCCGCCTTATCCCCTCCTGTGCCCCTGCCCCCTCCCACGCCCAAACTCTACTGCTGCTGTGGCGGGGTGGGGAGGCGCAGAGCCAGGTAGGGAGCTTGCTGGCCCCTCCAATCCCCACCCCTACCCCATCACCAGTGGGGGTCCCAGCTGTATGCCACCACCCTCCCCCACCTCCTAAGCAGCTGGGCCACCCTCCCCCAGCACCTGCATGGCCCCTGGGCAGCCTCCCTCCCCAAGTTTTATTCATTGGTATTTTTAGTAAAAGTCATGGACAGGTCACGGGTTGTAAATTTTTGTTTACTGCTTGCGACCTGTCCGTGACTTTTACTAAAAATACCTGTGACTAAAACGTAGCCTTAATAATAGACCACATGTCTGATTTTTCAGAAGCACTGAACTCCTCTGCCTCTCATTTTGTTCAGTGGCATGGGTGGACACTCAGCACCTCCAAACATCAGTCAATTAACAATATTTCTAAAAATAGTTCCCATCGCCTAAAACAATATCAGTTTCCATTCAGAACCTATGAAACACTACTCAGGGTAAATAAACTGGCAACCTAAACAAGGCTTGCTGATGGAGGAATGGCTAATTAGCTTTTGGTTTTATTTGTATATGATTGGAGTGTCTTCAAATCTGTACGCTTTGGAATCGAATCTCAAAAAAAATTTAAAAAAAGGTGCAGTCATATGGCCATCGACTAATTTTTCCTGCCCCACGTATGCACTTCTAGATTTGGATGAAAACTGTTCCAAAATAAGGTCAAACTTTCTTTTCTTGTTGTTCAAGCTGTTATTGCAGTATAATGGTGCAACACTAAAATGCTTCTGCTGGATTAATAAATAAAAAAAATTGGAAAGTACTTGAACTGCAGGAAAACTATTAATTGTAGGAGTGACTCTTACACCTGCTCTTTGAAAACTTGGCTTCCTCATATCAGCTACATTAAAAAAGACATGGTAGTTTAATGATCAGAACATTTCAATGAGTCCTTTGTATACAGACAGAAGAATCCCTGTTGTCATCACACATATATACAATACAAACATCAACATTTACAAAGTAGGGACTGGATGATCTTTATTTTTTGCTGTTTAACCATAGTCAATAAAGACAATGTAAAATAGTATGACAACTATAAAATGGGGAATAACTTGCTAGGCAGTAATACTATAGAAAAGATTCTTGGGATCACTGTGGATCACATATTGCGTATGAGCCAACAATGTGATTCAGTTTTAAAAAAGGCAAATACCATTGTGAGTTGTATTTATAGGAGTGGTGTATCTAAGACATGGGAGATAATTGTTTTACTCTATTTGGCACTGGGGAGGCCTCAGCTGGAGTACTGTGTCTGGTTTTGAGCACCACTCTTCAAGAAAAATATGGACAAATTGGAGACCAGTGGAGAGCAAAAAAATGATACAGGGTTTAGAAAACAAGGTCTGTGTGGGCACGTTAAAAAAACAACTGGGCATGTTTAGTCATGAGAAAAGCAGATTGAGAGGTTATCTGATAAGTCTTCAGAAATGCTAAGGGCTCTTATAAAGAAGATGGTAACCAGTTCTCCATGTCTAATGAAGGTAGGGCAAAACATAATGGGCTTAGTCTGCAGTTAGGGATATTTAGGTTAAATATTAGGAAAAAATTTCTAAGGCTAGCAAAGTGTTGGAATAAGTTACCAAGGGAGGTTGTGGAATCTCTGTCATTGGGGGTTTATAAAAACAGGTGTTGGGTTCTTCAGGGACTAGAACCCTGATCTGTGTAGTGGGAAGAGCCAACACCTCCGTGCTTCAGCCATGGGGTGTTGGGAGATGGGCACCAGGCAGCCCCAGTTTTTGGCTATGGGGTTTCAGTTCAGGCTCCAACCCCTGGCCACATGGCGGCAAACTCCAATCCCAGTCTCTAGCCTGATCCCGGTGGCAGCTGCTGGCCCCGGGCACCGACCCCTGACCCCAGCAGCAGCCACTGGCCCTGGGCACCAACCCCCTTCCATGTACTCTGACCCCTAGTTCTGGCCGCTGACTCCAGGTCCAACTTGTAGTCCCAGCCACTCGGCAGCAGGCGCCAGCTCTGGGCGCCAATTCCCACCCCTCCATTGGCCCCAGCCTCTACTGCCTCCCCAGCCCACATCCATCCCACCATGTCCCCCACTGCCTTTGTCTCCAATACCCCACCCCATCCAGGGCTTAATTTGTCCTGGTACTTGCTGAAAAAAGTGATATTAACAAACATACAAATATCACTTTTCACAGTAATATTTTTATTGAGTCTGCAAAAAACCCCAAACTCCTACATAAGAAATTACAATGATTTGGATGTGTACATGTGCCATTTATTTGCTTTTCCTAAAGGTAATCAAGTATTTTAGGAAAAAGTGTCAGTGTGACCACCAGCAAGAGTTGGTGGTCGCACTCTGAGATCATAAAAATGTGTTGCGAGAACCCTGTCAAAGGCTGAAATATGTTCACATAAAACACTAATCAAATACCAAACATACCTGTAAAAATCTAATTCTGATCTCCGATATTTGCAATTAGAAGAAGGGACTAAATTTTGTTTGGTAATTATTTGTTGCAAAGTAGTTCACCTTGTTCTAGTAAAGAAGTAGACCAAGAGATATTTATGGGAAGTAATAGGAGAGAGAAGAAAAATACAGATCTTAAGTGCCTGGCATGTCCATAAAAAGGGCTCACAAAATTGGTACTAAACTTTACATACAGAATACTTTATGTTAGCTGTTTCCAAATATGAAGAAATAGCTTAGCTTTCCAACAGCCATATCTGTCCATTATACTATGCTAGGGCTGTCATCTTCTCCTGGGAGGGAATGTTGTGTCCGCTCAGAGATCGTATAGATAAAACCTACTTCACTCTGGGTCCAAAGATGGCACATGGTATGAGATGTGACCCATTATGTTGTAACTTTTGATTCACATCCTTCATTTTGATGGTAAGGAAAAATACAGATTACATTTTTCTTCTTCTTGATACGAGGTATTTTCTGACTAATCATATACTAATATTTCCCAAGCCATACTGATAATCCTATGCATTTCAAAAGGGCTTCTGTTCTAGGATTGGACAATGAAATTTTTTTGGAGCTACAGCTAATGTACTTACAGTAATCAAAATCCTTTTCATGTTTTTTCCAGTTATCTTTTTTCTTTGTATTGCTAAATGAATTTTGGTAACTCTTTACTATGCAGAGTTTCATAAACATGCAAATAGAGAGCTAATACAGATTGGTCACTTGGGCATGGCAAGCAGTTTATTTGTAAAATGAGTAGCACACTGTTCTTGGTTCAGAAAACATCATTAAAATTGATACAACATGGTCTTAGAGCAGGTGTTTCTCAACGTTTTTGTGCTGGTGACCTTCTTTGTACTTTAAAAAAAACCATGGACCCCCCAACAGAAAAAATTGTGACCCCATCTCACCTTAAGTTTGGGATTCTGGACTTCAGCCCTCTCTGGCGCTGAGCTGAAACATGTAAATTAGTTTCACGGGCCCCCTGTGGCATGAGGACCCAGGGAATTGCCCTGCTTCCTACCTCCTAACTCCAGCCCTGCTTGTGACTCCCTTAAACCTGTTCCACATCCCCTCCGGGGGTTACTTTCCCCAGGCTGAGAAACACTGGTCTAGAATAAGCATGGTCCTGGGAGTCAGGAGGCCCCAAACTCTTATTCTGGATTTGCCACTTGTAAAAACGTAAGGCTCATCATAGAGGTTGACACCAAAATTGCACAGAATGATATGTATTGCCAGTGCCAAACCTTAGGAGGTCTTGGTTATTTGGGGCAGGAATCTTGGGGAGTAGGCAGGCTGGTATATACTCAAAATGAATTTAAGTATATCTCATAAATCTGCTGAACTGTGATGGAGTGTGATAGGGCTGTATCAAATTCTGAAGTATGTTTTATACTCATGTTGAAATATTGGCACTATTGCTGCATTAGTTTGGATTTAACCACGGACACCCTGTTATGCTGCATTCCAGACAGATGCTCTGCTGGGGAAACGGAATTGGCACCTCATTGAAAGGCCATCACTGAGAGCCATCAAAGCTCAAGCTGGGGGTATTGACTTTCAACAACTGGCCTACCCATGGAACAATGGTCTTTCTACACAGGGGCCCACCAAGGGGTTGGGAGGCAAACATGACTGGTGGATATGGAATTTCAAAGTCTGAGCATGTCGCTTAGAGACAGGTGTCCAATTTAAGAGTCATATCCTGTTTTGTGCTGGGGGAGTGACCATCGCTATGTGTAACTAGGAGGGTGTGTCTAGTGCAGTCCTGCAGGGATCAGTCCTGAGTCCAGTACTACTCAATATTTTCATTAATGACTTGGATAATGGAATAGAGAGTATGCTTATAAAATGTGTAGATAATACCAAGATATGAGGAGTTTTGCAAGGCCTTTGGAAGATGGGATTAGAATTCAAAACAACCTCATCAAATTGGAGAATTGGTCTGAATTCAACCAGATGAAATTCAAGAAAGATACCAAACTGGGAGGGATTGCAACTGCTCTGGAGGACAGGGTCAAAATTCAAAATGATCTGGACAAATTGGAGAAATGGTCTGAGGTAAACAGGATGAAGTTCAATAAAGATAAATGCAAAGTGCTCCACTTAGGAAGGAACAATCAGTTTCACACATACAGAATGGGAAGAGACTGTCTAGGAAGGAGTATGGCAGAAAGAGATCTAGGGGTCATAGTGGACCACAAGCTTAATATGAGTGAACAGTGTGATACTGTTGCAAAAAAAGCAAACATGATTCTGGGATGCATTAACAGGTGTGTTGTAAACAAGACACGAGAAGTCATTCTTCCGCTTTACTCTGCGCTGGTTAGGCCTCAGCTGGAGTATTGTGTCCAGTTCTGGGCACCGCATTTCAAGAAAGATGTGGAGAAATTGGAGAGGGTCCAGAGAAGAGCAACAAGAATCATTAAAGGTCTTGAGAACATGACCTATGAAGGAAGGCTGAAGGAATTGGGTTTGTTTAGTTTGGAAAAGAGAAGACTGAGAGGGGACATGATAGCAGTTTTCAGGTATCTAAAAGGGTGTCATCAGGAGGAGGGAGAAAACTTGTTCACCTTAGCCTCCAGTGACAGAACAAGAAGCAATGGGCTTAAACTGCAGCAAGGGAGATTTAGGTTGGACATTAGGAAAAAGTTCCTAACTGTCAGGGTAGTTAATCACTGGAATAGATTGCCTAGGGAAGTTGTGGAATCTCCATCGCTGGAGATATTTAAGAGTAGGTTAGATAAATGTCTATCAGGGATGGTCTAGACAGTATTTGGTCCTGCCATGAGGGCAGGGGACTGGACTCGATGACCTCTCGAGGTCCCTTCCAGTTCTAGAGTCTATGAGTCTATAAAGACAAGTGCAGAGTACTTCACTTAGGATGGAAAAATCAAATGCACAACTACAAAATAGAAAATAACTAGCTAGGTGGTAGTACTGCTGAAAAAGATATAGGGGTTATAGTGGGTCACAAATTGAATGAGTCAACAGTGTGATGCAGTTGCAAAAAAGGCTAGTATTATTCTGGAATATATTAATAGGGTGTTGTATGTAAAACAAGGGAGATAATTATCCCACTGTACTCAGCACTGGTGAGGCTTCAGCTGGAATACAATGTTCAGTTCTTGGCACCACAGATGTGGATAAGATTGGAGAGGGTCCATAGGAAAGCAACCAAAATGATAAAACATTTAGAAAACCTGACCTATGAGGAAAGGTTAATAAAATTGGGTATGTTTAGTCTTGAAAAAAGAAGACTGGGGCAGGAGGGACCTGATAAGTCTTCAAATATGGTAAGGGCTGTTATAAAGAAGACTGTGATCAATTGTTCTCTATGACCAATGAAGGTAGGATAAGAAGTAATGGTCTGAATGTGCAGCAAGGAGATTTAGATTAAATATTAGGGAAAACTGGCAGCAGAGGGAGAGAGAGAACAGGAGGGGCTCTTCCATGCCTGAAACACTATGAACCACAGTGCACCAGAAGGGGTGAGCTCAGATTAAGGGAGGGTGTGTCTCAGGGCTTTTATTATTTTCAAAGAGCTGTAACTCTCAACTACTTTAAGAGTAAAGTGACTGTGGTTAAGAAATTCCCCTGCTAACTCCATATTCCTTGCTGCCCTGCCATGTTATCCCTGAAGGGATTAAACTACTAAAATCAGAGTGTCCTCAGCATAGGTGGGGTGCTGAGGGAGTGTTTGAAAGTAACTGGAGGGTTCAGGAGGGCTCAGAGGTTTCAGGGTCTAGGTTTCACATCACCCCAAAAGGTATCAGACTAGAAGCTTGAACCTGGGAGTGAGCCTTAGAGTCCAAGAGCAAGAAATTGTGACTAGACTACATCCAGACTCAGGTGGTTTGAAAGCATATGGAACTCAGCGAATGGGTCCACTTGCAACAGACTGGTGACTGTATAGTGGGTCAGGGGGCCCGTTTTTAACAAGTCCATTTTAGTGAGGTACCTCCTTCGAAACCCAAATATAAAAGGTATGATCACTGCGCATTCCAGATCAGCCCAAGCTCATGCCAAGTTGAGCAACCAGCTTGAAAATGCCTAGGCAAGCCAGGCTCACTAGAAGTATCAGTTAATACAAGTAAATAGTGGATTTTGGTGCTCTTGATTGCATTTAACCATGAAATGAATTGCATATCAGGAGCTGAGATGTCAAATAAGAACAAAGGAACAGATAGACATTTACTACCTGCTGTCTCTGCTCTGTCACTGGCCTCCTGCAGGGTTCCGTACACCAAACTACACCCAAATACCCCAGTAATGTTGATTGGCACTCCAACCATTATCATTAGAATGAATGTATGGTATGGTATTTTCTGTGTTAGGATTTTTTGCCACAAAAGTAGTCTCATTCCTTTTAGCCAGGCAAACTGCAGAAGGCAGGAATTTGTTGTATAAATGTGACTTTTTCAAAATTTTAGTGGCTGGCCATTGTTGTACTTTCTTTTTCACCAGTGGTGAACTGTACAGTGCCTCTTTCTCCTTTTTACTATGAAGAAAGGACTGAGCTGTGAGAAGTCCCCATGCCTTTGGCTTTGTTTTGGGATAAGTGGATATGAAGATGCAGGACCACAGGTGCTGACTTTTGTTTTTGCTGGTACCTCCTCTCCGTCCCTGAGGCCTGAGGGGGAAGAGGCTGAGTGGGGACTGGACCTTGGGGAGAAGAGGCCAAGCAGGATGGGGCCTGAGGGTGGAGGCAATGCCTCAGGGGGAAGAGGCCAAGTGGGGGTGGGGCCTTGGGGCGGAACACAAGTGGAGTTGGGGGTGAGGCCACAATGTAGATGCTGGGACCCACAAAAGATTAATCCGACTCTGTGGGTTCAGAGCACCCCCTATTTTTTTCCTGTGAGTGCTTGAGCCCTGGAACACCCCTGGAGTTGGCACCTATCTGAAGGAGGCATCTGTTTTGCTCCTATAGAGGGAAAGGATCAGGACACATCGAGCCAATCCCTGTATAACCTGGGAGGGGACAGTGTTCCACAGAAGGACAGCATGTACAGGGATACACGTGTTTTGAACATGGATCGTGAAATGGGTCTCGGTTGACATAGAAAGTCATGTATCTTTGGGAGCATGGATGGTGAGTTTCTCCAGGGGTCAGGTCAGGGATATGGGGTGGGAGACATGAGTCACATGGGGAGAATAGATACCACTGTTATGAGGAAACATAGGGGGATTTATGGAGGAGGTAGTACAAAGGGAAGGTGTCTGCGACAGAGTGGGTCACCTGACCAGGGGCTTCCCTGCTCAGATACTGGTGTCTTCAGGTGGGGAGGGAGGGTGACTTTGAAGCTGGCTGTCAGCAGTGTACATTCAAACATTCCATAGAGTAGCACCTAATGATGCATATCTGCTACCGCATAATATTTTATAAATCATATTTACAGACATCGTCACAAGAAGATATTGTGCTGTGCATGATGCTGATAAGCCAAGTGCCAGCTCTGGCCAAGGCCGCAGTTGCTAGCTTAAGAACTGACAAACTCACAGCTGTAAGCCAGGCCAGCTTGCTTGCGTGTTAGTATAATTCAAAGTAGATGTTAAAATGTATTAGCATGTGTTTAGTGTCTAAACTTCATGAAAAACGAGGGAAATGTTGCATCCATTGTTTTCGCTTATCTGTACCCTGTTACAATGTAATAGCAAATATTTGCATTGTATATACCCCTGTAACTAAGTAACCCATCACATGAGAAAGAAGCCTTGTGTAATGCAAATGAAGAACTTTAACAGGAAAGTGCTAATTCCTGTGCATGGAAAGCATATCGTCATTGTGTGTGAGATCAAAGTCTCTAAGTACATTCCTCTCTCCGCATTATGAAAGAAGGGACACATGTGGGGGCTGTCCTGTCAGCTTAGTTTCTGTGAAAAGAATCTATAAATATGAACCTTTTGTTTGGATTCTAACAGGCAAAATAACTGCAAAGAAGATGGAGATCCCTGGAGGTACTCTGGGTAGCCCTAAAAGACTTTTGGGAAACTGGCAGATTACATCTCTGCTACCTTTTGAAATTATAGACCAGTGGTTCTTAACCTATTTGAATTGTGGGCTGCATATGCAGCTCTCTATGTGTTATGTGGCCTGCATCTATACAATATATATGCCATTTGTATGGCCCTGAAGATGTCACATGGGCCGCAGCTGTGTGCTCGTTGGGCCGCGAGCGACCCAGAGGCTACAGGTTGCGAACTGCTGTTGCAGACTATGATTCACATGTACATATATTTTTACCTGCTTTAACTTCTCAATAACTCTCATTTGTTTTTCTTAGCTAATAAACCTGCAGTTAGTTTACTGTAGAATTGGCTCCCAGCATTGTCTTTGATGTGAGATCTAGAATGCAAACCAACCTGGGTGAGTGACTGGTCACTTGGGACTGGGTGTAACCTGAATATTTTGTGATTTTTGGTGTAAGTGACCATTTATCACATAGTCTATCTTGCCTGGGTGGCAAAATAGACAGGAGAGCCTAAAGGGATTGTGTGGAACTCCATGGTAAGACTATTATAGTGATCCAGGAGTTCACATTTGTTACTGAGTTGGAGAAATCTAATTATAGAACATACCACCTGTTTGGGGTGCCTGCCCAGTTTTTGATAGCACTGGTCTACAATTTTTGAGAAGTCGTCTGCTTCAGAGATAAAATGTGATATTTATTATGTATTTTGAAGTGCTGAATTCAAATATGACAATTAAAACAACTGATTGGCTACTGTTTCTAAGATATTTAAGTTTTTACATTTTATGTCTATGTATATTGTGTAGATAGTAGAGTTTTAATCATAAATTGTAAACCTAGGTCTTTTCATGTTTTTATGGTTGCTTTACATGATAATATTTCTCCTGTCCTGTTTATGGAACACTTTAAAAATCAGCAAAAGGGTTATATAAATAAAATTGATTATGAAACAAAAGGCAAAAAACTATTATGTACATAGTTTAGTCCTATTCAGTGTCTACTTGGCGCTTCTTGGCTTGTCTCTTGTATTCATTAAATGGAGCATCTCTTGTCACTGTCCAGCAATAGTCTGCAAGCATTGATGGGCTCCATTTGCCATGATAGCCTGCCAGGAGATTCCACTGCTGTAGTCTGGAGCCCAACAGCTCTGCCTTACTCTTGGGTAGTTCCAAATCCCTGACAAGGTCGTTCAGTTCACCTTGTGTTATGAGGTGTGGTTCAGAGGAGAAGGATGGGAGAAAATGTGGGTCCTGTGACATTGATGGTTCAGGACAAGAAGTTTCATCCTCTTCCTCTTCCTCGTCTGACTCAAGTGAGAATGATTCTGGTGCCTCAGGAGCCGGCAGTCCTTCTCCATGGGGTACTGGGCGTATAGCTGATGGAATGTTTGGATAATGCACAGTCCACTTTTTCTTCTTTGACACATCTTTCCCAACTGGAGGCACTATGCAGAAGTAACAATTGCTGCTATGATCTGTTGGCTCTCTCCAAGGCATAGATTTCCTTTTCCTGTTCAACCACTGGTGAAGATTTGTTGCACAAGTGTTGCAGCATATGTGTGGGGCCCACCTCTTGTCCTGATCTCCAATTTTGCAGCCAAAATAAAGGTGATTGGCTTTCTCAACCATAGTGGTTAGACTGCGCTTTTGTGATGCAAAAGTCACTTCACCACAAACATAGCAGAAGTTATCTGCACTGTTCACACAAGTACGAGGCATCTCTGCTCACTTTGGCTAAACAGAAATGTGTCCCTTTGCAAAATCAAACACTGAGAAATAAGAGAGCACGACACTGTATGATTTCTAGAGCTGATATAGGGCAATTTGTTCACCAGAGTGATGTAAGCTTCGTTATGATTGCATCATCCATGACTTCTAGGAATAACATGATGCAATTCATATCATGTATGATGCAATACCAGCTTCAGATTGCATCATTCATTGTTTTGCCTCAAAAGCAAGTACTGTCCAAACCCAGTCATAGATTTATTCATAGATCCAGTCAAAGATGTATTTTAGTCATTTCTGGTTTAAATTGAGATCCCTTCCCTTTATAACTCACTTCTCCTCTGCCATTCCCAAGTCAAGGGTCGTATATACTGACCTAATAGCATATCTTGAAAACTGGAGCAATCAACAATTTTAAGCATCATTTTCATTGTCAGTGACCCAGAATTAGTAAAGTTGGACTACATTTATTTCAGAAGCATTTTGGCTGTAGAGCAATGTAGTCTGCCCTGAGGTAGGCACTTATGGTAGAGAGCCACTCCAGACAGCATGACACCATGATATTTTCTTTGTTTTCTCCTTTTGTCAGCAGGCTGGGTTACAATATATGGCAAAATATATGACTCTGCAATTCAAATATGTCTGTACTGTGAGGTTTTGAAGTTAGAATTACTATTTCTCAATTTTCACTTCTCTCACAGTCCACTGTACTTATATAAACAGTATAACTATATCTTTGCTAATTTTAATTATTGGTACAATACTAATAACTGAAAACACACATGAAGTCAGTTATTGTCCATAACTTTAACTGTACTTTTAGTTCTGATTGCTTTTTTGCTTAGCAGTGAGAATTAAGATTTTGTAAGAACTGTACAAGTAAACTCTAACCCTCAGTATTAATCATGTTTTTTAAATTTATCTTTTATGGTAATAGAGATGACAATCTGACATTTAAACAATTAGTTCTTAATAAAACTGGCATTTCATTGCAACTGGAAGCTGTGAATGATAATTCTGTCTTAAAATGAAACTGTGAGAAGCAATTATCAATGCATCAATGATACATTTATCAGGATGGAGGTGCAAGGCCTTCTGTATCATTTAAATCCTGAGGAAGGGCTGGAAACAGTGGCTATACGTGGATGTCTCTGCATTTCCTGCATATTGTAGAATGGGGCTCCTACTTGGTGCTGAATAGGTTGGTGCAGAGAGAGAGTGTGTGGGTGTGTGTCTCTGTGTATTTGTGGGCTGGGGCAGAATTGACATGTGTGGGTTATGTTGGGGTTTTGAGATTCCTGACTGTCTGGATTTAGTAGCCTTAAACCCATTTATAATGGGTCTGAAGGGGCACTGGCTTCTCTTCCCGCCCATGTCTATCCTTTTTCCAAATCTTCTTGATTCTATCCATAGTTTTAAATCAGATGATTCAGAATCTGTTTGAAAACTCCAGTTTATTTTGAACAAGAAAAGTCAGATTTAATTTATTAATTCATTTATAAATTAAAGAAATTAAAGATTTTAAAAGATTGTATATAGGACAGAGATGGCAGAGTTTTGAAATCATTCTCTTGACCACCTGTCGTCACAGCTCTAACCGCTAAATGTATGACCTCCAGATTTTTTTCCACATTTCCAGATAAGAAGTGCCTATAGCTTTTTTCTTTCTAGTTGTGCCTTACTTTGTAACTATCTAAAAACATAATAATGTAATTTTTGGCAATTTCTACACACCTAATCTAAAACAGTAACAAACAAGCTAAAACTCCTGTAATGTAAAATATAATCTGAAACATGTTTTTTTCAAATACATTTTAAAATGTGCTCTTACCTTTTAACTATTTGAAATCTCATGATGCCAATAATATTGTAAGATGTAATTTGTTACCAATTTAATAAAATTTAAAACCAGCAAAACTTTAAAAAGTAATGATATCAAACAAAATGGCCTTTCTCTTTTACATATGTGTTCAAACCAAAGACTAAGTTTCACTCATGCCGGTAGGTAAGTACAAAGCCAGGTTTCACTGTAAAATTAAAACTCTATTTTTCAAAATATAAGAAAAAACAGCATTATACTCATTACATGGAATATACACCATATTAAGCAGATCTTTCTGCTTTTCCAAAACAAGCTCTTCTTAGATCAGTGTAATATCTACTCTGATTAGGATAATAGAAGTTAGCAATCATAAATCACTGAGAAGGGAATAAGACTTAGCCTAGGGATGTGAGGATAAGGCATTGCTAGTCACATCTGAATATTAGTGGTTGAATATGCTATTGCATTTCTGTTATTCAAGACAGATTTTCAGATGCATTCATTATAGTCTTTCTTCTCAACAGGCCCATGCCAAAGTCTGGCATCTCTACAATGATCGTTTTCGTCCATCTCAAGGAGGCCAACTGTCCATTGCCCTCAGCTCCCACTGGATAACACCTCAAACTATGACTGAACAAGACATACAAGAATGTCAAAAATCCCTTGACTTTGTGCTGGGCTGGTTTGCGAAACCCATATTTATTGATGGGGACTACCCTGAGAGCATGAAGAGTAACCTCTCATCTCTGCTGCCTGAATTCAGTGATGCAGAGAAGAAGTACATCAAGGGAACGGCTGACTTTTTTGCTCTTTCTTTTGGAGCAACTCTGAGTTTCCAGCTCTTGGACTCTCAGATGAAATTCCATCAGTTGGAATCACTAAGCCTGAGGCAGCTCCTTTATTGGATAAGTTGTGAATATAACAAGCCCAAAATATTCATTGTGGAGAACAGCTGGTTTGTCTCTGGTAGCACCAAGCGTGATGATGCCAAGTATATTTATTATCTCAAGAAGTTCATTATGGAAACTTTAAAAGGTAGCTCTGTTGCCAAATTAATATTATTCCCCTGACAAAACTTATGGAAAATATCCCACTAAAGCTCATTAAACAAATGCTCCAAAACTTAATTTTGGTCTTTAACATTTATCTAGACTTTCACTATGAAATGAGACTTCAAATCAATTAGCTAGGTTCATTTTTATCAGTTGTTGACAAGTACCTTTTAATGAGTGTGGTATGGATGGGTCTGGTCCTGATCTCCTTGAAGCCAATGGCAAAACTTCAATTGATTTCGGTAGAGCAAATGCACACCCTGTGTGAACATTGTTGTTTTTGTAGTTATCAATGGGATTTGGTTGAAATCATTACAGGAAAACTCCAGTGATGAGTTTTAATATGTTAGCTGAATAAGAGTGTTTATATGTGTGTATATACACACACACACACATACAGAGAGAGAGAGAGAGAGACTGGATAATCAAAAATTTGGATAATCCAGAGAATGGGCAAAGAGCTTTCTAACCGTAATTTTAAGATGCAGAGTTGCTTTTAAACTTGCTGAGCCCTCCTGGAAACGCATTAAAACATAACTCCCCTTCTTTATTTACAGCATACACGAACCGTTACTTCTAATAAAGAGATCCAGTTTCTAAAAATGCTAAAAGATAGTTTTAAGTTGCAACAACAGCAATACTGTACTATTTTTGAGTTGCTTGAGTTTATTATTTTTGCATTTTTAAAAACTGGTGCTGTACTCTTTACTAGAAGTAACAGTTTGTGTATGCTGTAAATAAAGGAGGAGGCTACATTTTAATGCTTTGTAATGATCCTGTGTGTGTGCTGGTTGTTTGCTTAATATGGAGAGCCGGATAACTGATTTTATTTGATTGTAACTAATTTTTTTAAACCAATTGTTAACCTAGAATTAAAAAGATGACCCCCCCTCAACTTACTTTATAACATTGACACATCCCATTTCTAATACTTCTTTACTGGCAAAGTACTGTAGATTCTTTCAGTCTGACTTATCAACAACAACTTATTGGGATGACTGTTCCCTGTTTCCTCCTTAATAATTATTTTTATTATACTGTACTTTTTATTACTACAAAACTTGTTATAATTGGTTTACTTCTCTGTTATCTGCTTCAAGCGTTTTTAAAATATTAGTAGCTGAATTAAACTATTCATTCAGGTTAAATAGCTTTCATGTTACAATGGAATTTTCCTTTAATGGTTTCGTGAAGATGATTTCCATTTGCCTCTCAACCGGATTAAAAGATCCTGGAATTGCTACATTTGTTTCAGCTGCTGTTCCAAACACCTCACTATTACAGCTAAACTAAATGTTGAATTAACATGCAAACCAATGTTGTATCTGAAGTCTGGGGGATAGTGTGTACTACAGTTTTTAATTATTGCCTTTATCAGAGGGGTAGCCGTGTTAGTCTGGATCTGTAAAAGCAGCAAAGAGTCCTGTGGCACCTTATAGACTAACAGACGTCTTCGGTGCCACAGGACTCTTTGCTAATTATTGCATGTACCATGTGTTAGAGGTGTGTGTGGAGTTATATGGAAACTACATAGTCATATTCTTGTTAACAAAAAGGTGTTATTTATTTATTCAGTTTAATAAAATTAATGATATATATACATAGATGTGCACTCTGAGTGTGACTAGGGCCTACTGGTAACATATTAAATTATAGACTATATTTTCCCTTTCAGTTTGCCACTCGGTCACCAAGAAGTTCATAATAAAAAACAAGAACTACAATTATTTTGGAATGCCAAAAATTTGCTAAGCTCTTTGCAGAAACAAGTAAAGATGTGGTTCCTTCCCTGAAAATCTTACCTGGGGAGAAGTATGAAAGAAAATAAAAATAATATCAATAAGTCATGTGGTTGCTTGATAAGGCATGTGCACTACTTGATGGTTACATTGTATTTGAGACCTTTATCCTGTTTCCAAATTTTTTAACTCATTTCTCAGAGGGAACATGGCATAAATCAGCAAACTTTTAAGGAGGGATTTCAGGAGAATTTTTGGTGTGCCCAAAAAGCAATGTGGAAGCTCTCTCTGCTGACTTGCAGCAGGAGTGTAATGCTAGTTTAAGAGAAATTTTTGCTGATGCTAGTTAACAATGTGAATCCATCCTGACTTTTACTCTGTTAGAACAACAAATGTTGTGTGAATGTGGAGGGCTTTTTAAAAAAAAATCAATATTTGCCAAACAGAAAAGAACTAATCTTTAGGGTAAGAAATATTCCAGTTTCTTCGCAAGTTTATCATGGCAAATTAAAGAGACAGACAAATTCAGCTCTTTTATAATTCCATTGGTTTAATTGGTTCAAACAGTGCAACATCAAGAATCAGTTTAGCCCCTCATAGCTGATTGTAATAAGATGCGTTAATAAAACTAGGAAATATGAACACTTTGACATTTGATTGTGTAAAATGTTGGCATTGTAACTAGGCTGGGTAATGTTAAGTTCAATAGGTATCCAATTTGTGTTTACATACGGTGGTGAGCGATATAGCTAAATTGTGCTGGGTACATATACAGGCCCCAATTTAACAAAGCACTTTAAAATGTGCTTAAATGCTTTGCTAAATAGGAATTGATTTAAATATGTGCTTAAAATTAAACACACACTTAAGGGCTTTGTTGAATCAGGACCCTCTCTAAGAACATTTTTGCTGATTCTAAGTGTTTAATATCTATAGAAATGCAAACCATTTGTAAACCTCAGATTAAATCACAGACTGGAACTTGTCACAATAATAATACTGGTACGACCTTTATATCTCTAACGGGCTTTCAACCAATTTTAGATATGAGGGTTAATAAATGCCAGATAGTTATAGCAGAAAATGGTACTCTCATAACAGATGTGAGGGTGTCTGCAAAGTCAAATGAGTAAAGTCTCATCAGCATTATCACTGCCACCTGCATTGCCTGGATAGTTAATGCAAATCCCTAAGAACACCAAAAAGTTGTGTTAAATTTTTCATTATAATTTCTTCAGGGTAACTTTTTTGTTTCTATATAACTTCTTGGATGTAAACTGTAAGAGTTGGATCCAAAGCCCATTGAAGTCAATTGAAGGACTTCCACTGAATGGAATTTGAACCAAGGCTTAAGACATTTATTTATCCTACTGCATTGTTCTAATGCTAAAATACTAGAATAGTTTTTGAATGGTATACTCTATCTGGAAAAAATGAGCAATATGAGGTCATCTTGCTTTTTTTCCTCTCAGCCATCAGATATGATGAAGTTGATGTCTTTGGGTACACCGTTTGGTCCCTCATGGATGGCTTTGAATGGCATAGAGGATACAGCATTAGACGTGGATTATTTTATGTTGATTTTCAAAGCCATGACAAGAAGTTTTTGCCGAAGTCTTCAGCTTTGTTCTACCAAAAGCTAATAGAGAGAAATGGTTTCCCGCCTTTGCCTGAGAATCAACCCATAGATGGGAAGTTTCCCTGCGACTTTGCTTGGGGAATTGTTGATAACTACATTCAGGTAAGTCTGATGACAAAGTCAATAGATGCTCCAACCAAATTGTTCTTTAAGTATATAATAATTGTATTGTGCAAGTATATAATCATTTTTATTTGAGTGATATAAGGTCTGTTACCATAATGATGTAGTGGGAGCACCAATTTATTAAAGCTGCACATTTTAAAGAATATATTCCCAGCGTTCACCAGGCATCCTAAATGTGACCATGAAAGTGGATCCAAATTTAAATATCTTTTTGGAAGATCATTATCTACTAAGTTCAACACTGCCACACAAAGATACTAATATATGAAAATGGCAAATATTGCAAGTGACATTTTTATCTCCATAGTTTTAACAGCAGCATATTTGGTTGTTGTGATCCAAATCTATTCCTTTTAATGGCAAGAAATTTGTTTAAATATACCCTTGTATTTGGAAATGTTAAAAGTCACAAAACCATCATTACTCGTGTTTTCTAATGGCCGTTCCTAATTAGAGTTGGGTGAACTTTGTTTTTGGCAATTAGGAATTTTACAGAAAAATGCATTTTTCAGAGCTGTGAAACTATTTGCAAATCTGGGTCAAATCTGGTGAATAGTTTGCCCCCCCAATGGAAAAAAAGTCAAAAAAGTTAAAATATTTTGTTTCAATCATATTGAATCATTCTTTTTTTTTCAAAATGGAATCTTGTTTTCAAATTTGCCCAATTAAAAAACCACACGTGAAAATGACCAAAACAAATTGGAAAAAAAAAAAATTAAGTCAACCTAAGAGGTTTTGGGGGGGGACTGGATTTTTTTTTATTTTTGAAAAAATTTGTTTTGCTCTGAATTGAACCAGGCTCCCCTCTCCCTCTGTAGGATTTTTTTTCTTTTTTTTTTTTTGTTAGCGCCCAAACTGAAAACTCTTGTTATTTGCTCAGTTCTGTTCCTAATGTGTTCATGTTTTCTGCACGTGCATTACAGCATCATTGTTAGTGACATTATATGCTAAAAAAAAGCAGAAAGTGTACAGGAAAATACCTCTGAATCAGGAATGGAGAATTCTGCTGTGCTCCTCACTTGCCAGGCAGTGCTGTGTTGCCTCTGTCTCTGCTGCATCACTGCCCCCTTGTAGCAACCAACCTCTCTGAGACCCTCTTCTTAGCTTTCACTTTTTTTCTCCAGCTAGATCTGTTACCTCTTGTCATAAACAGATAGCTAAGGGTTAATGTCTCTTTCACCTGAAGCACCTGACCAGAGGACCAATCAGGAAACCGGATTTTTTTCAACTCTGGGTGGAGGGAAGTTTGTGTCTGAGTCTTTTGTCTGTCTGCCTGCTTTCTCTGAGCTTTGGAGAAGTAGTTTCTGCTTTCTAATCTTCTGTTTCTAAGTGTAAGGACAAAGAGATCAGATAGTAAGTTATATGGTTTCTTTTCTTTGGTATTTGCATGAATATAAGTGCTGGAGTGCTTTGATTTGTATTCTTTTTGAATAAGGCTGTTTATTCAATATTCTTTTAAGCAATCGACCCTGTATTTTGTCACCTTAATACAGAGAGACCATTTGTATGTATTTTTTCTTTCTTTTTATATAAAGCTTTCTTTTTGAGACCTGTTGGAGTTTTCTTTTCTGGGAAATTTCAGGGAAATTGAGTCTGTACTCACCAGGGAATTGGTGGGAGGAAGAATTCAGAGGGAGATCTGTGTGTGTTGGATTTGCTAGCCTGATTTTGCATTCCCTCTGGGTGAAGAGGAAAGTGCTTTTGTTTCCAGGGAACGGAGAGGGGGAGTCACTTTGTTTGGATTCACAGAGCTTGTGTCTGTGTATCTCTCCAGGAGCACCTGGAGGGGGGAAGGGAAAAAGGATTATTTCTCTTTGTTGTGAGACTCAAGGGATTTGGGTCTTGGGGTCCCCAGGGAAGGTTTTTCAGGGGGACCAGAGTGCCCCAAAACACTCTAATTTTTTGGGTGGTGGCAGCAAGTACCAGGTCCAAGCTGGTAACTAAGCTTGGAGGTTTTCATGCTAACCCCATATTTTGGACGCTAAGGTCCAAATCTGGGACTAGAGTTATGACACCTCTGACAACCCTTCACGATTAAAGCCTTCATTTCACATGCAAAAATTATAGACAGGTTGTGGTCTCTTTGAAAATATGACCGTATAATTCTCAGATTCTGTTTTGTCTTTAGGGCTCCTGTAGCCACAATAATGATGTAATGTAAAATTCAGCTCTCAGATTGGATCCAAGAGCAAAATTTTTAAATTAGATTTTCCACAAAGACAGACATTTTCTGAAGGCTGGAGCAGGGGTGCTGGAACAATTTTTATCATGGGAGTGCTGAAAGCCATTGAATCAACTGTAAACCCTGTATATAATGGAACCCACTTCAAGCCAGGGGGTGCAGAAGCACCCCTAGTTCCAGCACCTATGAGCTGGAGCATAGTTTTTTTTGGTTTTGTTTTGTTTCATATCCTAAAAGTAAGCTCTAAACTTCACACTACTGAGAAACATTGCAACCTCCTTACCTGATGCATTGATTTTTAAGAAAATTGAGCAATCATTGTCGTTCTGGTCCCAAATAAGTTGAGACTGGAAATGGCGCTGCTACCTTTGGGATCAATAACAGCTGTAAAGTTACTGAGTCTGTTAGTTCAAGACACTTAAAAAAAACCCTTCAAACTCTGGATATTTTCACTTCAAAAGGATATTCAAACATTTTGTTCCGTAAGGCTGAGGTAGAATGATTTGTAGATGCATCACAGTGGAAAAACATTTTTGACAGCATTCCCACAGTATTAGTAGAAATGCATGCTTTAGTAATCTACAAGGGACAATTCTCCAGAAAAGCAATTTCCCTCTGACATGCTGTTTTTTATTGCTTTCCTCTGTAAGCACAACACTGACCTCTCTAGAGAAAACAGCAAGTGATCTACAGCTGCTCTGCACAATTCTATAGTCTCAGTTACAGGCTCAACAGTGGGTTTAGGCTGATCCTGCTTTTGAAATAAAAGGTCCAACAGGGAAACTTAGGCTCAGAGGGTTAATTTAAGAAGAAAATTAGTGGACATAGGCAGATATATATGTAGGAACTGTGTCTTATAGATTAGGTCTTTCCTTTGAAAGGTAAACTGGACTAGGAAGGAGAAAAAATAATACACATAATAAGATCTTCTAAGTAACTCTTTCCCTCCCTTTAGAGTTCTTTTTATGATCATGGTATTTATGAAAAAATAAAGATGTGATGTTGTATGACTCTCATTGATTGGGTAATGCAGGTGTTCCCCAGCTCTCAGGCCCAAAAGATTTGTGGAAAATTTGCTTATTGTTGGAGTGATGCACATTGGCATAACTCTGATGTCAAAGCAAAAATATGACTCAGAAATCAACAGCATGCTATTTTAACCAATTTAATGTCATAAAAGTGAAGGAATGACAATTTTTAGTTCATTATGCTGGTGCAGTTAAGGGACATTTCTTTAGCAGGAAGCAAAATTCTTACCCGTCAATTGTATGCATGCTGAAAATCAAGCTCAGAGACATATTCCTCTTTTAGCACAGGTTCAAATAAGGAAACTGTTTAATTCTTCTTCATGTTTCATTTATTATTTATTTTGTACCACCTTACAGGAAAAAGGAAGACTTATTTATGGTAATGTATAGTGTACAAATAGCTCCAAAATATAGCCTTTTAAGCTTCTAAGGAATTATTTTAAAAATTAGTACAGACTTTGCTGTATTATCCTTCTCAGGATTTGTTTTTTTGTCCCTGAGCAGCCCCTGATTTCCCTCACAGAACTGAACATTGTGGGGAGAGTGTAAACAGAAGGCATACACTAGTACATTGCCTTTTATAAAAGTCAGGTGAAGGTGCTACATATATTTGGCATTTTCTCGACCTCACAATATTAAGACACATTCATTCATATGAGTCAGAGATGGCATCAGAGATGTATGAGGGAGATGCTAAAAGGAAAAAGGTGTTCATCTTAGGAGGCAGCATCAATTAAAAGAAATATTCTACTTGTGATGATCTTTTAATAAACCTTGTCTGATGGATATGAATTTTCTATGTAATCAGAACTGACAAATTGAATCTTGTGTGTTTCTTTTCCCTTCTTAGGTAGACACAACCCCCACCCAATTCCTTGACACTAATGTATACATGTGGGATGTTCACCATACTAAGAAGCTTATTAAAGTTGAAGGAGTTGCTACCCCAAAACGTAAGCATCACTGTGTTGACTTTGCTGCCATCAGGCTCCAGATCTCGCTGCTGCAGGAAATTCATGTCACACATTTTCATTTTTCACTTAAATGGTCTTTGATTCTCCCTTTGGGTAACCTGTCTCAAATCAACCACAGATTCCTGCACTATTATCAGTGTTTTGTTAGTGAACTTCTCAGAGTTAATATAACTCCTGTTGTAGCTTTATGGCAACCTATGGCTGAGAACCAAGGGCTTCCTGTTGTGCTAGCCAAAGATGGAGCCTGGGAGAACCCAGAGACTGTTCAAGCCTTTGTTGAGTATGCCAAGCTCTGCTTCAAAAGTCTTGGCCACCATGTCAAATTTTGGATTACAATGAATGAACCCTATGGGGGGAACCTGACATACTCTGCAGGACATAATCTGTTGAAAGCCCATGCTAAAGCCTGGCATCTGTATGACAAAGAATTTAGAAGATCTCAGAAAGGTAAAATATCTATAGCTCTGCAAGCTGATTGGGTAGAGCCAGCCTGTCCTTTTTCCAAAAATGACCAAGAAGTTGCTGATAGAGTTCTAGAATTTGACATTGGCTGGTTTGCTGAGCCCATCTTTGGGAACGGTGACTATCCACAGGTGATGAGAGAATGGCTTCACCAAAGAAACAGCATTGATTTATACAATTTCCACTTGCCTTATTTCTCTGAAGAAGAAAAGAAATTAATCCAAGGCTCATTTGATTTTTTAGCCTTAAGTCATTACACTACTGTTCTTGTGGACTGGGAAAAAGAAGATGCACTGAGGTATGATCACTATCTTGAAGTTCAAATGATAAAAGACATCACATGGCTAACCTCTCCAAGCAGAGCCGCAGTGGTGCCCTGGGGACTGCGCAAAATACTCAAGTGGGTTAAATCAAAGTATGGGGATGTCCCAATTTATATTACAGCCAATGGAATTGATGATGATCAGAATATGGTTCAAGATAAGCTGAGAGTATATTACATACAAAATTATATCAATGAAGCTTTAAAAGGTAAGGAATCCATGCAAAGTTTATACACTGAAAGTATTAGCATAAACTTTGGCATAGTGTATGATTGAAAAAAAATTGGCATCTAACAGCATCTAACGTAGTTATGCTATAGTTTATAATGGATAACTTATTCTATGGTACATAAATCCATTGTTGTTGTTAAGCAGTAGGAAGTCAGATCTACTTCCACATGTTCTTAATAAAGCAGAAGAGGAAAAATATATCTTTAAGTAACTGGTGTGGATAGCTTCAAAATCTGCTCACGAGATTCCTCCCCACCCCTCGACTGCTCCTTTCATCATCTCTTTTGGTGCTTCTTCCTCTTTCCCCTCTTTGTTCAAGTACCACAGGTCTCAGTCCACAGTCCCTTCCTTTTCTCCTTACACCTTGTTCATGGGTGATGTCCTCTCCTCACACCAATTCACGAGTCTACCTCTGCATATTATTTCTGACCAGTGCTACATATCTGGCCGTCTCTCCAGCACATCATCTTGGGTGGTCTGTCTCCAATTCAAGATGAGCATGGCGAAAACCAAACTCATAATACTTTCTCTGTGGTTGCTGACAACACCATCATCCTGCCTGTCATTCATGCTTCCAACCTGGGAGTCACTTTTAATTCCTCCTCCTTCTCCCTGCCCATTTAGGCCATCACCAAGTCTTGTCACTACGTCTTTCACAATTTATAAAAATTCAGTCCGTCCTGTTTTTTCTGCTGGCTAAAACACTGGCGCATTCCCTTATTTCTTCACGTGATTGTGTCATGTAGGGTATTACTCCCACTGCCCATCCAGAGCACACATTATCTTTTCAGTCACAACACGCAAACCCCATTTTCACATCTCTGCACTAGCTCCCCTTGCTCTCTGTATCAAGTTAAAACTTGCTCTTGCCATCAAGACTTTATACTTGCTTTCACACATCTACCCTAAGAGAGAAGTGGAGGCAGAAAAACTAACTGGCTTCAAGATTGAGCTTAAGTTTATGGAGGAGATGATATGATGGTACTGCCTACAATAGCATGTGGCCCATCAATGACTGCCAGTAGCAAAAATCCTCAATGGCTGGAGGTGGGACACTAGATTGTAAGGGCTCTGAGTTACTGCAGAGATTGCTTTCCCAGATATCTGCTTGGTGGGCCTTGCCCACATTCTCAGGGTCTTAATTGATTGCCATATTTGGGGTTGGGAAGGAATTTCCTCCCCCTCCCGCCCCCCGAGTCAGATTGGCAGAGATCCTGGGGGGGGTTGCCTTCCTCTGCAGTATGGGGTATGGGTCACGTGCAGGTTTAAACAAGTGTAAATGGTGAATTCTTTGTAGCTTGAAGTCTTTAAACCATGATTTGAGGACTTCAGTCACTAAGTCAGAGGTTAGAGGGTCTATTTCAGGAGTGGGTGGGTGAGGTTCTGTGGCCTGCAATGTGCAGGAGATCAGACTAGATGACCATGATGATGCCTTCTGACCTTAAAGTCTATGAGTCTCATGTTTTCTTCCACACTGTCCATATACTTGAAACGAACTCTCGGGGTATGTTTGCACTACAGTTGGAGGTGAGATTGCATCATGTTTAGACATACCTGAGCTAGTTTTTAATGTAGCTAGTGTGTGTACTAGCTGCAGTGAATCCACAGCAGCATGGGCTTCAGCATGTAGGAGCCTACCTGGGACCCTGGGTACTCATTTGGACGGCTAGGCCTCACTGAAGTCCATGCTGATTTGCAGTGTAGACATTCCCTTACTCTTCCCTCATTCAGATTCCTCCAAAACTCTTGGTGCTTCCATGTGGTAGGGACCAGATTTTTAAAGGTATTTAGGTGCCTACTGGGATTTTTAAAAGCATCTAAGCACCTAATATCCATTGAAATCAATGAGTTTTAGGCACCTAGGCATGAATGCACAGAAGGACCTAGGTGTCTCAGTCCCTGTTCTAGTGCCTAATTTCTTCTGTGCATTTAGCATATAAATGATTTTGAAAAGTCTACTAGGCATCTAAATACTTTTTAAAATCTGGCCCTAAGATTCTTGTGGTAGGGGCTATGTTTGTATGTGTCTTGTACTATGTGCAAGCATAGCTCTGCCAAATAAATAATCATATTTACCACTTAACGTATCATTATTTAATCCTCAGAGCTTTACAAACAGAGCTAATTAATTCTTATAACAGCCCTCTGAGAGGTCAGGTAAATATTGCTACCTTATTTTACAGGTGGGAAAACAAGGACAAAAGGGTTAAGCACCTTGCCCAAGGTCACAGAAAAGTGTTATTCTCAGAGCCAGGCTGAGAATTCAGGAGTTACTAGCCTCAGTCCTGTTCTCAGAAAACTAGAAGACGCTTCTTACTCTTAAATTGTGATTTTTGCGGTTTGTAGTGTTTATTGTTTTCTTCCATATGTTTGGGTTGCTTAGTCTAGTGCCTGGAACATGGAAATAAATTTACAAGGCTAAATTTAGCATGATTGAATGTTCTTAATGATAGAAATCAATCCAGAAAATAGTCATCTATCTACTAAGCATTTTTTTTAGCTAAATTACTGCCTCTGTATCTCAGGGTGGATAAGATACATCTCATGATCCAAATTCAGCCCATAGATTTCTAATAGGCAGTCTGTGGCTAACCTCATTTTAAATAAGGAGGTGTGGTCTGTGAAGATGCATGACACAAAATAGATTGCATAAGGGGATTTGTAGGGTTTGTTGGCCGTACCAACGTATCAATAGTGAGGGAAACGGCATTTTATCCCTTTCTGTGCACCATGGGTTCTGGTTCCTAGGAAGCTGCCAAATTGGCCTTTGGTTTGATCTTGCTCTATCAATTAGAAAAGAATATTATTGCTGTTGATCTGAGTAAAAAGCAAAATATTTTTTATTTCAGATACAGTACTCTAAAATATCTGCTATAGGTAAAGTAACCAAATTAATCAGACAATCGCAGTGTTTCAGAAATAGCTTTTTCCTCTTTCAGCTAAATTAAATTCTGCTCTATTTGCCCTGCTCTTTTATATGTTGTTCAAAGTTGTCCCACTGCAATTAAACCTTTACTATTTCCAGTGGATTCCCTTGACCCTTGCCAGCCTCCTATATCAGAGGCTTGCCGCTGTAAATGGGCAAGCACCTCCTGGTGATCGCTGAAGGACATGGCTGTGTTTTTGTTTGGAAGGAGTGACACAGTGCAGCCTGTGAACAGCACATCAGGATGGAGAATACTGTCGTACAGGCAGCACAAAATATAACAAATATTGCACCAGATCATGCTTCCAAGAGCTACATGCCTGGGGTATTTCCAGTGATTTTATTTTCCTTAGACAGATGAGATGTGGTGGTGTGGTTGCTGCATTATATGGGTTTCTAGGTTGTATGTTCCCCCTTGCACAATTATATGGAGATACAGCAAGCCTCGCATAATGCATGAGAGGTTTGTACTCAATTTCCATCTTCTCTGGAAGTCGGATCTCAAAGGTGGGGAAGCAGCGGTCTGCAGCTCATAGCCTATGTGACTCATAGGTTATAAGCTGCAGCCAGCTGCTTCCCTGCCTTTGAGATCCATCATCACTGGGATGCAAAATGCAGAGCGGGAGCCACACACTGGGTATAGGGAAGCTGCCAAGCGAATTCCCCATTGGATGGTAGGAGGTCAGGGGTGCCAGAACCAGGGACAAAGGGACCAGAGGCAGATTAGGGGTTTATGGGGCCTGCAGTCTGCAACACCCCCCCTACTACCAGGGAGCAGGCTTGAGGCACAGGCACTTGCCCCTTTCCGCCCGCCAGGCCCCATCGTTTTAAAAGCCCTAAGGGCTAGCAACCGGGGGGTGGGGTGGGGCTTGCAGGCAGCGATGAGCAAGTTAGATGGGACAGGGGGGCAAGAGACGATGGGGGGACAGAGACTGAGGGTAAGGGGTGGCATGGGGGTTTGGGGTAAGAGGCATAGCATCGCATGCTGCTCAGGGGGCTTGAGCAGTGGCGGCAGCAGCACACATTGGTAGAGCCCTTTTGTATCCACATCCAATCCAATATCTGCAAAAATAGTCCATGGATATGAAGGAAATATCCGTGGATTTGCAGAGCTCTACTTACTTATATCCAAGAGTGGGAATACATCAACCCAATTCTCAGTAATCTGTCTTGGCTTGCTTTCCAGTTGAGAATTCAAGACAAGGTTTCCTCATCAATATTTATCCACAGTCTTCTTTCACTTATTATTTGAATATTAGCCTCTTTGTTTTCTGCAGCCATCCCCTGCTTTTCCTATATCAGGGGTTGGCAACCTTTCAGAACTGATGTGCCGAATCTTAATTTATTCACTCTAATTTAAGGTTTCGCGTGCCAGTAATACATTTTAATGTTTTTAGGTGTATTTCTGTAAGTCTATAATATATAACTAAACTATTGTTGTATGTAAAGTAAATAAGGTTTTTAAAATGTTTAAGAAGCTTCATTTAAAATTAAATTAAAATGCAGAGCCCCTCGGACCAGTGGCCAGGACCTGGGCAGCGTGAGTGCCACTGAAAATCAGCTTGTGTGCTGCCTTTGGCACGCGTGCCATAGGTTCCCTACCCCTGTCCTATATGGTAGAATGTTTGTGATTTCCCCGCACCCTATAGATCTTTGTATTGGACAGTAAATTCTGTTCTACACTGTTTCCACCATCTAGAACAGATTTCTGCCTTTTTGTGGCTCATTGATTTCAAATCCCAAATCTTCCCCCTGACCAATTTACACCTAACTAGGGTGCAGAAAAGTTGCACCTAGATCCCAAAGTTTGTGGAGTGTTGGGATTTGCATATTTGATTTGGCCCATTATAGGGATAAAATGCAGCTGCAAAATATGGGTCTGGAACCAAATTTAGGTCCAGACTGAATTTTCTCAAAGTACTGAAGTATTTAAATCAAGGAATTTTGTTTGGGTCCATACCTATGTCTAGCTCTCTGAAATAATTAAGACAAATCCTACTTTCTGCATCACTCAGAAAATCCACTTTCAGGTGTCCATTATATGTAATACAGCACATTTATCTCTGGTTTCAATGAAGTCAACAGAGATATGTTCTTCTTTGAGTGATGGTCCCTATGTGTATTTCACAAGTAGATATGCATACACAGTCTGTGGTTGAGTCTGGACTTTTTTTTCCAAGCAGTGTCCATTGGTCCGCACATGCACTGTAGCTCTCCTCATGCTCCGAACTGAGGGCATAACAGGTGGTGCAGGCTGATGCCTCTTCACTTCCGTCTTACTGCTGCATAGTCTGAGTCAGAATCCTCGGTGTCCTTAGCGCCTTTCTGCTGCGTCATTGCTGTAAATATATTGTATATTTCTGGTATCATGTAGTTAGATTGTTGTTTTCCCCTTTCTTGTTCCCACCTTGGGGGAATTTTTCTCCCCTGAGAAGGCTGAGATTATGCCCAAGGGTCAAGAACTGTATTTCCTTCCCTCACTCTTTTGCTGTGAGTGTTGAAGATCAACACTGCTTCTACTGCCAGGATGAGGCTCACATCTAAGCCAAGAGCTGTATCTGCCGCTCCTTTCCTCCAGAAGTTATAAGATTCAGGGACTGAGGCTTGATGGAGAAGACAATGAGATTCCAATCAGATATGGTCGGAGACCACTGCCCAAGTATATCAACCTCATCAAGCAGGCAGCACCGCTCTGAGCACGAACTCAGGAATGGAAGCTATGTCTTTTAAGCCTAAAGAGAAGGCTTCCCATAATGGTAAGGGGCACTCTCATAACCATTTTCATTGAAGCCAGCCCTGAAGAGAAAGGATTCTTCTCCAACCTCATCAAAGTTGGGAGAGCCTGCACACACAGGCACTAAGAACGTAGGCCTGAATAAATCTCCTCAGCAAGAGAAAGTGACGTGCAAGGCTACAGACCCTCCGGTTCTGGCACCAGTTCTGATGGTTAAGGCTAAAGACAAACAGCCTCTGGTGCTCCCATCCATATCTAGAGCTGACGTGGTGCCTATAATAACACAGCCCCTGATGGATCTGATTTCTCCACCAAGGGACTCTCCTCACACCCACGGTTAATCTGAGACCTACATCTCCCTGGAGGATATTTTTACTCTCCCCATCCTCATTCACCCCTCTTAACAGGACTATTTCTGTTCCTGGACATTGTTACTCCAGAGGAAGAGGCTACACCAAGGATGCAGAGTCATTCTCCCATCCCGCTTGCCAGGCTAGTTATGTAGCCATCAGTATTGTCGGTTCTGCCAGTAGTCCAGGATCCGGCCTTTTTTTCTGATGAATTTTAAGCTCCTCAGGAGTCTCTGTGGTACCATGTAGAGGTGGCCCTGGACAGCAGTTGTAGAAGATCAGGGTCCTGGCCAGATATGACTGGCTATGGGAGCAGTGGTACCTTATGCTATGGGGTCCTACCCTGGCAGTTGATCCCATCTACTGGCACTATTGGGGGCCATAGGACACCTACCGTAGACACATGGGATTCGATACATGAGCCATATTTACCATTGCCCCACCAACACCAACCGGCCCCATTGCAGTATTTGGTAGAAGGCCAGATCTGCCGGTTCTGACAATTCCAGGGGTGATTTTATAGTCTTCACTGGATGAGGCAGTCACTTCATTTTCTCCATCTCTGCCTGATGACTTCAGGCAACATCAGTAGCTTATGCACAGCACGGGTTCTAAAGTGCTAATAAAAGTTGAGGAAGTTCAGTGGCCTCACACAGATTGCTGGACATTTTGCAGCCTTCTGGTCCCATTTGGGTGGTCCTTTCAATCAACGAAGCCATTATAGACCCAGGAAAGATGGCATGGCACCCCCCTTGTCTCTTGTTCTGCAATCCCAGAAAGGACTTTGTTCAGTCCAAAAGAGTAGAGTTTTTATTCTCACATCCATTGCCTAAGCTACCAAATGCTACCAAGAGATCCAGGCAGCAAGGATCAATGGCTACTCCCTCTGATAAGGTACAGAAGTAAACTGATCTTCTGGGAAGAAAAGTCCTCTCTTCCACCTCCCTCCAGTTCAGGATCTCAAACTATCAGGCCCTCATAGCCAAATATGATTTTACCAATTATGCTGTTTCTAAATTTCAAGGACAAGGTCCCAGAAAAGGATAGAGCCCAGCTTTAATTGATGAGGGCAAATTGGGGGCCAGAACTTCCCTCCAGGTCATGGTGAATGCTGCGGACGCTGCCTCCAGAGGTTGTTATGGGGAGAGACTTGTGGTTTTCCTAGAGAGATGCAGAACATCATCCAGGATCTACCCTTTGATAGGATCAGTCTGGTCCACAAGAAGACAGACGAATTTCTCCACTCCCTCAAGGACTTTAGAACAATTCTTTGCTTGCTAGGATCTATACCCCAACCCCCAAGAGAAAACATCACAGACAGGGGTATAGGGATATAAGCCCTGTTTGCATCAATGTCCTCAGGAACCACCTTGTAAAAGACAGAAGGTTTATCATCCCAGGAATGCAGCTCCTGCAGCATCTACCACTGCATCTTACTCTGACCTGTCAGCCAAACAGTTTCTTTTAATAGGACTGTCAAGACCTCCTTCCCTTTATTGATGCCACATCATTCCCCTGTTCAGATTTTTGGAGGCTGCCTTACTCAATTTGTCTGCAGCTGGAAGGCCCTAACTGCTGACAAATGGGTACTGGAAGTTATTCACAGCAGCTACCTGATTAAGTTTCTGGCAAGTCCTATCCACAAACCTCTTGGTTCCTTTTCAGGGGGAACAAGATCCTTTGTGGTTTAGAGGCAGTCAACCTCCGGAATAGGTGCATCAGCCATCATAAACCCTTTCAGCAGTACACTTACCGGGGTGCAGAACTCACCAGTCCTCACCTAGTGAACAGTCTCACCAGACATTTTTCCATGAACCACAAATGAAAGATTCACAATTCAGTTCTCAACGAGGTCTTCACTCAATGGGAAATGCTGTCCTGCAATCTTTTTGTCCCATAGGTGAACAAGAAACTTCCCCTAGGCAAGTGCTCAATGGGAGACAATGAGCTGCTATCACAGAAGGATCACCTGAGATATGCCTTACCTCCCTTTCCTTTAATACCACAGGTTCTATAGAAAATCCATCAAGACAGGGCTCAAGTCATCCTTATAGTGCCCAACTGGCTGAGACAGTTGTGGTTTATGCTGGGGCATGAGCAGTAATTTAAATTTGACCACTTTTGGAGGAACACGTTCTATGCTGCCTTTTATGCCCTTGGTTCGGCGCATGCGGAGAGCTACGGTGCAGGTGCAGACCAACACTGCTTGGTCCACACATCTAGAGTTACCACCAGTTACAGGTAAGTAACCTCCATTTGCCCCAGCAATTAATCTACTTTCTTTTCAGTTTTTTCCCTTTGGACTGAAACTGGGTTAGATGTCAGTTTTGTGCCCACAATGTTTATAGCAGGTTCTGAATGTTGTATACAATTTTGCATAGCTTACATCTTCACCTTCAGTGAAATAACACACAGGTATATGAGCCAGAAAAAATAGCACAAGAAAATATTTTCCCTTTACATTTTGTGTGTATGGGGATAAAAATAAACATTGCCTTTGGGGAGCAGTATGATTTAGTGGACTGAGCCAGGAATTTACAGGACTTGTAGCCAGGAATTCCTGACTCCTTATCACAGTTCTCATACACTGTGTGCCTTGGGCAAGTCCTTCAACCTCTGTCTTAGCCCACGTCCAGACTACCCCGCCGTATCGGCAGGTTAAAATCGATTGCTCGGGGATCGATATATCGCGTCTAGTCTAGATGCGATATATCGATCCCCGAGCGTGCTTACATTGATTCCGGAACTCCATCAACCCGAACGGAGTTCCGGAATCGACACGGAGAGCCGCGGACATCGATCCCGCGCCGTCTGGACGGGTGAGTAATTCGATCTTAGATATTCGACTTCAGCTACATTATTTACGTAGCTGAAGTTGTGTATCTAAGATCGATTTTCCTCCCCTAGTCTGGACAAGGCCTCTGTATCACCTTACTGATTGAGAAACTGAAAAAAAAAAAACTTACTTCTGTCCCTCACAAGGATTTGGAGGTAGGAACTTAGTTATTTATTTAGATTTATTTACAAAATTAATAAGCACTTGTGTTCCACTCTGTGTAAGATTGCATAGTTAAATTAGTTATCCAAAAAGACCAGTTTTAAATAATGCCTCATGTCTCCCAATATAATGTTTTTCATCACCCTGAAATAAAAATAATTTGCACAGTGCTGTAAGTATAAGCCATACTGTGCAGTGGGAGACATCTGCCAAAAAGCTGCATGTTGCTGACCTTTAAAAGCTTTGGTACAGATGGTCAAAGGTATTAAGGTGTCTAACTCCCTTTGAAACCAATGGGAGTTAGGTGACTAAATACCTTTGAGGCTCTGGGCCTTCCAGCCTACAGGTACCTGGATAGTACAGGACTTTACAACAAAGAAAAAGAGTAACTATTGGTCATTCTAGTGGAATGTGTGAAGGAACCACCAATTGTGGCAGATAATATCTTTGAATGCCCGTAAATAAAGTTATATATAAAAATACACTCTCAGATCCCAATATTTGCTGTTGGATATTCCCAACCTGTGCTAAGGGGCAATTTACTGCCAGTGCTACACACCAGCTTTACTAATTGCCTCACCCCAGGCCAACTCTCCTTGCCAACTGCACGGCCTGCTGCCAAGAAGCCTGTACCTTTCAGTAAGAGCCTTGTCCTGTAAACACTTGTGCACATGCACAACTTTACTTATGTGAGCTGAAGATACACTGTGAGATGATGTCAGTTGAATAGTCCATGGTTGACAGGTCCTGACTGAGCAAGGTACTTAAGCACATGCCTGACTTGACTTCAGTGGGTCTGCTCATGTGTTTAAAGCTAGACTTGTGCTTAAGTACCTTACTGACTCAATTAATGACACAGGTCACCTCAGTCCAAAATCACAGGGCAATTTGAGGAGATGGGGTTGATACACATAGCATGGCCTGGAATGATTTCTGATGTGATAGAGCAGGATTTACCAATTGAGGAAGGTTACATTGACTATTCCAACTCCACCCTTCCCCCCATATTAGTGTGTATGCTCTTCTGGTGTCATGGGCAGGAATGGTTCATGTGACTCTCCCCTTTTGCCATTTGGAAGCACCGTGTAAAGAGCTTGGTTGTGTTCACCATATTTTTCTTCACTGCTGGGGGCATGGGTAAGCAGAGAAAATTTGAAAAATCCCAACCCCCAAACAACATATCATGCAGAAAATTATGAAAACTGCTTTTTTCATGCCTTTAAAAAGATAATTTCACTGGCCACATTCTGTGATGGATTCCATGCCCCTAGGTTTCACTCCCTTGAATGAAGATGTATTCATTGATCACACAAGTTATATGTTATACCGTAAGTTTATGTCTGTGCATGGGTATATTACTGTTTGTTTGTTTTATACAAACAGATCTATACCTGCATTAATAGGCCAACCATTACCCCAGAGTTACCATATATATTTTAATTAAAAGAAAAAACTGTGTGGTAATCACAGATCACGTTGTATCGTAATTGTCATCTAATGCTCACTTTTTAATGATAACCTCGAAATGTATGTATGCATATCTAGCTTCTCTGTGGAAATGAGTTCAGATCTGGGTTTGGCTCTGAACTTTCTCAGCAACATACAGTAGCACACAGCATTGTTCTTAAATAAATTAATAACTGATTTATTTTCCTTTCCCCTCCCCTTTGTTTTCTTTTGCAGCATACACCTTGGATAATGTCAACCTACGGGGATATTTTGTCTATTCTTTTAATGACAGGACTGCTCCCAAATACGGCCTCTATCGTTACATTGCTAATCAGTATGAGCCGAAGCCTTCCATGAAACATTACAGAGAAATAATTGACAATAATGGTTTTCCCAGTTCAGAAACTCCTGATAGACTGTGCCCAGAAATGCTTGTCTTGTGCCCTGAATGCAACCTTTTCCAAACCAGAAAATCTTTATTAGCTTTTATATCTTTTATATTCTTTGCTTTTATTGTTACTGTATTCTTCATTATTTACTACTCCAGGAGGGTTGAAAGAAGATGTAAATAGTGCTGCCCCTTCGCATCCAGCACTCGCTACTCCTTCATCTGCATTCCCTTGAGAATTCTGAAATAACAGCGCACAAGGTTGTAATCACTTCAATACTAGGGAACCAGTTGCACTTTATAGTACTGTGAAGTGCTGAAGTTGGAAATGGATTATGAACATAGGGCCCTGAAATCCTTCTCTGTGTTTTAGTACTTTTGGTTTATGACAGATCCTTGATTGTTGTCATCAAATTTATTTCAGAACTTTGCTTGAGGCAGGTTTTTTTCCACTCGGGTAAAGGTATTTTTTAAAAAGGCCTACAATTAGCCTGATGGTGGAGACACAAACAAGGGTATTAACTTAGATGTAAATTGGGTTTGGTTTTACTTTAAGACATATAGTAGTGGAAAAATACAGATGTGGAGTTCTCAGGGTGAAAGATTGATGAGAAACAAAAGAAACCATCTCCCCAAACCAGGTGATATGGCACCTGATACCAAACAAATACATGATTTAAATTATCAGGAAAGTAGAGACTCAACAACTATATGTACCAAAAGGGAAAGGAGAGACTTCTTGCTACAGCAGAGGACAGGGAGTGAAGAGATGAGGAACTTTTTCCCTGCTGTGCTGGTGACTTTGAGTAAATCACTTAACTGCAAAGCAGGCTGCTGATCCCACACTCCCTACCTGCTCTGTCTCTATTGGTGCTGTCACCCTGCCAGTCTACTGCCCTGGCTCCAGGCTGTGGAGCATGACCCAGCTCTGCCTTCCTGTGTCTAACCTGACAAATCCATCAGGAAACAGCAGCAAGGGGAATTGACTCATGTTTGGAGGGCAGTAAAGGTGGTTCCTGGCAAGGGGGCAGGCAGTGTTTAATTTATGCCAGAGCTTGCCAGGGTGAGCCCCAGCACCTCCAGGCTTGGTAGTTCATAGCCCCGGCACTTCTGGGCTTGCTGCATCAGTTATACAAGTTAAAAAATTGCTTGAACCCTGGCACCTAATTGCTTGAGCCCCGGCACCTCTTCCATTACAAATTAAACACTGGGGGTAGGTTCCAGGCCTTGAATGAGGGAGAGTTAAAGAGGATTAAAGGGTCTTATTTTGTTTGGTGAAGGGGGAGAGTAGTAACTGTGAAGGATCTGGGGTACTCCTAGTTGACAAATGGGAGAACTGCACTGACCTTTGCTGTGCTTGAAAGCAGGAAAGTGTATGTCTTATGAGGATGCAGGGAGCAAATGCAGCATGGTCCCATACCATCACCTAGTAACCAGAACCTTTTCCTCCTACTTGTGCACCTTCCCCCAACAATTTGTTTGAGTCTGAATTATGTTGGGTCTAGAGGCTTTAAGCCAGGGGTCCCCAACATGGTGCCTGTGGGTGCCATGGCACCCACCGAGGGCATCTAAATGCCCCTGCATACTGGTCAGCAGACAAACATCCGCCAAAATGCAACCGACAAGCAGCGTCATCCAGATATTTGGTGGCATTTCGGCAGCGATGCCTATTGATGTTGCCGCTTGTTGGCGGCATTTTGGCAGATGCTCATCCGCTGCCACAGTCATCCATGGAGACGAAAAAGGTTGGGGACCACTGCCTTAAGCCTTTAAATTTCACACCTCTAGCCTGGCAACCTGCTGCCTTGTTTGCCAAGGATTTAAGTCTTGCACCCCTTGCTTCTGAAGCTCACTTAGTTATTCTCTAAGAGCTTGAGCCAACTTCCATTGGAGTCTTTTCCATGGATTGTAATGGGAATTGGATCAGGCCTGGATAGCGCTCAGATACAGAAATCCCATTGAAAGTCTGAGCGACTTTCCCTTCTCTCTCAGTGGAATAGATTAGCGATTAAAAGCAACACTGTTTATTAATAGAATCATAGAAATTAGAGACAGGCACAATTACCTTTGGGCTTTTCCAATCTGACTTACGAATCAGTATATTAGGAGCCCACTCTGCATAATGCAGAACAGTGATTGTTTTCTCTATCTCTGTGCTTGCATTGTCTTTCAGATGTGTTTATGCTTCTATTTCCATATTGTCACGTGAGTTATGTTCATCACTGGAAAGGATTTTTTAATCTAATATGCTCTGTGTCAATTATAAGTAGTTTATCTAGCAGAAGCTGATGTTACTGTATTGAATGTGAATTTTTATCTACTGTAAATTGAAATTTATATGTGAAATATGCCTACTTTCATTTGCAAACTAAATTATATTTCTTTCCTATTTAGGTTATGTAGAGAAATAGAAAATAATTATTGTTCAATAATTGATTAATATGTTTGTATTTTAGTTTCAGACTTACAAGAGTCTCCATTTGCACTTTTATTTTTATATATATTGCTATGAGGATTCAGGTGACAAATTCTGGGTAGGTGATAAAATATAGAAAACGTATATTAGCCTCGAAAGGTTTGCTGAAGGAGAATATATTTTCAAACTTTACTGTGTGTTGTTTCTACGTTTACCTGCTGCCATATGGTGCTGCATGGACTGTAATACAAAAAGATGGTTCTTGATGACTACATGAAGAGCTATATAGATTTCTCCATGTCATTGTAAAGAGTCACCTATTTATATATTTAATGTATAGCTTACTTCTGGTGTCAGGTGGAAAACTCAACTGATGGTGAAAAGGACAATATTTCATATATACATGGCCAAATATATCTATGTGCTAGTTTTCCTTGCTATAACTATGCTAGAATAATAAATGCTGGGCCTGATTTTCAGAGTAGGTGAGCATGTGCAGCTCACCCTGACTGCATTGTGTGTGTGCATATGCTGAGCACCTCTGAAAATCCTAACCGAAACCAAGTATTTTATATTCCTACTCTCTTCCCCACTGGGTGGCTATTTAAAATGTGTATTTAACATACGGCTATTTCACTACCTAGGAATGATCAATGCATTATTATCTTGAGCTAGTCATTTGTGAAGCCACATTTTGACATGTTGGGGGCACTAGAAGGCCTGAAGCAAGAATGCCTGAAACCTGCATTCCCATCGAGGGGGACATAAATAGAGCAGCAGGGACATGTCTGTTCCATTTATCTGCATCAGTGATTGCACCAGTGGTGCAATAACTGCAACAACTTGTAATAACACCTGCACCATAGGAAAAACAACAACCTAATTCTTCAACTGCATTTATACAGAGCAAGACGCTTAGGATGGACCAGTCGTAGTAAGAATGTATAAAGTCTTCTCACAAGTAGTAATAGGATAAATGTGTTTGGTGTGGACTGGACTAAGTATAGGATTGTTCCATGGTTAGGTTGGCGTGTGATCAGCCAGACGCTCATGCTGTGCTGTTTTAAAAATCACCAGAATGAAAATTTCCACCTCTGAAATCAGTAGAGGCTGAGCACCATTAAAACAAATTAACTGATCGAGTATCTGCAATCATTGCAGGTTCTTCCGATACTTAGATTAGGTGATACTATAGTCAGTGAGTGGCAAATGTTGAGTTTTCAAATGGTGCTTACTGACTATCTAGTGTAAGTAAATCAGGGATTCATTTCAGTGACTTAAGAGAAACATTATCCGATACAATAATGCTGCCAGCACCTGTAGAAATAATACAGCCTTTTGTGCTCTTACTTTCAAAACTGACTTTAAATACCACTGAAGAACACTGACCTCACGGATTCAATATAAATATATGCAGAAATATTTCCCACAATATCCTATCTACTTCAGTACCATATGCAGGTTGTTTTACAACTGAGCAATCTCTTTTTAAATAAGACAAGAGTGACCAAAGGAAAGTTTTTGGCCAAACAACACCTTAGCGCTTATAAAGTGCTTTATCTTTTCAGAACAGTGTATAACTCTGAGTGAATTAATTCTGCACCTTTAACATGGCCCAAGCAAACTACAGGTTGATTTGCTAGAGGGCATGCCAGGGTATAGACTCAGCAGTCTCCTTCTTTTATGGCCATTAGGAGCAGTTTTCAGACTCCTTGAAAATTGCCAAACTGGCCCTTCAGTGGTCCAAGATTGGACACCGTTCCCCTAAGGCTTGCTTAACATTTGCACTATGCTCCTGCAGAGTGATTCAGCTCCTCCTCAGTAATCAGGATGTGGTACAGATGGCATTTTTTCGCTTTCGATATTTATTTGTAAATGGTGATTCTGTAAGAGAGCATCGATAGTAGCTTGTGCCATGACTGGACAGCAATCAGATTTTAATTTTTAAACAACAGAACACTATTATAAAAATATAGTGAGATCTAAACATAGCATAATACTTTAGTTTTGAAAATTAACAAGCCTTTGCATCTGTTAATAGGTGTTAATAGGCTGTGTGAAATGCATATCCTCGTGTTGTTTTTAACTGTGCTAATAGAATGTACATTATTGCCAATTTACTGAAAGTTACAGCTCTAACATTGTTGTAAAATATGAAATTATATTTTGATTCAAAATATTTTTGTGATACAGGTGGAAATCTGCTGTTTTTATGTGCTGGGGCAGGCTATAAAATGAATGCTAATAGAAAGTATTTGCAAAATGTATGCAGTATATGTTGTATTTATGTTGTTGCTATTATTGGAGTTACGCTGTGCCCCAAACCCCTTGGGTGCCAGTAGCATTCCCAGTGTACCACATCTCATAGGCAAGCACTGTAGGTGCTTCAGCAGCGAGGCCTTGCAGGAAGTAGAACTGGTGAATCCTAGTAACCACTCAAACTCATGGCTAAGAGAAAGGTTTTTACTAAGGATGGCAGGAAAGGGACAGGTTGCAGATACCCTAGGTACAGAGGCTTCAGCAATTGCTGTTCAAAGTGAGCAATAGCAGTTCTTCTTTGGGTGCCAGGGGCAGTCCAATCCAGAGTCAAGGCTCTTCAGCCCTAGTGCCTGGGGTGCCATCTCCAGCCTAGTCTTTATTTCTCGCAGATAAGTGCTTGCAGGTTTCCAGGCCAGGCTCATTTATTGTCTCTTACTGGGCCTCTCGGCACTGGCTCCCTGCCCAGTGGTTGCTGGTCCCCCGTAAGTCCCACACAGACCTGCCTAGCTGTAATGTCCGGCAGTCACAGCCTGTTCCATGTGCCGCTCTGCATCTGTTCCTGTTTCCCGTTTCTTTCTGCTTGGCATGTGGGTGCTGTTTAAACTTCCAAAGAGGCCCTGGCCACCTCCTGGTTCAGGAGGATCTTTCCCCTTCTTACCTGACAAGGGGAAAGGGAAGTGCAGTGGGGAAGTGCCCGATGGCAGTTGTAGTCCCCTGCTTTGCAGCTCCAGGAGAGACATAATGCCCTCCCTTAGAAATGGAATCACACTTACTGTACATCACACACTGCAAACTTTATTTTAATTGTACAACTGCCAGTTTTCTGTTTACAACAAAAAAGGTACGGGCCTTTTAGTGCCCTATGTAAAGTTTTAGTGGCAGGATTTTTAGGATAATTTTTAATTAATCTGTTTGTTAGTTTTCTGCTGCCACAACATTATCAGTAATTTGTATTTGGGGGATTATTGCCAATGACTAAGCCTGGATCTAACCTTAAATTTTATTGGCATAGCTATGTCAGATGTATTATATATGCTGTTTTTTTCCCCCTACATAGCTCTGGCAGCAAAAGCCCTACTGCAGATACATTTATACCAACATATAAGTGCTTTTGCTTATATAGCTTATTTTGCTTGTCAGACTGGAATAATCTATATTGGCAAAAGCACTTTTTTGCCAGAATAGCTGCATCTAACTAGGTCTCATCTACATTTAAAACGTATACCAGCATAGCTCTGTTGATTAGTGCTGTGATTTTTTCCCCCAAAATGCTGTCAAACTGGGAGGATGTACCTAATGGAGTCCTGCATGAATCTGTCCTGGGTCCGGTACTATACAATATTTTCAGTATGAGTTGGAGAATTGATCTGAAATCAACTAGAGGAAATTCAATAAAAACAGGTGCAAAGTGCTACGCTCAGGAAGGAAAAAGCAAATGCACAACTCCAAAATGGGGAATAACTGCTTAGGCAGTAGTATTGCTAAAAAGGATCTGGGGGTTATAGGAATTCCACAGCCTCCCTTGGAAACTATTCCAGAGCTTAAATACCCTTATCGTTGGAAGGTTTTACCTAATATATAAACTAAATCGCCATTTTTGTATATGAGACCAATGACTTCTAGTCCTACTTTCCATGAACATGGAGAACAATTGATCATCATCCTCTTTATAACAGCCCTTAACATATTTGAAGACTTATCAGGTCCCCTATCAGTCTTCTTTTCTCAAGACTAAACATGCCCTGGTTTTTGTTTTGTTTTTTACATTTGTCAGGTTTTCTAAACCTTTTATCGTTTTGGTTGCTCTCCCTCCAGTTGTCCACAACTTTCCTAAAATGTGGTGCCCAGAATTGAATATTGTACTTCAGCTGAGACATCTCCAGTGCTGAGTATAGGAGGCCAATTACCTCCCTTGTCCTAAATACAACATTCCTGTTTACACACCCCAGAATTACATTAGCCTTTTTTGCAACTGCATCACATTGTTGCCATATATTCACTTTGTGATCCACTATAACTGGAGATTAAGAACAAGCTGGGCAAACACCTAGCAGGAATGGTCTAAGTTTACTTGGTCCTGCCTCAATGCAAGGACCTGGATTAATTGAGCTCTCGAGATCCCTTCCAGCCCTACCTTCCTATGCCATATCTATGCTGCTTTAAGCCTTAGAGTAACTGTAGATGTACTGTTATCTACATAAATGTGCTTTTGGCACTACAATTTCTCTGTGTGTATGTATGTGGATAGATAGATAGATATAAAAAACATTCCAAGCAGCTAAGGATAAAGCGGGCAGCAGGAAGGTTAGGAAATGGAGATAATGGCAGTGGAAGAGTCAAAATATTTAAAACAAAAATTTTCATAGATTTTAATTTTATCCAGCTACCATATTATTCTCTTTAGAGGCATGGAATCATTCAAAGGGGATCCATTTTGTCTGAAGTCTCTTAGGTGACAAATGCCTTTCCCAAGAAGAAGAAAATGTCAGTTTTAGGTGATTGTGCTCAACTTCATCTGAGACAGTTCTGTCTGGTTTCATCAGGCACACAAAGCTGAGGTGTAGCACAGAGGAGAGGAAGAGGGGAAGAAAGGGAAAAGTTGCTTCTTCCTTTGATATGTGTAAACTGTTAGCAAACCACAGGCACAACGCACTGCAAACCTATTAGTTTGCCAGCCTGGACATAGCAAAGCACTACAAGTCTAGCTTTGTGCTGACTGGCTTAGCCAAGAGACAGGATGAAAAGAAAAAGGAGTAATAAGGTTAGAGGAAATGGACATATTAAAATATATCAGAAACCTTACTTTCATTTCTCAGGAATTGCTCAGAACCCAGCCACAGCAATGATGGCATCATCTAGTCTCAAATCCTCATTTGGTCCGGTCAAAAAGTCTTTCAGGACAAAGGAGGCCAACAGTGTAATAGTGAATGCCTATGTGCTAGCATGTTGGTGTGGTGACAGCTGTGATGATGATGCTGGTTGATATGATGGTGATAAAGCTGTCTAAAGGTTTTTTGCTGCATTAAGTACGCTACCCAGGGTTGGAAGGAGCCATCTGGGAATGTGGTGAAATTTCGGCTGGAAATACATTTCTTGAATAAGTTTGTTTTGGCTTCTGAAATGTGAATTCTTGCTGTGGACAACTATAGGGTTACTATTGTAGAGTATGTCAGACTGCTGCATCACTTTCCTGGGACCGTCCCCACCTAGCCTCTAAAACCAGAGATGCTGTTTTAAGTGCTTCTTGACTAATAAATTCACACCATTTCATCTTAGAATCTATTTCCAGTCTAATACTAAAAACTAGTGCTTCCTTTAAAAAAATGGAAGGGAAAGATCATTATAAACATATTTGTGGTGTTATGATGGACATTGGGTGGAACCACATTGAAGCGAATAGGCACAAGAGCCAACCATCATTTAGGATAATGTAAAAAGCAGCTAAGCTCCTTTTATGGAATAGTCTAGAGAGCTGAAACAATAGGAGCCATCACCCAAAACACAGACCACATGTAAGGCTAGTTAGGAATCTGAGCTATGTAAGTGGAAGGAATAAATTGGGGGCTGAATGCACATGCGTGGGACTGGTTATTGTTTGGTTGAGTGTGTTTGTGTGCATGTACACGAGAGAGAGATGAACACCACAGAAACACACCTATTGTTTGATTCCTACTGTGGTGGGAAACAGGATTTTATGTACATTTTCTTTGGGGCATTCACACTCCATCATCAGTTTCTCCTCCTAACAGAAACAACCCACAAGACCTTGAATATTGTCCATCAGCTTGTGTCAAAAGGGGGAACAGTAGGAACTGAGCTTTAAAGTTTTGATATAGACTAACAAAATTCTATTCTCTAACAGTGGAAGAGTCAAACACTTACCGGAGGCACCTTAAATCCTGCCAAAGCTCACTGAATTCTGGCAAAATGAGGAGGTTCTCCCAAACTGCAGTGTTGTGAATGATTAAGCACAATATTCTGTCTTCTGGAGTGGGCTTAGTGTTCTACCATTCCCATGCAGTGCACGTCCCCTGGAGATCCCTCTTAGAGTCATAAAGCTTAAGGCCTGAAGAGACAATGAGATCATCTAGTCTGACTCTCTGTATAATACAGGTAACTAAATTTTACCCAGCTACCCCTATACTGAGCCAACACTTGTCTGGCTAAAGCATTTTTTTTCCAGAAAAGCACATCCAAACTGGATTTGAAGACTCCAAGAGGTGGAGAATCCACCCCTTTCCTTGGTAGTTTGTTCCAGTTAGTTAATCATTCAGTGTTAAAAATTCATGCCTACTTTCTCATTTAAATATGTCTGGCTTTATGTTCAAGCCATTCGTTCTTGTTATGCCTTTCTCTACTGGATTGAAGGGCCCTTTAATACCTAGTATTTGCTCCCTGTGGAGGTATTTATATGCTGCAATCAAGTGACCTCTCAATATTCTTTTGATAAACTAAACAGCTTGAGCTCTTTTAGTCTCTTACTGCAAGGCATTTTCCCTAGTCATTTTTGTGGCTCTTTTCTGCACCCTCTCTAGTTTTTCAAAATCCTTTGGGAGCGGTGTAGTCTAGTGGTCTGAGCTGTGAATGAGGAATGCTGTAGTTCTAATGCCAACCTGGCATTGACTCCTATTTCCTCTTTTGCCTTTGGGCAAGTCTTCAGCATCCTCAACTATGAAATGGAGATAATAATCCCTACCCATCTTGCAGGAATGCCAGAAGGGTTAGTTTAGAAGTTAAAGTGCTAGCTACAGTAAGTGTGAGTAGTTGTTGATCATTAATCTCTCAGGGTATCCTCGCTCCCTTCCCTCTCCCCCCCAATCATTCTCCCAGTTCAGAGTGAATGTTTCTTATTTCTGAAAGCTAAGAAAATAAATATCCATGAAGTTAGCTGCCAGTGTTGTGATCCCCTACAGGACTAAGTGAGCCTTTAAATCTAGTCCTAATGGAGGTTTGTGAATTTTTTACACACTTGTAACTCATTTATCGGTCACATTGCTGCAGGATATGTGACCGGATATTGCCTTCCCTTGCTTTTAATACAGTAAGCTAGATGGATCTTGCACTACTCAGCATACATTTGATTCTATTTGCTATTCATATGCACATTCCTTTGTTGACATATTATTATGGGATAGGAGAAAAAATACAACCTAGCTTTTATTATGTTCTCCTTGTATCTGCTTGCTCATATTAATGCTGCATAATCATTATATAAAGGCACAGGTGACACTGTCAAGGACACGCTTAGTTTAAAAGTACTACAGTGCTCCTGTACCTCTGCTAGTCATCTCCTATCTCTAATTACAGGGACTGATTTATGAGGCGCTGAAAAGATTAAATTGCATTTGTTTTTCAAAAAATTGAGTAGTCTGTGTATTTCTATTCTGATCAATGGAGCAATTGCTGAAAAAGATTCAGGCAAAACTTACAGTGATGGCAGGGGGAGGTATTTTAAAGTTTACGTTTATTTTATCCCAGTGTTGTCTGTTTAATTTTCTTTTATTTATAAGAACGTAAGAATGGCCATACGGAGTCAGACCAATAGCCCATCTAACCCAATGTCTTCTGATAGTGGCCGGTGCCAGATGCTTCAGAGGGAATGAATAGAACAGGGCAATTATTGAGTGATTCCTCTCCTATTGTCTAGTTCCAGCTTCTGGTAGTCAGAGGTTTAAGGACACCGGATCATGGGGTTTCACCCTTGACTATCTTGGCTAATAGCCTCTGATGGACCTATCCTCCATGAACTTATCTAATATTTTTTTGAACTTAGTTAATACTTTTGACCATCACAACATCCTCTGGCAGCAAGTTCCGCAGCTGACTGTGCATTGTATGAAGAAATACTTCCTCATCATTGTTTTAAACCTGCTGCCTATTTGCAATAATTATTTACATTGATAGCAGCGAACACTTGCAATAGCACTTTTCAGCTGTAGATACCAAAATGAGCTAAGAAATAGGATGTGTCATTTATCCAACCTGTTACAGATGGGATAAATACAGTGCAGAAAGTCTGTGACTTGTCCAAGGGTACATGGAGAACCAGGGATGGAGCTGGGAACAGCACCTATGGCTGCTGACTGCTCTCCCTGTTCCCAGCCATGGCATAATCTTGTCCCCAGGCAGCCCATGTTCCCCTGCCAAAGTGCTCAGGGAGCCATACACTATACTAGACTAACATTAATCCCAAAACATAAAATCATTAAAAATGAATATAGGCCCACAAGCTGTGCGACGCCTCAGGCACCAAAGTGGCCATGGAAAAAATTCTTTGCAGCTTTCCTGTTCAGGGAGATGGGGAGGGACTGATTAAAACAAAACACCTGTGATGGCTCATTCCACCCTCTTGTGGCCACCACTGTAAATACAGGCCTGTCCAAGGCAAGCTGATTGTATCACCCAGTAGACCAAGCCAGAGCAGGCCTCTGAGAGTTAGGTCTCTGTCTGTTTAAGGCTCAGGGACCACATTTTCAAAAGGGGCCTCTACACTTGTGCTTTTGTTGTTTCCATAAGAATCTAAAAGCTTTTTCTGGTCTCCGTGGAAATACTGCACTGGTAGAGGGAATCTGGTCTTGTTTCTTAAGACGCTACTGCAGAGGAAGCAGATCTCAGTTCAGTCATCTGACTGAAGAACTAGCACTTTTGTGACTATACGCTGAGTTTTAGCGCTGCTGTGGATTAACCTTGGCAGCAGTTGTGTAGTTTGTGTAGAGCTTTCTGTGAGGATTTGTTCCATGAATTGATAGAAATTCTGTTGCTGAGGATGCTGCTGGAGGCATTAATCTACCTCAGTTATCTCAGGCAGCAGCAATCCCTTCTGAAGTCTTTGAGTAGCTGTTTTCCAAACAGTAAACCTGGTCATTATATGAGCAACCTTTTCCCTCTGGCTATATTATTGTTTCTCTGTCTTCTGATGCCTTAACATTCCAGACATTTAACAAACAAGATTCTTCATCCTGTTTCATGGTGAAGGGGTTTCCATACTAGACAAATCTAGCTGTCGTCATTCTCTAGGAACAGCTCTGATTCAGGTCTATTTGTGTATCCGGGACTCTACGCATGAAGAAAGTATCATACACATTTCTTCATTTTCCTAGGTAGCCAATCTGCTGCTTCAGCCACTTCAAGCGTGGCTTTTTATAAGTGAAGCTCATGTTCCTGAAACAAAAGGGTAAGCCTCTTACTGCTAACACCAATCATGACAACTATACTTAGCCTTCTGGATACAGCTAGATTATTAATAAAACAAACACACTTTCCTGAGCAGGCTTTGGCCCCCTAGCTCAGCGAGAATGGTGAGCATACAGCTCCTCCCAGCAGCTGTCGCTAATAGGAAGTTGCTCTGGGTTCCATGATGGTTTTTTCCTAGTCACTGTTGCTCCCTGCTTCTTGGGATGTGATTTGGCAACACAGGGAGGTGGCTCACAGTGAGAGCAAACCAGGGAAAGAGAGGGCAGGTGGGGACTCACTTTGGGCTGTGAAACACAATGGCTGTGCTGTGGACATTGCAGGTGGTGTAGAGACACTCGGGTATCACCAGTGTGAGTGTGAGATAAGGGCCAGCGTAAAGGAGTGGCTCACTCCCTGCTGAGCTGGGAAGCTGCAGTGCAGTCAGAGTAGCAGAATAAGATCCTGGCTTCAGGTCCATGGGCAGGGTTGCCAATTTCCTAATTGCAGAAAACCGAACACCCTTATCCCACTCCCCATTTCCTCCTCCCCCCCATCGCTGGCTCTCCCCCACCATCGCTCACTTTCACCAGGCTGGAGCAGAGGGTTGTGGGTGTGGGAGGAGGTGACGGCTCCAGCTAGGGATAGGGCTGGGAATGAGGGATTCAGGGTGTGGGAGAAACTCTTGGCTGTGGCAGGGGGGTTGGGGTGTGGAAGGGGGTAAGAGGTGCAGGCTCTGGCCAGTGCTTACCTCACACGGCTATCATGAAGTGGTGACACAGCCCTCCAGTTCCTAGGTGCAGAGGCAGCTGGGGAGCTCTGCGTGCTGCCCCAGCCCACAGGCACTGCTCCTGCAGCTCCCATGGGCCTCCATGTGACTTGCCAAAGGGCAGTGTGGCTACTGGAGAAAAGGAGGGAGCTATTGGAACTGCAGATTTTCCTCTTCTCTGCCCAAGTTTGGCTCCCACCTGGAACAGCAGCTTAGGTGTAATGAGCAGAATGATTTCAGTTCAGTTCCTGGGCCAGGCCAGGGACCAGTTGTGCTGTTGGTGGGCAGTGGCACAGGAAAGGGGGCTGACCAGACTGTTCTATTTCCCCGTACATATTGGAAAGAGAACTGAGGCTTAAGGAGTCAGGGAAGCTGGAAAGCCAAGCTAAAGGAACAAAAAAACCTTCTACTCTGGTTATGGGACCAATGCTGCAACCACACTGCAGGTGGAGCAACTGCAGAACTGGGATCCTTATCGAGTTACAGAATAGTGCAGCAAGCAATACAGGGCAGAGAGGGCCCAGGGGCCCAGACTTGTGCATTGGTCCAGTGGCTGACTGGCTTTGCATATTCATACTGTTACGGTGACATGCTAATAGTGTAAGATGGGCACATTCTGTTTTATATAAAAAACAACTTTCAGCTCCTCCCCTTTGGCAAAGAAAATCCCTTCAGGCCCAGATTTTTAGTTTTTGGCTGGACAGGCAAACTTTGGTGTGTTCGTTTCTGAGTCACACTAGTGCAATAATGAAGCATAGCTGAAGGCTGAAGAAGGGCAGCTAATCAGAGCTGCTCCAAGTTCTGCATGGCCTCCTGGTCCCTCAGCATAAAGAGCAGCTAATGTGCTCTCCATGGCCCCCTGATCATGAGCTGGAAGTTCTTACTGGTGGTGCAGCTGGCTAACGCGTAGCTGTTTTTGCTGTGTCTGAAGCATCTGGTCTGGCTCCCAGCAGGACCCTCTCTCCCAGCCTGAGGGGTGAGGGAAGAGGCTGTCCCTGCTGGCTCAATGCGTCTCTCAAATCTGAAGAGTGCAGTCAAGAGTTGGGCACTGGACTGGGGAAGAAAATCCACTACCAGAAACCCCCCAGCCCTGCGAGGAGCCAAGTAGGAGCCGTCTAAGTGTGTGTGAGTCTGAGAATTAACAAAAGGGGCATGAGGTGTAGCAAATGAAATGCTGGGGAAGGATCAGGATGAGAAATGGTGGCAGAGAATGGAAACCGGGAGAGGATGAGAAAGGGGAAGGTTTGGAAGAAGGGTGAGCTGAAAACTAAACTGAGCTGGACTGGGGTGAGGGGCAAGAACTGATGAAGTGGGGGGGGGAAGGGGAGGAAGGCAGAAGATTAATAGGCAGATACTACAGGCTTGTGCCTTGCTTTCCAGTCCTTGCAGTAACGTGATAAGCACAGTAGCTCAGTTTTCATTTTTAAAAAGTTGGTTTCTAGCCTTGAGGGTTGCAGTGAGAAGCCTGGGAATGGAAAGCAGTGTAAAGCAAGACTTTGCTGTCTACCTGAGTCTGTAGAGAGCCTGAAACACTAGGGCAGGCAGGTGTGAGCTGCCCCATCTATCTCAATGATGTGTTAACACTGAGCCCCATCGCACAGGGTAGGGAAACCTCACCCAAGCTGTGTGGGTGGTGGGAGGGAGTGCAGTTTACTCAGCCCAACTACCCAAACAGCGACACTCCAGCTGTGGGGTAAGTGGCAGTGGCCTCTGCTGGTGCCCCTCTGGCTCTGCATAGAGAAGGGGAGGAAGGCCTCTGTTAGTGCTTGGGATTTCTAAGGGGACCCATGCAGCTGAAAGGGAGGCAAGCCATCTGCCATTGGCACGTCAGGTAGGGCTGCCAACTTTCTAATCACCCCAAAATGGCCCACCCTAGCCCCACCCCCTTCCCCATGGCCCAGTCCCCTTCCTTGCCCCCACTCTCATTCACTTTCACTGGGCTGGGACAGAGGAGTGGGTGGGGGTGAGCGCTGTAACTGGGTGTGCGGGCTCTGGAGTGGGGCCAGAAATGAGGGCTTCAGGGTGCAGGCGCAGTACTCCAGGCTGGGGAAGGGAGTTGAGGTTCAGGAGGGGGATACGAGCTCTGGGGGTGGGGGGGTGGGGCTGAGGAGTTTGGGGTGCAGGAGGGGGCTCTAGGCTGGCAGGGTGGAGCCAAGGGATTCGAAGTGTGGGAGGGGGCTGCATGTTGAGGATGAAGGGGGGGCATACAGGCTCTGAGGTGAGGCCAGGGATGAGAGGTTCGGGGGGGGTGCTCCAGGTTAGGGCTTGTGTTTGGGGACATGGAGTTACCTCAGGCAGCTCCTAGTCAGTGGCACAGTGGGTCTAAGGCAGGTTTCCTGCCTGTCCTCGCTCCGCGCTGCGCCCTGGAAGTCCTAGGTTGGGGGGGGGCAGGAGGGGAGAACTAGGAGGCTTTGCACTGTGCTCTTCCCCACAGGCACCCCCCGGTTCCCATTCGCCATGGTTTCTGGCCAATGGGAGTGCAGCACTGGCGCTCGGGGAGGGGGCAGCACACGGAGCCACGTGGCCCCCCAGCCTAGGAGCCAGACCTGCTGGCTGCTTCTGGGTGCAGTGCGGTGTCAGGACAGGCAGGGACTAGCTTGCCTTAGCCCCGCAGCACCACCGACTGGGCTTTTAACAGCCCCTGGATCCACCAGGGTCCCTTTTCAACTGAGGGTTCTGGTCGAAACCCAATGCCTGACAACCATAATGTCAGGCAGGGTTGGGGCAGTGGGTTGAGAGGGACCACATGGAGACCCATGTCATGGCGGGTCTGTGGCCTTGTTTTGCCTTACTCTGGCACTGAATGAGGAGCATTACCATATGTCCGGGTTTTCCCAGACATAGCCTCTTTCTCTGAGCTGCCTGTCTCCATCCAGGTGGATTTTTCAAATAACAGGCAATGTCCAGGGTTTTTGTAGACCAGGCAAGCTGCAGCTCAGAAAGAGCCCTGATTGGTCACAATCCTGCATCTACAACTGATTGATCCATTCCCCTGCAAGCCACAACTGCGAGATCTCGCCCACTCAGGCCCAGGCTCTCAGCCTTGTGGTGGAGGTTCCATAGGGAACAGCAGCGAGTGCCATGTCCTGAGCTTGTGCCACTTGCCCTGCCACTGTTACAGGGCATGACAGTGCCCCCCTATCAAGTGAGTACCCCCACCACAGATACCCACTTCAGCACCCCCAACTTTACCTACCCCTCCTCTCCTTTTGGGGAACCTGAAATATGGTAATGCTATGAATGGGGGGCTGGGGGAAGCTGAGACTTTTTTTAGCCCTCCAACACCCTAATCACAGAGTGCTCTCTTCTTCATACTCTTCTCCCCTCCCATTTCATGTAGAGAGGGCTCACTCCCTGCTTGCTTCTGACACCCTTGCTGTGCCTCCCTCTCTCTGGTCATCGTAGCTTGCTCTTGCTATCTAGGTCAATAGCGCAGGGGAGCTGTGTAGAGCCTCTCTCTCCCTCTCCCCTCCTTCCCCCCCGACAGTTCAGATCTGTCCAAGAAGCAGTGCAAATGTGTTTAAAAACACTCTGTCTGGAGTCAATTTATTTGCCAAGTCAAAGGTTGTGGTGGGTTTTTCAAAAGTGCTCAGCTGTGGCCTAATTCTACCCCCACTGCAGTCACTGGTCAAACTCCCATCAGCTCACTGGGAACTTTCTTTCAGAATGGCAAAGTGGGTATAACATTAGGTTCATTGCCTGCGACAGTCCAATCCACATACTTTACCTAAACTGCACAAGCGATATAGGGAAAAGACCCAATTTTGCATCAGTATGTTACCGACACACCAGTGGAGGAGGAGATGCCTCAAGGTGTGTCTGATACACCAGTGGAGGAGGAGGCTCAGGGTGGACACAGCCAGCTGGTTACTTCTAGCAGCAGGCAGTGCTCCACCGCTGCTGCGAACCCTCCTGCTGTGGTAAAAGATAACCGTTATGCTCTTCTTGATACAGGAGAGAAGGAATCACCCCCAACAGTTAAGGAGGTGAAGCCTCGTACCCCTAAGGCTGGGAGGTCTGCTGCCACCACTCGTAAGAAACGTAGGGTAGTGGTGGTTGGAGACTCTCTGCTGAGGGGGACGGAGACACCCATCTGTCGCCCTGACCGTTCATCCCGGGAGGTATGCTGCCTGCCAGGGGCCCGTATCCGAGATGTTACAGAGGCATTGTCGAGGATTATCCGGCCTTCTGACTACTACCCCATGCTACTCATCCATGTGGGCACAAATGATACTGCGAGGTGTGACGCTGAGCAGATCAAGAGTGACTACAGGGCTCTGGGAGTATGGGTTAAGGAGTTTGGAGCGCAGGTGGTATTCTCTTCGATTCTTCCTGTTGAAGGTAGGGGTCCGGGCAGAGACAGATGCATCGTGGAGGTGAATGCCTGGCTGCGAAGATGGTGTCGCCAGGAGGGCTTTGGCTTCCTCGACCACGGGATGCTATTCGAGGAAGGACTGCTAGGAACAGATGGCGTTCACCTTTCGAAGAGGGGAAAGGCCTTATTTGCGCACAGATTGGCTAACCTAGTAAGGAGGGCTTTAAACTAGGTTCGACGGGGACAGGTGAGCAAAGCCCACAGGTAAGTGGGGAACAAGACCTGGGAGATGGGTTGGAAACAGGAGGGAGCACGGGCTATAATGGCAGAGAGGAAGGAGGGTCAGGGCAAAGCTGGGAGGCAAGATCAAACCAGTATCTTAGATGCCTATATACAAATGCAAGAAGTATGGGTAATAAGCAGGAGGAACTGGAAGTGCTAATAAATAAATACAACTATGACATTATTGGCATTACTGAAACTTGGTGGGATAATACACACAACTGGAATGTTGGTGTGGATGGGTATAGTTTTCTCAGGAAGGATAGACAGGGGAAAAAGGGAGGAGGTGTTGCCTTATATATTAAAAATGTACACACTTGGACTGAGGTGGAGATGGACATAGGAGACGGAAGTGTGGAGAGTCTCTGGGTTAGGCTAAAAGGGGTAAAAAACACAGGTGATGTCGTGCTGGGAGTCTACTACAGGCCACCTAATCAGGTGGAAGAGGTGGATGAGGCTTTTTTCAAACAACTAACAAAATCATCCAAAGCCCAAGATTTGGTGGTGATGGGGGACTTCAACTATCCAGATATATGTTGGGAATAACACCACAGGGCACAGACTATCCAATAAGTTCCTGGACTGCATAGCAGACAACTTTTTATTTCAGAAAGTTGAAAAAGCTACTAGGGGGGAAGCTGTTCTAGACTTGATTTTAACAAATAGGGAGGAACCTGTTGAGAATTTGAAAGTAGAAGGAAGCTTGGGTGAAAGTGATCATGAAATCATAGAATTTGCAATTCTAAGGAGGGGTAGAAGGGAGTACAGCAGAATAGAGACAATGGATTTCAGGAAGGCGGATTTTGGTAAGCTCAGAGAGCTGATAGGTAAGGTCCCATGGGAATTAAGACTGAGGGGAAAAACAACTGAGGAAAGTTGGCAGTTTTTCAAAGGGACGCTATTAAGGGCCCAAAAGCAAGTTATTCCGATGGTTAGGAAAGATAGAAAGTGTGGCAAAAGACCACCTTGGCTTACCCTTGAGATCTTGCGTGACCTACAAAATAAAAAGGCGTCATATAAAAAATGGAAACTAGGTCAGATCACAAAGGATGAATATAGGCAAATAACACAGGAATGCAGAGGCAAGATTAGAAAAGCAAAGGCACAGAATGAACTCAAACTAGCTATGGGAATAAAGGGAAACAAGAAGACTTTTTATCAATACATTAGAAGCAAGAGGAAGACTAAGGACAGGGTAGGCCCACTGCTCAATGAGGAGGAGGAAACAGTAACGGCAGACTCGGAAATGGCAGAGATGCTTAATGACTTCTTTGTTTCGGTCTTCACTGAGAAGTCTGAAGGAATGTCTAGTATAGTGAATGCTTACGGGAAGAGGGTAGGTTTAGAAGATAAAATAAAAAAAGAGCAAGTAAAAAATCACTTAGAAAAGTTAGATGCCTGCAAGTCACCAGGGCCTGATGAAATGCATCCTAGAATACTCAAGGAGTTAATAGAGGAGGTATCTGAGCCTCTAGCTATTATCTCTGGGAAATCATGGGAGATGGGGGAGATTCCAGAAGACTGGAAAAGGGCAAATATAGTGCCCATGTATAAAAAGGGAAATAAAAACAACCCAGGAAACTACAGACCAGTTAGTTTAACTTCTGTGCCAGGGAAGATAATGGAGCAGGTAATCAAAGAAATCATCTGCAAACACTTGGAAGGTGGTAAGGTGATAGGGAATAGCCAGCATGGATTTGTAAAGAACAAATCGTGTCAAACTAATCTGATAGCGTTGTTTGATAGGATAACGAGCCTTGTGGATAAGGGAGAAGCGGTGGATGTGATATACCTAGACTTTAGTAAGGCATTTGATACGGTCTCGCATGATATTCTTATAGATAAGCTAGGAAAGTACAATTTAGATGGGGCTACTATAAGGTGGGTGCATAACTGGCTGGATAACCGTACTCAGAGAGTAGTTGTTAATGGCTCCCAATCCTGCTGGAAAGGTATAACAAGTGGGGTTCCGCAGGGGTCTGTTTTGGGACCGATTCTGTTCAATATCTTCATCAACGATTTAGGTGTTGGCATAGAAAGTACGCTTATTAAGTTTGTGGACGATACCAAACTGGGAGGGATTGCAACTGCTTTGGAGGACAGGGTCAAAATTCAAAATGATCTGGACAAATTGGAGAAATGGTCTGAGGTAAACAGGATGAAGTTCAATAAAGATACATGCAAAGTGCTCCACCTAGGAAGGAACAATCAGTTTCACACATACAGAATGGGAAGAGACTGTCTAGGAAGGAGTATGGCAGAAAGAGATCTAGGGGTCATAGTGGACCACAAGCTTAATATGAGTCAACAGTGTGATACTGTTGCAAAAAAAGCAAACATGATTCTGGGATGCATTAACAGGTGTGTTGTAAACAAGACACGAGAAGTCATTCTTCCGCTTTACTGTGCGCTGGTTAGGCCTCAACTGGAGTATTGTGTCCAGTTCTGGGCACCGCATTTCAAGAAAGATGTGGAGAAATTGGAGAGGGTCCAGAGAAGAGCAACAAGAATGATTAAAGGTCTTGAGAACATGACCTATGAAGGAAGGCTGAAGGAATTGGGTTTGTTTAGTTTGGAAAAGAGAAGACTGAGAGGGGACATGATAGCAGTTTTCAGGTATCTAAAAGGGTGTCATCAGGAGGAGGGAGAAAACTTATTCACCTTAGCCTCCAATGATAGAACAAGAAGCAATGGGCTTAAACTGCAGCAAGGGAGATTTAGGTTGGACATTAGGAAAAAGTTCCTAACTGTCAGGGTAGTTAAACACTGGAATAGATTGCCTAGGGAAGTTGTGGAATCTCCATCTCTGGAGATATTTAAGAGTAGGTTAGATAAATGTCTATTATGGATGGTCTAGACAGTATTTGGTCCTGCCATGAGGGCAGGGGACTGGACTCGATGATCTCTCGAGGTCCCTTCCAGTCCTAGAGTCTATGAGTCTATGTTTGTTTAGGCTTGGTCAGTGTAAAGCTGTAAGCAAGCACCTAGCAAGCACTTGTTCTGCATGCCCCGTCGGATGGGCAGATGCTTCTGATAGGATGACTGGTCTATGGTTCTCCCTTTTAAAACTGATAACAGTAATTTGGCATGCAGCCACTCAAGGAAAGGGAGTCATTCTTACCATGCTCAAGGAAAGAGTAGGAACTGCTTGAGGAGGGATAGATGGCCATTCAGACACTTTACTCGTATAACTTGCAAACAGTCAGGCAAGTGATAGCAAATCATCACTTGTGACTATTGTGTGAGCTGTATTTCAGCATTTGTCTTTGAGAGGCTGTGAACAGGTGCAAAAGGCACCACAGTGTCTGCAATTGCAGGGTTTTCTGATTGTCTTTGTTGTGCTTCTGCAGAACCTCATGTTTTGTTTTAAAAAATGAACACTGGCTGATGTCTACTGCTGTGAAGATAACACGGTGAGGCTTTCCCTATTGTGGCGCCAAGGAAGGAGATTTTCGGGGCTTGTTACATTGGTTCCCTGCTTGGAGCAGAAATTGGTAATGCAGAATCAGGTATTTTCTTAATGACATTTGTTATTTACAAATTGTACACAAGGCCTGTTTTCTTAAATAGAGGTGTCAACAAACCACACAGGCAACTTCCTTTAGCAAAGACCTCAGGTATGTCACTGCTCCTGTGTTCCAAGCTGCAGCTGTCTCTGACCCTGCCAGGACTCACCCAAAACTCAGGATGATCAAAGACCAGCTCCTCAAATGTATTTAAGTGGCTAAGTAACTTTGAGAAGCGGGGCCAAAGTGCTTAAGCACATCCTAAGCCTTTTTTCCTCTCAGCCCCAACCTTTATACTTGGGAAACCTCTAGACTACATCGTCTGGGAATGTGTTCTAGCCATCAACCTGCCTTGTGTGGAGCGGCTCTAAAACAAAAAGGAAGCTGAGGGCAGGTCTACACTAGAAATGCTACATTGGTGCTGCTGCCTGCACCAGTGCAGCTGCACTGCTGTAGCAGCTCTGGTGAAGACGCTCTAGGCCAATGGGAGAGCGCTCTCCCATCGGCATAATTATTCCACCTCCGTGAGAGGCGGAAGCTATGTTGGTGGGAGAGTGTTTCTTGCTGATGTAGCGTTGGTGTGGACAGTGCTTAGGTCATGTCACGTCGCTCAGGGGAGCCGGCCTTTTCACATCCCTGAGCGATGTAAGTTAGATCAACTTCAGCGGTAGTGTAGCCCTGCCATGAGAAATGTCTAAAGGCTCAGACAGGACAGTTTTAATTCCCACAAATCCTTAATGACTCCCTGCATGGCATTTTAAACTGTTCCCATGGAGTGTTTAATCCTGGATGTTTCTACATCAGTCACCTCATTAGCACCTTTGCTATACCAGTATCTTGTGAAAACAAGGGCATTTATGAGGGAACCAGTGAGGGAGGTGCAGGTGTGAGCACAACAATTAGTAGCAACATGTTTCTTGGTGAAGTCAGAGTGCAGTCAACAACCTGCAGCCCAGGTAAGCAGGGGCTGTGCTGCCCTCATACATGGGGTGGTGAAAAAAGGGAAGCCAGAGTGGGACCCTAATCCAGCATTTTAAGCAAGAAAGGTGAGATGTCTGTGTCAGGCCAACCTTTGTGGGGCTTGGAACTTTGTTTCTATGGAGCCCTGTCTTTCCAATGCTTTCTCTGGCTCCACTCCTGCCTGCCCTAGGTCTTTGACAGCCCTGCTGGGTGGTGGGAACACATCTGAACAAGAGGAGCTCTTTGGTTACTTGCAAGGTTGGCGTATTGTATTTTAAAGAACAGACGCACCCTAAGGTTCCTAGGATTGGATCCACAAGTGGGATTTGGCCTCATTGTTGCAACACTTAACATTTAGGTGCCCTGCCACACAGTGGAATATGGAGCCCCAAGTGTAGGCACCCAGGCTCCTGCTACATTGCAGGGGAGAGTTACATGCCTAAGAATGGGATCCACAAAAGCCAGCATGCTGCGCAGAAAGCTGCCTAAACTGGCCAATAGGAAATGTGGAGGTGAGGGGATGAAGCAACAGATTTATGCTCCACCAGCGCTGTATACCCTGCCACTTAGTATTGAAATCTAGAGCCCTGTGGTAGGCTGGAGGGAAGCGCTTCTCTCTGGTTGGGATTCATACCTGTCAGCCTTCTGCTGGAATTACAGGCCTGTATGCTTTCTCACAATAAGGAAGTGGTGGTGGTTGCGTTCCCCCTTATAACCGTTAGCCCAGCAGTTAGCGCTTTGACAGCCAGGGCTCCCACATCCTGGGCGAATCTCACTTGTTGAAGCTGTGCAACTTTGTATAAGTAATTACATATTCATGGTCCCACACTGAGAGTAAGAATGACACTGTAGCCCAGTGGCTTGAGGCACTCATCTGAGAGGAGGGAGACCCATGTCCCTGCTCCACATCAAGGAGGGTAGGGACTTCAACATTGTGCGCTAACCACTGGGTTAATAGTTATGGAGAGGGGAGGAAGGGGTGGGATAACCACTATAATTTTGTGTAAGAGCTGAGAAACCTGGAAACCTAGGAAGTTAGACTCACTGGTATTGAAGTCCTCTGGGCATTCCACTAGCAAAACTCACATCACTGTAGCCCTCATGGTGTGGGAGCACTGGTGGGGAGGGAGCCGCTCCACACTCCAGGTTTGTTTCCAGTTCCAGCATAGAAGAAATGAACACATAGAGGTAAAGGAACTCTGAAGCTTTTAACATTTATTCACCTCTGCAATTACTTATCTACAATTGATGACTGATACTAAAAAATGAGGTAAAAATATGAGGTATTAATATGAGTATAACATTTCAAAATGTGGTTGTCATATTGTATTCCAAATGGCAGCATAACACTTAATACAAAATACTGTAGTGTCTGACTGGTAGATATGTGCCTTAATACACATCTTAAAAGAAAATGTATTTCATCGATACATGACTTAGAGATGCTGCAATTACAGCGACAAAGCTTCTGCTCCCCTCATAACCATGAGGGGTCTTTTGCCATTTCTGTAATTATAATAGGGGGGGTTTTGGCAACTCCTCCAACTGGTTATCTCAGGATAAGACAATCCGTTCTGGTTTGCTACATTTTTCTTCCAGAAATTATTTGTTTGCAGTGCCTGGATAATTCTGTGTTGATTAATACACAGGCAGTGTTGTATTCACTTATGTAAGCTCATGTATGATAAGGGCATTGAACTCTCATGCTTCAGGGAACAGGCTGTGCCAGGGGTTGGGGGGTAGCAAAAATGTCCTTCTCCCTGTAAAATACTGCTCAGGTGGCTATGTGCCGTATGAGAGGGCATGCCTTCTTGAATCTTACAGTAGTGATAACTGCTGACAGTATGAAACTGATCTTGATTCATCAGTGATCTACTCCAGGATGGAAAATTATATGTTCTTGAACCACCATCACTGGAAAATGATATGCCAGAATAGCAGGATTGGTTACTGTGGCATATAGCTGTCTTATGATATTTAGAGGCATATGATGGTATCTCAGTACTCATATCTCTCTAATATTTCTTAATAATATAATTGCACATTGCTGACAAACACAACACAGCAGATGTAATCTAAGTACATTCAAAGTACAGAGGCAGAGTCACTCTGTGAAGCCATTACTCCAGCACCACTGAATCATGATATAAATCTCAGTAGCTACTAGTGGGATGATAAATCTCAGATTAAAACTCACAATAAATGTAGGTAGAATTCATTTAAAGAAGTGAACTAAAACACTGGTTATGAATGACCAAACTGGCTAATGCAGCAATAAATAAAGTCAAGGTGAACAAATATCTGAGTAATGAAGGAGTGTTGTATTAATACACCTGTGTTTTTTTAAACTGATTCATGTATATAATTACATTTTTGATCTTATGTTGGTTAAAAAAACAACAGCAAACAAAACCCCTGTCTCATAGCTAACAGACATTTTTAAAGCATTCTTCCACTTAGCAAAATGTTAAGTCCCTGAAAATGAAATGGTCCAGTAGATTTGATCCTGCTCCCATTGTTGTTAACAGAAGCAGAATGGGTGCCAGTGCAGTGCATAAAATGAAAATGTTCACTCTTACCAAAAAAAGCTATTTTCCCAAGAATTAGTTACTTTTTATAGTGAAAATATATAAAAAAGGTATATTTAGCTGCACTTCTGGGTCCATCTAGGGTGGAAACACTGCTCTGAACTTTGGTTAACCATTAAATATCTTCACAGAAAGAGGAAAGAACAGCTCCCTAAGTACATACTTAGCTAGAAATCTAAAAGAAAGGCTTCAGAGTGGTGGCCCTTAATAACTTGCCAGTTTGACTCCAGATAAACAGTACCTCAGTATCTGCCACATTCCTTTGAACTGCTCTAGACTGAGGCCTGGTCTACACTGGAGGGGGGGGATCGATCTAAGATACACAACTTCAGCTATGAGAATAGCGTAGCTGAAGTCGACGTATCTTAGATCGACTTAGATTGACTTACTTCGCGTCCTCACGGTGCAGGATCGATGGCCACCGCTCCCCCGTCGTCTCCGCTTCCGCCTATCGCCCTGGTGGAGTTCCAGAGTCGATGGGGAGCATGTTCGGGGATCGATTTATCAAGTCTAGACGAGATGCAATACATCGATCCCTGATAGATCGATCACTACCCGCCGATCCGGCGGGTAGTGTAGACATACCCTTAATATAGGAAGCAGCTTTACTACTGCAAATGGTGAGGTCCTTTAACTGCAACTACTTACTTAGCTTAAGGCAACAGGCAAGTTTTCAAGAGTTATCATGGAATAGTCATAAACTTCCTACAGCTTATTGTAAATGGTCTTCAAAATGTGCATACCAGTTACAATGTCCATGTTAGCGTTTTTTGGTGATAGCGAACTGCTGTTCATTATTTTTAAACATACCATTATCCCCTCTAAACTCCCTACATCTATTTCTATGTACCTTCTTGTAGTTTACACGCCCCCCACACATAACAATAATGAAAACAGCCAGTCATCCATTTTTCTGTTAGATATCACACAGATTAAGTCACGTAGCCTTGTGATAATAACAAACACAGCTTATGTAGCTGTGAAACACTGAGAAACAAGCAACAAGAATAGATCCTTATAAGGTCAAAATTGATGCAGATGATTTCTCCTAGAAAGCACTAAATTATATACAAAATAATTACTTTACATATACATATATAGATATATATATATAATATACATAGATAAGTATATACATACTGTACATGGTTTATTTACATTAAAATATGCTTCTTAGAAGCTTTTAAATATCAGAATTATGCAACACACAAATAATGGCAATAGTCTCATTTTAAAGTAACAATGAGAAAAGCTTTTAAAAAAAGGTTTACTTCAGTAACTGAAAATAACATACATGGAATGGGGCACATAAGTAATCGAAGTCTCCGGAATGAGCAGGCCTTCCTGTGAAATCCCTGTTTCGCCACTGCACAGACATCAGGTTATACTTCTATTGCAGCTAATGCTAAAACCTTACTCAAACCTTTGCTCTGGGTCTTTCTGCTGTCTACCATACTCTGCTTTAGGCTCACACATTCCTGGACTATTTCCTCAGATTTTGGTTTCTGGTCCCTCAGCAATGAGAGGTTGAAATGAGTTTCTGATCCTGGCAACTTCTGCTGCACACAAATGTCCGAAGACTTTGTTGTACCACTCTGGGGAATGGCCTCTGAGGAAATGAAAGAGAACAAAATTACTGAACAACTGCTTCACAGGAGTGGGATTGCCATGCAATACCCCAGCCATACTGAAATCCCACAGTGCTGTTGAAGAACCTGATATGCTTTATCATCATCACCACCATCACCTCCACCACCACCAGTGTACTTGGAACACTCTTCTGTGCTATATTCAAATTTACATTTCACTCTTACAGTAATGTCAGCTGTACAGTGGTGTCTGTAGGGTGGAGAGATGATCTTGGCAGGTACCATTTCTTCCCCTCAGCAGTGCTGGTTGCTGTGAATACATCAAACCTGTCCTCTGCTCTTTACACTGGCTTCCCATGGACTATCGAATCAAGGTCTCAGGCCTTATCTTCAAGATGCACAATGGCCCAGGGTATTTAAGAGATCAGCTAAAGTTCCATAATGGAGAGTATCATTGACAGCTTTGCTCCTCTGGGACTATGGAACTCTCCACAATAAGAGTAAAGCTTGACTGTATGGTAGACAGAACTTTCTTAGGGACTGGTCCAAGAAATGGAATGAACTCCTCCAGGAGTTAAGGACCATCACAAACCGCACCACCTTACACTCCAAATGCAACATTTCTTTGACTTTGCCTTATCTAAAAATATTTTGCGATATATTAAAAATAATCCAAAACCATAACACGCCACTGCACACAATTTGTGAGGGAACAAATACATGACCGATGTTAGTCACGTTGCTTAATGCACTATTGGAATGTGCTCAGATACTATGGTGATAAGCCCAGTATAAGAACCTATACAGAATACAATTTGTGCTTCATTATTACCATACCTGCAGGAAATAAACCCTACATTGAACAATGAACTATGATGGAGCTACCATAGACTTTTCTGGTATGTTAAAAGAGCAATTCTGCATAAAGTGTGATTCTGCAGAAATGCATACTGGGATTCTGTTTGCCTCTCAATTATTTCTATTGTGTTCGACTTAGAATTTTTTTTTCTTGTAACTGCCATCTCTACAAATTCAACCTGGTTCTTTCATTTTTATACACCAGAACCAGTAACAGTTCTCAAGGCCCCCACCTGCTCATGGGCAGCCTCATGATCTTCAAATTAGCAAACCCACGTGGCCTTCAGTAGTTTTGCATAAACATAACTGAGCAGAATTTAGTAAACAATGCTGCTAATAAACCATACTAAGAAACAAAGTCTGTCTCTCACTGTCTTAGCTGTGTTGGTGCTGCAGGTCTAACAGGAGGAAACAGAAGTAAAGCCATATTTTTGTTACTAATGTGAGCAGCTATGACCCTGAATACACACCAAGAGCAGACCAGTTCAGGAAGAAGGTGCCATTTTCAGTCATTTTTTGGACAAGAACAGCAGTTTAGTTCTTATCTTGCTTCATTCATCTTTTAAAAGTAACACTATTTCAGAAAATACATTAAATCCCTACAAACTACTGACACTAACTGCATACAGGAAATACTGCAGCTATTGTATTACTACTAGGAACGCACAACTGCCCTTTCTTGGCTAACCCTGCTAAACTAAGCTTAGAGATTTTTGGTTTATTGAGGGGATGTCACTGATCTGCTCTCTGCAGGTATGGTACTTACTTCAGATCAATTCTACAGACATGCGTCAGCCTGGATTTTCCAGAGCCACAAGGCTCTATTAAATACTGAGAATCCATCACAATTGCTCGTACACCTCCTATCAGAGGAGCTTCTTCATGTTCCACAGAGACGGCCACTAGTGTGCACACTCCCTTTGGCAAATCTGTCCTCCATGTCCTGTCACAAGACATTTAAGAAAGAAAGTATCACATTTAGAGAAAGAATGAATGCTCTGAGCAGTGCAGAAAGCAAGAGCTAGACTCCAAAAGTTTGGTTGATTCACAGATTCATGGTTTTAAGTAGGGCTGTCAAACAATTAAAAAATAATCACAATTTATCACAGGATTAAAAATAGTCACAATTAATCAATAATAAAATACCCATTTACATTTATTATAAATATTTTTTGATTGTTTTTAAACATTCAAATATATTGATTTCAATTACAACACAGAATACAAAGTTTGCACTGCTCAGTTATTTTATTACAAATATCTGCACTGTAAGTAAAATAAACAAAATAAATATTATTTTCAATTCACCTCATACAAGTACTGTAGTGCTATCTCTTCATTGTGAAAGTGCACCATACAAATCTAGAATTTTGTTTATGTTACATAACTGCACTCTAAACCAAAACAATGTAAAACTTTAACACCTACAAATTGAAGAACGAAGGGACATACGACTGTTTAGCGTATCTGGCATGTAAATACCTTGCAATGCCGGTTACAACAGTGCCATGCAAATGTCTGTTTTCACTTTCAGGTGACATTGTAAATAAGACACGGGCAGCATGATTTCCCCTAAATGTAAACAAACTTGTTTGTTTTAGTGATTGGCTGAACATGAAGTAGGACTGAGTGGACTTGTAGGCTCTAAAGTTTTACATTGTTTTGGTTTTGAGTGCAGTTATGTGAAAAAAATCCTGAACTTCCAAATAAAGAGATTGCAGTAGAGTACTTGTGAGGATCAATTAATGTTGAGCCTCTTGAGATCCTCTGATGAAAGGTATTATATAAGTGCAAATTACTGTATATCAGCGCCACCCAAAGGATTCAGGAGGCCTGGGGTCTTCGACAGAAGAAGCTCCGGGGGCCCAGGCCCCGCAAGAGTTTTCTGGGGCCCCCAGAGCGAATGAAGGACCCCGCTCCAGGGACCCTGAAAAAATCTCATGGGGGCCCCTGTGGGTCCCAGGGCCTGGGGCAAATTGCCCCACTTGCACCCCACTCTGGGCGACCCCGCTGTATATCAATATTTCCCCCCCTCTATGGCTGACATTCATTCCAAAATGTAAAGTCAGACATATGCATTCTTCCACATTCCCAGTTATCATTTTTAGAAACATTTTGATACCTTTCAATTATAGCTCTGAATTTAAAAAGCATAAAACAAACATTTTGAAGGCGAGATTGAAGTTAGCAGTCCTGTAAACTGAATAACGCACTTCTCTAGAGGTTAATAATTTCACTGAACTCAGTTGCTGCCAATCAAGGTGCATTAATTAGGTCAGGCAATCTGATTGGTTAACATAGCTCCAGCCTCAACACAAATCAAAGGATGTGAACAACAAGCCTACTGCTTGGTCTCTCCTACCTGTTTTCAGCGCATCATAAACCAGCCAGGATTCTCTTTTATGATATATATATTTCAGTCAGTGATATACAATAGTGTTGCTGAGCCATCCTGGGTAGATTATTGACGAGAATGAAAACTTGTTCTCAAGATTTTGTGTGACTGATGTGACTGCACTGTGGGTTTTTCAGGAACATAAAACATTGTGATGTATGGTGAACTGAAAGGAAAATAATCTGACCCAGAATAAAGGTGGTTAAAAACCTCCCTGACTGCTGCTACGCAATCTTCTTGGGGCAAGGAGGGAATGCCACAGTGGACCAAATTAATCTCTGCTGTAAATGAAATGAAGTTCATAGAGTTATACCAGGGAGGAATTTAGCCTAGTCAGTAAATCTTGAGCAGGCAAAGGAAAATGTATAATGTACAGTAATATTTTCTGATCAGAAAGAAATTACAGAAAGTATTTTTAAACTTCTCTTAGGAATTCCAGCAGTTCTCTCCTTTATACCAATAATGTCTGCAAGTTATTATTCTCTGACAGAATACAAAAGTTAACAATAAAAGGGATATCTTGATATAATTATATTTCATTGGGCTCTTCTATTACCTTCCATCATTTTTCTCCCTAATGCAATTCTGATTTGCTAGATCATTTCAGTGGCATATCATTCCAATAAGAGAAAGCAGAGGCCCAGAACAATAATGCACACACTCAATCAAAAGGAAACATTCAACAGCTGATGGCTGAGTTAGGGACAGCTCTTCTGTAGCTGAAATCTTTCTACACACCATTCCAGTTTTCTGCCCTGATGAGTGGGCCAAGAACCAACCCTTAAGGTTTCAAAGGGCAGGTGCATTTAAGAGGATTTCTTGTTTATAGGTTGTGTATGAACAGAGTTAAGGCTGTTTTTGGAATGTCCAATGAGCTAATTTACACATACACATTTATTTGAGACACTGCATGAACAGGGAGGATATAGGAATATGGATCTACCTTCCATTGAGAGTTCATTTCCATACTTTTAAATATTTAGCTTTTTTTTTTAAAATGGTAGCATTTCTTGGTCTAGAAATGTTCCAACTTTAAATGTTATCTAGGAACCTTAACTTAAACGTATTAGCATTTTTTCTACTAAACAGCTAGCTTGTCAAACTCAAGCAAATTGAGAGATCCACCATTTTCCAAATAGCATGGCAAAAGCAGGAGAAAAAACAGTTAGGTTATATCTGCATTATTTTGAGAGCAGCTATTATCAGGCATCTGTCCTAAGGAATGAATAATATTTATGTTCTAATACGTGGGTTTTGCAAGACTGTTGCTCAAATGTCATTGAGGAAAAGATCAGTATGCTCTAAGTGCATAGTTTTAAATTCACTTTGAGAAATAAAATATTACAGCCTATATGTAGATGACACAGTATACTTAGTGAATAAATGTTAAGGAGAAAGCTCTATAAAACCAGATCTTTCTAATAACAGAAACTCCGTGTGGAGAAGTAAGAGCCAAGAAGAGTGCTTTTAGAAAGTTTACCTTAGAACTACAAAGTCTCTGCCAGGATGGGGTGCCATGCTGTTCAATACATACTGGTAGATTTCTGTTTGCTTATCCAGAGTTTCTACGACCTTCCATTGCAAGAAGTCCTCATCCCAAAGGTGACGTTCTCTTACAACTCGATTCAGTACAACTGATGGGGGTGCTTCAACTTCCACTGAAGCTTTCCAAAGCCTGAGTGGGTTGCCATCCCCAACCTTGAGTAAACAATAAAGAAAAATGGAAATGCTGGAGCTATGAATATGTTCTCGGTATGGAACTTCCGGTGAGGACTCAGAGCTCAAGTTTAAGATGACGTTTCACAGCATTTGTATTTACAGGCATGTTCAATATTATTTGTTTATATAGAAATATACATGTGCTGACACTTAACAAAAATGAGACAGTAGGTTAAATTCTGTTCTCGCACCAATATAAATCTGGATTAGATCCTTCGATGGCACTGGCATTACTCAATTTATATTGGTGAGACTGAGATGCCAATTTGTTCCAAAGTTCCTATCTCAAAAGATATTAAGTAGATCATGGGATTTTCCCTGAAGAGGTCATAGAATGTTTGAAAAATAGCTGGTAAAAGGGACTGAAGAAAGGGTAGGTGATAAACAACATGATTAAAAGACTGATTTCTTAGTCCAGCATCTGAAACTCTGATTGCCCTGAAAGAGTCCCATGTTCAATCTAAAACACTTGGGCAATCTGAGGTGATGCTGTGTACAGAGGATTTGCCCTTTTGGCTCATCAGTGGAGTTGCATTAACCAGAGTTTTCAAGAGTAATTGACATGGTGACTCATTCTTGTGTCTGGATGGATAAAGGTTCCTTTTTCGGGGGCCCCAAAAGTAGGAAAATAGCTTTTATCGCAAAAAATCTGCTCACTAGCCCTTGGGTTCTGTTACTTGACACAGCACCGTAGTGGGGAGAAAACCACAGAGAGCCCAAGATGATAGAAAGGCAGGGCTGGAAGGGATAGCCCCCGTGCTGTGGCAGGATCAAATAAACCTAGACCATCCCTGACAGGTGTTTATCCAACCTCCAATGATGCGGATCCACAATTTCCCTTGGAAGTCTATTCCAAAGCTTAACTACCTTCGTATTTAGAAAGGTTTTCCTAATATCTAACCTAAATCTCTCTTGCTGCAGGTTAAGCCCATTACTTTTTCTACCTTCAGTGGAGACGGAGAACAATTGATCACAGTCCTTTTTATAACAGCCCTTAACAGCCCCCTCCCCATTCTTCTTTTCTCACAGCTAAACATGCACTCTTTTAACTTTTTCTCATAGGTCAGGTTTTTTCAACTATTTAATATTTTGGTTGCTCTCCTCAGGATTCTCTCCAATTTGTTGACATATTTCCTAAAGTGTGGCACCCAGTATCGGACACAGTAGTCCAGATGAGGCCTCACCAGTGCCAAGTAAAGTGGGACACTTACCTTCCGCGTCTTACATACAACACTCATTTTAATATAGCCCACAATGATATTAACCTTTTTTTGCAGCTGCATCACATTGTTGATTCATATTCAATTTTTGATCTTCTATAACCCCAGGTCCTTTTCAGCAGCACTACCACCTAAGTCAGTCATTCCCCATTTTGTAGTTGTGCATTTGTCTTTACTGAATTTCGTTTTGTTGATTTCAGACCAATTCTCCTATTTGTCAAGGTAATCTTGAATTCTAATTCTGTCCTCCAAAAGTTCTTGCAACCCTTCCCAGCTTGGTGTCATCTGCAAATTTTAAAAGCATACTCTCTACTCCACTCTCCAAGCCATTAATGAAACTACTGAATAGTACTAGACCTAGGACTGACCTCTGTAGGACCCCACTAGATGAGCCCTCCCAGTCTGACAGCAAACTGTTAACTACTCTGAGTACAGTCTTTCAACCCGTTGTGTACCCACCTTATAGTAATTTCAGCTAGACCACATTTCCCTAATTTGCTTATGAGAACATCACGTGGGATTGCATCAAAAGCCTCACTAAAATCAAGATATACTATGTCATTCTTCCCCCCTATCCACTAGACTGGTAACCCTGTCAAAGAAGGAAGTTAAGTTGGTTTGGTATGATGTGTTCTTGACAAATCCATGCTGGCTCTTCCTGATAACCCTATTTTTCTTAGGATGCTTACAAACTGATTGTTAGGCTGACTGGTCTATAATTCTCCAGGTCCTCTTTGTTCCCCCTTTTAGAGACAAGTTCTATGTTTACCCTTCTCAAGTCTTCTGGGACTTTACCCATCCCCCAAGAGTTCTCAAAGATAATTGCTAATGATTCCAAGATTGCTTCAGCTCATTTCTGAAGTGTCCTATAATGAATTTCATCAGGCCCTGCTAACTTGAATATGTCCATCTTATCTAAATATTCTTTAACCTGTTTTTCCCTATTTTGGCTTGCATTCCTTCCCCTTTGTTAATATTAACTTCCCCCTTGTTGTAATGGGGAAAGCCTCCATCTGAATAGAGTGGTGACAAAATTATCCTAAAATCATAGATCTAACATTTTCACAACAACTGTGCAGGACTACCCTGGTAGAACAGGCAGGAAGCTATACTGTATCTATATTAACAAATTTCCCCCTGTCCTCCACACACACCTTCCAAATCTCCTCAAGCTTTAGAAAACTTTCTCTAATGTGTTCCAGTGACCTGTTTGCAGGAGAAGCAGAAGGCTAGGAAAGTTACTCATCCCCTTCTCAAACAACTTACTCAAGTAATACAATCTATTTTTCCTCTTTTCTTCTCTCTATCTTTTCACGGTTTGCTTTATCACTTCCTCTGCCTGTTAGCTGAGACCTTATTATGGCTTCTTTGTGCCCAGTTCCAGGAATATCATACAGGCAAGTCTTATTTTACACGAGGTTCCGTTCCTCGGTTAGCACGTAAAGCGAAAACCGCGTATACTTAAAATTACATCCCCAAGCCCTTTAAATCCTGCCTACAGCTCTGGCGGCCGGGCCGGGGCAGCATTTAAAGGGCTCCTCCGGAGCTTCAGATGGGTTTTAAAGGGCTCCACCGGGCTTCCCACCGCAGTGGTGGGAAGCCCAGTGGAGCCCTTTAAATCCCGCCTGCAGCTTTGGCAGCCGGGCCGGCATTTAAAGGGCCCAGACCTCCACAGTGGCTGGAGCCTCGGGCCCTTTAGTTCGCCCCAGGGGCTACCAGCCACCTCTGCAGCTGGGAGCCCCCTAGGTGATTTAAAGGCCCTGAGACTCCCAGCCACAGCTGGTGCCCCAGGACCTTTAAATCTTGAGGCCACGCCCCTGGACTCCGGCCGTACAGCATAAATCTAAAATCGTGCATGTTAAATGCGTTTAAGTTGCGACAGACCTGTACATAGATCACTGCCATGTTACATTTCTATTAACTATTTATTTATATAGGAAGTTTTAACAGGTTTCCCCCCCTTGCCTCCAAGAATATGATTTACCTGCCTGTAGAAGACTTAAAAAATAGTAAAGGCATTTATTCAGCCATGTAATGAACCAATGGGACCTATGGGTAGCAATGGGTAGATTAGAATTTTTTTTAATTTGTTTTGTTTTTTACTTCTTCCACATCTCTTGAAATTACCTTTTTGTAGGCGAGGTCTGTGTTCTCTATGCTAGAACAGGTGACCCATCCTTTGAATTTCTCTTTTGCTTCTTTCTGAAGGTTGTGCATCAGACTTTCAAGGTACATTTGGTAATTTCCTCCCTCTTCACCCATTTGCTTTCCTAGTTCCTCCACTGTTGGACAATGCACTTCAGCTTCCATGTAGGAGTTCCGAGACTGGGTTGCCATCTCATGGGGGACCTGCTTCAAAGAAAGCAGGTAAAACTTAGAGGTAGACGCTTATTTTGAGAACTGCCCTTTAAGAGAAGCATTCTCTAGCATGATGTATTATCCTGTACACAAGCACAATGAATCCATGAAAGCAGATACTCACTGCTATCTTTGCCTACTGTTAATCATGAGATATCAAGATACGATAATAGCCACTGTGTCTGTGCACCACACCTCTCTACTGGATGGAATCAGACTGTTCAATTGTACGTCAAAGGCCCTTTAGTGCTAATAGCGATTCTCCTTTAGCTCAAAGAAGACTAGCATGTACTTTTGGAGCAGGAAGATACAAGTTCTATCCCTGAAATGGCAAGTGCCAGTGCATGTAGTTCAGTAATCACTGTGTAATCCTAGGCAACGACAGCTTTGTTACACTACATACAGAACAACGTATGTAAGCTCCCTTCTGGATTTTTTTTATTAAAACATATAACTAATTCAATGTTAAAACAACAGATTTTACTATAAAGTAAAATTTGTTAACCCAGAAGGATCATAAACTAATGTTGCTAATATCTGCATCTCTGAAAAGGTAGAAGGAGACAGTAAAAAAGAAATGAGAAATAAACTTCAAATGGGAACAAGCTTATAAATAAGTTAGGAACCATCGCCCTCTAAGCTAACGTGAAAGAGAAAATGTAAGTCTAAAATGTAAATATTTCAAAGGCTGCTCTATTATGTACAGTGGCCTCCATGAATAATACTGAGTCTTCCACTCACCTCAAAAAGTTTGTTGCATTCTATTATCATGTGTGCAAGTCCCTGAGTAGCTGCCAGATTTTCACTGAGGTCCTTCTGATCTGGCTTTCCTGTTGCATATTTTTTCTGTATTACTCTGTAATTGAATTCAGTGTCTCAGGTAAGAGGAGCTGGATCTTTTTAATATGAAAGTAAACATAATGGCACAATGTTCTCATAGCCATAGAGAAAACCTTTTTAAATTTAAATTTCTAAGAGATCATTCAGGCCACACAAAACCTTTTTTTGATTCAAAGGAAAAGTGTTTACCTAAAATATTCTCAATCCAAAGTTAAGAGCAGGAACATTTAAAGATGTTGAACATTGCATATCATACATTTTGCAACAGACCTTCAACAAATAAGCCCTGTCATCATTTAAAATGCTTGGCAAGGCACTGGCTACAAGGAGACTTTTCCAGACTCATATATCTGAACAGATTCCAAATATGCTCACAGTAATATCTTTGGCAGGGATGGGAAGGGAATGCAGAGGGGACATTTAGATGGGCCACCAATGTTTGGATGGGTCTAAGCCCTGTTTAATCTATATTCACCATGTTATGAACCACAGGAACATGGCCTGAAATGAGCTCAATTTTCCAGTTATCAGAATGCTATTCAAGTATACACAAAGTGAGTCATTGGCAGAGCTGGGATTAGCACACAAGCGTTCCGTGCTTATCCCTCCTTTCCATGATGCCTCTTTAATAACAATTTGGGTGAAGTTTGAGGTTGCACAGGATTTAAGCCAGAACATACCCATTGACTTTGACAGGAACTATGAGCCTGCAACCTTGTGCCATGCCCTGAAAATGTGCTTGTTAAAAGCCATGCTCACAAAACTGTGGACCTATCTTCTCCACACTGAAGTCAATGGCAAAAGTCCGTAACAGGGTGCTGGCCTAAGAGGCACTGAACCAGCCCCTGCTAGCTCAGCTCCCAAAAAGGGGAAATAATTGGAGCTGGCAGGGTGTGGCTCATTAAAGGGCTGCTAGGTAATCACCTGTGAGCTTTATAGGGTGGAGGCCTATAAAGCTAGCAGGAAGGGACAGGAAAGGGAGGAGGTAGGGATTGCTGTTCCCACCTAGCTGCAGGAGCTAGCTGTTCCCCAGGTGGCTACCTGAGTAATACTGAAGTGTACAGAACTATATATAGGTGGTGGTGGAAATGCACACAGGGAAATAAAAGGCACTGGGGTTTGCAAAGGACTGGTCTCCGACTGACTTGTACCAAGAGCAAGGAAGGGCATGTCTACAGTCCCATTGACGCCAATGGCAGCAGAATCAGGTTTGGTGCCTTCAAAAGCCAAAACTACCCCTACAAAACATACTCACACACACATTGAATTTAGAGATGAAAATAGGCATTTACTTGTGCAAGAATTAAATGACTTTGTCTGTGTGTAAATGCCCTTTTGGCTCTGTAATTCCTTCTCAAAGAATGCATGCCCAAATCTTGGGGTGCGATAGTCAACAGTCGCCTTTGAAAATCTGACCCCAAATGTTGGTCTAAACATCAAAAGTATCATGCTAATACAATATTATTTAAGTTTTAAATTCCAGCCCTTTCTGTAAAAGATAAGGGGACAGCCAAGACAATTACTTACCTTGGTGAGCTTTCCTTCTTTAATATATTAAGGTGGAAAAGGGAAGGGGCCAGACACACCGCTACATTCATCGGAGTCATTTGATTCTCTTCTACAGAGGAGACATCATTCAGGAAACACAGCAGAGTCTGCAAAACCTCCCTGTTTTCGTCTGACATCAACATGATGGCTGCCTGCAAGGCCTGAAGTCTCTGCTCTTTGGGAACATCTGAGGAAAATCAAGTGTCATTCAATGGGGTTAATCATAACATCATGTAAAGACACTGGAACATGATAAAGTGAACACAGAAACTCACACTGTGGTGACTACTCTTTTTGGAGGGGGAAAACACCTTTTAAATGTCAGACTATGAAAACCTGAGCTTGTCTTTCTTACATATTCTCAGCTTGCTCGCTTTGACTCTTCCATGTTTTGGAAAGTGAATACCGACCTGTACTAAGGAGGACTGAGTCCGAACTTTTAAGTGCTATTATATATTTTATCTTTCCATACTGCATCGCCTATCTAACCTATTTTACTACCCTTCTCTGTCCCTGAGGAGGTGGGTCTCTAAGAAGGAGACCATACTTCATTTAGAGTTTATGATGTGAGAACAGTACTTAGTGCCATAGCATTAAATGCTATTTTCTATGCTTTCTCTGCCCTTGGGAGAGCAGTTCAAAAAGCATTAGGAATGCTTGGGGAAATGCTTGCACTTATGTCCTGAACCCTAGGAAGAGTTTAATGAAAGTAGTAATGGATATGCTTGAATAGCATCTTGGACAGAATTATTTTTAAAGCTACCATAAGTTTCCTCAGGTTGGATTAAGAGAACTCCTTTGGGTGTTTAATACATTATATATAACCCTATGAAAGAAGAGCAAAGCCTGAGTTACCATTGATGTAACAGTAGGCTATTAAGTTCTGTCTCTTGGAAAGCTCATGCAACCACTTTATTTTAAAAGGTTTCAGACAAAAAATGGTAAATTGATATAGTACAACCCTGACTTTCTAGAGGTGGCAAGGGACACAGGAAACCTTCAGAAAACTCAGAGGAATCTTTGCTAAGTCTGTGCAATGTGTCCCTCATCACAGCGGCGTAGCCAGGTTTTCTGCGTAGGGGGAGCAAAAAACATAAAAAAGACACCCCCCCGCCCTGGGTTCCCCCTCTGGTCATGCCCCCAGAATGGAACCCCCCTGCCCCCACCCTCCCTCCTGAGCTGCTGCCTGTCCCTGGCTCCTGTCCCAGCGCTTGGCTGTGCCTGCACCGGCCGGCAGGTGCAGCTTCCGTGCTGGCCTGCCGCCCTGTGGCTCCTCTGGCCATGCGATGGGCAGCGCCGGCCTGCTGCCCCACGGCTCCTCTGGCTGTGCAGCAGGCAGCGCAGGCCGACAGGCGCCGCTTCCGTGCCGGGCTGCCGCTGCTGCCCCGCGGCTCCTCCAGCTGTGTGGCTGGTGGCGCCGGCTGGCAGGCGCCACTTCCATGCCTGCCGGCCTGAGGGGAAGCGGCTACTTCCGCTGAATCCCGCCAGCTACGCTACTGCCTCATCCCTCCCTCCACTGGATTCTGGCACATAATGAAGATTACAATACAACCTTGAGTGACGTCACTTCAGTTAACTGGGCATTTTGGTTAAGCAGAGTAACGAAAACCACTGTTATGCCAAGTATAGGGTAACTGAGCACAGTCTGAACTGTGATATGCCCATCCCACTGCAATCACAGAAATCAACCATTCTGGATATATCAGCAGTGTCCCAGCTCCTCAAGTTCTTGTCAGTATGTCATGAGGAAAATAATCCTTCTGAACCCCAATTTTGGTGATTACATAAACTACATGCATATGAACAAAAATTCCCAAAGTAAAGTATCTATCTAACCCAGGGGTGGGCAAACTTTTTGGCCTGAGGGCCACATCTGGGTATGGAAATTGTATGGTGGGCCATGGATGCTCACAAAATTGGGGGTTGGAGTGTGGGAGGGGATGAGGGCTCCAGCTAGGGGTGCAGGCTATGGGGTGGGGCCAGAAATGACGCATTCAGGGTGGGGGAGGGGTATCCAGGCTGGAGGTTGGGATGTGGGAAGGGTGAGGGCTCTGGGTGGAGGTGTGGGCTCTGGGGTGGGGCCAGGGATGAGGAGTTTGGGGTGCAGGAGGAGGCTGTGGGGTGTGGAGCAGAGGGTTTGGAGTATGGGAAGAGGCTCCAGGCTGAGGCAGGGGGTTATGGTGTGGGAGAGGGTATGGGCTCTGGGCTAGGGGTGCAGGTTCCAGGTTGGGGCTGGGGATGAGGGGTTTGGGGTGCAGGGTGGGGCTCCAGGCTGGGGTAGGGGGTTGGGTGTGGGGAAGGGGGCTCCGGGCTGGGGGATCAGAGTACAGGAGGTGGCTCTGGGCTAGGGCAAGGGGTTGGAGTGCAGGGTGGTGGTGGTGAGGGCTCTAGCTGGGGGTGCAGACTTTGGGCTGGGGATAAGGGGGTTGGGGTGCAGAAGTGTTTTCCAGGCTTGGATTGAGGGGTTCAGAGGGTGGGAGGAGGATCAGGGCTGGGGCAGAGGGCTGGGTGGCAGGGGGACAGGCTCCAGACAGCACTTACCTCAAGCAGCTCCTGGAAATAGTGGTATGTCTCCCCTCTGGCTCCTACATGGAGGTGTGGCCAGGTGGCTCTGTGCGCTGTCCCATCCGCAGGCACCACCCCTGCAGCTCCCATTGGCCACAGTTCCCGGTCAATGGGAGTTGTGGAGCTAGCGCTTGGGGTAGGGGCAGCACATGGAGCCCCCTGGCTGCCTCTACGCATAGGAACCAGAGGTGGGACACGCCACTGCTTCTGGGAGCCATGTAGAGCTACGACACGTGCAGAGCGAGGCAAGCCCCTAACCACGCTCCCCAGTGGGAGCTCAAGGGCTGGATTAAAAGGTCTGATGGACCGTAGTTCGTCTACCCCTGATTTAACCCCACACTTTATGAGATACCATAGGTACTCAAGTAACTGTTCATTTTTATTTATTTTTTTGATCCAGAAAAGGTGGTTCTTCCAGTACTACCTATAGCAGAGAAATATAAATGTTGTTGAATGTATGGAGGAAAAAATCCTACATGTTTTTAATCTAAACGTTGTTTCTCAATATGTAGGAAAGCCCACCTGTTTCCCTGTTACTGCTTTGTTTTAAACAGATCCATACTGAAGTCCTTAAAGTTACTCACACAGTTCAAAGAAATCCTTCCTAGAGCCATTTCTTCTTCTCCCAGCAGTACAGGCTTAAGCTGTTTAGCTTTACTATGCCCTGGAATTCATTTATTCCCTATATATACTGTACATGGAGGCTTTACTATCATTTTCATAAATGACATTTTCCTAACCAAAAGAATATGGTAAAAGGCTGATCCATAAAGTGGAATATCACAATTTCCTTCTTTAAATCTTTTCTCTATGTGCTGTACTAGAGTATTATGGGGCCAGCTTTAGTTTTAAATAAAATACATCTGACTTCCCCAAAACAGAAGCTCCTACAAGGCCTAGCAACATCCTAAAAGGATATTTTTTTCAATTGGTTTTAGTTTTATATGAGCTTCCACACTCTGAAACCATATGTGCTTTTTAGAGACATGGGCATTTAGATGTGACAGCTGGCTGGCCTTTCCTCCTGTGTTAACACAGGAGCATTCCCAGTTTTCATCAAACAATGGCTAGAACACATACTTCTATTAAAAAGTCATATGAGAACATAAAATATGGCCCTGGAATTAAATATATCCTCTACTTAGCCTGCTATTTTGGTGATGCAAGTAATTATGGGCGCAATTTTATTGGTGCAAATAATTACAGGTGCTTTTTATAAAGTGCTGTGAAATGTGCCTGAAGTTCAGTGTGACCCTGCAGCTTCTGGGAATGAAAGCAGAAAGAGGAAGTATGGGTCAATGATTAGGTCATGAGTCTAGACTCATATGGTATTTTAAAACGGTTTCTCTCTTCTCAGGATCACCTGAATTCCTACAACAGAACATTTTAAGTTGTTAATTTACCTTTCACTATTTCTACTGTTTGTTTACTTTTGGTTCCTCTCCTAATTTGGACAATTTGACTAGAATTGTTGGTTTCACTTTCTGGCTCACATACACTGATATCTTTCTGATCTGTTTGAGGTTCAGACATTGCTGAAGAATGAAATTAAAAGAAAAAACCCTTAAGCTTTTCTTCCCCTATTAGATCTCTTAACAGGACTTAAGTTTGGGCTCTAAACTATGATACTAGAGTACATATAAATGTTAGTAGATATAATGAAAATGCAAACCCTCAAAAGATATATCCTCAAGAAAATTCATTTCATGTTAATATTCTCATTTTGAAGGCCAAGCCGCCATCCTCTCCACATTCCAAAGACTTTTACCAAGATGAAGTGGGTCTATAATTTTTTTAAAAAATATGATATTATAATATAAACTGTTTCAGGTTATTTCCTCCTCTGGCTTTCCCTGTGTATCTCATCTTCTCTGTGTGCTTCTTTTTGATTGGAAGGGTGAGATTTTCAAAGCTGCATGTGGGATTTGGACACCCAATTTCCATGACAGTCAAGGGAGCTGCATGCCCAAATCCCATTAGGTAGTTTTGAAAATCTCAGCCAAAGCCTCTAGTAACAGGGACTGTCTTTATTTTGTCTTTATTTTGTGCTGTGTACAGCACCAATCATATTTTGCCTGAGCCAAAGCCAAAGCCCTTTGAAGTTAGTTGAATGAATCAGGCCCATGGTTGACACTTCGGTAACATTCAGAATAACCACCATTTTACTTACGTTGATAGATATGGAGGAAGGTTTCTCCTAGCTTACTGGTGAGAAGAGGTTCTGGCAAGTCCCTGAAAAACTGCTTTACCATATCTGCCACATCGTAGGCTGATTGGTCTTCATAGTTGACATTCTCAGGGGAGCTCTCGTTCATTTGACGAAGGGCCTGGATTCGGGACTTCACGCCTGATTTTCGAAACAGACCCACCTAAACCAGGAGCCACGTTGGGTTGGTTAAACAGCCATTTCTTTCAAGTATTTCTTACAAGAGGCTTTGCTTACTGAGGAAGTTGTGTTACTTGTTTTACTATTGTAGATAACAACAAGATTTCATGCAACGTCAAGATTCTTACATTAATGGAAATGCCACTAGACTTGTTCACAAGAGAAATCATAAACAGCTACATACTCTTGCTGTAGGATTATAACACCTAATAATTCTTCCCTATTATACCAAATCACACATGAAAAGGTCAGAAGGTATGTGGGTATAACATTGCCTAAAAATTATGACTCAGTTCCTTAGCTGGTGTAAATTGGCATAACTAGTTGACTTTAATGGAGATACACTGATTTACCCCTGCTGAGAATCTGGCTTATCATGTCTGTCTATTTTGAAGATTAACAAGACAACAGGATCTTCAGCTAAGTAATATACTCTGTGTCAAGAGACTGGCACATCCTGGTAGGATTAACACCAAGATGCTAAATCTATTTTTCCCCTTCCTGTTCTCTGCTCCAGGAAGTTTCCTCAAATTCCACTGAAAAACCTAGTAGTTACGAAGCAGAAGCCGCAGAGGGATTATTTGTGTAGAGACACCAAGATACATTTTTATCTTGTTTGTTTTCTATTCTGAAGGAAGTGGTAATTCTTAAAATGAGTGCTGTTAGTGCCTTCACAGGAGTGCTGTCCTTTTACAGTAGTTCTCGGAAGTGGAATTCCCCTGACGTGAATTCCTGAGCATGAACCACATATTTATTCCCAAGTGAATTTCTGTTGTTCCATTTGGGAAGTATTCCTGTTGTTTTTCTTCAGTTTATAGGAGAAGAGGTGAAATACTGAGAAAATCTATAAAAAGAATCAAGTGGGCCTATTTTGGGCTTTAAATTATAAAGTTTGCTTCCTCTTTGCCTGTTGTGTACAGGTAGTTATATTTGTCTTGTTAACTTGGAGTCAAGGTTACTGGACTGCATATCCCACCAACTCCAACCATGAAAAGAACTAAATATGCAGTTCAGTCATGCAATATCCTATGCTCATCTTTGCAGCCTCCATTCCAAAGCCCATGTAGCTATCCTCATCCTGAACAAATAATGGATGCTCTTGAAGTCCTTCCATGTTCAATGGTCATATACTGAAATGTTTTGATGATTAACATACAGATGATGTGGCTTTTGTAAATTAAACTGTACATAGTTCTGTGCATGCTGTGTATTAGTTTGTTAGTGGAATACAGTATCAGATTGCAAATAGCAGCTTTGAGATTTTTCTGTTATGTCTAGGAAAAGTTATATAAGTGAATTATGTCAGTGATGTTTGCAACCTAAAGCAATATATAGAAATTACAGAACTGAAATCTGCATTGTGTGCACATTGGTGGATTAAGTTTATATTCAGAGATAAAGCTGCTTTTAGATCTGACAATGAAATACAAGGAAGCGACTGGCTCTTTTCATCTGGATTGTCCATCATTTCTTCTCTCCCTTTTGAATGCTCCCCTAGCCTGTATTGAATATACTAGACTCATGGCCACAATTGTTTCTGTTCAAAGTATAAAACTCTGGAGCGTGCTGGACAAATGTGAAGCAAAACATCTGTGTTTGGGGCAAAGGCTCCTTGCTGGCACAAACAACCTTTAAAAATTCACAGTTATGTTAGAATCAGAGGTCAGACATCAAATTTCATCAAAACTATCTCCTGGTGCCTGACATCCGGTTACTGCTAATCTCCGCTATTGTGTAATGATGTTACTTCTATTTCCTTTTCTTTGGAAAAATGCTCAATTCATCAAGAGGAGGTAGTTCTTGGTTTCATAAAAGCAGGTGTTTCAGGATCTCTTCCACAGTATTAGAGATGTATCCTGTAACTACAAGAGATCCATAAACACACAAACAGATTTACACCAGAGATTAATTTATCCCACTCTCTTTATTTTCTTCATGTGCTGTGGATAGTCTATTCTGCAAATGCACAGTTGATGTAGGATAGAAATAAAAGCTCAGCCAACAAAGAAAGATACAGAGATTTCTCTTTATCAGGGTTGTATCTGAATAATCATGTTCAATCCTTAAAGGCCTGAATTTCCTTACTTCATCTCAGAACAGTCATAACTATCTCAAGTGCCCATGGCCATACTTTACAATTTATACATATATATAAACAACTGCAACTCTGTTAAGTACGTACAGTGGCAGACCCAGAAGCACAGGGCTCTAGGCTAGCTCCCTACATGCATTGTACAGGGAGATGCTGGAAGCTGCTTAGGTCTCTAATGAAGCCAATGGGCAGGCATTCGCTAATTCTGAATTAGACGGGATAAGGAGTGAAGGTGTCAAGTGCAGAAGCTGAATTAACTGAACATTTGAAATCCTATATCTGGGTTTGGGCAAAAGTCTCTGCACAAATATGTTTTTATATGTTCACAGTCTGGAGACACTTTGATGTTAAACCCTTCCCTCCCTTTATCTTTTAATATTTCCTCAATTCTACCATTAGGAGAGCGGAGCTGACTTTCTCCTATTGCTCTGACACCTGCCAGTGACCTCTTGAAGCAGAGACTTGTCCGTGTCACAAGAGATGCTGTTCGTGGCTGGAATCTTTCTGTTGCTTTTGCTTTTTCTGGTCTCTGTCCTATTTTTGTTTTCTCCTTTCTTCCCCCGTTACTCCTCATTTCTCCCTATTGTCTCTGTTGTTCTATTTTGCTCTCTGTTCCCTTTCCTTTCCCTTCCATCTGTTCTCCTTTTCACTCTCCTATACACATTTCCATTCCTTCAACTCCACTACTTAATCCAGCCCTGCTTCACCTCCTTGCTCCTGCTCCTGCATTCTTTCACTCTCATTATACAAGCCCAGATACCATGGTGATGGGCGCTGAATGAGAACTTAGCTACACTGAGCTGTGGAATGATTTCCTCCCTGCCCCTACTTATCTTCCCATTTCTGCCCATAGTGCTGAAACTCTCATTAAGCCATTCCCACAGCATCAGAGCTACTGCAGTGAGCACAATGTCACAAGCAGAGCAAGGAGCAGAAACTCTGGAAAATTCAGAAGTGGGCTTTGGGGCATGTGGGAAACATGCTGCTCCAATGATAAAACTAGGCAAGCATTGTTGCAATGCAGAACAAAATGTCAACTTGCTGTCTGAGCTCTCTAGCCACGATATAGATTCAGAGATTAATCGATTCACAGACTTAAGTTCAGAAAGGACCATTATGATCATCTAGTCTGACCTCCTGCACAATGCAGGCCACAGAATCTCACCCACCCACTCCTGTAACAAACCCCTAACCTATGTCTGAGTTACTGAAGTACTCAAATCGTGGTTTAAAGACCTCAAGGTGCAGGGAATCCTCCAGCAAGTGACCTCTGCCCCATGCTGCAGAGGAAGGCGAAAAACCTCCAGGGCCTCTGCCAATCTTCCCTGGAGGAAAATTCCTTCCCGACCCCAAATATAGCAATCAGTTAAACCCTGGGCAAGACTCACCAGCCAGTACAGGAAAGAATTCTTTGTAGTAACTCAGATCCCACCCCATCTAACATCCCATCACAGACCATTGGGCATATTTACCTGCTAATAATGTGCTGTGACCATGCATCATAGAATCATAGAAGATTAGGTTTGGAAGAGACCTCAGGAGGTCATCTAGTCCAATCCCCTGCTATGTATACACATATACATAGAGCTCTATCTTTAGGGGAGGAACAATAAAGATATAATAGCTATGTCCCTTGCACAGTGAGTTAATACAGCAACAAAAGGGGTGTTAGTAATATGTCATTGTCCAGTGCTACCATAACCTGCACAGTGCTCTAGAATAGTGTGGCGTTGATGTGGGTTGGCAAAGTAAAATGTTTAGACAGTAAAACCATTTCAACAGGCTTGATACATTCTCCAGCCAGTCGGGCTATGCAAGTCACTAGACTGTGGTTTAAAAACCCTTTGAAATTTAGCCAGGAATGTAAAGTCCATACCTGATCTAGACAATTGCTGCGTAAGTAGCGCAGTGCTTGTTGCATGCTCTGTGGAAGGGGTTGCCCCGTCCTCTGGACATGAACTATCAAAGGCACACCAAAGACATTCTTGTCCTTGTAGTCAGGAACTTTCATCCTCTTCATGAACTTTGGCACAGACCTGAAATTCACACCGTTAGCATTAAACTGTGACAGTACTTACATGATCCTACTGGCTAACATTACTGAGGGAAGCCAGTAACTCTGAAGGCAGCCTCTTTGATAAAGACAGCTGAATAAAAGTTTCCTTTCTAATACATGATATATGAATCCTTTAAAGTCTCACATTTTATGGTCTCTTGAGAGCCTTTACCAGCAGATTGCCTGTGGTTGTATGCTTGCCTTCAAAATGTCTGGCATGGATGGGCATGAGCAGCACAACAAAACATAGTGGAAGATGTATCTAAAAGAGCGCGAGTTCATTTCTTTAATAGCAGCAAAGAATCCTGTGGCACCTTATAGACTAACAGACGTTTTGGAGCATGAGCTTTCGTGGGTGAATATCCACTTCCTCAGATGCATCTGAGGAAGTGGATATTCACCCACGAAAGCTCATGCTCCAAAACGTCTGTTAGTCTATAAGGTGCCACAGGATTCTTTGCTGCTTTTACAGATCCAGACTAACATGGCTACCCTCTGATACTTGACATTTCTTTAATGGGTCCAATGATTTCTATGATATCAGCTTTGTGATTTAGCATTTCTGTTGTCCAGTAATTTACAGTAATAAATTACAGCGAGAAACCATTATGTGGCAAATGCATCCCTGATGTAACTCAATTGATTTCTGGTCATGCAAATTAACTAAACTTGATGAACTTTCTTTCTCCCACAAATGATGGTGGAAAAGAGACCAAGAGGCCAGATTCCCTTTTGTGGGAATCTTGGCTTCAGCAGTTTTAAAACATGGATGAACATGGCCGGAGTTTTCGTAGTTTGCAAGAGAAGGAGTTAACATTTGACTCTAAATGACCCACTGCTTAAACCCATAATTCTCACTGCAAAAAAACCCCCTCCACTTCAAAAAAATTCTCCTACTAATAATTAGCCTATTTCTCCTTCTGTGCCTTCTAAACAGCAAAAAACAAACAAACAAACAAACAAGGTAAAGTGCTAGTAACCTCTCCCCTGTCCACTAACAAACTTACTGTGCCTTTGGATTTTTCTAAAAAAAAATCAAAACCATTACAGGGTAATGTCCTGGTAACCTCTCCCCTGTAAAATGCTAAACCACAACTGTTTCAAAAAAAAACCCAAACACTCACTCCACTAAAATTGCCAACTGTTTCAGGGAAACAACACGACAGCTACTTGTAATTCCAATTGTCTATAGTTCTGAGCATGAAAACTTAGGCCCAGATCCACAAAGAAACTTAGGTGTTGTGATGCTCAGCAACCCAACACCTAACTTTTAGCCACCTAAAAAATCACACGAACACCAATGAGATCCACAAAGTCTAAGGCAGGTGCCTAGGCTCCCTATCAATGAATGGGGAGAGAGAAGTGCCTAAGAATGCACAAAACCCAGCATGTTAGGTGGGGTGCCACCTTGATGCCAACCAGAGGGGTGTGTTCTAAGCCCCCTCCCCATAGATTGACGCCCAACTCTGGGTTGCAGGGAGACTCCGATCTCTGCTTGTGATAGCCAAGAACACTTCTCCTGGAGTCAGGAGGCTTAGGCACCTAAGTCATTCCTTGTGAGAATGTGCGAGGCAGGTGCCTAACTTTACGCAAAATGGCTGGAAGAGGAAGTGTCAAGTGATTAGAGCACTCCTGGGAGACCCCTGCCCAAATCTTTTCTCCCTGTCAGGAAGAGGGGGGAATTGAACTTGGGTGAGTGCTTTAACCACTGGGCTAAAGATTATAAGGTGGGTGCTACCAGCACCACATTCTCATCCTCCTCCAGACAGATTTGGAATGGGAGCTGATCCAGTAGATGGCCCCTACTGCATTGGGCTCCATGAGTGAGATAGATGCTCCTTGCCATATCTTTGTGGATTGCTCTAGGGCTTAGGTAGGGACAGGCACACAGTGCCTAGAGTGAGGTAGTAACATGCATGCTTCAAAGCAGAAACTTAGGATTCTAGGGAGCTTTTGCAGCAAAAATTTAGGCACAAAGTAAGTTTACGCATCTACCGGGTTAAGCAGCAGCTGAGCAGGATTTTTGTGAACAGTGGGGCCCAAAAATGGGACTTAAGTGCCTAAATCTGGGTTTTAAACAGCTGTGTATCTTTGTGGATCTGGGCCATACAGATCAACTATGTGATCACTGAAAATATTTGTCAGAAGAGAGAGCTACTCTGCACAAATTAGCAAGTTCCAGAAACTGCTGAGTTTTAATCACAGCGCTGACACCGAGTCGCCTTCTGTGGCCCTGAGTAAGTCCCTGAGGGCTAGATTCCCAAAGAGAATTAGTTGTTGCAATGCCAAGCGTTTCAGTGCCTAACTTTTAGGTACCCTGCCATCTTGTGGAATTCACAGCTGAGTTAGGTTTCAAGGTTCCTTATACAAGGCATGGGGAGAGTTAGGATCCTAAGAATGGGATTCACAGAAGCCAGCACACTCAACAGGGAGTTTCCTAAACCAACCAATAGCAGGTGCTGACCAGAGGGGTATGTCCTAAACCGCATGCTTCTCAGAGAGTTAGTGTCTAACTGTTGGCTGGAGGGAGGCACCTATCTTTGTTTGGGATCAACAGCCATAAACCCTCTCCTGGAGGGTTCTTTCAAGAAAGGTGTCTAACTCACCACAAAATGGCTGGAGGAAGAGCCCTTAACCTTTGACCCATTAGGACACTCAGCTGGGATATGGGAGACCCCTCCCTCTGCCTGAGGGAATGAGATTTGAACAAGGGTTTTTCACCTCTCAGAGGATGCCCTAACCATTGGATTACAGCAGGGGTCGGCAACCTATGGCACGCAAGCCGATTTTTAATGGCACGTGGCTGCCTGCTGAGACTCCCCCATGCCATTAAAAATCCTTCCTGGCGCGGCAAGCCGCAGGGTCCGCGGTCCCGGGCTGGAGCATCGGGCCAAGCGCAGCAAGCCGCCGGCCCCTCGCACGCCTTCTCCTCTCCCCTGGAGCCCTGCCGCCGCGCAACAGAGCTCTGGGGGCTGGGGCTGTGTGCTCCCGCAGGGCAGTGTTTGGCTCTACGGGGAGGCAGAAACGCTCCCCCCTCCCCTGGAGCCCTGCCGCCACGCACGCAGAGCTCTGAGGGCTGCCCTGTGCGCTCCCGCGGGGCAGTGTTTGGCTCTACGGGGAGGGAAAGACGCTCCTCGCTCACCCGGAGCCCTGCCGCCATGTGCGCAGCTCTCTGAGGGGTGGGGCTGTGTGCTCCTATGGGGCAGCGTATCTGGCTCTGCTTGGAGCCTCAAGGTAATGGGGCTGGGGCCGAAGGGTGGGGGTGGATAAGGAGTGGGGGCAGTCAGGGGACAGGGAGCAGGGTGGGTTGGATAGGGGGTGGCTAGAGGTGGGGGTCTCTGGAGGGGGCAGTCGGAGCAGGGAGGTGGATGAGGCATGGGAGTTCTGGGGTCTGTTAGGGGGTGGGGGGTGGATAGGGGTCAGGGCAGTCAGGGACAGGGAGCAAAGAGGGTCCAGGGAGGGCAGTTAGGGTGGGGGGGGTCTCTGGAGGGGGTGGTCAGGGGACAAGGACCTGGGGGGGTTGGATGAGTCGGAAGTTCGGGGTGGGGGTCCTGTCAGGAGGCAGGGGCGTGGAGAGAGGTTGGGGCAGGCAGGGAGCAGGGAGAGGGTTGTATGAGTCAGGAGTTCTGGGGGTCCTGTCAGGGGGGTGGGGAGCAGTTGGATGGGGCATGGGAGTCCCGGGGGTCTGTTTGTGGGTGGGGGTGTGGATAAGGGTTGGGGCAGTCGGGACAGGTAGGGGGTAGGGTCCTGGGGGGCTGTCAGAGGACAAAGAGCAGGGAGGCTTAGATAGGGGGTGGGGTCCGGGGCGGCAGTTAGGGGCAGGAGTCCCAGGAGGGCAGTCAGGGGACAAGGAGCAAGGGGGATGGTGGTTCTGAGGGGGGCAGTCACCCAGCCCTCTGCCCTGAGCCCTGACACCCCCCCCCCCACAGCCCTCTGTCCTGAGCCCCACACCCCTGCACACCACCCAGGCCCCTGCCCTGGGCCATGTACCTCCCCCATACACACCCAGACCTCTGCTTGACTTCTTCACCCCCACCCCATGACCCCAGCCCTGACTCTGGTGCCCCCACACATATGCAGCCCCCCCTCTGCCCCGACACCTGCACCCCCTCACATGCCCCCAGGCCTCTGCCCTGACTCTTGCACCCCCCACATCCCCAGCCCCCCTACACCTCATGAACCACCCCCCATATCCCCACCTTCACCCTGAGCACCAAACGGGAACTCCTGCACCCCGCCCCACATTCCCACCTGCACCTCTCGCATCATATGGGAGCTGCCCAGGTAAGCCCCACACTCAAACCTCCTGCCCCAACCCTGAGCCTCCTCCCTCATTCTAGCTCCTGGTCAGACCCTTCACCCCCAGCCCTGTGCTCAGTGCACTCCCACCCTCAGCTCAGTGCAGAGAGAGGAAGAGAATGGGCCAGACCCAGGGAGAAGGTAGGTACCCACTGCATGTAGGCAGGGCTGGGACCCCAGACTGGCAGCGAGCTGAGTGGATCCGGCAGTCAGGATCCCGGCTAGCAGGAGCCAGCGGATGGAACCCCTGAGCGGCAGTGGGCTGAGCTGCTCAGACCACTGCTGGTCTGGGGTTCTGGCTGCTGGATCCTTGCCAGCCAGGGTCTCGGCCACAGGCCCCGCTCAGTCCACTGCCAGCCTAAGTGAACAGAACCCCAGACTAGCAGCGGGCTGAGCGGGCCGGCGGCGTAAGATCAACATTTTAATTTCATTTTAAATGAAGCTTCTTAAACATTTTTAAAACCTTGTTTATTTTACAGTACAACACTAGTTTAGTTATATAATATATAGACTTATAGAGAGAGAGACCTTCTAAAAAACATTAAAATTTATTACCAGCACACGAAACCTTAAATTAGAGTGAATAAATGAAGACTCAGCACACCACTTGTGAAAGGTTGCCGACCCCTGGACTACAGAATCATTCACTTGGCTCACTGAATATTTATGTATTTGTACACAAAGGAACAGCTTCAACAGGAGAGATTGAGAAAGAGTCCTCCATCAGGATCCCCTAGAGCCCACTTACCAGAGAGGCAGGAGAACCAAGTGCATATCTCTTCTCCCCATCATGCAGAAGGGGGAATAGAAACAGGGTCTCCCACATCTCAGCTGAGTTCCCTGACCAGTGGGATACATTTTACAAAAGAGGCTGCTGCCTCCCTGCCTCGTGCTGTCTGTTTTGTGCAACATTAGACAGACCTTGAGAACAGCTACTGGATTGGGCCCCACAGCTGAGCTAGGCCAGGAAATGCCTAGTTGCAGCATCCCACTAGGATTTAGGCACCGTGGCATCTAGACTAAGGCAGCTGTGTGCATGCCCAGAGCCAGAAACTTAGGCAGCTAGGAGACTTTTAATGGTGGAAATTGAGATGCCAATGACCTTTAGGCTCCTCCAGGGTTAGCTAGCAGTTGAGCAGGGGTTTTGTGAATGCCAGTGGTGCTGACATTGTGGTGTTAGTCACCTAATGTGGGAGTTAAGTCCTTTTGTGACTCTAGCTCCTCACCTCTCATCTCTCTTTCTCCATCTATACTTTTGGAGATACCATAATTATTTTGCCAAGCTCAGATAGGGGGTTTGTGAGGATTAGTTAATGTTTGTGAAGTGCTTTGAAGGTGCAAAGCACTGTCTCACTGTGAAGTATTATCATCATCATTACTGGACTAATGTTTCTGCATATACAGGAGGATAATATTTTCTAGATGACTTCCACCTACCCACTGCTAATCACTCCTTTTTAATATAAAAAACAACAATAAAACAAATTTGTATACTTGATGTACGACCAGCAGCTGCTCCTTTCAAACCACAACTTTAGTTTTAGAGAACCTTATTTTAAAATTTCCTCTGTGTAATTATTCACTCCTACCCTTCTTGTTTATTTTTCTGGTACTTGGCTGCTATTAGAGAGAGGGTGGGTTGTCTAGTGGTTAGAGCAGGGAGGTGGATCAGACCTCTTGGGTTCTATTTCTGGCTTTGCCACTGACTCACTATATAACTATGGACTAAAATGAACTTTCTGATTCTCAGATGAAAGGGGTAGGTTAGTGGAATGATAATAATATAATTGGGAGAAACAATTTCCTTCTAAATATATCTGTTTTGTGAGACACATAATGCACTTACCATGTCCAGCCATGTTTGTTTGACATGCAGTATTTTTCCATGATGGCAGTAAGGCGAAGTAAGGAAAATTTTTGCAGTAGATTCAGTTGGGCTGCTGATTGATTACTGAGCTGTAGCGATGCTGCACAGTGGCTCAGGCCATGAGAGATCTGGAAACTATGCCAGCGTAATCGCCTTCAGCAAAAGAAAGGAGAAAAGGAAAATGAGATTATATGGTGCCACAATTAGGAAAAATGTGATGATATACAGTATTTGTCAATGTCAAATCAGTGATTTCTTGTCAAAAGGACTGATCCTGGGGACAGAGAATGCAGTGCCTTGCTTCTGTGAGGCTCTAGGAAGCCTGATCCAAGGCCCACTGAAGTTAACGGAAAGAATCCAATTGATTTTAATGAGCTTTGAATCTGACCCAAGATACTTTCTTTATATACTGACTCATTTTATATACTGACTATTTAAGATAACTCATTTGCATTTCCTTTGCATTTCTTCTTCAGGGTATGAACTTTGGCCCAAATTCTGCAAACATTTAGGCATACGCTTAATATGTGAGTAGTCTCCTTGATTTCTGTGGAGTTCAACACAGTAATAAGCAATATGGCCGGTTATAAGCAATTACAGTGTTAAGCCCTTGGAATGCACATCTGGATCTGTGTGCGTTTTTACCCGTAGATCAAAATACATAGGGCCAAATTCTGCTCTTAGTTACAGCAGAATAAATCCAGTGTAATTCAAATGACTGATACCAGAATTTAAGTGATTGCATAAGAGTACCTCAAAAGTCAAAATCGCCAAGTTTTTTTCCATTTGTGACCAGCTGTTTTAGTACACTGTGTTTAGTAAGTCGTTCCCAGGTATACATTCCATAGTCTGTAGGGAGTGCATGGGTAACTTTTCTTTTAAATTCACTTTCCTGCCTCCTGGAGCCTCTCCCACATGATATGTCTTAGTTAGTAACCGTATCCCCCGCTTTGTGGGTTGGACAAAGGCTGCCAAACTGAAGCCATCTTTAACAAAACCTTATGTGCTTGTAGGGTAACCAATAATGCTTTTATGGGCCATGTACTCTGTCACTTGAGTGAGTTTTCAGTGCTAAGAGAACTATACAGAAATGAAAGCAAAGGTAGGTGTGAGAGGGTGCTGTTTGCGTAGAAATAAAACTCAAGTATCTCAAAGCTTGATTTTCTGTGTGATGTCTAGTGCTCTAAAGAACAAACAGGAGATTTCAAAGATTTCTCATGTTAACTGATGAAAACAAAATAAAAACAATGGAACTTTGTGGGGGAGCACATGCAAGTGGTTGGCCGCGGAGCAGAGGGTGCACAGCACCACCCCTGGCAGCCACACTCCCACTGCACATTCAGATACCCCAACCCACGGCAGTGCAGCTTCGCAAAGTCCCTTATTCAGGCCTGTGTCTTCAGGGCACAACTGAGCCCCTTCTCTCAAATTCACAAAATTCATTAATAATGCAGAATGAGTTTCCAAACACTCGGTGTCCCTTAGGGAAGTCCAGCCTAACATTTCCATTAACAAATACACTGGGGGTTAACCAACTATGGGGGGCTTTGGGGAAACACTGTAAATTCTACATAAGAGCACAGGGCCACTTTTTCAAAGCAGACTCTAATCTTGTGCATGAAAATTTGGGTCCTGCCTCTGTTTGCACAAACTGATGGGCACATTTTAGAGGCCAGTTTGAATATACATCCCATTGTGAATATGACACCACGTTTTTGAACTAAAATACCTTGTGGAAGAAAGCGTGCACTGTAGTTTGCTCTATTACGATGACTCTCCACCTTTTTCATACCAGGGCCCTCTTCTCCTAGAAGTTGCCATTCTATCTAGCTGGGTTCCCCCTCCCAATTTAGCAATATGGGCAAGGCAGGGTGATCACGATGCTTTGACAACTGTTCACAATGCTCAGATAGTGTGCCCCTGCTTTATTATATCATTTTTCACAACTTACCCCATTAATAATGAAAAACAGAAGGAATTATTTAAGGAATTATGCTACCAACCTGTTTGGCCTGGTGAGAGATGCCCCTACACCAGAGTCTCTCCTGTCCCTAATACCAGTGGTTTCTGATTCATTGAGGGATGTTCCATCTCTGTCCATATCACTAGGTGTAGTACGACCATCAGAAACAGAGTTCCCTTCAAAGTCTAATGTGATTTGGGTGGGCGACTGGAATGGCAATGATGCAGATTCCCCAACCAATAAATCACTGCTTTGCAGCTCTGGCTGTAAATCCTTTGACCAGTGGTTTACAACCTCTTTAAGTCCATTGACATGCTGCAAAATGTCATCTAAATGAGGGAAAAGCTCATCTTTTTCCAAGTCCAACAGGTCTCCAGTGCTGGCGTACAAGTGGGAACCTGGCACGTTGTCATAAATACTAACTCTACTCTCTTTAGGACAGCAAGCCATGAGTCTGGGTTCTTTAGGACTAGAGCACTTCTGTTTGCCCAAAGAGATGCTGCCTGTCCTCCAGTTTACTCTATTACTGTTGTCAGTTGGTGAGAGACTTTCAATGGAAAGTGCCTTTGGAAAAGTTCCAGGTTTATGGTCCTTGGGAATATGCACAACCAGGTTCTCTTGGGAGTGAAATCCATTTTTAAGGTTTTCGTCTACCACTTGTCTCAGGGCTGTTCCAGCAAGAACGTCCAGGTCCTCCAGGTACATACCACCTCGCTTGTTTGTTTCATAACATTTGTGTTCCTTAAAACATGGTGTGCTCATGCCACTGCTGCTGTTTTCTGACTGACTACTGTCACTGCTGGATTTGGCAGAAAAGGAAAGTCCTCTTTTGGTTGCATTTCCATTCACTATCTGCAGGCAGTGCATGTCCTTTAAGGATTTTGGCTCATGTTGAAGAACAGGTCCGCTTATCTCTAAGACACCAGGCCTTCCCAAACTCTTTAGTTTTCCGTGTGCACCTCTAGGCTTTAGTGTCTCCATGCGCTTTAGAAAGGTCTTGGCTCTCGTTCGTGTTGGTTTCTCATTCTTAAGGTTACAGAAGTAATTTGTGGTCTCCTTTGGAACCTGGGAGAGGGTACAGCTGACGGGAGTGGTGTAACTTGTAAGTGCGTTTTCTATACTATGCTGTCCTGAGCAGTCACATATCTCCCTGATAGTGCTGTTGATACCAGACTGATGCCGACTGTCACTTCCCCCACTGCTCTCGCTGTGAATAGACGAGACTTCAGGCTCACTCAGATCAGTAAGGACACTCTCACTGCTAGGAGTGTTTTTCATTTTAATATCTCCTGAAGACCCATGTCTATCTGATCGGTGAAGCAAAGTGTCAATGTCGTCCACCCGAGACCATCTTCTGCTCGTCCTTTGGAAAGTCCATTTATTACTGATTGCACAGAAGTCTTCTTCATCTGAGTCTTCACTCTGGAAAACAGCATGTTATACTTTGTTCAACAGAGAACTTTTCTTTCTTTTTCTGATTACACTGTAACAAACATGAAACCCCTGCTCATACAGTGAAAGCTATAGATGGCAACGTGGCTCTAGAAGACTAGTCTGTTCTTAGCATAATGGATATCAGCTCTTTTACTGCAGCCTTTCTTATTCCAGAGCAAAGACACTGCAATTAACATGCTACCATAGAAGGAATAAGGCCCCGTTCCTGCCTTGTAGAGCTCACGAGTGGACTATGTGCCCATGCAGGGCCTGTTGACTTCAGCAGGGTTTTGAGCAGGCACAAGCAATCTGCCTGCATGCTGCACAATACCGGACTGCGGCCTAAGCAGTTCTTTAAGAATACAGGGGGTTGATTTTCAAGGGCACAAATGTCACTTAGACACCTAACTTTCCCTTTCTCACAGCAGTGTTGGATGGATAAAATACATTAAAAATTATGAGGTTATGAGATGCTACAGTAACAGGGCCATGTGCATACCTCAAGCAAACTATCCCCCATTATATTTTGTTTTGCTGTGAGAAGTAAACAGACATTTGCAATGGCAGCAGGAAAACCTAGTTAATCATCTGAATTAACCTGTAGGAAGATTAAGTCTTCAGTTAGATTTGTTCATTTATACACACATACCCCCCAGACAAAAATAAACATTTACAGATAAAATACCAAGCACCATAAGCTATGGTAACAGTGTAGTAACTGAGTAAAATAAAATGAAAACATCATTAAAATAAAAAGATCCTAAGGTCAATATGAGATTCTGCTACTCAATTGTCCCAGATAAAATTGATAAATTGTCAGCCTGGGCCATGCAGTTTTTGTTTAGCTCACTACTCACTAACAAGCTGATCCGAAGCCCACTGAAGTCAATTAGAGTCTTTCCATTGACTTTGAAGCAGTCCCGTACCAAGCTATTCCTGTACAGTTGTTTTAAAGTAGAACAAACTAACTTCACCTATGACACTGAAACAGTCGTCTTATTCTCCCTCATTCCTGGAAGCAGCAGTAAGGCAGTAAAACAAGGCGTAAACTACAAATACTATTTTGGGACTGGAAAATTCTCATTTTAAAAATCTATTCTTAGCAGTATTTTTATATGCCATTCTGATGGCAAAGTTGTATTATCTCTCAGCAGTCTAGAACCTGGCTGCTTAATCTTATTGGAAAATGTAAAACAATTTGTAAAATACATCTTAAATAAAACTGAAGTTTGAAAGATGTACATTGTGATGTAATCAGTAAAGTGGCAGATCACCCTAAAGCCATATTGTTGTTGTAAGCTTTTGCTAGGTCATCACTTAAAGCTTGACACATCAATTTTAGATCTTGTCGAAACCGTAAAATAAAATAAAGCTGCTAAACTAGAAAAGTTGTTTTGATTCATTTCGGCATTATGTATAACAAGTAGCACACATTTCTTCTACAGCTGACATGAGTTCACAGGAGTAAATGCTTCAGTTCTGCAGCTAGGGGCAGCAAACAATTAAGCAGCTAGAGAAGCAGCAGAAAAAGAGCTAGAAACAGCTGGTCCTGCTTTGGTAATCTTTTCTGCAGGGAAAGGGATGGACTGTTTGACAGCTATGCCTTCTGGTTCTGTGTGACAGCTTGTTATTGAACGGGGAATTCATGGGCAGGAGGACTGAAAACAAGTGAGGCACTTATAAAATCCATCTGTTATGGTCTTACTAGTGCCACAACAGGAATATTTAAAAAAAAAAATTAGGGTAGAAATTTTAAATATTTTAACCATTATTTTATAAGAACATAAGAATGGCCATACTGGGCCAGACCAAAGGTCCTTCTAGTCTAGTATCCTGACTTCCAACAGTGGCCAATGCCAGCTGCCCCAGTGGGAATGAACAGAACAGGTAATCATCAAGTGAATCATCCCGTCGCCCATTCCCAGTGTAACGCAGACAGAGCCCGGTTGTCAGCATTGAACCTGGGACCTCCGGAGCTAAATGCATGAGCCTCTACTGCATGTCCTAGAAGCCATATGCCCCTTAGCTAAGGCTATAGCAGACTGATTAATCTCTAAGTGGGCTCAGTGCCACCAGAGGGGACAGAACATCACATCCAGGAGTTGTGTGGGTTACATTAGCTTCTGGCAAACAGAGGCTAGAGACACCATCCCTGCCCATCCTGGCTAATAGCCATTCATTTTATATGTATAGTTGGGATTATGTTTCCCAGTGCGCATTACTTTGCATTTATTAACATTGAATTTCATCTGCCATTATAAAGCACTCCACTACCTAGGTGCTGAGGGCCCTGTACCACACAATAATAAAATGGTAAGCTACACTGCAAACATAATAAAAGACACTGGGGCAGATCCTCAGCTGGTATAAATTGTGAAAACTCCATTGAAGTCACTGGAGCTATGACAATTTACACCAGATGAAGATCTAGTCCCTTTGTCTTAAAACCCAAAGAAATAAAGCTGAAGTGGTGGAAACAACGCACAAGAAAATTCAGGGAGAGGGGGAGTGTGATGGGAAAGGGCAGTAAATATGAAGCCAACAGTGTTTCTACTTAAAATATCCTTTGGAGGACAAAAGGCTTAAAGATACTTTTAAACAGTGGCTAGAGATGAACATGAAGAGTGGTGGGGAATGAGTTCCACATCCCAACACAAAAGAGCCAGGATTACTGGGTGACTAGAGCTGGTTGGAAAATGGAGCCCCCCCACTAGAATTTTGCAGTGAAAATGAGAAAAAGTTTTGTCATGTTGAAATATTCCATGGAAAATCAAAAACATACAATTTTTGATTCTGTAATGTCATCTTGGTTCCTCATGAGAGGTGCCTGATGCTGCCATTCCCTCCTATAGATTGGGCTCCATGGTTGGACTACATCTCCCACTATGCACCTGCTGAAGGAAAGTTGGTGCATCACAGCAGTCACATGAGTTGTTTGGCAGTTGTTGTGCCAAACCTCTCACACTGTATCAAAAAGACATTCTCTGCGATAATATTTGGAAGGCTCCAAAAGGGATGTTGGAACCCATGAACAGCCTGAATCCCCTAGTGCTCTTGTTAGATATCAGATTGCCCTGATAACAGAGAAATAATCGTACAATATGTAATGATGAGTCTCCCAATGAAGATGGCAATTACTGCCAGTTACGATGATATGATGATATTTATATTTGCCCACTAAGAATAGATTTGCGTTCAACAATTCATTTCATACAGGCAACTGACCGGTGAGTTTGAGTCTCTACTGACCTAGGGTGAATTCAAATACTGCAATTTTGTAATGAAAGGCTCTGAATCTAATGCCGCTGCCTCAAGTGTATAATTTATAAAAAAATCAGTTTGAAATACTGTAGGATCCTGTCTTACTAAAAGCTTACAGCATGTCATAGACCAGGGGTCGGCAACCTATGGCACGCGCGCCAAAGACGGCATCTGAGCCAATTTTTAATGGCACGCTGGAGCCTGCCGGGACTCCAGCGTGCCATTAAAAATCCTGCCCAGCCCCGCCTACTCTCCTCTGCCCTCTGCTCCCCCCGCGGGGGCAGGGAGAAGAAGCATAGCTGTGCACCCGGAGTAGGCAAATGGCCCCACTCTCCCGGCACGGGAAGCCGGAGCACTGGGCCAAGCACAGCAAACTGTTGGCCCTCCCCCGCCTTCTCCCCTCCCCTGGAACCCTGCCGCCGCACGAAGCGCGCTGGGAGGCAGGGCTGCGCGCTCCCGTGGAGCAGCATTTGGCTCTGCAGGGAGGCAGACACACTCCTCGCTCACCCGGAGCTCTGCTGATGCACGTGCAGCTCTCTGAGGGGCAGGGCTGTGTGCTCCTGCGAGGCAGCGTATCTGGCTCTGCATGGAGACTCATGGTCTGGAGCCCAGGGCTGGGGGGGTTGGATAAGGGGTGGGAGCAGTCAGGGGACAGGGTGGGATCCCCCCCCATGTCCAGCCTCCAGCCCTGAC